>NC_136821.1:24449877-25049877 GCF_951394365.1 Tetrao urogallus
AGGGAGGGGTTGGATGTAAGGCCGAGTCTCTTGGCACTCTCCATAAACAAGGCACATTCCCCAGGGAAACTCTGCCTGTCGCATACGTGCTGTACGCAGCCTTCTCTGAAGAGTTTGAGATGCTGCAGGATACTCAGCCAAGACTTGGCAGCCGCAGGGTAGATGCTGGTGTTATGAAGGCCCGCTGAAAGTGAAGCGAAAACAAATTAAAATACTTTCCTTTCCCTGCTTGAAATACAACCACTGATACATTTGATCCAGCTGTAAAGAAACTTATATATTTGCGACAGTGGCTTTATCAAGCCAGGCCACAATTAAGAACAGCTCTGAATATAAGCTACTGCCTTTATAAATCACTCTCAACTAACCCTTCACATGGCATTGCAGCGCAGTGAGCAGAACTTATTTACAGTATTTCAGGAGCCAGGGCCAAATAAAATCTGGATTGAAGCAGTTTCTGGGTTATTTATAGCCTTTGGAGGATCTGTATAGTTGTCTCCCCATAACCCGAATCTCTCCTTAATGGCTCCCCCTGACTGCATCAGCTCTGCTGGATGAGGTGGTCAGACCGAGCGCACACCTTCAGAGCTATTAATCTTACCCAACGGGTTATTAAATGATGTTTCAGTGTGAGATCAGTACAGAGCTTCTTCCAGGAAAAAAGGAAAATGAGCTGCAAGCATAATATATAGATGCACCCTACAGGCGAGGAGCTAAGATGGAGCGGCAGGCTGACCCAGCTGGAGGACAGGACCCAAAAGTATTGCAGAGCCTCCCATCTGTCTCTGGTGCCATTGTTCTGCGAGGAAATTGTCCTTTGCAGGTTTAATATCTGCTAGAGGTATGGCTTTTTTTAAAGTATAATGTGTAACTACAGTATATATAGTCAGCTTCTCTGCAGTGTAAAATGTATGATTTTAGCACCATATTGTGGAAAAATATGTACCGTGCAGAATCCACGAGGTGCTACAACTGATGGTTGAAAATACGCACTTGCAAAAATCCAAAAGAGCCGTTAAGTAACAAGTTGTTCTTTTCCCCATATGTCCATATGTTTGGGAAAACTACACGTCTGAAGCGCTCTTGACACGTAATCGCCTCGCGTTCCCTCACCCAAAAGGTGCCAGTCCGGCAGCAGCGTCACCGCCGTGGCAGTGGTGTGAGGGGAGGGCCACGTTTGCAGCAGGAGCAGCGTGCCAGCACTGCGCCTTAAGGGCTACGACGGGAGGGCTGCTGGAGGCTTTGCTTTCCCGAGCTGGGGCGTGCAGCCGGCGGCTCTGGCCCTGGCCCGTGGCCAGCTGGGCCCCGCAGATGAAAGATTAAGAGATACGGAGAGAGCCTGTGCATTTTTGCAGTGACCACCCACTAGTGAGCCATGTCTTGGCCTGAGAGCAGACGTTAGCACTGTGATGCGGCGTGAGGCAGGAGTCTCTTAGCACCCCCTGAACGTTGTGGAGAAAAGGGGAGCAAAGCGTGTCAATAATAATTTTTTGAAAGGCTCCTGCTTTGAAGAATTGCGTGCAGCCTGCATTCCAATTCACTCCAGCTTCTTGAACTAGTTTCACACGCTGCCTAATTTTTATTTTTTTTTTTTACAGATGAATTGTGCTACCTCCTCCTCCCAGCCATCGCAGATTTGTTTATCAGAGTCAGTGCTGGGAGTGCATCCCACTGAGTGCTCCGCCGGGGCCACATCCTGGCGCTCTGCGCTGGGCAGGGGCTGCTTTGCACCTCCAAAAGGCCATACGCCTGTGCTTGCCCTCACAGAGTTCTGCAGAGTCCCTAAGCCTTACAAAGTGCAAAGTCGGAAGCACTCTTTACTGTCTGCATCAAAGAAAACACTTTTTAAGACACTTCTGTGCTGTTCAGGAGGAGAGGGAAGTGTTTATGATCCTGACAATACCCATGAGTTTTAGTTAAATTAATTTCAAAATCACACGTGTTTGTTTTGGGGGAGAAATTCAATACACAATTCCTGAAGTTTTCTTTCTAGTACCACATCAAAGATTTGATGTTTTGGTACATATGGCTATATAAATTTTACCTGTTTTATTTTGCATTAAAATAAAGGCTTTAAGACTACGTATGACTATGGATTTACATGTCGAGTCTGTCTCTTATGTGCATCTACAAAGTCATCGTCACTTCTGGATGTGATATGACGGTAGAAGATGGTGCGTGGTCAGGTCGGATCAGAACTGGTAAGGTGATTTCCACAGAACAAAGCACCAACAGCCACGTGCTGTATTATAGAAAATACAGTCACTAAGCTACCTGGTTCCTTATCAAATCTGCATTGTCTTCAGTTGTAGCAACGGAGTCCTGATTTCATAGCCCTGACTGAAAGGAGGAGCGAGAGAGAAGTGCCTTGCCAACTCAGCGAATTTCAGCTTAGGCAGCTGCACGCTCATTGCTAGAGCTCCCCAGGCAGTTTCATCTCGCCATCAGGCTCTTGCCTTCGGTAAGCACCGAGCTGTCCTGTGGCCGTGCAGGTCCTGCTGGCTGAGGCTGTATTTCAGCGAGACGGCTGCAGCGCTATCTGCCCAGAAATTTAGGACTCCTTGAAAGTTTTAAACAGGTACTTAACTTGAGGTACGTGGGCCATTTTGCCAAAGCTGATGACACAACTTTTCATGCTCCAGATTATGCATGAGCATAAATCTGTAGAATCAGATCTATGGTTTGCAGAGCATACTGAGATTCAGGCAAGAGTGTTATATTTATGTTAGGTGATGTCATTTTCAAAATAGTAGGTATTTAAGTGAAAAGTCACTGGAACACAGAGAAAGAAGAACTAGTCTTTCTGAGAAGAAAATTTTGCTGCAAAGAAAATGAAAGAGTAAAGACCAAAGTGGAAGGATAGAAAAGTACAGGTTTACAGAAATTGCAGTATGCTCCAAAACATTTTGAATGCAGACTTTGGCATTTATGGCCAAGCCACAGTTCATAGGCAACTCTGAGTAAATTTTAGTCCATACTAAATTGTAATTCATGTAGGCACCAATTTTTAAAGTTATTGAGTCATAATTTGCATTCATTGCTAAAAACAGGGCAGGTAAAATAGTAATGCCTGAATTTCTCCCTTCTACTCAAGTTATACACAGTAGGAAAAGGCAAACTAAGAGTACATTAAAAGGTGAGAACTCGGTGATCAGAGTTTCAGAAGTGCTCTGGCAATTGGTGGCAAAGGGCAGCAAGGGAGAGCAGTACATGATGGCAACACAGCTGGCAAAAAGGGAAAGGGATGAATAATTAGAATGGGGTGGAATGGGGAGCAGGGTAGAGGGTCAGACCTGAGCAGGAAATAAGTGACGGGGAGGAGAAGGGTTTATCTCCAACATGTGAAGTTTAATGTCAGCAAGGAAAACGACTCTCCAATATGCTGACCACTGCTCCCATTTCCACTTTGCATGAGAGGCGTGTGACACCCACTAAGCCCACTGAGTCAGGAGCTGTTTGCAGCACAAAGCAAGTGACTCCTGACTCAGTGGGCTTAGTGGATAGGTGTCACAAAACAGAAGGGCAAGAAGGAATTGAGGAAACGCATCAACTAGTATGGGAAGAGGAGGAGAGCCCCTGCTACCCAAATCTCCCAGCCTTCTGCCCACCTGCCTCTCTTCACTGTCACTTCCCTGAGTACCACTGCCACCACCAAATCCCCTTCCTTCCCAGCTCTCCCTCTCCTCACAGACCCACCCTGAGCCACAAGTCCCCAACACCACATTGACCTTCAAACACAACTTTGGCCTTCAGTGCTGAGAAGCCTTGAGCCACCTATGAGCATAGGTAACCAACACCAAGAGTTTTCCTGGCACCCAAAAGCGATACGGAGTCAAAGCAAGCATCATGGAGCAGGCGTTCTCACATGGTGTGGGCTGGGGCTGAGCCGCCATTCCAGATGTGGACAAGTTGTGGTCACCTCTGAATCAGCTGCTTTGTGGCTATAGATTGCAGGAAAGATGAGTTTTATATCCACAGTCATTTGTTTGTCTACAACAAGCCTTTGATGTGTTCAAAAGCTGTTCTGTTGCTGACCTGGCACAAAACTCAGGTGCCAAAATTATGATTGTAGTCTTTAAAACAGAATTAATTCTCCAGGCATTCCCAAAACATACCTGACAAACTAACCCAAGCTGGTTACAGCAAAAGCAACTCGGAAGCAGAGGAAGCAGCCCTGCTTTGCTTTTCCAGAAGAATATCTGCATCTGAAAGAAAATAATTTATTGGGAAATATGTACAGTAGAGTAAAATTGCAAAATAAGATATTCAGTGGGGATTCTATATAAAACCATGCCCTCTGCCTCTAGCAGGTAATGAATAAAAATGATATAAAGAAGAAATGAACACTCAATGTTTTATATTTAAAATATGTTTTGTGAGGAAAACAATGTGGCATAGAAACAGGACTGAAAGGTTCTTCAAGATAATGCCAGCAACTGCAAGATGTCAGTAGCATTGTCGTGTAATTTTCAAGGTGTGGGTTTTTAATTTTCTCTTATGAATCACAGAAGGCAGACGTGAAAGCTGTCATTAAAATTCATTACAAGAAAAGCAAACTTATATTAAAACCAACCCCCTTCCTCTCTGAATTTTGGGTACTGGTTAGGAATCACTGTCTGCCTTTCTGCCAAAACCTTACCTACGCAACATGATTTAATCTCTAGGCTGTTAAATCTGAGTTTTCATACATCACCTTCTTCAATCCACAGTACAAAAAAAGCAAATATATATATATATATATATATATATTGCTACTCTAAATTGCAGCCTAGATTTTCACACCAGCAAGCTACAGTTTTAAGAGGCTTCATCTGCCATAATTTTTCTAGGAATTAAAAGAGAATGAAAAGTAGAGCAAATATGAAGAAAACAGATTAGAAGTAAATAAGAGAAGCAGTCCTCCTTCGTCCTTCCATTCTCCTTCCTGCTAGGTATGTCTATATATATATATATATATATATATATATATATATGTATGTATAAACTTAGGTATTGCTATTTTTGACCTAAAATCCAGTTACTTCTTCCAATATATTTGTAGCCATTCTCCCTCTCCAAAGGAAAGAGGAGTTCAGCAGTAACAGCAATATACGCGCATGAAAAAATCTGTTGTAAATTGTGACCTCTTGGTGGATGGATGTACGGACTGAGCTGTGAGAGAGGAGGTGTTCAGACAGCAGCGTTCCCATGTGCTGCACACCAGACCAATGCCTGCAGCTCTGTAAGTGGCAATTTACAGAGGTGAGCTGAGTTTGCAGGGAACTGCCTGCCTGGCTGTGGGAGGGTTTGCCACAGTTGCTGCAGCAGGTGAGTGCTGCGGAGCCAGCAGCAGGACCATGGCATGGTGGCAGTGCAATCAGTGGCCTGGACTGGATGGGAAAGGTTGAAACCAGAGCAGAACTTAGAGCAAATAGCTGAGGCTGCTCTGGGGTGATGTTAGGCAGCCTGACAGCCTGCTGGTTACTTCAGGAAGCAGAGGAAGTCATAGGTGCTCTTGGCATGTCCAGGTGCCAGCTCTGCATTCAGACATGGCCAGATCAGTCACAACCACAGCGTCAAGTGCAGGAAGGGTATTTCCGAGTCCATTTGGATGAACTTGCACACATCCTTTTTATAGTGGAGAGTGTCTCTTCTTTCTTCCCTCCTTCCTCTCTTCATCCTTTACATGGAAGCAAGCCCTCCAGGCCTGTCATTTTCTTTATGTATAAGGAAAGGTTGATGAGGTCTGAGTCCAATGTTCATTTAACCTTGCTGTGCTGCTAAGTTCTGCCCTGTCCCATCCTGCCCTCCTAGCACTTGGGCCTACCCCATCCTCCAGGCCTTCTCTCCTTCCCAGTTGTAATGGTTTTTATTGCTGGGAGAGGACAAAGGTAACTGAGTGCTACTTGGGTTTAAAAAAAAGTCATTTTTCTTCACTGTGCTGTTTTTAACGTGGACTGTTTCCCAGCTCTGTCCCCCAAATTGTTTTAATGGCGCGAGAGTGGATAGAAAAGTGATGGGAGCAAGGCTGGGGGGGGAGGGTCAGGATGGGTTGGAGAGTGGTTAGGCAGCCGTTGCTACAAAACAGAAATGGAAAAGCAAAGCAAGAACACTAAATGACAGCCAAAGCACAATGTATTTAAGGGCTTGGATTTGAAAAGCCAAGCACCATCTTCTGCATTGGTTACATTCCTCTGCAAGATAACTTCTGGCCAAGTTTCCTGTGAGCAGAGGCAGAGTTCTCTAAATTTGAATTCCTGAGGCTCTCGCTTGTGGATTTTCTTTTGTGTTCAGCATTAAAAGAGGAGAAATCACAAGGCTAAAGTTGGGCTGTGGCTTTTCCCTCCTTAGGATGAGCAGAGGCTCCAAGGGGCTCTGGGACCCCTCCCCCCTTGCAGATGGATGTAGCACAGAGATCACCTCAGTGGCCTGTGGACATGGAGTACCAGGAAAGACAGGGCAGTTGTGGACCTGTCTGTGCAGGACTCACTGAGTTTCCCTCCTCCATGGGCTTCCTCAGCTCAAGCTGGTTCCTGGGTAAGGCTGTTTCTGTCAGTGAGGATACATTGGTCCATCAGTAGTTGCATGGCTGCTGCCAAGGCAACTGAATGGCTGTGACGTCGGTGGCTGAGGCCATTGCTCAGAGACACAGCCGTGGTGGAGCTCCAGGCTTCACATGGGTAAGGTGCTGCCCAAAGGCCTCTGTGTGAGGAATACACATGACTGCAAGTCTCCAAGAACTGCCAGGGTGCTCACTGTCACTATCATAGTGGGGTTTTAGGTATTTTTAGGGCAGTTTTGCTCTCCTGGCAGTGTCTGGCTAAGGACTGCCAGCAGTGATTCCAGTCACCTCGCAGCAGATATCTTTCATCAGCCCCAGGCTTGGCTGGCAGCAGGGACATGTGGGCAAGACTCCCTGGGTCCTTGAGGCACAAGAGGAGGCAGTTTGCCAGCTGAGCTCCAGGATTCTCCCAGCCCTGTATCTGCTGGAGAACAAAGGAGGCTCTTGGCCCAAGACAGGCAGCATTGCACACCATGTTTTGAGCAGCGCATCTTTGTTCGGTTACGTTTGTCTTCTTTGGTGCTTCTGCTGAACAAGAGTCTGTTGTTCTCTCACCAACTTCAACAAGGCTGAGTCCAGCTGGATTTGTGTTTTAGGTGCAGAGAGTCAACAATGCACCCACCAGTTTCCATGTCACAGAGAGCTAAGCACAGCCCTGCCTGGGCACCTGTGCTTGTCCCTGCATTCCCAGAGCAGCAACGTCCTGTGCCATCAGCCTCTTGAGCAGGGCCTGCATCCTGAGCCCTCCCAGCAGCTCAGGCCCCTCCGCTCTGGGGAATGCTTTGGTGATTTATGTATCCCCAGTATTCATCTGCCCAGTAACCTATCAGTCAGGACACCCTGGGTGGGCAGGGCTTGCTTGGGTTCCTATGTAAGGCTGGGGCAGGTCCAGCGAGTGGCCTCAGGCTCCTCCTGGTGAGTCGTGGCAGAAGGGTCAGGGTCTTGACCTGCTGCTCAGTACCAGCCCCACCAGACTGGGGACAGATCAGAAGGACACTCGGCATTGTCACTCCTGTCAGCCCTGTGCAGGCACAACACACACAGTCCCCCTGGCTGCTCCAGAGTGTGATTGAGGCTGCCGAGCTGCAGACAAAGCCAGGAAGCTCTTACTGGTCAGATACTTTGGGGGGAGCATAATTTCCACAACAATAAATGCATCTGATTATTTGGTTGCAGGGAAGATGTGGTCCCCTCGAGGAGGGCCTCATGCACAAA
The DNA here is from genome assembly GCF_951394365.1 of Tetrao urogallus. NCBI lineage: Eukaryota > Metazoa > Chordata > Aves > Galliformes > Phasianidae > Tetrao > Tetrao urogallus. The sequence continues at coordinate 24,457,634 of NC_136821.1, forward strand.
AGAGAAATAACTCATGCCCTGCTGAATGGGAAGCGGCCAGTGTGACAGGGCAGGAGAGTGAGCACAGTGTCCTATGGAGGCTTTGATCAGCTGGGGTCAAGCATGCCAGCAGCTAACATGGCTGAAAACCAAGCAGGACAAGGAGGCTCCTGCTGTAGCATCGTTTGGGGACCCTCCTGGCCCTCCACTCCACTTCTCCACAGACCTTCACCCTCTCCTGCCATTTCTACATCCTGATCTCTTTTGATAAGCTGCTCGTGTCCCCTTGTCACCCCTCTTGCCATGGCTTAGACATGGAGATGAAGTGTAGAGATGGCAGGACAAAGAGGATCATTGTCCTGTTTCACATCCTGAGCACATGCACAGTCTGATTGTGGTCACAGGCACTTGGGGTTTTTCCTGTCTCTGGTGCGATTGAGCCATCGCCCTTTCCTCCTGCAACAAGAGCTGCCCCCTACTCTCCCTTGGACTAAGCTACAGTGCATATAAAAGTAACTTGTGTTTGGCCCACAGAATCATAATACTTGGAAGTGAGAGCAAGAAGGAGAGGACTTGGCACTTAAGGAGTCTGGAGCTGTCCAAGATCTTTACAAACACAACACAGTTAACCCTTGCAAGAGAGAGGAACACTACTCATCTGCATGGAAAGGACCTTGTGCTGCAGGCAAAAGGCACTGGCACTCCAAAGAGCAGAGTAAGTTTGTTTTTTTTTTTTTTAAATGAGAAAAAATCCATTTTATTCAAATGTAGGTCTCCACACAGTTGTATTGCATAAGTGCCGCATACAGATCTGTGTGTAGACAAGACCTGAGGTTTTGATCCCAAGTGACATTTAAGAGTTTATCTAATAGGAAAAAAAATCTCCCTTCAATGCACGTGTGCTCTGAGGATTTCAGTGTTGCCATGCTATAAAATGGACTGGAGCAGTGCAAGTTCGTGCTTCGCATGCTTCATAGCCTCTTGCTCCCCAAGCTATTTCCATGCTGCCCGTGTAGCCAAGGCCGTAAGGAAAGATTTGCCACCATGTGCTTGTCATCTCACCCTCAGTAAATCAACCCAGTATCATCTGGCTCAGAGCTCCTAGGAATCTGGACAACCTTGAGAGATAGTATGAATAGTGGGCTGGGAAATCCACAGGAAGAGTTTTGGGGAACATGAGACTGTAAGCCAGGACTCTTCCCTGATCTGCCTTGAGACCATAAGAGTGCAGCTAGAAAGCAGCCCTTTAAACAGACACTGCTTCAGGGGTATTGCCTTACCAGTGGCCTGGGTACAATTCCCCATGAAAATTCAACCTGGGATACGCGTGTCGCTAAGAGACAAACAATACCATCTGCAGCCTGCCCCTTCTAGATGTTGGCTCTGTTTATAGAAAAGAAGGGGGTGGTGAGCGTCTGTTAAAATCTATTACTTCCTGACGTCATTTGTGAGAAGTCATATATTACAGTGAGACCAGTCAGTCAAAACTGCCTAATGGCACAATGGTCAGTGCTCCTTCCTTAACTTCTTCCTCGTGTGGCTGCTGCAGAGGGACAGAGATGCTAAAGATAACATTTCCATCCCAAAATATCTTGACTCACTGAAGGGTGTATGGGTAGAGGGAGCGCTAATATTTCACATGGTTGGTGCCTTGTGATACGTGCATCCCCAGGGAGACAGAGCTCTGTGGAGACCCGTGGGGAGAGTGGAGGAGTAGAAACCATGAGCTCGGAGAACGGAAAGAATTTTGAGGTGCAGAAAGAGATGTTTGCGTCGCCTTTCCATATCTACAGGCTCTGAGGCAGTTACCAACAGAATCAATAGGTTCAGCTTAAGCTAATGAAAAAAGCAGGGAAGAAAGATTTCTTCCCCATCCCGCGCCCACATTCTCATTTACCTTGGGCAAAAAGCACAATAAAACATGCCTAGATATGAGTTCTCCACCAGAAGCAGTATTTTATACCCATTCACAGAGGGTAAGTGACTTCATGTGGTATACAGCAGTGGGAATTCAGGCATGTAATGTAATAACAAGAAAGGATTTTTAGATTTGTCTCAGGAAACCTGCTAGCTCAGACGTTATAAAAAAGAATTCCAAACCTGTGTGTCCATCTTGGTCTTAAAAAGCGTGAAATACATCCCCTGTTAGAGCTTGGTTCTTTATTTTGGAAAATTGCTGCAGAGAACATGGGCAAACAGCACCTCACATCTGAACTGCATATTACCATCTCTCGGTTCTTCACTGGAGCAATAAAATCCCACAGAGCAACTGCTTAACCAGCTTCTTTGCTTAGTAAGCCATCCACTAGTCATTTGTATAGGATGTGGCAGCGCAGACCAAGCTTGAAATGGGGTTCTAGGCAAAACCACAAGGCAGACAAGAAAGGAAAAAGGAAAAGCCTTCTTGTGCTGCCTCTGGGGGTGAAACAGCAGCACAACACAACAGACCAGGACGGCATGAAAAATACAGTACGCGCTTAGAGCTGACAGCCATAATGTAACGTGACCCCAGTCACATTGGTATTTGATTAGCGAATGCAGAGGGATTGGGAAACAGCCCTGCTCTTAGAAGAAAGAAATCTTTCATATCTCTATAGTCGAGCCCTCAGTGTTGTTGTATCTGGGAGATGGTGTGTGAATGCTTTAGCAGAGCAAACTGTGTTAGCAGAGTGCCTTCATCCCTCCATGTCCCCATGCACAGGATTCCGCTGCGGGTGCCGGCTGGCAGATAAGGGGCATGCAGCAGTCCCAGAGGTCTGTGGCACATGCCGTGGTGGGCTGAGAGCCCCTCGTGTGCCCATTGTGCTCAGGGCTGTGCATGTCGCACACGGATGGAGACAGCTCACAAATTCGGGTGCTTTTAAGCTTGGTTACTGGGAGCTGGCCTGGGATTAGAGAGAGAAAAGCTGGGGCAGGTATACTTTGTGTGCTCCCGTTGTGCAAAGTTCAGTGTGAGTCATAGGCTTGGGCCATTGGGCTTGCACTTTTTGTCTGTGGGATCTCACAACAGGTCATCTTCACCCCCTCCGCTTCCCAAGGCTGCAGTGGCTTGGTTCATCCCAGACCCAAGCACTGGACAGGAGCTGGGCATTGCCAGCCACACGCCTCTCCCCAAGAGAACCTTTTTGGAGTTAAAATCAGAGGTGACAGCTTTCCTCTTCCTCCTCCTCACCCAACTTCCCGCATCGGCTGGCTGTTATTCTATTTCAGCCAGTTTTGCTCTGCCCTGAAACCTGCCTCCCTCCCTGTGTCCTGACATTTCATTTCCCTTGCAGTGAGGCAAATAAATAAATAGCGGCAGTCAAAAACGCCTGTGTGGAACAAAGCCTGGGCTGCCAGGAAGCAACTGGTGTGCCTGATTTTTCAGTGAAAGTCCAGGTGCAATCTCGGCAGCGCAGCCACTGTCTGCCTTTCAAGCAGATGTCTTCATATAAAGCGCCCACTGCCACCCCGCTCCCTTTGTGCGTCGGTGCAGGGAGGACGGGAGCAGGAGACAATATAAATTAATATCCATTGGAATGACAGCAGCTGGTGCCTTGCATAGCTGCAAGCACGTGTCTTAGGAGTAGAGTGATTAGTCGTAAAACTGTAGAGCTGAATGTTTATGCTTGATCAATTACAGGAAAACAATGGATGATTTTTTTTTTTTTTCTGAGTGGGAGGAGTGAGGGGAGGGAGTCTTCAGCCATGAGATGATTTTCTTCTTTTTTGTGTAACAATAGCTGCAAAGAAAGTGGGGCCTGGTTACTGAAGGGCCTGGCAGACAGCAGCTTCTGGAGAACCCTGTCATTGCTGGAGCTCCACAGCAATTCTGAAAAACAAGAACTTTGTGGGCTGTAGACTGCAAACTACTTGGCTTTAAAGAAGGATGGACTCAGCTGCCCAAAGCAAGGAGCTTGGGGAAATGAATTAGCCAAAGCTTTCTAGTGCATGGGCATACACACAGTATGTCCAAGAGACTTTCAGCTGCAAGAAGTCATTTCACTGTGTTTCCTTTTGGAGAGCTCTCCCCTCTGCTCCCCAGTTCAGGAACAGTAGCCCTGTCAGAGGAGCATCCCCCTCAGTGCCTGCAGAGGGTGCAGAAGTGTGAGCAGGACTTCGTTTGCAATCCTTAGCAATTCTAATTGCAAAAACAGGCCAGGTCTCTCCCCACATTCGCCAAAAAAAAAAAAAAAAGAGAGAGAGAGAGAGAAATTGAGTTACATTTTGCAATAATTCTAATGGAAATGCTAATGGGATGAACAGTGATACGCAGCCAGTGAATGACCCAGCAATTTCATCTGTGCTGGCAACAGATGACCATCTAAACCATGTTCGGGTAATTCTTCCTCTCATTAGCAGCACAATAACTCATACGCACAAATCCATAGGCATTTGCTATAATTTTTTAAAACATGGCTGGAAATAGAAATAAGTGCCTGCAGAATGCAAGCGTTACAGCATATGTTGGCTGTAAATCTGTCTGGAAGTAGCCCGATCCTGTTCCTGGTTAAACCAGTGGGAATTTTGCCACTGACTTCAATGGAAGCAGGATGGGCTTTTTTGGACTTATTTTAAAAGTGGGACGTTGTTTCTCTGGAACAAAGCTTTCAGATTCACAGCTATGTTTCAGTACTTGGCTGGAACTCCAGTCAATTCACCTTCCATTTGTTTAGCAGATGGGGCTGCTTGCTGCTCACCTGCTGAGCATCAGCGCTGAACAGGTCTCAGCTGGGTGATGGCCACCCAGGGCCTGGCATGCATGGAATTGGTGGCCATGCTGTGGGACAGAGCTGAGAGGAGGTGGGCACTTTTGCTGCTTTCCCTGGGCACTTTTAGTCTGGGTATGTTAGAGTGCTTGGAAGAGACAGCCACTGCTTCTATTTTTCAACATCTATAGGGAAAGAAGCCAACGTGCTTCTCAGAGCACAAAGTGCAGAGGTGAGTGGTGGTGAGCACAGGAGGACTGGGGAGGCTGAGGGGGCTCTGCCCTGTCCTGTCCTGCCCTGGGTGGCTCTGGTGACTGTGTCACATCATGGAAAATGGAAGTATTTGCAGTTGTGGTTCTCCTCAACCACCTGTAGCCCTTTAAGATTGTGCTGTGTTGGCAAGTATTCCTTAGAGCATACATACATGCTTGCAGCTTAAGAGTGTAAGGAAAGGGACTTGTGTGTGGTCACATGTTTCTTTCCTGCTGTCGCAGTAACTTTTGAACCTTTGGGCAATTTAATCAGAAATATAAATCTCCTAAAAGATTTGAGAAAACAGCTGGTGATAGAGGACAGAGAGCCCACGTTAGTGCCATTGCAACAGGAAAAGCATGAGCTCAACGTTTCCTGTACAGCAGTGGATCCAACCACATGCCGGGCACCTCTAGGAAAGCAGCATTCATTTATCCTGTTGCTCGCAGAGCTAATTGCTTCATTGATATTCATTTTTGGTGATGAATCCAGCTCTTTTTTCCTCTTCAAAGAGTGCACTCTCATGCTGCTCCTTTCTGGCATTGTCCCTGCTCCCACCTGGCCTCCTTGCTGAGCACTGCCCCCCTTCCTGCCTCTGTGCTGTGCCCCACAAAGCCCCCCTTGCTCCTCTGCTCATTGTCTTCTTACTTTCCAGGGACACTTTTCTTCTCGCTTGCTTTCTGCTAGCTGTGTGCCCCCTCTTCAGCTGTTGGTGGTTTACAACACGTCCATCCCCTCCCCAGTCTGAAATTTCCACCACAACAAAAAACACAGGAATGAGGCAATTAATATGTATTATTTCAATGGAAGGCTTTAAAAAACAAAAAGCTTTCGCAACAACTTCCCAGTCAGAACCACAGAGACTATTGTAAGGCAGAAAAACCTAAGAAACGGCAGCTGTAAAATATATTTAAAAGCCTTTATTCTTTCCTATCACAATGTGGCAAAAGAGACTAAATACAGCTTTCCATTTGTTTAACTAAAAGCTGCCATTCCTCAGTCTCTTTGATGATAATGATACCCACAGTTACAATCAAACTCCAGCGCACACACAGAAAACTTTGAGCTCTGTACCAACTTTACACAATGTATTGTTAATAGAGAGATTCGCGAACCCAAGTGCTCTGAGGTGCTGAGAGCAAGGGGAAGCCTGGCTGTGCTGGGCTCCTGGTTGATGCTGTTAAATGTAGCACACCGAGGAGGATAAAGAAAACCCTGTAGCTGAATATTGTTTGTATTACAGTAGCCACTGGACTTACTGTGCTACACTTGGGGAGAGACCATTCAGGAATTCATAATAGAGAAGTCAGAGTACGGGTAGGAGAGAAGCGGATTGGCAGTTTGATTCTACTAATGTGGAAATGAAAGGCCATACATTAAAGGCCCAGTGCTGCTAACGCTGGGTCGGCTGCTGGATCACTTGTCCAGCTCAGGAAGACCACAAGAGCCTACTGGTTCTCCTATCTGCAGCTGGATGGCTACAAAAGCACCCCTCATGTCACAGAACCCAGTAGTTGTTATTTTAGTGCATCTCTTTTACAGCTAAGCCATAAGTTAAGCTTTGAGAAGACCAGCCTGAATTTGAGGAGGCCCACGTGCTCCTCAAGTCCTGTGAAGGCAGCTCAGTGAGAACACTGTGGTGCAAGCTGCCCAGAAAACAAGCAGCTTCCTGGCCACTGTTCTATAGGTCCCTGTTCCCCTGAGGACCGTCCAGCGTAGTTATTTGAAGCATGGGCCTCAGTGCCTCCCAGCAGCTGATGTGCCAGCCTATTGAGTGGGAAGCAGGCTTAGCACCATTGATCTCCAGAAGTTTTACTGAAAATCAATGGTGTCTGCGTGCAGGATCCGGAAGACAGAAGGAAGAACCTCCTGGGAAAAAGGAGCTACGCTGCAGTGATGAGGGAGCAGCCCTGTCCCCAGAGCGAAAGGGTGATGACAGTGACTCAGAATGTTCACGGAAAGGGAAAGGAAGCAGCACTGAGCTCTGAGAGCATGGATTTCTTGTCTAGGAAGTGACATGAGTACGAGGCCTTGATTTCAGGTGTGCATTTGAGTTAAAGGCAGGATTAAGAAGACTGTCTTCCACGTTCTGCACATAGAAGAACTGTGCCAAAAGGATGATAACCATCACTGTGAAATGTCTCAGTAGGTGAACATGTACATAAGTTCAAATGTGCCAGATGTGCTTCGAAATGTTCCCAAAACACAGGAGTGGTGGTCTGTGATGAAAACATATCTCAGCCTTGAGTCTAATGATCAGCTGGAATCCACTATGTCTGTTCTCTTTCCTCTCCTTATCTGCCCTTTGCCAGCAGGGCACATGCCTGTTTCTGGTTTGAGATTGCTTTTTTGGGACACTGAAACGTGCTTGGTGATGACAGTGAGAAGTGGTGGCTCCTTCAGTACTTTCTGTGGCATCACCTAAGCACTCTGTGCTGAAAACCCATCTCCAAACAACAGGCTGTCCAGCAGCATCAGGGGAAAGCTCCTACCGCTGATGCTGCACAGGCACAGTCGGATGGCAATCCCTCCCTCAACAGTTTACAACTTGACTAAATGCAAAAGTAATCCACAGGCTTGTCATCCACGTTGTTTCTGGCTCTTGGTTTTCATCTGCTTTGTCTCTTAAGATTGTAAACTGTTTGAGGGAAGAACTGTCTCTGACTCTGTGTTTGGACAGCAGAGGGGTCTCAGTCCTTGCTGAGCCAGGTACCATAATACAAATAAGGTGTAATAATTTATTTTAGAATGGACATCAAAGAAAACAAAAGATTAAAAGGGAAAGACAACCTTGCATAGCTCAAGGCTTTCCCCCGTGATAGTGCTCCAGAAGAATGTGCTCTCTGCCCGGAGAACAGCCCAGTTGCAGGGAGGGCCCTGTGACATACCACCACAGCAGCCAGTGCCAGAATGTCCCTGGGCACGTGAGGAGAAGAGAGGTCAACAGCTAAAGCAGGATGAGCAAAGGAGAAAGACCTTTAAAATATACACATGTGTTTTCTTGCCAGGATCTATCAAGCCAAGAGCCAAAGCATTGTAATGGCATTTTGTTTATAAGGAAAAAGAAATCGCTTCTGGCCTGAGAATTTCTTTGCCAAGTCTCAGGCAAGGGGGAGTCCAAAATGCTTGCTAGTTTAGGAACGTGTGTATTTTTAAGGCGGCGTTTTAAGAAGACTGCTGGTGAGGTCTGTTACAGCACTGAGCACACAGCCCTACAAGCCCTTACTGCAGAGCACAGCACTCCATGGGAGCCAGCCTGGCAGAAGCTGATGGCAGTACTTGCAGTTAATGGCATTGTGCTGGCTTTGCAGGGCTCAGCCGCTTTTGTCGCACCCAGCCATCAGCCAGGGTGATCATGGAATCATAGAATCGCTCAGGTTGGAAAAGACCTTAAAGATCATTGAGTCCAACCATGACCTAACCATACTACCCTGTCAGCCTTCCAGCTTCAGCAAACTTTAATTGAAGCTGTGGGTTTGCAGCTGTGCCTGGGCTCACACATGTGTCCCTCTCCTTCAGCCTGTAGCAACTTTGCTGTTGACCCCACCTGGAGCGTGTTCCAACTGCGGCTTCTCCAGCCTATAGCTGGCCAGATACTGCCCTGTGGGCGGGGATCTGTGGAGATCACAGGTGGTGGGTCATTATGAGCGCTTCTACTGGGTTAACCTGCAGAGCTTGGTTTGCCACAGACTAGCAAGAGGTTGGTCTCGAGTGGGGGTAAGAACATCAAGCCTGATTCAGAGCCCTCAATAGCAAAGCCAAGAGAATTTCCAGGGCCTGGCACAGTGGCTGATGGCTTCTCAGTCCCCTCTCTGACAGAGGGGAGAAGCTAAGGGATCCCAAGTGCTCTCCTTGCAAGCTGGCCCAGCTCCTGCTGCAGCTTTAGTGCAAAGCCTTCACTGCACATCACCACGTGCAGGCCGTGCTTGTGCAGTGCCGGATACCTGTCCATAAGGGAACTGCTAAGTCCAGGAGGAAAATTTGCCAGCATCTGCAAAAAAGCTGTCTTTTGTACAAGGAGCCCTCTGCACAGCAACTGCATGGAGGAGGGAATGCTGGAGCACAGCAGGAAGCAGGTAGGGAGGCAGCAACAGGAGACATGGCTGTGTGCAGGCTGTGGGGGGGCACTGAGACAGTGCCTTCTGCTGCTGTCACCAAGGGGCTCTTGGGTGTGTTACAGTGGGCTCCCCTACAGGCTGGGTCGTGGTGTTCCCCTGCTGCATTCTCCTCCCAGGTCTGTGCTCTGCACCAAACAAGGGCGTGAGATTCTCCTGTGGGACTGATTTCTGCCTAATGTGCCCACCCAGTGGGATTTCAGCAAACATTAAAGCAGGAGATGGAGCCTTTAATGAAGTTAACCTGCTGAAACCAGGAGAGCATTTGGTTGAAGTACACCTGAAAGCCCTGGATTACACAGCAGCCGCTTCAAAAGAAACCCATTCCCTCCTTTCATACTGCTGCCGCATTGAGAAATAATACAGCACCTTTATATTCAGCCTAATTTACTCAGCCTGCTGAAGTCCAAAAGCTTTTTTTATTAACTCAGGAGATGCAGGGCTTTCCTCCCCAGCCGAACCCCCCTGCAGGCAGCAGGCACAGGTCCCCAGCAGCAAGGAATCACCCCCCTCTGCACTAATCCAATGATGGGTTTAACTTCATTAGTTTGCTTCCTCTGCTGTCTTCCTTATTTTCTTCCTTTTATTCATTTTCCCCCATCCCCTTGTTTCTGTTTCTTTTACCACCTCCCTCCCTGGCTCTTCTCCCCCTTTGCTGTGTTTTGCTGCATGCCAGCAGAGCTCCTCAGATGTGGCATACCGGGTCAGAGAGCAGCTCCCAGCTGCTGCTGGCAGCCTGGGCAAGTATGGGGCCATGGCAGGAGGCAGGCAGTGCAGGGCAGCCCCTGAACTGCCCCCCACACACTGCTTCCACTGCAAAGTAGCAGCCATGGTATCATGGTAGCCTCATGAAAAATCAGCTGGGAGACTTGCTGGTTAAACACTACCTTACAGATACCTCCTGATGGTCATGGCAGGGGTGGGAAGGACTCATGCAGAAAGAGGAAGCTGAGGGTGAAGACAAAAGAGTCAGCATGATTGGTGCTGGGAAGGAGCCGCAGTGAGAGGGAGGAATAAGCTGGAGAGTGCCAGGGAAAGCCCCAGGTGCACGGCCTGTTGTCATCACAGCTCTCAGTGACACCTGGGCCGCAAAATCCTTCCACCAAATTTAACACAGGTGGTACAATAAGTATTATAGTGCTGTGGTATTATGTGTTGCCTCATTTTTAATGAGGTTTTGTGGATGATTCTGGCATACAGGCATGGTAAAACACATCAAGTTGCTGGTGAGCCTAGTGAGCGATGCCCACAGGAGGAGGACGGATTGGGGAGGATCTGAGCATTAACTGCTCCCCAGAGAAGTGCCTTGGGGCGTTTTTGTACCTGGGCCAGACTAGCAGGAGTCACCAGCTTGTGGTCAGGCTGAGCATCTGCAGCAGTGGAAGCTCTGCAGCTCTGCCCTCTGTCCTTGGCTCTGATGAGGCTGCACCTCGAGTAATGGATGGATGGACAAACAGATAGCTGGACAGAGAGTAATGTCCTCAAGTTGTACTGGGGAGGTTCAGGCTGGATATTACAAGAAACTTCTCAGAATGAGTGGTATTAGGACAGGCTGCTCAGAAAGGTGGTGGAGTCACTGTTCAAGAACTGTGGAGACGTGGCACTGATGGCTATGGTTAGTGGGCATGGTGGGGTGGGTTGGAGTTGGACTGGGTGGTCTTAGAGAACTTTTCCAACCTTACTGATTACATGATTCTAATCTGCAGGGGCCTGCTTGGTGTTTTGTCTGTGCCTTCCATGACAGCAGCACGCTGTGCAGAGGAGACTTGAGATGGGACAAGAAACACGTGGCGTGCCAGTTGGAACCTCTGTGAGCAGCAGGTACCTTCATTTCCCATCACTATATTGTCTCCTAGAGTTAACTTCTCCTCTTTGCTCAGCAGCAGATCATAGCTCAGAGCAGTATTCAGAGGGCATGGCTGAACAAGGTGTGAGGAAGGTAGCCCCTGCACCAGGTGGTGTGTTAGGTGGGGCCATTGCCCATGGGGCCATCTCCTGTGGGTCCTTATGGCCTCCTGCTTTTCCACATGCCTCTTGGGAGAGGAATGATTTGTGCTGTAGGTTCACGTTGCGCTCTCATAGCTGTGTTATGGTTTGTGAGGGCTATTTATACACTCGGCAGTCGTGCTCTGCTAGCTTGAGAGTAGTCTGACTACAAGCAAGTAGTAAACAGTAGTTGCATAACTCCACACCACAATGCAAAGTAAGGCAGCAGGATGGCTGCCACTGGCTTTGCATTGACTTCAACAGCTGCTGGAGCACGAATGAGCCCCAGAAGATGTGAAAGGGATCCCAGAGCACGCAGAGACAATGGGGTGATACAGCCCTCGGGTGACAGCTATGACAGCGGCTCTGCCCCATCGCTGTGATGCTGAGGTCCGGGCTGCAGGGTGAGGTCCCGGCCCGGGGGAGGCTCCGCACCCGCTCAGCGGCAAAGGCGGGCGAGCGGGGCTCCGTGCAGCGCCTCCCAACGCCGCTCCCAGGCTGGGTTTTAAGGAGCGCGCTGGGGACGCAGCGCGGGAGGCAGCAGCGGCGCGGCGCGGCGCGCTGCGGGACGGTTTGCTCCCGCACCGCTCTTGGCACCGCGGCGCAGCGCGCGGCTGTAAGCAACGGCCCCGCTCGGGCCGAGGCTCCGCGCTCCCTCGCGCGCCGCCGGCAGCGCTCTCCCGGAGCGGGGCCAATCCTTGTCCTGACGCTCCCCCATCCGACAGCTCGGGCGCACCCGCTTCGCGCACAGCTCCCGTCTCCGGCGGCGCCTTTCGCGGCTTCGCGGTGCCCGCCGGTGCGCGGGGAAGGGGCGGCGGCGCGGAGCGCGGAGCCGCGCGGGATCCTCCGCGCTCGGCGCGGGCGGACGGCACGGGGCGCCGCGCTACGGCTTGGGGCGCGGGCGGGCGGGGCGCCGGCACCCGAGGGGCGGGGCGCGGGCGGGCGGGGGGCCGCGGAGGGCGGTGCTGGCGCGCGGCGCTGACAGCCACATGCCGCCCTGCCTGAAAAGGCTGCGAGGCGCCGGCGTGGAGCGAGAGGAGGCGCAGACGGCGCCCCAGCCCGCACCGCCGTCGCTGCGCCCCGGGGGATGCCGAGGCGCCGACCCCGCGGGTCGCCCTAGGGGACGAGCGCTCCGTCCGCGCCGCCCGCCCCGTGGCCCCGGCCCGGGGAAGCCCGACCCCCGCTGAGCCGCGCCGGAGCCGCTCGCCCGTCGTCTGCCCACTGGGGCTCCGGGGCAGGGAAGCAGTCCGGCGCGCGGCCTCTCGGTGGGGTTTTGCGGTTATTGGCTCCTCGCGAAAGATGGATACGTTTCTTCTGGTGTGGGGATTTCTAGGGCTGAGCTTGCCCGGCTCCGGAGGCGCGGCAGAGACAGGTAAGCGGCCCCCGGGCGTGGGCGGCGCGGCGCGACTCGCGGGGTTCGGGCGGGTAGCGTGCGGGGCGAGCCCGGTGCGCACCGCCTGCGGCCGCTCGGCTGCCTTCGCCCTGCGAGGGGATGGAGCCGGGCTGGAAAGTTGAGCGTTGCTTTCTGTGAGGGGAGAACGGGCAGCAGGGAGAACCACAGCGCGGGCACCGCAACCGGCTGCAGCCTCGGGAAACTTTGGGTGCGCAATGGGAGCTGCAGGCGGGGCACGGGCACAGAGCTGGCAGCGAGAGAGGCTTAGGGACGCGTGGCCGCGGGCTGCCCGTAGGGCCGGGCGAGTCCGGGGCTGCGCTCGGAGCCTTTCTGAGTATTCTGCCGGGCCCCGTGCTCCCCTCTCGCTCGGTTCGGTCCGGCCGCTGAGGGCCGCGGGATCTCCGCTGGTGCGGTCGCCGCGGGGGAGGGACGCGCCCCTCCCGGCCCCTCTCGGGGCTCGGGCTGCGTTTAGCGTTGCGGTCGCTGCCCGGCAGGACGGAGTGCCGAGCCGAGCTGGGGATGTCCCATCGCCGGCCGGACCGCGGGACGTGCCCAGGCAGCCCCCGGGGCGAGCGGTCCCTGCCCACGGCGCGACTCGGACAGCGCTGGGTAGCGAGGGGCGGTCGTCACGGGTCGTTCCCTGCGTGCCCCCTGCCCCGATCTGCGTGGAAGGGGAAATGGGAGAGGCGCTGCGGGCTGATAAAGTCCCTATTTTGCAGCAGCTGCGAGGCGCGGATGTTCCCGGCGCGCACACGGCGTACGTTGAGTTGCTCACTGGCATCGCCTCTTTTCTTACGGTTATAAAGGAATGAGACAAAAATTGCATCTTTTGTTCAGATAGGAAAATAAACGAATAAGCGCTTGACGGGGTAAAGAGAGGACAGAGTCGTGGGACCACCGTGGGTGGAGCGGCCCTTCCTGCGGTCCCCGTGTCGGAGCCGCTGCCCTCCCTCCCGTAGCGCCGCTGTGCCGGGCTGCAACCTGAGGCTCGTGCCTGGGCACGCGCTGCCAGCTCCGGGCAGCTCCTTGCGGCCCCTCGGAGCCCGGCCGCCTCTTCCCGCCCTCCAGTGGGCTCGGGATCAGCACTGCTTTTCGGGAAGGGATTGACGAGCCGGCCGTGGGGCTGAGGTTGCTCGGCTGCCGAAAGGAATGATTATTTGAACGCGGGGTTTTCCCGGCTAAGTGGAGCATCACATGGTGCTGGAGGCAGCGAGGAAGTTGTCTCCCTGCGGCTGACACCGGCGGCTGTGCCGAGACGCTGTCGCGGTGCGTCAGCTGCTCAGATGGCTCAGTCGCGAGCCCGGTGAGCAAAGGTATGGGGTAGAGAGGCGCGAGCCCCCGTCGGGCTGAGTGAGACGGGCGCGTCGGCAGATGAAGCTGCCACGCCAAGGAGTCGTGTCACGCAGGTGTATTGCAGCGCTGCGCACATAGGGAATAGCTCCGCCCAATATGTGCACCTTGGCTCACGTGCAGGTTACATGTATTGGTTATGTTCACCTAGACTCATATTTTTCCCTGGAATTTCATGCATGTATTAAATATTTTCTCAAACACATGAACGTTTTCTTAGAACTGATGAACATAAGGCCCTCCCCTTAGAGCATGCGCAGTCACCCTTGGGGGTCTTTTCCATGGTCGTCCGGGGGTTGAGAGGGGAAGGCTGATAGTCTCCATTGCTCCTAAACCTTTGACCCCTGTCTTCAAGAGTGTGCTCAGCTAGGTGTTTGCCTCCTCCCTAAGTGTGGTTTCTCTGGTATGTCTGATAGGGCCCATCCATCTTCAGTTTGATTTCATTTCCCATCCTTATCTTTAAGGTAGTACATATGGTTCCTCCAGATACTGATGCTTGCAGTATTTGAGGTCCTCACTCCATCAGAGCACAGCCCCGGTCAGTGAGCAGCCTGGTAAGAACGCGTGCCTGAGACAGATGGATTTATGTTTCAGTCTGGTGTATCTGAAAGCCTGTCTCCATTACAAAAGTCCCTCTTAAGGTTCCCTAAGGGAGGTTAATAGAGGGGGGAGATGATTTTAATAGACAATAATATGATAATCCACATGGCAAAAACCCTGGTGCAATATTTCTACAGTAAGAGATAAACAGTGCAGCTGCCAATTTGTATGTAGCCAAGCAAACCCGGAGATAACCGTGGAGGGGAGCGGGTGGGAGACCCTGCAGATAAATCGGAACGCTGGATGCTGTGTTTTTCATCTTCCTGTAAAATGCAATCAAGTAGGAAAGTAACAGGTTTGAGTGACCCAAGTGCTGAGCCGTTCAGACAATGTTTATGCTGCTCTGAGCAAATCTCGCTCTCGAAGCCTTCCAAATAGTTTGCTTAAAAGCCAGTATTTTTCATAATGACTTGAGAGATGCGGTGAGGTAGGGAGGGGAGCACAACAAATAGCTGCCAGGCAGGCGCAGTGCCGTGCACGTACGAGCAGCACACACACCCACGCGGTGCTTGGTGTAACGCCGTGTGCCCGCTGTGCCGTTTGCTCGGCTCTTACGGGGAACAAAAGCTTTTTTAGCCCAGGAGGCAGACAGTTGTCAGGAGCTTCACGGTGAGCGACTGATAGGAGCTTGGTGGGGGCTCTGCCCCGGGTGAGGATACTGGGTTTTGTCTCCCTAACTTCCCTGTCTCTGCACATCTCCGTACACGGTGCCTGGAGCTGCAGATGGGCATGTGGGTCCCAGTGCTCTGTGGGAACGCTCCCCACCTCCCTGCTCTCACCTCCCAACACTTATCCTGCACTTGGTTCTCCGTGGCCCCAATTAAAGCACGTCAGGCTGTGCTGGGTGCTGGGCAGCACTGTCCATCCCAGCGGAATGCTGCTGTGGGCAGTTGGTGTCCAACAGAAAGTGCCAGTGTCACTGGGCTCCGGGATGTGGTGGCCTTGTGGCACAGATAGCCTGAGAGGAGAGAGCATCCTTCATGGGTTTAGGATGCTGTCAGGTTCAGATAAGGCTGGGAGCCTATCCTGTGGGACCCCTGCTTGTATTAATAGGGAAAAATTAATTTTTAAGCACTGGGATTGCTGCCAAATTATATGACCTCTGACAGACCAGCTGCGCTAGGAAAATAAATTGTCTGTATTTGAGACCCATGGTCCTATCTGAAATCGAAATTGAAGAAGTCGGCAGTTAGCCATGGCAGCGGGGCAGACTGCAGCAGCCTTACAGCAAGCTGGAAGCTGCTAAAGTTGCTTTCCATTGTGCGGTGAAGTCACCAGCACTGTCCCCACGGGGGCTCGGGAATACAGTTGTCTGATCCGGGAAGCACGGGAAGCTGCTGGGCTGACCACGTCGGCGCAGAGGTGGGGGCAGGAGCGGGCGTGAATATCTCCGGCTCTACCCTAGCTCTGGAACAGCCTTTTGGCTTGTCTCTAATTATAATACACACACAGACAAAGAGGTAGCTGGGCTATTTTCGAAATCCCTGTCTACACCCTGGTGGAAACCGCAATACTAGCAACAACATAAATCAGGGCTGTTGCTAGCAGTGTTGCACACGGCGTCGCGCTACAGTAGCATGGTTTTAATCATACTTGGAATCAAAGGGTCAGCTTCTCTCTGCCTGAGCCAAATTGCAGTCTCGGAAGGCTGGATCCAAAGCCAGGCCCCATGCCTGCACAGCGAGGAGGCGCGAGCACAGAGAGGGGAGGTTTGTCGGGACGATGTCGGCAGGCACAGTGCCAAGCACTCAAAATCACAGCTTGGATCTGCAAGGCTTTCCATGTGCCAGCCGTGCCCTTAGATGGCATGGCAGGGAAGCTAGGGTAGCACAGTAGCAAGAGCCCCATCCACAGTACTGCTTCTTCCCATACAGCTGGGAATAGGGCTACAAGCTGAGCAGGAAAGCAGAAGTTGGCAAGTAGAATAGCCAGAGGTATTGCTAACAGCAATAGATGGCTGCAGAGACTTTGTCTGAATGCTTCTCACCCTGCCTTCATACATGAAGAAAATTGGGCCCCAGAGGTGGAGTGCTGAGCTCTGGGTCTTTGAAACTTTCCCCGATTCCTCACCATGTATGTGAAACAAGGGCAAAACATCTCTCCCAGCTGTCTTCATGAGTCACCCCAGCGTGGGGCTCAAATGCCTGCCCTTCTGCATCTGCCACCCTGAAAGATGGTGAAGCCAAAGGGACACTGTCTTTTCCTGCCGCATGTTTTCTGAAAGATGCAGTTCTTAGAGGATGCCTTTTGGGTTGGGGAAGGAGGAAGGAAGCTGCTGACTTGTACATGTAGATGCAAATGCCCGCCCGTACCATCTCCCTGGCTTCTCCTCTCTTTGCTAGCACCCAGGTCTGATCCTTTTCTCTTCAGTTTCCAAAGCCTTACTGCCTGCCCCACACACTCCTGCATCCCACCCTTCCCTCGTGTTCTCCCTTGCATGCTCAGGCTCTCTCCGCAACTTTTTCCCTCACACACACCCTAGACTCGCTTCACTTTCCTCTCTGCCTGTCCACTGAATATGTGCTCAGCAGGAAACAATGTGCTTAAGATGCTCGCCAGAATGTGTAATAATGTTGGTGCTAGCAGCAAGGCTCAGCAGTGGCTGGATTTGAGCAAGTTGTCGTAAAGGCTGAAGCTGCTGCTCAGCAGCATGTGCATGGGGGGAGCTGCAGCAGGGCCTCTCCCAGCTGGCTCTGAGGGAGCTGTTTCCCTCCCTGTCACATCCCATCCCAGGCTTAGGGCTGTGCGCCCGCTGCTGACACGCTGGGTTTTGCTGTGCACCGTGAGGTGGGGTGTTTGGGCTTAGGGGTATGGAGGATTCAGAGAGGCTCTGCCAGCTGCCTTAGGGAGAGGCAGAAGTAAACTGGTGGTGGAAGTTGGGATTTGAGGTTTTATAAAGAGCAGATCCTGACAGATGGGCTCGGAAGGTGTGAGGGATCTGGAAGATCACAGGGGGCTGTGCGAGATGAGATGTGCTTTTGGTTTCTTCTTGGAATTGTCATAATAACAATACTAATTAGTATTTCAGTGGCATTGAACACCTCTCATCAAGCTTGAAGCTCTTTAGAGAGGAATCCTAGGTGAATTTCTTTAATGTGTGGAGTTAGAAATGTCTCTCACTTTTCTTCTGTGGCCCTCAAAGCAGCCTGTTTTTGATTCACAGGGATGGCTCAGCAGGTTGTTTCCTTCTCCTGTTTTTTTCCTAGTGCAGCCTACAGGGGAGGTGGCAGGCTGCAGCACAGGAGTGCTCTGCCCTATTTCTGCCTCTGCCCCACACCTCCCTGAGCTCCATTTCCCTCCCTGCATACCAGTGAAGCTTCCCCAGCACCTGCCCGAGCTGCAGCAGGAAGCTCTCCTGAAGCTGCCACCTGCTCCTGGGAGGTGGCAGTGTGCTTCCATGTGTTTTCAAACCCTTGGGAGCCTGACACAGAGACAAGAGAGATAGGCATGGCTCCTGAAAGTTCAATCTGCAATTATCCCCTTCTGTGTGCATGCACACACTCACGCGCCTCTGGAATGATTGCTGCAGTAGCCAGAAGTTGTAATTTCAGACCCACCAATTACATTCACGGGCGATCCAGGAGAATTGTGTGCACACATCTATATAAAGACTAACGCTATTAAGCCGGTTGCCCTATTGGAATTGCATTAGCTTGTGATATAAGATGACAAATAACAAAGTTAACGGAGGTGGCACCTTGTAAAAACAGGATATGAAACCTCATCCAAGGTACAAATGTGTGGGCAAAGAAAACAAACAAACAGACCTCCCAACTACAACATTTGAAGGTCGAGATTCCACAGACTCAGGTTGTACAACTAGTGCCCACTGCTGGAAAGCAGCTATCCAGAGCCTCAGGGGTGGAAATCACCAGAATTCCAGTGATTTTAAAGCACATTACTGGACTTGCATTCAGGATTTGGCCCTCTAGTTTTCCACAATGAAGCTCGAGCAGTTCTCTGTTTGCAGTCAGTTCCTCAGTGGATTACCATGGACAGGAAGTGCAGGTATGTCTTGTTCTCTTCCTCCCTCCAACGCTCCTATCTTATTTAAAAATAATTTTAAATTATTTCTTTCTGTGAAGGCTCACAGCTAAAATGTTCCATTTGCTGAGCTTTCCGGAGTTCTCCTCTCATTGCTGTCCAGCACTATAAAGTGAATATATTGCATCCTTCCCCAGTTGCCTTAGGAAGTGGTCAAACGGCCGCATTCCTGAGCTGATGGATTGGCGCGCTCCTTTCTTGCCTGAGCCCAGACAGTGTTTTTATGGGCCTGTCTCATGACAAGCTTGAGACGCTTTGAATCAAACAAAACCCGAGTTCACATCTCAAAAGCAGTCTTTACGTTCTGCTTTGCTGTGAGCGTGCTTCTAAGGGAAATTTAGTCTGAGTGGTGAAGGCCTGGCTGAGGTGCTGGGGGAACTTTCCCTGTCTGTGTGGAATCCCCAGAGGTGGACGTGGGTGTCACGCTGGGATGAGCTGTGCGTGTCAGCGCTTTGTGTTGTCTGGGTGTGTTTGTCCATTAACTCGTTCAGGAAGCCTCTGAAGCTTTATCTCACAATCCAAAGCAAACATGCTCTTGCTAATATGATCTATGCTACTGGGGATAAAAAACCTAATCTTATTAGCTTCCTCTGTTCTGCGTGTCTCTCCCTGGCCAATGGCTAAGCTGTACATTTAAATCCGAAGCTCGATTTGTGCTCCCACCCTTCAAAAGCTATGCCTGAGGGTTTAGGGTAGGGCCCACACCAGCCTGCAGCATCTCCTAGGGCTGAAGCACTGGTAAATGAAGCAGGATGGACGTGAGAAGTAATGAATCCCACCAGATGGGATCTGTTTCTCCCATCCATGCTGAGGTTTGGCAAAGCACTTGGATGCATGTGGACCTTAGAAAGCTTAGCTTCCTAAAGAGCTGTTTGACTCCAGCAGGTTTTGCTGTAGCTTGTGCCAACTCCAGCTTTGAGAGCACTCAGATCCTCCATGCCAGGACCCACATTTTGCTGTGGTGTCTCTGGGCAAACCTGCCCTGCCCGAGTGCCACGTCCCATGATGTAGAAATCTTCTGGTGGTAGGATGAAAGCGTGGAGTTGAGGTGCAGGGCCTTGTGCAAGGCAGGGGAAGCAGTCAGGAGGCAGCAGACAGCAAGCCGTGGCGACATGGGGCTGCTGGGATCTCCCCCCTTGCTGCCTTCATCCAGCAGCAGGCATCAGTGCTGCTGCCTGCTTCTGAGGCAGCAGGAGCGCCTTGCATGGTGCACACAGCCTTGAATTATATCCCCAAAGTAAACTGAACCCAGCGGATCAAAATGTGCGATGGTTCCCTGCTGGACGCTGTGAGCACTGAGAGGCTGTAGTATGTGTTTGTTGTGAAATGGGCCTCTGTGGTGATGATTATTTTTGTTACAGGCAGAATTGGCTTCAGTTTCTGTGTTGCAGGTCCAACAATAACAGTGAGCCCAGCTCTCCTGGGGTGAGGAAAATCCAGAGGGGTTTAGTCGGCAGGAAATTCAAGTAGGAGAACACTGTGCTCCTGTCCAAAAGTTTCAGAGCATGCTGATGAGCTGCAGAGCTGGGAAGCCCCACATGTGGGTGGAAGCTCCAGGGGCCTTGCTGCTGTCTATGGGTCCCCTGAGTGCCGACTGCAACCTCTGTGGGAGTCTTCCCTGTGAGCACCCCTGATGTTCCCTTTGCACCCTTTTGGCTTGTTCATTGTCCTCTGGTGTAAGTCCCCTGTTGGGGCTGTGCTGTTCTTGTTGGGTTAGCCCCTAGTTGCAGGGATAGCCCAAGGTACCTGGTGGGCTGCAAGGAAGGAAGCCTTTGGGGGTTTCCCATCCCAACCCCAGCCCACTCTCACACAACCAGGAAGCGCTGAACCCTGCGGCATCCGCTGTGGAGCGTGGAGCCTGCAGCCTGGCCATGGGCGCAGCCTCCCAGCACTCTGCCACACGGCTTGGCATGGCCCCAGCAGTTGGCTTTCAGGGCCCACGTTCTGCTTACTGAGCAGCGGGATGTCCCACGCACCTGGCAGCCTCGGCTGATGCTTCAGAATTCAATTTTAATTTTATTAAGTGAATTTAGGGCTGGTGAAAGCTGCCAGAGCCCATTAGTGTTGGAGCACGTCTTGCTTCCAGAGCATACAGCCTGGGCAGTAGCCATGCTACTCACTTTTTTTCTTTTTTTTTTTTTAATTTTTGCACTGACTTGATGCATCAGTTTTAAAGGACAGATTTATGCAGAAGCTTGGACCTCTGCTGAGTGCACAACAGACCTGGTTTTATATAGGAAGTCGGTGCTTGGCACGTCTGCTGAGACAAACCCTTTGTCTATCAGTGGGCGCAGTGATGGATTTTTTTGTTGCAGGTGTTTGTCTGCTAGATACCAGTGAATCAATAGAAAGAAAAGCCCAACAGAACAATTACAGAGATATTAGTCATTTTACCTCTTCAGGTGACTCTAAGAAGCCTGTTTCCCTGCTATGCAATTGCCCACCTCCTAGGCAGTGCTGCATGTGGGTGAGATGTAGCTCTCCTTGTTAACAGGGAGCTTCTCTGGGAGGGTGAATGCGGGGCAAAATCTGCTCCTCTAAAAGGCTGAGAAGCTTTCCTGCGGGTGGAAGGCTGCAGAAAGATGGTGATGTTTTCCTGGTAGTATCTAAATGTGTGTTAGACAAGACAGGTCTTCCTGTCTGCTCAGTTGTCTCACCTGCTCATCCCATTTTGCTGTTGGGGCCACAGAAGGAGGGTTCTGGCTCTGCTCCCTCTCACCTTGGCACCTGAGCATTGAGCTGACCTGAAATCAGGATCAAGCCCGAGGACTTCCTTAGCGTGATCCTGCTGAGCTGTGGTGGCCTCACATGGCAAGGGGAGAGATTTTAGCATCAGGGTGTCTGCTACTGAGTGTATCTGTCAGGAAGGAGCCGGTGCCTGGTCCCTTGTTCACATTGCAGTTCCCCCCCGACTGGCTGGATCGCGATGTGTGCTTGTAGTACCCAGCACGAGGAAGGGGCTCACAGCTTCAGAGCAGTGGGTGATGTTGGTGGTATCAGCCTAGCGGGTAGCATGTGTGTGAAAGCAGGGGAGACAGGGAGGGGATGACGAGGTGTGGAAGGATTGACTGTATTTTCATGGCTTCGAGACTTTGCCCTTTCCAAGAAAAATAATCTGCAGCTTGAATATTTCTCTTTGCTGGAGGGGGTGGACATGTGTGCAAACGAGGTGTGAATTTTTAGGAAAAGGTGTGAAAGTGCGTACATGAGTGAAGTGTGAATTACACGTCTATTTGTACGGTGATGTCAACAAGTCCTTGATTTTCTTCCTTCCACGTGAGTCTCTCTCCAATCCCCCCTCCCCCCAAACCCACACAGACACGTGTGTGGGCAAATATGCTTTGCTAAGAGAAGGGGTTTGTGCAAAACCGTTGGTTTGTAAATGTTTGTGTGTTGAGCAGGCGCTCCTGTGGAACAAAACCAGATGTTTTTTGGTATTCTCAGCTCCTCCGTGGCAGCTTTGCAATTTTTTCCCCTCATATTTTTCAGGATTATTTTAAGAAAAAGACAGGGCTGTGGAGATGCCTCTGGGTGTGTGAGAAGAAAGTTATTTTAAAGAATGAATGTGTTAGAGGGCACAAAAAACATAAAGGAAATGGAGGCAGAGCTTTCTCATAGTGAAGGAAGCCTGGTTCCTGTGGGACAGCCAGAGCCCAGGAGGACCTTCCTGCTGCTTCTGCACAGCATTCACCCCTTGTGCAGGGTGCATGTAGGCAGCAGGGCAATTTCTCCAGGAGGCATCGCCTTGCTTTTTCTCCTTATGTTGCCAGATGTCCTTGCCCGGGCTGCAGGAAAGCCCACCCACACCCTGCTGGGATGGAAAGACTATGGGACAGCCCCTTGGAAGGAGGACAGCCCTTCCCCTTTACCCCTTCCTTTATGGTCCCTGTGTCTGGCTTTCCCTCCACTGCAGAGGCCCCAGTGTGGATGGGTGTACTTGAAGGTTTGTGTCCCATGTTTCACCCCATTGCTCATGGGATGGGAGGGTAGAGCCTGTCAGCACAAGACTGGGGTCAGCAGGGCAGTGCCGGCCCCGCTGCTTCCCTGGCTGGCTGCTCTGTGGAGGGGCCGCAGGGTTTGGCTGGATTTCACCCATTTTGCTGAGCAGGAGCAGGCATTGCCGTCATCTGGAGACATCTGTGGGGCCATGATGCTTGGACAGGGGGATGGCAGTGGGGAGGCATGCGATGGGGCCCCATGGAGAAAGGGACTTTGTTGAGATTTGTAGTGTGTTATCAATTGACCCTGTGATGCAGATTTTCCTCCCAGCAAGTAATGCAATAATAAATTTGATTTGCAGCGTTCATGAGATTAAATGTTTTTTTGAAGATGAAATCACCCTCCAGGGCCTGTTCTAACCCAAAGCTGGGAATTCTCCCTCTGCTCGCCATGTAATTGTTGCCAGCTATTTGTGGGCTAGCCTCACAAAACCACTGCTGATTATCAGTCTGCAATTCCAACAGCTTGGGTTGACCAAAAGATTTGGGAAGGAAGAGGTGGCCTGTCTGCTGAGATGGGATCATGGCTGCTGTGGGCGAGAGGGAGGCAAGTGGGGAAGGGCTGTCACACACTGTTCCTTGCTGGAGCCAGGAGGGCAGGACACCGTCCTCACCTCTGCTGCCAAGCATGGACCTGCTGCTCAGCTCTGCTTTGCCTCAGTGCCCTTGCCTGGAAGCAGCAAAGCACTCTGCAGCTGCACTGAAGGTCAACTGTGTCCAAACTTTGGTGCCTCTCGAGATGCCTGTGGGAGGCTGCCATGGAGCAGCTTGCGAAGGAAGATATGAAGTGAGGCAGCTCCAGATAATGTGATACCAATCTGTCTCTTACTTTATAGCTCTGTAATTGCCTAGGCAAGGGCATTTGTTTCTGTTTTCTGGTCTGTGTGAAATGTGGCATGTAAGTGTGGCAGGAAGTGGAAGGAGAAGGGAGTAGGTTTCTTGTGTAGAATAATGTCTTCAAGCCCAGAGGTTGATGCTGAAATAGTAAGGCACCAACCTGGCATCAGAAGGCTGGAGAGTGGCCTTTATCAGACCACCACCACCCATGGCCCACAGGGACCTGCTGTCTGTAGCCAGTGTCCCAAACCTGTTTTTAATGCCTCATTCCCTTCCTTGTCTCTGCAGCTCAGCCGTGTGGGGGCCGCCTCAACTCCAAGGACGCCGGCTACATCACCTCCCCAGGCTACCCCAATGACTATCCCTCCCACCAGAACTGCGAGTGGGTCATCTATGCTCCTGAGCCCAACCAGAAGATTATCCTCAACTTCAACCCTCACTTTGAAATCGAGAAGCATGATTGCAAGTAAGAACCTTCCTCTTCTTCACTAGTACGCTGTTATCTTGCTTTCATGTAGCGGTATGGACATGGTGCTCCTTTGTGCATGAAAGCAAGCATCAGCTTGAGCCTCCATGGTGCTGTACTGTGTGTCATGGCCTTTCAGGGCAGGTGTGCCTCTGTCGATGGGTGGGTTTAAGATGCTTCTTTAGACTCAGAGGATGAGCATACACTGTTCTAGGCTGAAATACTCTAGGCTGAAATCATCTGAAAGCAAGAGCTTTCAGCCTGAGTCTGACTTCAGTTAGAAGGCACCTGGGTTTTTTTTCTGTGTTGCAGTGGCTTCACCTTTAAGCCATGCTGAGGGAACAGTGCAATTTCCTGTTGGGTAACTAGGCAGAGGCATGGCAAGGAGAACCCAAGGGCTGGTGACCTGGGCTTGGGCTTAGCTGAATCTGATTCTCCACAGTGTTTGTTCTACTGGGTTTAGTAATCAGGGATATTGGTTTTGTTTGCTTTTCTTTTTCCCCTAAGAGGGGGCTCAGAAACTACACGTCCAGGAAAAACAATTAGCAGCTAGTAAAGAATAATTAACAGCATCAAAGGGCACCATAAAAGGCTGAGTTAATAACATGATCTCGGCAGACTTATAAACCTGTGCATTTCATCTGGAATCTGTGGCCAGCTGCAGGGATGTCTGAGCTGTGAAGGAGCTCAGTCTCCTAAAGCAGGCAAAACTGATGCAGCAGTTTTGCTAGGCATGCTGCTCCTGTTGATTAAAAGGAAGTTATATATGGAGAGCAGGACTCTGGTTGCAAAAAGGGTCTGGGGAAGCATTTATGGGGCTGTAGGATTGGTCCTGTGGAGAATAAAGAATTCAGCATGGGTTTCATGATGTACTGAAAGATATAATGCACAGAGCTGGATCCTCAGCTACTGTAAATCAGCATAGGTCCTCTAACTGTAACCAAGGTGTGCTGATTGATGTCACTGGGGATCTCATCACCCCCTAAAGATAAAGCCTAGGCTAATAAGGTTCTGAGCACCATCAACTCTCTGTGAAGTCACTCTGTGTGTAAGGAGTTTAGCACTTTGCAGGATCAGGCCTGCATTTAGAGAAGGGAGACAGTGGAGAAAGGCTTAACATGGGCATAAATGAATACAGCAAGGCCTTGGCAGTGCTCGTGAGAATGATGGTTGCTATCAGGTTTTACTATTGCTTGGACAGGCTTAACTGTATAGCCTTCTCACAGCTAATGCAGTTGCCCCAAATTCAGAGTAATAAAAGCTTCATAGGCCTATGTTCTCAGACTGCAGAGCATGCAATATGTATTGGCAGGGCAATGTGCACAGGGCAGGGGCTGAGCTGGGCTCAGGAGTGACTGTGTCTCTCCAAGGTCTCAGGCTAGCAAATCTGGGTCAGTCAGAGTGCCAGAAATCTTCAAGGGCACCTGGTTTTCCTCTGCAGTTGTGCAGTTGTTGCTTACAGCTCTGAGTACTTTGGACAACTTCTGCTACATTTTGGTGCCTGTGAGAGAGCAGGGTCTGGTCCTGAGCTCAGGTGCTGTGTGCTGGAAGGGTGACCCCAACCACTGAAGTCATTGCTCCACTGCAGCTTTCTGCTTTGTTGTAGTAAATGTCTGAGTGAGTGCTGTGATACTATGCTTTCCCTTTGCCGTGTGTACATGGAGGAGCTTTGCAGGAAGGTTCGTGTTGGAGGGTTTTTCTTTCCAGCACTCTCCATAGGACATGAATGGTGGAAGTTTTCTCAAGGTCTTTGATTCAGTTTTGCTCCAGCAACAGTATTGCTCTCTAGGAACCAGGAATTCATATCAAATCTCTGTTGGAAGTGTGGTTTGCTTGCACCTCTGTTCCCTCAGCTGCCACGTGTGTACAAGTGTGAGACAAGGTTCATCCACAGTGCACCTGGGCCTTTGCTGACCCCCAGGTGTAAGCCAGAAGCCAGCAGTTCAGTTGCCTGTCCCCCACAGCAGGCATTGCAAAGGATGGACAGTGCCTGGTAGGGACCGTGACTAAATCTGTGAAAATAATGCAAGAAAAACACTACCTAAAAAGAACAGGTAGGAGGGAGACTTTTTGTTTTTAAGTGTCCTATCAGAAAGAGAGAAATCTTAACACTGTGTAATTGCCTGGACATTAAGTAGCATTAGCAGATGACCATCTCATAATAAATCTCATCTGAGTGTCAGAGGGTGTGTTACAAGGACGCAAAGGTCTCATTGCAGCTGCAGGTGGGAATCTTAATGGGACCAGGAGTTCAGCATCAAAGAAACAGCATCTCAGGGCCTTTCTTCTGACATCTGGTCATTTAATAAAAGCACTTTCTCTGAAGGATGCCAGCCGATGGACTGACTGGCACTCAGTCTCTCAGCAGACACAGTCCCCCTGGCCTGGTGTTGCTACCTGGCAGCTCATGGAGCGGGAGCAGGGCCAGGCTGTGCTTCGTGCTCCAGCTGCCAGGAGTAAACAAAACACCACAAGCGCTTCCTTTGTTGCTTCATCCTTGGACATTTCTTTTACCTTATTAGGCTAAAGTTTCTTCCTTGTGAAGCATAACATTTACATTCCAAAAGCCTGTTTTAAGGCGTATGAAACTATCTGCAAAAATCTTCATCCTTGAATCAGATGTAGGCTTCCCTTTGGGGCAGGAGGCGCTTCCTGCCGTGCTCTGCACCCTTGGGACCTACACGGCAAGGTCAGTGACTTCCTCTGGCCGGGCAGCTGGCCGGAAGGGGTTGCGGACCTGTGGCTGCCGGACATCGGAGTGAGAGTGGCCTGTGTGCAGCAGGGTCTGGTGGCTGGTGCTGCTCAGAGAGAAGGAGCCCAGGCTCGGGCTGGGTGCCCAGAGGTGGCAGTGACAGGCAGCTCGGTTGGCGCTCATTACATTGCTGTTGTTTCTCCAGAAACACATCTGGGCTTTTATTTTTTGGCTGTGTCCAGCTGCATTAAGAAGTAACTGCATCCCCCGGCTGTCATCAAAGGAGTAATTGATATAATTGAAGGCCCAGAAGATACTCTCTATCTCTGTGTTTCATCTGTGCTCTGAGGAAGTGCCTTACTTTGGGAAACGCTTTAGATAAAGAAGACTGGCCACCTCCTGCACTTGCAGCTCCTGGTATCAGTCACAGTAGGGCTCCTGTTGCAGGAGGGTGGATGTGCTGGGGGGGCAGGCCCTGGGCCATGCTCCCCCTGTCCTGCATCCATGGGGACACAGTGTGACAGCAGGGACAAAAAGGAAGCTGAGCACTGTGGTGAGAGGACTGCCTAGCATCCAGAAATAGTAACAGCCCTATCCCCTTGCCGTTTCTTCCTGTGCACTGTGAGCACAGCTCAGGTGGGGCAGTGGGTGTGTGCTCCCTAAATGGGGAGGTGGCAGCCAGGGGAAAAGTGTGCTGCTTCTGCAAAGGGGGTTCAGCTCTGCCACATGGCATGGTAATACCTGGGCAGCCTTGTGTCTACCATGGCCCTGCATGTGGCAGGGGGGTTGGAGATTCTTGATCCTTGAGGTCCCTTCCATTCTGTGATTCTGTGGTTTATTTTTAATCCCGGGATTGACCCAAGCAGAGTTTCCCAGTGTGCAGTAGAAACCCCCCCAGCTCACCCAGACATGCAACCCTCCTGCCCAGTTGCCATTTCTCTGTCTGTGCTGCTTACTTGGAAAATCCAAGTCAGAAACTCAGCTCAGAATGAATCATCGCCTCTATAACTACCTTTTCCATCTGTGTCCCTCCCATTGCTGGAGATGTCTCTTGGCCTTTGATAGCTCCCAAGCCTGGCTATGGGTTCTGCCATCCCGACTACAAGGCAGGTTGGGCGGTGACACACTGGGTACTGGGACATGGCTGTGTGCACGTGGCACAGACACATGCTGTGCATCACAGCGGGCAGGCATGGGCTCCAGATGCCAGCAGAAGACCTTTGGGCTGAGTCATAGCATCTGCACCAGAGGAGCGCTTTGTATTGAAAAGCCTGAGCCACAGGCAAGCCACATCGGTGGGATTTTGGAACCCTTCTGCCAGGCACCCAAGGGAAGGGTGGAAGGATGCTGCTGGGCCTGTGGTTCTCTGCCTGGGCAGGTTTTGGGGCTGCTGGTGCAGCTCGCAGCCCCCTCTGGTGGCGCTCACCAAATGCTGGCAGAGGGCTCTGGAGATGGGCTCCAAAAACAAGCAAGAGGTGGCAAATGGCAGGCAGCCCAGAGCTGTAGAGTCAAGCTCTTCTTCTTTGTGCTGGCTCACCATGTCAGGCCTTGAGGGTTTCCAGAAAAAGGAACTGCAACCACAGTAAGGAGGAAATCTGTGTAGTTGTCATTGCAGCCTGATATGGTGATGTCAAGTGAAAAAGGCCATGTTCAGCATGACCAGGCAGATGCAGCTGGAGGGGCAGGGCACAGGGGCCGGGGCTGGCATGGGAAGATGTCACATGCCAGTGGCCATGTCGTGGAGCTGGCAGCAATGCACCAATGCTCCCAAGGCACGTTGCAGTGGGACATGGTGGGCACAGCCAGTCAGCAGTGGCCCTGTGGCAGCGTGCCATCTCCTGTGCTTCCAGGAATGGGACGCGTGGATGCAGCATGGCTCCATGTCCTTCTTAGAGAGCAGCCAGGCACTTGGCCCCGGCCCCACACGCAGTGGGGAAGCAGCAGCCAACCCCTGGCACCCCAGGAGTGCCGCCAGGCCCTGCCCTGCTGGTCTGCCTCTCCTGATCATTTCCTTCAAACAGGAGCATGATACTGCAAGATGCCCTTCTTCCATCAGCCAGGGTTAAGAGCAGACAAGGCAGCAATTATGGACAGCTAATTAGGGAATGCTTTTGAAAAGTTTGCATAATAAGCTCATTAGTGAACACTTTAGAAACAATGCAGTTCATCTCCAGATTGGGTGGATGCTTAGAAAAGAGAAATTTGGCACACTGCGCCTGTTCGAAGGGGGTCTTCACTGGGGTGCAGTGGGAAGTGAGTGCCTCTCCTGCAATGCTGGAGCAGGCGGGCCGAGGCTCTGCAGAGAGGAAGTCAGCGATGAGATGTTAAGGAAGGCATGTGCTTGCTCATACATTTGTGGCACGGGTAGCCAGAAGCAACATTTCTAACGTACAGGAAATAATTCTGTCTGGGTAACGCAGCCCTGTGGCTCAGTTTGTCTTCAAATGAGCTTCTGCTGCTTTTTAGCTCTGTCCGGTATCCGCCGTATGGTTCATAATTCCTGTCAGCCGCAGCCGTTTTGCACACGTGGCCAGCAGTGAGTGGGCTAGCAGTGGTGCTGTTTGGCCACCTCCAGGTGACTCATCTCTTTGCTGCCCATCTGCAGGGCTGGGATGGCTCAGCTCGCTCTGTGGCCATCCCTGACTGAGCCCCTCAGGTGGGTGGGGGGCTGCAGGCACACTGCAGGGCTCCAACGTCTCACCAGCATCCGGCGCTTAGGAGTGCTGGGTTTTGTCCTGCATCATGTATCCTGTTGGCATGATGACACAGCAAAGGCTGTTCTTGTGACACAGGAACAATAGCATGAGACACCTCTCACCTCCTTCCTGCTCTAGAAGAACCTGCGGATCACCCGCTTCTCCTCATCGTCTGGGGAATGAGGGGAGAGCAGGACCCAGGGGCTCCAGGAAGGGGTTGAGCGTGGGGCTGGCTGTGGTGATGCCTCGGGATCCAGCTGCCGGCTGTGTGGAGTGTGCCCAGTGCCCTGCCTTTCTTTGCGTCATCCTCTGTGTTTGCAGATGTGGCCTCAAGTGCCCAGATGGCTTTGGGAGTGGGATCTGGGCTTCGGTCACGCTTTTGGCATCACTCAGTGGGGTTAGAAAGTGCTCTTCTGCATCACGGGTCTGCTATCTGGGTGCAGGAATTAGAAGGTTTAGTGAATGTAAAAGAGGGGTCAGCCAGAATGATATTTTGGAAAGCATCCTTTTTTTGTTAAGGAGCAGGTGCAAAGCCTGTAAAGGCAGCAGGAGGTTTTACCTTGATTTTCACAGGAGCTGAATTAGGCTTTTAATGAGCAACTGTTTTCTTTAGCTACACACAGCCTCTCCAGTGGGTACCATGCCTATTGTCAGGCTGTGATGGAAGGAGTGTTGGGCTCACCAACAGTACCAGGGCTGGGCGGTGTAAGACTGGGGCACTTCCCCTTCCCTGCTGTTGGTTTTACCACTCCTGCTTTCACACTTTAAATTCCTCACCCTATAAAAAAGTGATGAACGCTTGGACATCTGCAGACTCACTGACCAGTCTGGCTAGTAACAGTGCATTGCACGTTCCCCACCAAAGGCTGCTTTGTTGCAGCGTTGCACAGGGCAGGTCAGAGTGCTGCATACAAAGATTGGTTCCTTCCCAGCCTTTTCTGGCCAAGTGTGAATTCCGCAATTAAATATGAATGCAAAATAAAAAGAACAGACTGCAAAGAACAGACTGAAAACGGAAGAAATTTCTGGTTGCTTTTGGCCAGAGCTCAGCACAGAGCTTATTTGAAAGAACAGGGAGAGGTTAGTTTTCAGCATGAGGCAAGTTCTCCGTTTTCTTTAAATCAAGCTGCTGCGCATCACTGTTGAATGGCAATGTAATAACATGTTGCAAACCACAGTCTGGTGATCCTGGAATTCCTTATAAGTTAATAGCAGTCATGGTCCACTAATCACAGCCAGGATGTTTTAAGCAACTGTCTTTGATATATCAGTTCAAGCACACCACTGTAAGCTCTTCTTATGCTGACTGAGCAAGTAGATGGGTAGAGCGTCAGAAAGAGTGAGTAACGTGGGTTGGTTTTTTTCCTGAATCCTAAGGGATTCATTGGACATACGTACAGCATTGCTGAGTAATCCCAGTCCAGTAGGATGGTAGTTTTAATGCAGCATCGGGTCAGACATAGAGATATCTCAGTCTAATAAATTGCTAGAAGCAGAGGCTGAGGCAGTGGGATGAGTCTTGTAGCAAAAATCCTTTGCCAAAGACTTCCTCAGCACTGATACAAGCAGCACAGAAAGTGGTGGGTGGCTGCCCTGCACGTGTGCCTGGTGGCTGTCCCAAATATCACTCCCTTAGAGGAACAGACGGCCGTGCCGAGGCCGTGTGCATGCACAGTGCTTGCACGCAGGCGGTCAGCATGTCAGGAACCCCCTGGGGGCCCACAGAGCAGGAGTTGCTGACGGATGTCCTGCAAGCAGAGCCCCCCCTCCCATCCCCTGCTGCTGGCACGAGTGTGAGGCATGTGCTCAGCTTCCTTCCCCTTCTGCAAGTGTCAGTGTGAGATTTTATTTACGTTGTTGTTTTGCAGTGGAAAGGGAAGGTGTAATGCCTGGCTCTCACGTGCCGTGCCTTTGGTAACGTTGATTTTGGGCTGATAATGGTGAGCAGGACCAAGGCCTGGGCTCTCCATCAGCTGAGGAGACTGATTTATCATTGATCTCTACTGACTGCACCTTGTTGAAGTTTTTTAACCCGTTTGATTTCTTAGGTTTTCTTCTGTGAAAATCCTCTGATTTTTCTGCCGATCAGGAGCAAAACATTTCTCTGTGTCTTTAAATATGGCAGATGGGGATTTCTTCAGATGTCCAACAACTCAATTGATGGAGACCTCAGGAGACCTCTCCTCTTCCCTGTCCCCCTTCTCAGCCTGTCTTTTCATCTGCAATCTGGAGATGTAAGGGCTGTAGTAATAGAGTGTCAGAGGAAGTAATTGATTCATCACACGCCGGGAGAGGAGTCTGTTGCCTTTAGTGTCAATGGAGCTGAACCACAGCCTGGGAGGGTGAGGGCGGCTTGTAAACACTGCATGGCTGAGCTGGCAGGGCAGTGCGGGCTGAGCCGGGTGGCACAGAGGGGCCACTTCTCAGGGGAACTAAGGCCCTCAGTGGGGCCTGTTGGGACCTGGGGGCTTGTGGCAGCAGGGGCACTGCGAGTGCCCACCTGGTGTCCAGGCTGCTGGCATCAGGAGCTCCTCACTTTCATCTCTCCCTGCAAAGAGAGCAAAGGGAACGTTTGCCCTCTGCCTTCCGCCTGCTCTGCTGCTCTTCAGCAGTAAATTTCCCTCTTGTGGTTGTTATCTTTTATTATATAGTTGTTGTTTTTTTTTTCTCTTTGTTAGCGATTGGGTTGCTTGTGAGTGGTGACAGTATAATGACACAGAAAGAAGAGTCAATTTTTTTTTTTCCACAGATGGATTGTAGCAGAAGGAGGAAAGCGCAAATGCAGTTTTCCAAGTGTCCTGCATTCAGGGGTTATGGAGAGCTGCGAGCTGCCTCGGCTCCCCTGCAGCAGCAACAGAAGGGCTGAGTGCTTGGGGAGGGGGCTGTGCTGAACACACTCTGTGTATCTTATTTCTGGTTTCACCAGAATTTTTCCCCTCCCAAACACTTCCAAAAACATCTTGCAAAAACCGACCTCTGTAGCTAAAGATAGAAGGGTGAGGAATTTATAGAGACAGAAATAAAATTAAACATCCATGCGTAACCCCTGAACAACGGTCTGCAGAAAACCCCTGAAGTGCACATCTTGTTTTCTGAGATAATGAATAGTTCTCCAGACGTGCCCCAGCTGAGAGCACTCCTCCATCCATCGCATCACAGTGATCTGGGACGAGAGGCATGTGGGGCAGCAGGCAGTGTGCTAAGAGCTGCCTCTTCCTGGACCACAGGAGCAGCTTACAGATATGTTTTATTCTTCCCTTTGCAAGATGCATCTTGTCTAACTCTTCTTTTTTTTTTCTTTTTTTTTTTTTTCTGCATAACTTAACAGTTGCTGCTGAGACTCTTCGTATCAGCAGTGCTGGTTTGGGGGTGAAAACAGTCCAAGGAATATAAATAGAGGCTATTTGTAGTTTCCGTTTTTTGTCTTGAAGGCATTTTTGAAGAAGTTCTCCAATCTGTTAGGGTTATTTTCTCTGTCTGCCTCACTCCCTCCTTATTTTTTTGACGGGGTGACTGGATTTTTCTCATTTCTCAGAAACTCTGGTCAGATTTCTGCAGAGATAAAATACTCCAACACGCAGTGGAATGATTACAAAACGCCACAGCACTGTGGTTGCACAAGGCGTAATTGGATGCAACAAATTCAAAACAAACTTCCGAGAAATCTGAAGCAATTATGTACCCCCAGGCTCAGCCCAGCCTCGGCTGCCACCAGACTGTGATAATTTCGGTCACTGAAATCCAGTGAAATCTCTCCAGATGCAGAGCAATGCTGGCCTGTTTGTCTCTGTTACTCCCAGGCACAGTTATGTCAGGGCATAAGAAGGGTAAGCTCTGCTGCTCCGGGTGCATCCTTTGCCTTAGCGTGGCACGAACGGCTCCATGAGCTGCAGGCTGAGACTCTGCCTCCAGTCTCCCAGAGGGCAGTCCCAGGCAGAGCAGATCTGCAGTCAGAGCAGGGGAGCGATTAATCCCCATCCTGAGGCAGGGCAGTGAGCCTGTCTGCGAGAGCCGCAGACACTAGCTGGCTGCACTGCGAACTTTTAGGGCTGCACACAAATCCATTTTGGGACCTGTGAGGACTGATTCTCTTCTCACCCTAGGATAAATTAGGAGTGATTACCCTTAAAATGATGAGTTACACAAGTGTAAAGCCAGTTCAAATCAAAGGAGAATCCAATTCATCTGCTGTATTTATAATTAATTACTCTGATTAAGAGCTGGCAGCTAGGATCAAACTTCATTGCTCTTGTTTAATCAGACTGCAGAGGTGTTTGCCTCTGGTATCACGGCTATAAAAACTCTGTTTAAAAGTCCCCAGTAGTTTCTGCAGCCATTTCAGCTTTGAAGGGAATGTCATTCAGTAGCTCAAGATTGTGTAAACACCATGGAAAAGTTTTCTTGTCTTTCACAAAGTAACCACCCATGAAATGAGGATTTGGTTGGAAGGTGGCATAAGAAAGAGCGTGAAGATGGGTGGTGACACAGAAGAATTGATGAAGCCAGCTAGCATGTAATGGACGTTAATTCTAGCTGCCCCTTGATTACAAAACAAGTGCTGAGCTGCCCCTCACCATTTCTTAACCATCTTTATGCTGCAGCTGCTATCTCATTCCTAAGCTTAATTCAGCGTTTCCTTAGAGCATCTTTTAAAAGCATTGTGCTTTTAATAATAATTAAAATAAATACCCTTTCAAGGGAAGTGCTTGCATTTGCCTGCTGACATTGTGGCTAAGCAGGTCCCTACCTCCCCCCAGATATCTGCAGAACGTTAATGTCTGCTGAACTCCACTGGCATTGTGGTTACCCTTCATATTCTTAGTGGATGTATACGAGATACCACAACATATGGTTCAGGCAGACCAGAAGTCTCGAAGGCTTGAGTCAACACTGGGCATTCCCAAATTTGGGGCTGTTGGCACGCAGTCAGTACCTATTTGTCTCTCTGTCTATCTAGGCCAGACTCTTCTAATATAATTTAATCTGTCTAATCAAGGCTGGCTTCTATTCCTGGCCATGCTGCGAGCTTCCTGTGTGACCTTGGGCCAACCACTGCTCTTGTCTGCCTTCCCACCTCTCAGGGTCTCGTGAGGATCCCTTCACTAATGTTTGCCAGGTGCAGGCACGGGCCCCTTGGAAGTGACTATAAATAACAGCTCGAAATTAAACGGTGGGGAAGCTCAGGTCGGAGCCTTGTGTCTCTCTGGCTTTGGCAAGCGCTGGAGCCCAGGCATAGCTGTGTACAAGCCTCACCTTCTCCAATGGTAGCTCTGAGAACACTGCCAGTGTTCCCAGGCCAAAGCTTTCCTGGGTGGGCTCTGAAGCAGGGCTCACGTGTGGTTAGGTGCTATGGCTGTGAGCAAATAAATGATTTATCATTTGTGTTTCTCTCCATACTAAGCTAACTAATGTCCGTGAAGTGAGTTTCAGTGAGGAAGGACCTGGCATTTCTAAGGAGCTGTGATTCCGGGGCAGTAGGTTTGTTGATTATGTGTGCAACAGTGAGTCCCAGAACAGCTTTTTGCTGTCTATGTGTCTTGGGAAGGAGCGCCCATTGGCACGACACAGCTCTCTGGTGCTGCTCCCAGGCAGGGCGCAGTGCCTGCAGCTCACAGCATGTGGGTGGGCACCCAGGAGGTCTGGGCTGGCCTCAGGCACGGGAGCACAGCTGGCTGGCCGGGATCCCATGAGCCATTCTGCAGCAGAATGGGACTGAAAAGGTGGAGTCTCCTCACCACTGCAACTGGGGCTCGTTGCTGGCCTTTATAGGGCCTGGCAGCCTTTTTCAGGAGCCAGCAGCAAAGTGACTTATTGAAAATAGAGAGAAAGAAGAGGCTAGGAACTAGTGAGGGCTGACTGAGGGAAGAAGCAGGCAAGCATGAGTAATACAGACATTAGAAGTGCTTTATAATTAGTTTATAAAAGCTCTCTTAACATCCGCAAAACACTTTCTATTAAAAATCTTTAATAAAAACACAGCAATATTTGTAAGCATCTTACATTTTCCATTTAATTCTGTTAAACAGCTACAAGAAGAGTGTCTAAGCACTGCACTTCCCTTCCTTCTCAGCCCCCCATTGTCTGGGTAGTTAAAAGCACTTCAGCTTTATCTTCCTGCCTTAAAACTCTCTAGCAGAAAGTTTTGTTTCAAACCAGCTGGCTGGCCCTCCCACTCCAGCAGTAGCTGAGAATATCCCGCTGCTGGAGGAACAGCCAAGAGTGGCCACCTTCCCTGCAAGGAGACCTGCTTATTCCATTGACCGCAGATGTGAGTTATGGATGTTGTGCCCTGCCTTCACGTAGCTGTGGTTGGCTCTCTGGAGCAATGCCTGGATGGGAAGAATCATAGAATCACCAAGGTTGGAAAGAAAGAAGTGAGAAGAAGTGGCCGTGAAATGTGGCCTTGGAAATAGCAGCCTGCCCAGTGGAGGTAATGCTAGAGAGGTCAGCCCGCAGGGGTGATGATGCATGCTGACTGAAGTAGTGGATTTGGTTATGCGAGTGAAATGCAAATTGCTGGGTGCTGGTCAGGGTGGTGTGGATGCTATCACTGCATAACTGTCCCACCCAGCTGTGCACTAGTTTGTAATTATCTGGAAATGAAATGGTTGGACTAAAAAACGTCCCCTGCATTGCACTTTCTTCCTTCCATTTTTTCTTCTTGTTTTTTCACATAGAAAGAACAAAGTCTGGAAACAGTGCTTAAGCCTAACAGAAGCAAAGGTCTGGCCAGTGACCCAACATGAGGAGAATGGGGTTTATCAGTTTGTTTGATTGTGGGCCAAGGCACGGACAAGACCAAAGCGCATGATGCCAAAGGAGTCTGTGGTGGGATTAGCCGGTATTCTTGCTGAAATTTTAAACTCTTGTTTTGGACCAGGAGTCTTTGGTGTTTCATTTTTAAAGGCTGGAGCTTAATTGCTGCGCTGGAGAGGAAGGAGGTGCTCCCCCTCATCTGGGCAAGAGCTATCTCCTGACCGTAATGCGCTCCCAATTCGTGCTCTGTTTACATGACCTGAAGAAAGGGGGTTTTGCCTCATGAGGAGCAAGGGGCTTGAGCCAAGATTTTTTAGCTAGGAACAAAAACTCATATGTGTTTATGTTCATTTTATATTTGGCAAAAAGGATTCTCTGACCTTCTCCTAGGGGCTTTTTTAGCTGTTTGTAACGTTTGATTTATTAAGGATTAGCAGCAGTAAGAGAAAGCTCAGTTAGATGCTTGGATGAAGCCAAACAGGGTTTAATTCAGAGAGAGGCAAATATTTCCTGATGGTTTACTTACTAGATTCATTCTTTTAATTTTCCATTTGCAGATTGTCCAAGAGCAGATTGCAATATTCCCAAATTGTATGTATTATTGGAAGTCATTCACCCATTCAGTAAGCAAATATTTCTTGGTCCAGAATTTGCTTCTGAAATTGCCAGGGCTCCTAGAGCATTGGGTGGTTGAGAAGCCATGTGGAGAGCAGTGGGCTGCTGGGTGTGCTGGCTGCAGCAGGAGCTGGAGTGCTGCATTCCAGCAGCTGAGGCTGTGTCCAGAGTTGGCCAATCATAACCCCATGAGGACACAAGATGTGTTTCCTTGGGGTGCAGCTAACCTGCGCCTGTGCCATGCAAATGGCAGCTTTTCCAACGCAGTATGTTAGCTGTGTCTTGCCAACACTCGTATTTTCAACAAATTGATTTTTGTTGCATGTTCATTATTTCAGTAGTTGTCGGCAGTCCTGTAGCACAGACATGTACTTTAGATATGGAAGGGCTGCACATACAGTTGAGATCAAGGAGTTATGAGAACAAAATGTCCCCGCTGTTTGCTCAGCACTACTTTAAACAAATAGACAAACAAGGAGGAAAAAAATTCTGCTTAGAAGAAGCACTAACACTGTCCTCTGTGTTCTTCCTCCCAGGAGAGAGGATGGGAGCAAACCACACATTAGGGACATTAGTGAGGTCACGGAGGGTGCTGCTGGGTGATATTAGGGCAGTAAGGGGTCACGAGGTGACGAGGAGCTGCTCAGGGGCTGGGGGAGCTTACATCCCTGCACTTCCACCCACCAGCTAAGCCAGGTCTCTTCCTGTGCCAGTGCTTCATTTCAGGACTGCTTAGGTTTCACCTTGGCCAAGGCTGTGGCATTTGTAATGGAGTTAAAGGCTGGGTGATTAGAGCTAACTCAGTGCTGCGTCCAGCACTGACAGGATTTTATCTGCAGGCGTTTTGCTTCTGGCTCT
Source organism: Tetrao urogallus (assembly GCF_951394365.1). NCBI lineage: Eukaryota > Metazoa > Chordata > Aves > Galliformes > Phasianidae > Tetrao > Tetrao urogallus. The sequence goes on from NC_136821.1 coordinate 24,494,959, forward strand.
TGGCCTGATTTAGTCCCAGAAAGGAGTGAAACTGAAGCTGCTCAGGCAATCTTTCTTTGTGGAGGAACACACTGCGTCTCTGTAAGTTTGTTTTCAGGCTGTTGCCCGCCAATGTGAGCTTTGCAGAGCGAGAGTGAGTCACATGAGGATCACTGCATCCAGCAAGCTACTTCTTTCAACTCTTGATTCTCAAACACGAGATCTTGTGACAAAAGGCAGATTTCTGGCAGCGTGGAGCTGCTGCTTCCCTCCCAGCCCCACAAGAAGAGCTGTAGCATTGTTCAAACAGGTTGATAACAAAGCGAATGAGCAATGGAAGGGAGATGGGCAGTCTCTGTAAATAGCAGCGTGCTGGCCAGAGATGAGGAGAGGGGCGGGAGAGCGCGGGTGTTAGGAGACAGCTGAAGAACAAGATGTTCACATAAAAGCTGTTTGTTTCTTCGCAGCACACGCAGCCTGATACTACCTTGCTATTAGTCACGGCCCAGACGAAGGAATCTGTGGGAGTTTCCCCTTCAAGCCAGACTTTGCAGCGAGCCTTTGTCTCAGCACCAGGAAGCAGCTCTCCCAAGCCACCGTGTTCCTCCCCAAAGCCAGAGACTGGCTGGGTGGGCTGGCAGAGCAGGTGGGAAGGCAGGCTGTTACAGGGACCCAAGGGCTGGGCGGTGGTGGATGTGGTTGCCCATCTCTTCATGCAGAGCTTCTCATCCACATGAGTCTAAGTTAGCACTTAACAGAAGAGAATTGATATTACCATCCAAAACCTGAATAAGTATAGCAGCCACTCTTGTTAAAGGACCAATGCAGCGTCAAGAATGTACACAATGTGTAGAATGGTGGCACATAGAGAGGGAAGGGAAGGAGAGCAGCCCAGGAGTATTGGAACTGAGCTTCTCCCTTGCCAAAGGAGTTTTGTAAAAATGCGGGCAAATTGTGTCCAGAATTTTGCAAGTTGTCTGTGAAGTTGAAGTGGATGTGGGTACAATAAAATAATAATTACGTGAGGTCACAGTAGAGAAAGGGGCAGACAGACAAGAGGGAAAAATGTATGTGTGTGTGTGTAGATGTGAATGACTGAGTCCCAGGAACCTGACTGGAAGGTAGTTCTGTGAAATACTCGGATAAATAAGTGCTTAGCGTCTGTCCCCAGCATGCTGAAGAACCCCTCTGACAGATGGTTTTCATGCCATGTCCCCTGCCTCACAGGTACGACTTCATTGAGATCCGAGATGGAGACAACGAAGCAGCCGACCTGCTGGGCAAGCACTGCGGGAACATTGCACCTCCTACCATCATCTCGTCAGGCTCCTCTCTCTACATCAAGTTCACCTCAGACTATGCGCGGCAAGGGGCCGGCTTCTCCCTGCGCTATGAGATCTACAAGACAGGTCAGTGGCTGAGTCAGTGCCTGCCTGCCGGGCCGTGTGCCGCAGTGATCTTCACGAGGAAATGTTGTTGGTCTCCTTTGCTGTATGGTGTTAGCACATTCATGTTCTTCACAGATAAAGAGCTCTTTTTTTTAGTTTAGCTTATTGGGTTTTTTTTTACATTTAAGCTAGTCATCATCTCACTTCCAATAAGGTAAAGATACCAGAGTGGGAAATGATGGTACCTTTTTGGATCATAGTGTGGCATCAGAAGCAGGATTCCTTGTTATATACTCCCTTGAATTCAAGGACTCATAAATGCTTATCTTTCTTCATGCATGCGTGGAGCTTGTTAGGGCTAAGTGGGGATTGTCTTTGGGTTAGGAGTGTTTGGAGCTCCCCTCCTGTGGAGTTGCGATTGAGGAATGATCAATGGCACTGTGTTTTCTCCTCCTGGAAGCTAGGTTTGTAACTGAGGAGCTCTGGTTTTCAAGGGACTGCTGTCAGCAGAGCTGTCAAGGGTAGAGACGGTGCCTTTCCAGGCGAATATGAGAGGAACTATTCATAATTCCGTTTAATACCAAACTATTATTGAGGAAAGTAAAAGCTGCTCAAAGGCCTTTTAATAGCGTTTCTGTCTAAATATTTGTCTGGATTGTGTGTCTGGGAAGAAGGCGTGAGAGCATAAAACCCACTCAGTGTGTTGTGTGTGCGGGTGAGTGAAGTGTGCCCGCTTACGAAGGGAGCAGGAGCATGTTCTGCATGGAGATGCAGTGCCCACATTTCTGTGGTGGTGCGTTGGAAGAAACACGTACGCAGCTCTCATGTCATTGCATCCAGCAAGAAAAACATGCCCGTGCCTGGTAAAGAATCAGAAGGGAACACAAGACTGCCTCCCCTTTGCAGAGGCTGGTGACTGATCCGCCTCTACAAAGAGGCAGGACCACATGGCAGGCAGGTTCACAGGCACCCCATCTGCTCACACGTGGAGGTGGATGTGGAGACTTTGCTGCTAGCGGTCAGGGATGGGATTCCTCAGTTTTACTGTGGATTGGTGAGGACAGGAAGTGTCTAGAGGTTCTTGTGAATGAGGAAAGTGCCGTTGCTGATGGTTGCCTGGGCTGCATAGGCAGCCACCAATCTGGTCTGGTGCAGCCACTTCAGACCACTGCTTTTTATTAATGGTGAAGACTTAATTGATTCAGCTGGCTCTTGGGATTTGTTGAGGCCGATTGCTAACACAGAAGATGGCAGAGTGCCTGTGTTCAGGTGGGAAGACTGGTGACCCTGCTCAGCATCCCTTGCCACTCCTTCCTGGTACACACACGTACACTCCGAGCCCGAGAGGCTGGGTACGGAGTTGTGCTGGTTCCCAGATCGAGTCTGTGCCCTGCCTCGGAGCACAAAGTGGTGTGAAGTGGTCCAACTGGAAGATGGCAGAGGTGGCCAGTGGGAAGGAATGGGGCAGCAGGCAGGAACTGACTGCCAGTGTTGGGAGATGTTGTCCCCAGGAAGGGGACAAATTCATGGAAAAGGCAATCTTTTCTTCTGGGAGGGGAGAGATGGTGTTGGCTGGAGGCTGGATATGAGTTTGCGTCCCTTATTGGAGATTCCTGCAGAACTGTCAGGCCTGAAGTTGTGCTGTCACTCCTCTAGCCACCATTCTCCCGCTGCAGGCAGCTACCATCTCCAGAGAGAGAAACACTTTTTTCCTGCAACAGCCCATGAAATTTAGCTTGGCAAGGCATATTTCTACATAGGGGACTGGGAGCACCACATTGCCATCCTTGCCCGGCCCTCTCCCTCCCAGGGATCCCTGGAGAAGTGTGCTTCACGCACTGCATGGAAACAAACCTCACCTTTTATTTTCATACATCTTCAGTCTGAGCTGCCAGGGGAGCTTGCAAGGGTGTCACCAGCTTTAAAGGTCACTGGATTGTCATTGTCCACATCAGTAAAAGCAGCATTGCTTCAGCTTCTTTCTTCCTTAAAGGTGACAAAAAATCAACCGAGCATTTATTTCCACACCTTGTGCTGAATTTTCCTTATCACCATGTGAGAGGGGCAATCTGCATACAAACAACTGCATACCAGTCTCTGAGTCCCCTGTTGGGACTCAGTCAGTGGTCTGTGGGCTGACAAAAGAGCCCAGCCTCCCTGCTGCTCACTTTGTGAGTCAGCTTGGCAGGGCTGGCCTGAGCCCTCCTCGCTGGGCATCAAAGTGTGCTCTCAGGCTGGTCCGTGCTGCTGAAGCCAGCAGGGCTCCTGTTTATTATCTGCAGCATTCTTATGAAAAGACAATCATTGTTTGCTGGTATCAGCCAAGCTGTAGACAAAGATGCCAAATCCGATAAGAGCTCCGCATGAGGAAACTTGTTGTCGAATACAATGACATAATTATGTCTCTCTCCTGTCTCGAGGGGACAGTTCCTTACTCCTAACTCTAGGTTTTGTCTTTGATTTTCTCCCTAGCTTGGAGCTTGCATTATTTTGTTTATCTATTTGTCTTTTCAGCTGTTCTGAATGAAGTACACCCTTATCCCCGTTCACGGCATTATGCTGTGATTTGTGTTTGGCCTTATTTTTTGCCTCTGCATTTTACTCCATAGGTTCACACCAGAAAAGCTGGCTGCTTCATTAGGTAGTCAATTAAGAGACTCTCCTGAGTAGCTCTCCAGCTAGGCACTGCATAATGCGGTGCCGGGATCCTGCTATTACTGTGGGCTGCTGGCCTGACTCCTGGAGGTTAATGCTGAATTGAATAACAAGTCTCCCATTAGTCCCAGGAAGGCTCGTGCTGCCTGGAAGAGACGGAGCAGAAGGGTCTGTAGAGGAGAAAGTGGGTGTCCCAGCAAAACCAAAGCTGAAACCTTTGTTAACACCGGGTTGCAGCAGCGGCGGCTGCAAAGCTTTGTAATGTCTCCTTTCCCCTCCAATAGCTCCAGGCTGCAGATTTCTGTTGGCCATTGTCCTGCCTCCACAGAGCAGTGGTTTCAAAGTCACCGTGGTATGAATACGTCACAAATTCCCCTTTCGCTGGCCACCCCGAGGCACCTTGGCTCTCTGAGAGGGGGCACCGAGCTGCGGCGGGGGCCAGTGCAGAGGTCAGCAATAAATAAGAGGCAACATTGTCTGCCCGACTTGCAATGCAAAGGTCTTCCTTAAGGATAGAAATAACTTGCATTTCTGGTGCGGACGGCCAAATCTGTGAGAAAGGGGCTCTGTTCCCCCTCTTGGCAGAGCCCCCTGCCACGGCTCCATCTCCCCCACCCTTGCTGTGGCCATCGAGCACAGCCGTGTGCTGGTGCTGTCCCATCCCTCACAGAGATGCAGGGGCACCGCAGGCTAACTGCTTGCCTCCCCAGGGTTGCCAAGGTTCCCAGCTGACAGTGGAAACATTGGCACCCGCTGGCCCCTCTGGGTCTTTTCGCTGTCTAAATATTTGCATTTCTTGATTTTCTTGAGGAAACTGAGGCATAGATGTTGAGAGAAGTTGCAGGAGACCGGCCCCTGGGGAGAGCTTTCTTGAAACAGATGAAGTCCCCATTACTCTTCTTTTGTTCCTTCCCAGGACAGCTCCCTCACTGAGCAGGGGCTCCTCCATCACACCTGGACAGTGGTGGCCTGTTGCCAGCACAGCTGGGTTGATGATGATGGCAGGTAGCAGGTCACTCTTTCAGGAGCCAGTAGGGGAAGCCCAGCCCAGCTTGGCATGGCCTCCCTTCCCCTGCAGAACTACCACCTTGGTGTGGGGGATGCAGCAGGGACTGATGTGCCAGGTCACAGCCCTGGCTTTGAGTGGCTTTGGATGGGATCACCTTCCTAGTCCTGCTTTCGGAGTAACTGGCAAGGGGATCAGCAGAGGCACATGGGGTATGTATCTATAGCTATCTGAGGGATTTAGATACACTGTTCTCTCCAGCGAGTGCACAAACCTTGTCATTCCAGCCATGGAAAGCTTTGAAAATCACTCTCCATCCTTGCGGGCAAAGTCACACAGCTCTTGGGCCACAGAGAATTTCCAGAATACACAGCCCCTCTAAGCTCAAAATGGGGTTTCCACAGTCTGTCAAGCTGTTGGTATTAAGCTTGTCATTAAGACTGGGTTTTCCCTGCTGTTACAGGCTCTGAGGACTGTTCCAGAAACTTCACTGCCTCGAATGGCACTATTGAGTCTCCGGGTTTCCCTGACAAATATCCACACAACCTGGACTGCGTCTTCACCATCATAGCCAAGCCAAAGACAGAAATCCTCCTCCACTTTGTGCTCTTTGACCTCGAGCATGACCCTCTGCAGGCAGGGGAGGGAGACTGCAAGTATGACTGGCTGGACATCTGGGACGGCATCCCTCAAGGTAAGCCATGGGATGCCACTCCTGCGTCCTCAGCGCCTCTCCATGTCTCACAGAGCTCCAAAACTCTGTGCTCTGTTTCTTAAGATTAAAGGTACCTAACCTTAGAGATGACTGCAGCATCCAGCCTGGCAGTAGGGCACTCTGTGGCTGTCCATGGGAGCAATCTGCTTGCAGAAGGCTGCATGCATTAATCCTGAAACTAAAGCTCTGTTGTAACCACTGATCTAAAAAGTCCCATGGGGCACTCCCACATAGCACTGATCCTCACTAAGAGAAGGGCAAAGGGTTCATGCATGCTGAGAGGATCTCCCTACCCTGGAACCAACACTGTGAAACAGAGCAAATTGGAGCGTTTCCCAGCAATTGCAGAGCAATATTTGCTGCAGTGGATATTTCTGCGCAGCGCACTGTGTGGCACTGGGCCAGTGGATATAAAAAAGTAGCCCATCCCCAAAGCCTGCCTTTCTTTCATCCCAATCTCTCCTGCTAAGGCATCCATGCTGAGTGATGCCAACCTGCTGGTGACCCATGAGGCTGGGGAAAAGGCAGGAGTTAACGCTGTTGCTTTTTCTTTTACAGTTGGCCCTTTGATAGGCAGGTACTGTGGCACTAAGATGCCATCGGACATCCGCTCGACCACCGGCGTGCTGTCACTCACCTTCCACACTGACCTGGCTGTGGCTAAAGATGGTTTCTCTGCTCAGTACTACTTGATCCAACAGGAAGTGCCTGAAAGTAAGTTGGAAATGTCCTGAGCATGTCTTGGGCAGTTGTGTTGTCTGTTTCACCTAAGCGCTTCCTTTGCAAGAGTGAGGTGGGAAGAGTGTGCCTAAAGGGCTCCTTCCCTATTAGCCACAGAGAGAGTAATTATACTGAGTTTGCTGTTTCTCACAGGAATGGGATGTAAGGAAGAGTTACATTCTCTGAATTTTCCTTAAGTTTTCACTTGCTCGTGTCTTCTCCTTACCTTTTGGGATAGAATCCTTTGTGTATATGCTCAGCCCAAACGATTTAGGGTAAGACTTCAGCCCAGTGGGTGCAGCAAAATCATTAAAGTGTTGGGGAAAATCTCTCCAGCTTTCCAAAAATTCACAGCCCCAAACTACAAGGTGAAATTTCATGTCTGTCTAATTAAGAAATGCCTAAAGCGCTAAGAAATTCAAACCAGAATTTGTTTTAGGTCCTTTATTAAGGGAAATAAATCGAGTTGGTGTAAGGAACAAAAGTTGTATGTTCTGAGAGTGAAGAGCTTTTTGATTCTTTGTGAAAACACTTGCAGGCTAGAAGAAATTCAATTACTTTTCCCATTATATTTCTGCAACGGAGCTACAGTTCTCAACTTCTGTTAGCAGCAAACCTGTGATACAACAGAAAAAGCCTTCAGGATACCCGTCAATCCCAGAGAAAGTGAGGAGGTCTCTGACCTAGGCTGAGAGCCCAATGATGGACAGCAGGGCTATGCAGGGCTGGGGGAGATGGGTTACAGCCTCTTGCTCCACAGCTCAGCTAAGGGTCCCTCTGCCGAGGCTGTGAGAGTTACAGATATGCACAAGCTCTTCACTGCTACATATTTCCACAGTCTGTTGATTTGTTCTTTAATCCCCTTTCTATCCCATTCTTTAAAAGGTCTGGGAAATAAAGCATTGGTGACACACAAGGCTTGAGAAATCAAGCACAAGAACTATTAAAGGGCTAGGCTTGTTTTGATTCACACTGGTGTAAACTGAAACTCTAATAATACGACTGAGATCTTAACTTGGCTCATCATTTCCACCCGGGGTTGACTTGGCCGCATTAAAAACACAAACAGTTTGGTCAAGCCCCACAGCAGTGGTGAGCTGTTTTCACTGTTATTGTTTTTACAGGACAACTACCATAAAATATATGAGATGTGCAGTAAGATTGGGCTAATTGCGACCTTTAAAAGTCTTAGAAGTGAGGAAACCCAAATAAAAGCATGCCAGAGTCTTTCATGTTTATGGCTGGTTAATCCCCACAGGACTGATATCACAAATAACGCAAGCACACATCCACAAACACACCCATACACTCACATGCACACAGAACCTTTAGGCCTGCCTGTGCCAGGCTTTGATGTTGCTGCTGGCAGCACAGCAGTGAGCATCCTCCTGTTTTCCTTGCCCACATTCCTTGCCTTGTCAGTGCCTAGTTTTCACCTCCAACCTTCAAGAAGATGGGAGACTTCATGGCAAGGGAACATGGGACATCCTGATCCAAGGAGACAAGGAGTTGGAGGGAAGAGACAGAACAGTGCATTAAAACTGCAGCGGTGGAGAAAGGGGAGAAGGGCAGAAAGACCTGGACAGTGTTGATTATCAGAAGGCCATTCAGACATAAAGCTGCCCCACTTTTAATTTCACAGTGCCATCTGTGAGCACACACAACACACAAGATTGTACAGATCTGCTCATCTTTCCAGGCAGACAGCTTTGCTCAGGGTTAGATGTAAAAGATAGCTTAGGGCTGCCTTCCACTAGGGAGTGAAATACAGACACTGTAAGCTATCTATGTGTGTGTCCCTGCTTCAGACTTCCAGTGCAATGTGCCTCTGGGGATGGAGTCTGGAAGGATCTCCAACATGCAGATCAGTGCCTCCTCCACCTACTCAGATGGGCGATGGACGCCCCAGCAGAGCCGGCTCAACAGCGATGACAACGGCTGGACCCCCAATGTAGACAGCAACAAAGAGTACCTCCAGGTTTGTATGCTTTCCACTCCCCTCGCCTTGTTCCCCACTAAATGGAGCATCACGCTGTTAAACTGACCCTTGACCATAAGGCTTGTTGAATTTTTTATTGCCTCTGTGGCTCATGGGGAGCAAGCAGCGGGGGAGCTGGAGTGCCTCCATGAAATGAGATAGGCTGGCTCTCCCATTAACGTGCTTGCATAAGGCTGACTTGACCCATTGTCCCTCTCCCACCCCTCTCCTTCCTGCCCAAAGTGCTGATGGACTTTCCAGCATACTGACAGAAATTGAGAGACCTCTGCCACTTACAAGGGCCACTGACTGCAACTGGCCTGAGGACCAATGTCTCCAGGAGACGTGTGGAAAAACAGCTAGAATAATATTTATCTCATCAGTGATGCAAGGAGCATGAGTGGGCTGCAAGTCAGGTAGGGGGCTGTCAGAGCCAAGGCTTTCCCTAGGACCTAGTTAGATCTGCAGTTTCTGTCCACACACAGGGTTTCTGGCTGTGTCACATTGCCATGAGACGTTGCTTGCTAAAGGGCACTAGGAACGGAAGATGGTGAATGTCATTGCCTCCAGCAGACATCTCATTCTTCATTCATGGCTGTGCTACCAAGCCAGCTCTGTTGACCTTTCTCAACCCACACTGTGAAAAAAAGAATAAAAAGGAAAACCAGAAACTCTAGCACTTGCTAATTGGACACCCTGCTTTTATTTTACATGGAAGAAGTCAGTCCTTGTCCTGTTTAATGGACCTGAGCCTGCAGTTTCTGTGCAGATCCTATTGCTTGGTCTAAGGCAGGAAGGTGGCTTTGTGATGGGCACATCAAGACCAGTTACACTTGTCCCATTGTTCTGCTGCAGGCATCCTGCTGAACTCAGCCTGGGGGAGTTACGCCTGTGGAGATGAGTACTTACCTTCCCCTGTGCTTCCCCATGTAGAGGGAGACAGACTGAATTTGAACGTTTTAATGTTTGGGAAAGTAAGTGAGGAACTAACTAGCCAGCCTGGGCTCTCAGCTGCTCACCACTCTGTCTCTTGTCCCTTTTTCCCTTGTAAAGGTGGACCTCCACTTCCTGACTGTGCTCACAGCCATTGCTACACAGGGTGCCATCTCCAGAGAAACCCAGAACGGGTACTATGTCCGTACTTACAAGCTGGAGGTCAGCACCAACGGGGAGGACTGGATGATGTACCGACATGGTAAAAACCATAAGGTAAAGGCCTTTTTGTCTCTTTTATGTGTGCCCTGGTGGGTCTTGCAGCCAATGGGAGGGAAGAGAACAGAGTGATTTTACAGACCTACAGTGTTTAATCTGTGAGCGACCCTTTTTCTGATGAGGGCTAAAAGACTGATGATGCCTTGAGCAGAGCAGAAATAGTCCTTTCTCCGCTGCACAGCAATGAGGAAACATGATTCCTTGGAAAACCTGGCTGCTGTTGCATCTTTCGTAGTGGTGAGAGTATGTTCTTCGACTGCAAATGAAGGAGAAAATGCTTTAACAGCCTGTGTTTTGCCATACAAGATTCATTGAGCTTTTATGGCTATAGCCCCGTCTGCATGCTGGGTTAACAATCACAAAACCACATGAAACTGTAGTTCAGGAGTTATTGAGGCTTGGAAATGAAAGGGCGCAAATCCTTAGAGGGGATCGCACCATCCCAGAGAACAAAATGAACAATAAATAATGAGGAGCGATTCAGGCTGCCAGAGCTGTGGGATCTGTGCTAGCAGGCGCGGTTGGCAGTGGTGCATCAAACCCCAGGAGCTGGTGCATGCTCTCACCGTGTTCGTGGGAGGCACATGCAGATGGGAGCAAGGTAGGGTATAAATACGGGTTCCTGGCCCTTTGAGGGCCTGCGGATGGTGCTGCACGGCAAGGTGATTCTGAGACAGGCAAAGCAGGAACTGACAATCTGGTTTTGTACGGGGAGAGCCAGCCAGGCTTAGGGTAGCTGTGGTGCTGGCTGCTTCTGCTCTGTCACTTGCCTTGGTCATCTGGTTGTCCTCTGGTTAAGGGCATCTTGGAAAAGTTCTCCCTGCTTTTCTTCAGACCCCCCCCACTGGCGCTGCTGCCAGTGCTCAGGTCCTCCCCACTGCTGTGCCGTGATCTGATTGAAATGGGGCCTGCCTGCCTCCCCCCACATGCACGTCCTAGCAGTTTCTGCTTCCTCAGCATTTCTGTTAAATTAGCTGTCCCCTCCCTTTACTGGCACAGGCGCTGTTGGCATGAACTGCAGTAGCCCGCCTTGTCCAGGATTCCTTCAGACATTTCCTTCCCTTCCGGGCCATGTGATTTTCCCTTCCTCACAAGTGGTTCAAATTTGCTCTTCATCCCACAGCAAGTCCGCACCGTGAGAGGCCCCTAGCAAGGCCTCATACCTGCAATATTTGGAGCCTTTCAGCTCCTCATGTGCCAGGGAGCTGGTGTTCCTGCTATTTTAGAGGTACGGAGATGGGGACACAGGGCAGCACAGCCCCTTCTGAGCTCCCACCTCAGACTGCCTGTCTGTCATGGTCATGGAACACCAGCTGCCCTGCAGGCCCTGGGCTGCAGCTGATGGCAGAGCTCTCGCTGTGCTGCACAGCCTGCTTTCCCCAGGGCCACTTGGTGCAGCAGTGCTTTCTGTGAGCCGGGGGCTTATCTCCCTGCTCTGGGCAGGCCACTGGGGAGTCTGAGGTCTTGCTGGGACTATCTCTGCAGGCTGATTTCCCATCCTTGCCATCCCAGACCCCTCGTCCTTAGCCAGGGTGGAGCAGGGCCCCACTGGGCTTGCCTACATCAGCCTGGCTGGTGCCAGCCCAGAGCATCCCCATCGCCATGAGCATTACCACCCTACTGACACTTGGACTTCAAGCCCTATCAGCTCTTTTCTGCCCTACTTTCTCTCTTCATTAAAAAAAAGAAAGAGAAAGAGAAAAAGTTAAACCTTTCCTTTTTTACTCCTTTATTCCAGTCTCACCACTTTCCCACATTCTGGCCTCAATTTAGCAGGCACCTCCCCAGGCTGGAAGACAAGTAATTGCTTTCAGTGGCTCGCCTACCCCTTGCATCAGAACATCGTGCTCTCCCTCCCTCTGTCCTCAAGAGCGACCCTGGCAGCTGAGCCATGGCAGGCCAGGGGCAGCTCCTCACTCACAGCCTGGCTGGGGGGCTCTGGTCCATGCTAATCTCAGCTGTTCCTGTGCTGGGGAAGCTCTCAGCCTCTGCGCTCAGCTTGCAGGTATCACCCTGCGTCAGTACAGTGCTCTGCTCACTGCGGGCTGCAACGGTGGAGTGAGCCATGCCAAAGAGATTTGTCAAGTCTGCCGCAGCTTGATTTGGTGCCATGAGGAGCAAGGAGGGGAGGGGCAGACAGACGGGGGACTCTGTTCCTCTCTGTGCATGCATACACACACACAGATAGATAGATATATATATACACGTGTATAGATAAGTATATATATGTATATGCAGATGCACGCACATACATATGGGGTATATCAAACACTGCTCTGAACTTCTGTTCCATGTGTGGGCCAAAAACAATGCATTGCTGTACTGTGGGCAGGTCAGCTGACATTTACATCTTTATCAGGGAGCTAAAGCAGGAGAAAGCTGGCAAGCACAAGAGCGGTGGAAGGAGGAGGAGGATTCTCTCTGCAGAGGACAGAGAGCTCTGACCTCCTCCCCTTCGTTCCCACTTCCCCTCCTGGCAGGTCTGGGAGGAGAGCAAGGATGGGCTGTGTCCCTGTGGAACATGATGGCTCACCTTTGAGTCCACAGCCGCTGGCAGTCGTGGCAAGGGAAACTGGAGAGGCAGGATGAAGCGGCGGAAAACGAGATTAATATGCAATCTGAGCAGAGGGGCTGGCTGGGCTGTTTCCTTGCAGAGCACTGAGTGCTGGGAGGCGGTGAAGCTGCAGCCAGCGGGAGGGGAGCAGCAAGTCTTCCTGGCACCCTGTATTCGGGCCAGGCTTCCCCACTGTCCCTCAGAGCTGAGCCCAGCACACTGCAGTTATCCTCCTGTCCAGGGGATGATGCTCTGTCCTTCCAGGATATGGGACCAAAGGTGTAGAGCTGCTTTCTTATAGGTCCCCTGAGTGTCAACGGAGAGGAGATGGGCAGGAAAGCAGCCACCACATACTGCTGTCACACTTTCCCCTTACTCCCCTCCAGAGCATCCCCATGGGACAAGTCTAAACAACCATGACTCCAGAAAAGCTGCACTGGCTTTTTTCTCCTTTGTGCATCCTGCAGTGAGCTACTTAGCCTGAAAACCTGGTTCTCTTTGTGCCACTACCCGCAGTGCTCCTGCTTGTCACCTCTCTCTGGGTGTCTGGGCACAGACATGAAGGGGGAACCAGGCACCCTGTAAATGTGCCCAAGCCTGCAGGGCCAGGGCTGCTGTTTCTGTGTGCAAGCAGTGGTGTCAGCACGGGTCCCTCTCAGTGTCACCCAGCGGTCAGTGGCCCCTGAGGTTATCTTCCAGGCACTGGCCCTGCAGCTTGTGCCAAGATCTTATCTGGCCATTTGCAAATATCTTTCAAAAACAACTCCTTCTTTAACCCAAGAAAGGAAAAGAGTACCTGGCAGGATTTGCCCTTTTGTTTTTGACCGTTTTCTTCAGGCAGATGCAGTGGTGAGGATTTTATTGGAAAACAACATGCTCATCCATTCTGATCCACTTCCTTCATTGCAGGGTTTCAGGTTCCAGTCTCCGTGTGGTCTGAGCTTCCCCACATTTGTAATTGCAGATTTCAGCTCTCAGGGATCGTGTAGTGGGGGGCCGAGATAGGTGCTATCACTGCCTCCATTTCCCTATGTGTGAATGGGAAGAAGGCAACTGAAGCATTTGCTTTGAGACTCTAAGTCAATAGATGAGGAGTGGCAGAAAGATCCAGCTGATGTGCGTTTTCAATTTCCTACTTGTTTTGACAGCTTTATGCTTGTTATCAGTGAACCTTCCTGGGTGGTATTTCAGATGAGGCAGGAAGGAAGGTTAAATCACTGCGTACAGCTTCAGCAGTACCTCAGCTGCACATGGAGCCAGGGACATTAGAGGTGTTCGGTGCTGGTAGAGGATAGTGAGGATAAATCTTTGGAGACCCTCATGCTTTCTCTTAGGAGCAGTCCTTCGCCCTTTTAGTTCATAATGAGGTCTCCTGTGTTTATTCATCTGAGGAGGAAGAGAAAAGCTTTCAGGCCCTGGCTTCTTTTTTGTGGAAATCTCAAGTAAAGCTCCCATGATCAGCCAGAAAGCCACATGTGCTTCTGCGCAGAGGCATCGTGGTGCAGAGAGTTTGCCCAGAAGCATCCCCAGGTCCCAGCCTACTTCTGCTGCTTTCACAGCAGTACAAAGCTGCCAGGCTTTGGGAAAAGCAGCCCTTTGCATTCACCCTTGGTGCAGTACCAGGGGAGAATTACGGCCCTGGCTTTCCCAACCAGGCTGCAGCTTTGTGTTCTTGGGCCTGCTATCTCCTTTGCAGGCTAGCAGAGTACCACTCCTCCCATCCCTGGTGGCTTTCAGATTTGAGTGCAGCCTCTCACAGGCACCATGCTGGCAAGCCCTGCATGCTGCGCCTGGCCCAGGCGGCTGTGCTTCGTTCAGTGTTGCCAAGTATCATTTTTCTTCTAACTCCTTGTTCCTGGATTTAATAAATCCCGGACTATCCACCTTCCTCTTGAGCCAGAATCCTCCCACCATCAAACATACCCCATTTTGTGCCTTCCCTATCTGACAAAAAAATAATCTCCCCTACTTTTCTCCTTCATGCTTCTCTGTCTAAATCCTGAAGGCCTAATCCTGTTAGCATGCTCTTTTCCAAGGCTGTGTCTCCACGGGAGTAACATAATCCTGCCGTAAATCTAGTGGGTCCAAGAAGACATATACAAACAGATGAAGGCAGGGCTGCTGCCATCCTTGGCCTTCTTGTCTGCCTCCCCCCTTTTTCTTTCACTCCCCAAGAAATCTCACAGTGGCCAAGCAGCACTGTAAATACAGCAAAGAGAGGGCACCTCATTCCCGCTGCCTGCTCTGCTGCCTCTGCCTGCATGGGCCTATCTGTCTCCCATTTGTGCTTCACTCCAAGCCCTGGCACTGGCAGCGCCTGTGCCCACTGGCACTAATGCAGCTCAGAAATGCTCCCATCACTCTGGGACAGTTGCAGACCATCAGGAACACAACTCCTAAGTTCTGCTGGGAGATGTGTACGCATGGTGAGAAACATCGTAAGAGCCCTCCTCCAGCCTCTGCAGCTTCTCCTGCCTCTTGCTTTCTGCAGCAAATTAATTAAGCAGGTTGCTGCTCATTGATTATCAATTTAATTTTACATGTAGACCTGCTGGCTGGACTAAAACATAAACATAAAGTATGTGGGGAAGAGACTGGTGGCTTTCTGATGCAGCGGTGAAAATGAGTTCCCTTGACTGCTTCTTGGAAGGTGCTTTTAATTTGTTAATGGTTTTCCCATTCGTCTTCTGGCTCTGTCACCGTCAGCGAATGCGTGCGCCTGCGTGTGCACACTGCTGAATGTGCGTGCCCATTTCCCTAGATTGCAGCCAGGTTTTTTTTCTGCTGGTGTAAATTACTGTGACTTCTTATCCTTCGATGGCAGTATGTTGATTTACACCATCCGAAGACTTGGCTCCAACTATGTGCTGAGTGGGAAGGAAAGCAGCTAGGAGGGGAAGAATAGCAACATTCTATTTTGGTAAGGGGGAAGAAATCTTTTCTTTCTTGGCGCTCCGAATTTCACACATTTTCCTGCTAGTTCTTCCCATGCCGCGAGTGCTAATTTGAGGCAGGATGAGGAGCCTGCTCAAGTCAGTGGGGCTCTCCACAGTTCTCTCAGCTCTGAGAACAGCACATCCACAGGCTGAGGACCAGGCCCTGGTCAGTGATGCAGTGAGCTGCATGTGCGCGGTATGTCCTCAGTGGGAAAGAGGTGTAAGGCCAGGCATGCAAGAGGTGCTCCAGCTGTACTGAGCACCTGTCCTCCAAGAACTGGGCTTCTCTCTGCTGTGCTGAACTGGGTACAAAGCTGTAACTTGCTACCATCAGCTTTTCAGAAACAAGGTATGGCTAGGACTGGAGATGGGAGTTGGGTGGCACTTCTGCTCTGGTGCACATGGTATCATGGCCACAGTTCGGATTTATGTCACTTAAAGAATGCAGTCCAGTTGGAGGAAATCACTGATCCCCAAATCTAAAGCAGAGCTGAGGGTGCTCTCCTGGAAGCAGGTGGTTGGGACTGAGGTCACATAAGAGATGCTTTCAGCAATGTGTGTGGTAGTGATAAAGTTTTCTGGGCTCGGTCCCGCTTCTGCTTCCTGTCAAGCTTGACTTTGCAGAAATCAGCAACAAATTACATTGGTGTAAATTTGGATTCTGGCCCCTGATGCTCATATGTGTGAATTGAGCTAAAAAAGAACAAAGCTGCAAATATGTTAAACCAAAAAGAGCAGCAAACCTCATCAGCAACTGCTGAGCGTGCTGGTCCATATGCAACCTTTGGCTGCGGAGCCCTCCGACTGCTGGCTGCAGGAAGCAAGGGAGGCTGCCAGGAGCTGCTCCCCCCACTGCCACAGCCACCAGGAGCTGTTCCTGGGACATGGGGACCTTCGGGCTGGCCTGAGGTGCTCCTCCTGGGCTAAAATTGTGGCCCAAGCTCAGATAAACATTTCCTGTCCTCCGGTGTTAGGTTCAGTGGCAAGGTGTTGTGTGTCAGCCACTGTGCTAACATGGAGCTGGAGGCTGTGCTGTGGAAATGTGTCCTTTCAGCCTGTGCGTGTGTTGTGTGTCCTCACACGTATAACAAGACCTGCACACATGCCTGAGGAGCGGTACATAGTAAACGCTATTCTGACAGCCCTACTGCTGGAAAAAAGGGTATTTGATGTCTGCTGAGCAAGGGAAATGATGGGAAGTGGGGGTCAAAAGGGATAAAATAGGATATTAAGAGCACATAAACCATGCTGTGTCGCTGAATGATAACAGCATGATGTATATCTCCAGATTAGCATTTCTGCTGAAGTTCACATCAACTCCAAATCCTAATTACTATCCAGACTCGCTACCAAAGCCCTCCATGGGCACGCCCTGTCCTGGCAGGAACACCCCCGACCTGGGCAGGACCCTGTGCTGCCATGGGGCTGCGAGCACCAGTGCCATCCCTGCAAACACCTCCTGCCCACCACAGGGCACGAGAGCCTTGGAGGAGAGCAGCCTGTGGCCCTGGGCAATAGGACACTTAAAAATGCTTCTTAACTCTTACTGGAGGCAGGAGACCAGCGTACAGCCTTGCCCTTGTTCTGTCCTGACTCACAGGAATCTGCACTTGAATTGTTTGATGGAGCTCAGTGCCAAAGATTGCGCTCCCCTGCTTTGCTCTGAGATAAACTTAGCAAAGCTCCTTGCTTAGAATGTCATATGCAGGGTGAGAAATTATGAAAGAGCCCAGCCAACACTGTGTACACAGGTTGCTCCTGGCTGAGGCCAGGCAATACTACAGCCCTGTCCCTGTCCCACATGTGCTATGAGGTAAAGGGGAGTGAGGGCAGCGTCAGTCTGGGAACGTTAGCACTGTGTGCTGGGTTGGAAATGGCCCTCAGATTGGGTATCTTCTCTTTCCCCCCTTTTGTTCCACTTGTGGCTCCATAGCCTGGAACAGAAGCACAGCTACCTAGTTCTTGCCCGGCCTGTTAGAGTTATGGGAGGGAGGGGTGGATCTAGCATCCATCTGGTAGTTATTGATTACGGCCATCTGGTAAGACAACAGCTTTTTTGTATCATGTCGGATCATAAACTCTCTCCTAAAGCTGTCTCTGTGAAGGGCTGTGCATGCACTGGGGAGCAGGAGAGGGGCTGCCTGAGATGGCAGCTCAGTGCCCAGGGCAGGGGCTGCATCCTCCCTGCTCCTGCTGCTGCTTGTGTGCGGCGCTTCCCCATGGTGCTTCCCAGTGGAGCTCAGTGTGAGGTCCAGTCAGGATGGGCGAGTCCCTCAGTCCACCACCAGTCCTGCCAGCAGCTCAGCTCTTGCTGTCTGCCCTGGGGCTTGCCCTGGCCAGAGGCCAGCCCTTCCCAGAAAAGCCTCTCCTCATTTTTCCCTGCTGAGGTTGTTTGTTTTGACTTCTGACCTGGTTATTTCTTTCTGCCACAGGAGAACATATTTGTATTTTCTGTATTGCAGACATTTCAGGCCAATGAGGATGCCACAGAGGTGGTTCTCAACAAGATCCACAGCCCAGTGCTCACACGCTTTGTGCGCATCCGTCCCCAGAGCTGGCACAACGGCATTGCCCTGAGGCTGGAGCTGTATGGCTGCCGCATCACCGGTGAGCATCTCCCTGTTCCCACCAGCTCTCCTCTCTGTTCCTCCAGCACTCTGTCCCAGGCTGTGACAGCTGTTTTGGGCAGCAGTGGTGGCACTGCAGGTGGCACAGAGGCACCTATCCCTTCAGCTGTGCTTAGGGAAACCAGGGCCCAGACCCTGGAAGCAAGAGAAAGCACTTAGTGCGGCTTCAGTGCCCAGAGCTTAAACTTGCAGAGGAAACCACAAGTGCCCTCTTCCTCCTTCCTGGCTGCTCACACCCTCTCTTTCCCTGCAGATTCACCCTGCTCCAACTTGCTGGGGATGCTTTCTGGCCTCATCCCTGACTCGCAGATCTCAGCCTCTTCTATCAGAGGCTATGACTGGTCCCCCAGCATGGCCCGCTTGGTGAGCAGCCGTTCAGGCTGGTTTCCACGCATTCCCCAAGCCCAGCCAGGGGAGGAGTGGCTGCAAGTGGACCTGGGCGTCCCAAAGAACGTCAAAGGTGTCGTTATCCAGGGGGCTCGCGGAGGGGACAGCGTGACCACCACCGAGTCCCGCTCCTTTGTGAAGAAGTTTAAGGTAGCCTACAGCATGAATGGAAAGGACTGGGAATTCATCCAGGACCCCAAAACGATGCAGGCCAAGGTAAGCACTGCTTGGAGCAGCTGCAAAAAAGTCATATGCTTTTGGCTATCTTCAGTCTGTCTGATGATGTATTTGAAAATTAGCTTTTGTTTTGTTTGCAGTGATTTTGGGAATTTGAGTTGTCACTATGAAAGGTTGCATCCCCTGGTTCTGCTTTTAAGCTATATTAGGGGATGTAGGTTCCACCTAGTCCGAGAGATAGTAGCTTCACTTCTCATTACAGACCAGGCATGGGGATGTGGACAATATTTTCTGCTCTTTCCAGCTTCTGCAGGTCAGAGCCAACAAGATAATGTGTCAAATTTTGTTTGACACAAACTATTTGCATATTTTAAGGGGAGAGATGTTACTGTTCAGTCTTGCAGCTCTGGAACGGGAGAACGAATCACAATCTTTGGGAAATCTGCTATATTAAGTTCTCTATACCACACCAGCATAAGCCTGAAATCTTATGTAATTTTCCCATGTTGTTGGAGCTAGCCATAATCTTTCTGCTTAGTATTGTGGAGGTGGTAGGGGGCTTGAGGAATAAATGAATTCTCTGCTACTGCCAAGAATTTTGTTTTTATGCAAACTCATCTGCTCCTGAAAGTTTAGGTATGTTTTAATTTTTCCTGGTCATAAAAACGAGTTTTAGAAGACCTGATGCTATCTATAGCCCTGTGTTTATTGTTTATTCTCCACAGACTTCAGTTCATGCACTCATGCTGAAAAACGGCAGTACTTACAACTGTACAGAAAACTGAGTGTTTGCACTATCCTAGAACATGCAGTAGCTTTCTTACTTGCCAAAGGACAAATCTGATTTTGTTTATACATGAAGTGAGTGGATGTTCCACACGCTTTCCTGGTGAGGCTTGGATCAGAATCTAGTCCCTGGATATGAAGCAGAGGCCAAGGGAGATCATGGAAGTTTCTTGGAAACAGCCTATTTGGTCCTCTTGAAATTGAGGAGGAGCAGCCCAGTTGCTGCTCAGCAGTATTCACTGCCTTGCAGTTGAACAGCTAAACTATTTCAAATCATGGCTGTGTCCTGCCAGACCCGTATATCTAGGCTGGTGGAGAGCAGGTGGGATGTATGTGTCACGAACTTATCCTCTCTCTGCAGCTCTTTGAAGGCAACATCCATTACGATATCCCTGAAATCCGGAGGTTTGACCCTGTTCCTGCCCAGTACGTCCGAGTGCACCCAGAAAGGTGGTCCCCAGCAGGAATAGGAATGCGTCTGGAAGTGCTGGGATGTGACTGGACAGGTAGGACACCTCTGCTTTCACCCACTGGTTGTGAAAGGGGCTGAGCCAGCAAGACAAGAGTAAGGTTATTTCTCTCCCTGCTGACCCACCTCAGGCTCATGTGGGGGCAGGGAGCCATGACTGCAGGAGTGGCATGAGCCCATCTTTTTTCCTCCGTCTTAAAAGCAAGTTAGGTCTGGGGCTGGCCTTGAAGTGGGATGTAGTGCAATGCCTGAATGCCAATTCAAGCTTTCCCAAGGAGCCACATGTGGGATTTACCCCTGCCTCTCCTCTACTCCTTTTGAATCTTTTATCTGGGTGTTGTGCAGGCTTTTGCACTCCCAGTGTTAGTTAGACTATATGTGCACTTTTCAACCCAAATGAATAAGACAAAAAAGTAGGAAGAGGAGCAGAGGCACAAAAGTGGAGTGCTGGGACTGCTACAGCTATCTTGAGCTGCCCCAATAAGGCTTTACTAAGAAAAGAGAGCTATCCCTCTCATCAAACCCCATGTGGAAATCCTACTGCAGAGAAGGCTGGAGAGTTAGCTTTACAACATTCCTAAGAACAGGGAAGTTTGTTCTCTTTTTTTGCCCACCTGTTTTTCACAAGTGAAACATCTTGCAGATGCCATTATTTTTAATGCAGAAGTGAAAACTGTCTAACACACTCACTGGGATCAATAGAGGCTGTGCCTCTGACCCCTCTAAGGCTCAGTCATGATTGATTGCTCCTTAGTTTCATCCCCAAAAGCCAAAAATGCACCCAACAGTTCATTGTGTCTGACGCTTTTCAGTGCCAGGGGCTAGTGGTCCTTTCTTTTTCTTTTTTTAATTATTTTAATAATCCGCTTAAATCTAAATCTGGTGTCCAGATGTCAGCGATAAAGAGGTATGATTTCCATTTTATAAACACATCTGTACAAAGCATTTTCTTACAAGAATTCCCATTCTTAGAAGCTTAAAAGACGCAGAGCTTTTTTTTCCAGCCTTTTGTGTAGTGGTTACTAGCCTTTCCTCCTGTGAAGTTCTGTGTGATGCATTACAAACGTTAGCAGCAAGTACAGAACACGTATACACACGATTAACAATGATAATTTGTCACCTTTGAAATCTATGGCAAATCTTTCCGTGGACTGCAAATATATTGTAGACAATCTAAACCTCAATATTAAAACTTAATTTAAACCTTATGACATCTTTGGGATGACAGGCACGGAGGCTTTCGTGCAAGCAGTGAGAGCTGAGGCTCTGCAAAGAAGCGGTTGGGCAGCCCCCACACCACTGCTTCCCGCAGCTCCCGGGCGTTTTCTGGCTGCCAGATCTCTGGCCCACTGCTGGCACACGCATCACACCCCAGTACCCTGATGCCATGCTCTGCTCTGACCATGTCCGTGTCAGCCCCTCCAAGAGCACTCCCTCAGATTAAAAAGCCAAAGAAATGCAACTTCCTCCATTTCTAGTCCTATTTTTAGTCCAAATTTTCTTTTATGGCTGTGTCCGTGTTCAATTTCAGTATCAGCAGCGACAGCCGATGTTTTTTCCAGGCAGGGTGCTTTATGGTCATTTCCCAGTGTGGCTGTCTAATCATTTGCACGTTGTAATGTTTAAAACACAACTGCCAAGTCATAAATATTTTTTAGCTTTATTGATCTACAAGCATTCCGCTTTGTAATCAGAGCCGGGCTTGTAATCTTGTGGATTCACCATGTTACAAAGAGTGTTTAGATCACCAGTGAAACCTGGGGAGCAAAGATAGCCCATGGCTTTATCTGCATGCTAAATGCGGTCCCTGATGCAGGCAACACAGCCCTCCTTTGCTGGGAGGATTCAGGCGTGTTACAGAACTGGCTGTGAAGACTCAGGCAATTGCACTTGCTTGGAAACAAGATTAAGAGATGGATTAAAGCAAGCTGATTAAGAATATTTTCAAGTGAGGGCCAAAGCCAATGTGTGCCCTGCCCAGCTGTTTTCATTTCTTATCAGCAACGAGCATCTTAATTACAGAATCAACCAGGTAACTTGGCAGCAACCAGGCCTGTAAACTAGTTGGCTAGTAGCTCAAACACAGTGAAGCAAGCAGTCTGCAATAGGCTTCTTTCAAAGACCTGCCAATTTTTTTCCTCTGAAGAGTGGAGATTGATGAATGTTCACTTGCAGCTGGTTTTCTCTCCTTTGAAGTTCCAAACATCTGGTTTCAATTGCTCGGTGACTTTGCATTTTGATCATCCGTTACCACCAGTTGCACAGACACTTGCTGGGCCAGGGAGAGAGAAAGCGAGCAAGAGACCACTGTTTTTCACTTTCCATTTCACACGTCGCATTGTCCTCCCTGCTATTTTCATTATCTCATGTAACCATCTTGTTGCGGCTCTGCCATGGTAACTGATTTTTCAAGATATATTTCTGTGGCTTGTCTGGGGCAATGCAACACTGCTGATTTACATCCTCTCAGCATCTGTATCCCGTATGGGACTTGGCTTTCAAGGTCCTTCCACATTGTCACATTTCAGCTATAAATCTCAATATACAAGAACAACAACCTAAAAAATGTACCGGCTCTAAATAACGTGCAGTTTTTGATACGTTGCCTTCACCTGCTGCTTTCTCCCCCTCACCCCCCTTCTTTTTTATGACATTTTTCTGTGCCTGGCTGCTTGCAATTTGCTTCTTGGTTGTGTTTGGAGTTTTATGGGGCTGTAACAAATTTGAACTTACAAATTAAAAGACTTTGAGGTTATTTGGTATTTTACTTTGAACAAAAGACAACCACCGGGAAAAAAAAAGGGAAAAAAAACCTGAGTCTCTGTGCAGCATGTTTAATAACAGGAAAATAAAAGGGCAGAAAGGAGCCTATGGAAAATATTCAATGTATTTAGCCATTTCCTCCTGCTTCTGGCTTTATTAAATGATATCCTGAAGGGTGCCGACAAAGCAACACAATCACACACAAGTGAGCAAAGCAGCCTCTTTTTGAAAGAGGAAAGAATAAAGGCTGCTGTACTCCAGTTAGCGCACCCGTAAAAGGAGAGCCTGCTGGAATCTAATGTCGTTTACTGTTGATCTTAATATCCTTCTCTTTCTTGGTTAAATTTCCCCTGACACCTGCTTTGAGGTTGTTTCACACGGGCCATGTTAGAGAGAGGGAGATTGGACAGAGACACTTTAAAAGCGTAGTCAGGAGCCTGGAGTGTGAAACCAGATGCTTTCTGCAGTGAGCCAGAGCACACCAGGGGATTCTCTGGGTCCGCTTGTGGTTACGTCATTTGTGGGTTTGAGTGACTTGTTTTATAAATTGGCACAACTGGTGGGAATGTTGCGTGTGTGTTTTTCGTGTGTCATATGCCTTTATGAAAGGAAGAGATGTTCTGCCTGTGATCTCTGTTATCCAGTAACTACAGCCAAGAGGACTGCCAACACCCGTGTAGATTAAAAAATGAAGAAAGAAAGTAGCATGTATGTCTGGAGGAGAGCACTGTCCAACAGGGACTCTAAATCAAAGGAACCCCCCCCTATGGAAACAGCCAGTTCACACCAAGTTCAAACCACACTGACATTTGTAGCGTACGGAAGTTTTGTGGTACTCTTGTCCTGTCTCTTCCTGCCATTACAAGAAACATGAGAAAAAGACTTTTTGCTTTGTTGCCCATTACCTGGCCTTCTTCTACCACCTATTGCACACAGCATCTCTACTCCCTGTTTTGCAGATGTGAAGCCCACTGCAGAGACGCTGGTGCCCACTTTGAAGAGCGAAGAGACCACCACCCCATACCCAACTGATGAAGAGGCAACTGAGTGTGGTGATAGCTGTGGAGAAGAGGAAGGTATGTATCAGGAAAGTACATCTTTATCTCAGTAAAAGATGGTTTCAGAGCTAAGAAAGCACTCTTATCTTCATATTTGCTCCTGTATATGGGCCTGATTCCTGGAAAGCTTTCAGTAATGTTATTAGCAATAGATTGAGATTTAAAAAAAAAACTACGCAAAATCTGATAAGTTATATCAAGGAAGGATGCAAGAACAAGACAGATAGCAACTAATTTAGTCCCTAGGGTATAAGACTTACAGAGCTGCTCTCCCAGTTTCCTTACATGACCTGAAGCAGCTCACTGAGGGCCCTCTTTTGTACCAGATCCTTCTGGTTGCATGTCATAAATTCAGAAGGTGATTCAGGGAAAGATTCAGACTGCCTGTCATGAAGGGCTCCTTTTGCAGAGATCACAAACGTGGGAGTAAATCACAACATGCAGAGAAGGCAGGTGTACTGAAGACAACCTGTCTTGTGAGGATCATCTTGTTTAATGTCAAATGCTTAAAAATTAGAAGGACAGACTGGGCTCCTTGTGCAGGCAGGAGGGGTGAAATACAAGCTGCAAGCAGCATTTTGCCCCCCCCTTTCTTAGATGGCTGTCAGATATATGGGGGATGGTTTGGTATCTGTGGTGCTTGCCTGCCTCATCTGATTGTAGAAGAGGCTGAACGTTTTAGGCTATGTACTCTGCTTATAAAGGGCTGATGCAACAGGGAGACTAGTCCTCTCTGCCTCAGATCCTTACCTGTAAAACAGACATCTTACCCTTCTGCTCCTTTCAAGGGCAGGGTGAGCATCTAAATCTGGAAAAGATCAGATTAAGAGGGAGGGCATGGCGGAGCCTTGTAGGGTTGGATGCACGGCACAGCGTACAGAAGAGGCACACCTCTGGGCATAGCAGCAGGGCCTGGGCCTCAGCAGTGAGGCTTGGGCATTTACGCAAAGACCGCAGTGAGAAATCTCATGACAAAATGCTGTCCTTTGAGATCGTTCCTAGGACTTCTGTTACTGCATCTTCTAGTCCCAGAGAAAAAAATTAATGGATTTTTAAATATATAAATTAAAAAAAGAAGATTAATTGTCTTTTTCATCCCCCCCACTGGGATTCTGCTGTAGTTCAGTTCTGGAAATGCAAGTTACAAAAGCAGCTCAAAGGGCCTGATTCTAATTTCTTTGCCTCGATGATGAGCCTGTGCAACCCCGCTACCAATGAGGCACTTGGGAAGCTGCCGAGAGGAATTTAGGCCAGTAACAATCTATGCAGCAAGATGGTTCCTGGGTGAAGTCCAGTGCAAGAGGGAGTGGAGTGCTTTGGAGCAAGGAACCAGCCTCCATGTCAGCTTCACTCAGATTTAGCAACAATTTTCATTCTCATACTTCATAAACAATGAGTGTGTTTCTCTCGACAATCAGATTTATGACAGCCAAACAGAAACAATGCTGCTCTCCAGGGTATGAGATTAGGTTGGAATAAAAGGATCCATGATCTGCATTGTTTTATTTCTCAATGAGAATGTGAAAGAAAGCTCTGTGCCCCTCACAGCAAAGTTCCCTGATGCCTGTCGCTTGAGTCACTCACCTCCTTCTGGATATCGCTCGGTTTGCTGGCACTGTAATTTAGAACTTCCTCTTTGCTCAGGAAAAACCCAGCCTATAATTGGTCTCTGACGTGCATGTCCGCTGAGTGCTTGGGATGATCTCAGGCCATCTCTGCAGCCTCCGTGCCTTATGGCTGCTTCCCCCACTGAGGGAGCCAGCAGCTGCCTCGCTGCTACATGCAGCCCTTGGCATGTGCCCTCCTGCCCACAGACCTGTCTCTGCAGGGAGGCTCTCCAGAGCTTTTAAAGCTCTTGACACAGAGGAATTTGCTCTGCTCCTATTTCACAGCTAAAATCTTAAAGGGCGCACCCAAAGACCATGTGGTGAGTCCATAGCAGAGCTAGAAATAGAGGCTGTCTCCTTTCACTCAGAATCCAAGAGCTTGAGCTCATAGTGGCCCCACATTTCCCCTGGTAACGTTTCTATGAGAAGGTAGGAAGCGATGAGTGACAGCTCGCCACGTTGACAGACAGCTCCCGTCTGGTGCAAGTGGCTAGATCTGTCACTCAGGAGCTGGGATTTTGGAGCACTTGAGATTCTCCATTTGGAGCCAGAGCAGGAACTGAGGAGCACAGGGACACTCAGGAAGTACTCCTCCCTGACATTTAAGAAGGCATTTAATATTTGACCACTCTAGGGGGTGAAGAAAAGGCGCTGATTGGAGTCTAGAAGCGTTTGGGGCTTGCTTTTATATTTGCTTAGTTTGGTGGATTAGCTGCGGGATGTGGTGTGGGCATTTTCATGATGTAGAACTTAAGACTGATCCCTGGAGCTGACGAAATGTGAGATAGGTTAAAAGCATCAGTCTGAGTGAGATTTCATGCTTTCTTCAGTATTTATGACTTGCTAACCATTTTAGTGGATTATTTTGTTTTTAATCCAAGTTTGTTTTCTTTCTGTTTTGCTTTCTAAGATTTCCATCTTCCTGCAAACTTCAACTGCAACTTTGATCCCCCTGAAGACCTGTGTGGTTGGTCACATGACTTGGCAATGGGCTACACGTGGTCTTTTCAGTCTGCAAGCACCTGGATGGGCAACTCTGAACCAAGTCCCGAGACTGTGCCTGGTAAAATGATTAATGTCACAGTGAAGTAGGGAAGAGGGAGCTGATGGGCCTTTTTCCTTGTGAACAGGATGACTGATTATGCACAGCTATCAGGAGTTGCAAAGGCTGTGCAAAGCTGAATGTTTTCTTTTGTGGAAGCTTTCAGATGCTTTGTTTTATGGGTTCATGACTTATTTATAGGACTGTGACTGCTGGCACTGAGTTGTACTAACTATCCTCTTGAGATAGTCTTGAAGCAGAGACTGGGTTTTGAATCCCCAGTGACTGTGTAGGCTGGTCCATGCTTTGTTCCACATCCTGATCCAAATGTCCCCTACAAGACCCAACGTTTTTTTCTCCAGAATGCGCTTCCTCTTTTGTTAGAGGTGTGTTTTCTGCCTCCCATATGTTGCTCGGTTTGCCTACAGTTTTCAGCTATTCTGCGCTCTGGGCATGCATAGGCTGAATTTCAGCCTCCTCTCAGTGAAGGATGATGTAAGCCCTAAGAATGCAGAAATATGCCAGCTACTTGCTGTTTGACTTTTGCTCTTTTTCTCTGCTTTGAAAGCAGAAGATTTGCATGTGTGTGGCTGAGCCTAATTTATGGAGGACCTCACTGAGATGGGTTGGCATGGGTTGGAAAGGGGCCTGCCTCTGGCAGTGTGGTTGACGCATGGCGTTCTGTAGCTTCATGTCTTTGAAGCTGCTCTGGGACTAGTGCCGTTTCCTTACTGTTCTCGACTTTGTGGCATGAATTGCGTGAAGGACATTTTCTGGTTTCCATGCCTGTGGCACTGTGACATCCCTTCACGTTCATTCGTTGCTTATGAAACCCAAGGCTCCATCAGGGAGAGCTGGCTGATGTTCTGGGCTTCAGCTCTGCCCTGTGTCCGGTGACTCCAGTGTCAGCACACCGCATGCCCAGGGAGCTGTGCGTGCCTCAGGCTCCTCCCAGCTCTCCCAGTCACCCCGGTGAGGTTGAGTCTGGAGATGCAAACATTCGGGCGAACCTGTTAGCCACCTGGCAGAGGCGCTGGCCAGATTGGCAGCGCTGGCAGCCAGTTGGAAAGCCGTGCAGCCAACACCTGGTAGGCAGTGCTAAAGAGGAAAATATGTATCCCAGAAACATATGGGAAGAGGAGAATCTGCTACATCTCCACACACAAATCACCCCCACACAAACGCACACATCATTTTTCTCTTTGGATCCTGAGGTGCCCAGCATTTTTCTAAGAGACACAGTAATGCCGTAAGCACAGCCTATATGGACATCTGACAAATTCTTTGGTGTGACATAGGGTCACAGTGTCTGCCATGGAGAAAAACATTTTCATATTTCAAGTGTTTATCTCTTCAGCATTTGAGTGCTTTAGAAGATTAATATCTGGAGATCAGTGGAGCCTCAGGCAACTGGAGAGAACACTTACAGCTAGCCCCAGACTTAATAACCCTCCCCATCTCATTCGTTGTAATAATGTTTAATTAATATAAGCCTCCTGCAAGTAGGATAAAAATTACTTATTTTTATAACTCAGACTCAATTTTTCATTTCATTTCCTCTCCCCCGAGCCTCCCTACAATTAGTTGGCCATAGTTTCTTAGAAGATTGTGAGTGTATGCTGGTGCTGCATCAGACATCTTAGCATGCGGTTCTGGATTTTACCCTTCTCCTACCCTTTCTTTTCCCTTAACAAGTTACGAATTGCAGGACCCCAATCCCTTCAGCCAGGAGACCTTTCTCCTGCTGAGTTCAGCACTCTGGTTTGGTGCCAGCACAGAGAGCAATCCCTCACTGCACTGCGACCTGCAGTGGGGTGTCCCTGTGGGCACACACAGGCACTCAGACACTGTCAGGAAGTCACAATCTGTATGAGCAGGGGGAGGGGAGGAGGCAGCAGCTCCAGAGGCCTGAAGTGATGTTCCCATGGCCGTGGAGGAGCACAGCAGACAAGCTATGAGCATGGCAATTTCTGATCCCCAGTCATCTCAGCTGCCGGAGGCTTGCAGCTGCTCACAGTGACTCGGAGCTGTGCTCTGAAGCAGCATGGGTGTCCCTTGTTCTGGTCACATCTTGAGCAGCTGTGGTCACGACACTGGCCACACGGCCTCCTGACTGGCTGGGTTGGCAAGGGGTACAGCCATGTGCTTGCCTTGCCCACACAGCACAGGACTGCGGAAGGGCTTTGGTCCTTCTCTACAGAATTAAGAGGACAAGACACAAAGGGAAACAGCTATTTGCTTTTTTCCTCCCTGCATAGCTTTTAACAAAAAAAACGAGGAACATGAAAAAGAGGCAGCGCTTGCCCCTCAGCGGGGACAGAATCGAAGCATTGTTTGGTTCGCACTCCCCCATTCTTCCCCTGGCTTCCCCTCACGCTCCCTCCAGCACTTTGTTTCTACTTACAAAATTCATCCACAGACTCCAGGGAGCAAAGAATGAAAAGCCCTTGTTCGGGGTGGTCTTTTCTTGTGAGTTCCCCACCCCAGGGTGAGCAGTTGGGTGAAGCAGAGCAGCTGTGCTCGGTTTAGGGGAGGGCAGAAGCCAATGGGAACTCAAAGCCACTGGAGCACCATTTACTCTCATTTAAAGGTGCGGCTCTAGCCAGAGCCTGCGATCATTCCACAGTAGCAAGGAAATATGCTGTGCCTTTAAGAGCCATGTGGGATATGTTTCTATTTCTTTTGAAAGTGGCAAAACAAAAATTAAAATTAAATGGGAAAAAGTAATAATAAAAGGAGGAGCCCCGACTCAGCCTGTGTGAGAGGGGCGGGAAGGAAATGACCATGCTGAAATATCCCTGTGAGGCAGTTGATTAGAAAAATCTGCTGAGAGACAGGCCTGAATTCCTCAGATATCGCCTGATTTCATTTTATGCACTGCATGCAATTCCTCCTTGTCTTTGGCACAGAGAACTACTTCTTGAGACTGAGAAGACACCCCCTGCTCTCGTTCCACTATTTTTATTTCCAAGATACTCTATCAGGCAGCTCTGCGTTTCTTTTTTTAGTGCTGTGTTCCTTGGGCCCTTCACACCATGGATTAGCTCCACGTCCTCTCCTGCAGGCTCCCGTTACACGGCTGGAGACCTGGTGGTGAGCGTGCACCCAAAGTGCCCCACTCAGCAGAAACCTAGCATGGGTCCAGCTGCTGCCCTGCCCTTTGCAAGCCTGGAAAATGCTGTTGCTCCCTTTTACATTGCCCCCTTGAGAAGCTGCCAGAATTTTTCCCTCCATGGATTTTCAGATGCTTCCTATCTGTAAAACGTTTCCCCTTCGCTGCACCTAGCAAACTTCAGGCAGCATCATGTTCAGGTTTCGCCTCCTCTTGCTACACGCAATGGCAGTGTGCCATTGGTGTCAAGATCTTAAGGATCTGAAAATAAATCTGGTTGGTGAGTTGGGCAGCTCTTTGAATTTCACCAGGAGAGTGTGCAGGACCTGGGTCACATCCTCAGCTGGCAGGTGCAGTTGCACTGCTCTCCGTGGTGCCACATGAATAAGCCATTATGAGAAGCTGGATTAGTGCTTTGCTCACTTTCTCCCTCCTCTGCTCTTGCAGGGCTTTAGCAAATACCTTGTGGTCCCAGCAAGGCACCACAGATCTGCGTCTCTTTCACACCCTGCTTTCTGTTTGGTCCAAACCTGTGGCCAAGCTGTAAGCCCAGCGCTGTTCAGACAGATGTGCATGCAGGAAGAGCAGTTGGAGCCTTGTAGCTCTCCTGGCCAGCTGGGTCCTGTACCAGGCTGCAAAACCCACCAGGAGCTGCTGCTGCTGGCGTGGCCCCGCTGGCCCTGAGGTGAAAAATGCTGCTCCTTGGGCTGCAGGCGCTGCGGGGAAAGGTTTATTTGCTTCAAAGTGTTTCCAGCAGAGGAATGTTTTTAGTGCTCTGAAGTTTCATAAGAGCTTATTTTGTAAGGAAAACAAATCCCGAGTTGTTTTTATGCTGGTGGTGACCCTTTACCATTTCTTTGTTTTTCCCATGGGATTCTTGGGAGGAAAAACTTTATATTTTTCCTGCAATCCCTGAGAATTTCTGCCTGAACTCCTTGATCCTGCTCTGTCCAACCCAGCAGAAAGGTTTTCTTTGTGTTAATGGATCTGGACTGGACTGGGTCTGCACTCTCATAGGGCTCACACTCAGGGCTCATGCCTTGGGGATATATCCTGTCCCCTTTGAAGCAGGAGGGAGCTTTGTGGTGTGGGGTGCAGACTGCATCTCACAGAGCCAAGCACGGTTCTCCTTCCTACATTTGCACAAGGACAGCACACCCAAACATCATTTGTCCCTGCAGCACAGTGAGGTTGGGCCTCCTGACCCCAGGGCACAGAGTCTGACTGGGTTGTGCTGGGCTGCACTGTGCTGGGGCTAAGCATTGGGCTGGGCCATAACCGGCTTTGGTTATGTGCTTGTCCCTGCACTGCCAGCAAACTCATGCTTGCCAGGAGCATGAGGCAGGGGTGAAGAAACCATTTCTCTTAGGCTTACCCCTTTTATTCATAGCTTGCCTTGTTGAGTCCCCTAATTGCTTTTGTGACCCAAAAGCCAATGACACACGCTGACTGTAAAACCAGGCAGGAAAGCCAGAAGCTGTCTCTCAAATCTCAGTGCATACATCACTCCATGCCTTAGCAGCTCGTGAGTCACAGAGCCTCATTTGGGTAAGCGTGTGTGAGCAGGCAAGCAGAGACGCATGCGAGCAGCGTGCGCAACAAATGTACTGCTCAGTGGGTTGGTGCCTGTCATTGTGCATGCACACAGCTGGGTGCAGGAAGGCCTGTGTGCACCTTTCATGTGGCAGTGCACGCTGCCTGCTGGGCTGGAGCTGGGTGCCGCACGGGTAGCAGCCTGCTTAGCTAAATGTCAGGTGCTAATTGGCACCTGGCTTGTCAGGGGCACCGTGCCCTCCCTGCGTGCCCAGGGGGAGGCTGAGGGACTGCGTCCACACGGCGCTGAGAAGGACAAGAGGCTTAATTAAGAGAGGGGATGTAATGGCCCGTCCATTAGCCGGGCTCCATGGGCAGGTTGAGGGCCTGGCACCAGGCAGGTGCAGCGTTTTATGCCTTTCATGGACTGATTTAGATACTGAAATGGCAAGGACTTGGCAGGCTAATTAGCACATAATCAAAATTGAGGGAAATTTCCAGCAGACGCAGTGATCTAGTTAATATAAATATTAGTTTTACAGAGGATTGATTTCCCTTTGTAAATGAAAGTCTGTCATTGAGGAGAGGCCTGTCACTGCAATTACAGTGGCAGCTTTTTGAGGTGAATTTGCATGATTTGCCAAAAAAATAAAAATATAAAACTACCCAATCTCAATCAGCATATTCATCTGCTGTCATCCCCTGCACTGGAGCACCCTGCTGCCATGGAGAGGCTGAGCTCTCCCCTTCTGCAGGGAAAAGCAGGGCTGACACAGCCTCAGGTCACAACCCCAGCATGATGGCAGGACACGAAGCAGGCTTTACTGGGACATCCCAGAGTGGCATTTGTGGCTGTGCAGGTATCAGGGCCGAGAAGTGGGCTGTAGTGCTGTCACTAAAATACACCCTGAAACAATCTCTGCAATGGGGAAGAGTGCAGTAACCTTTGGAGGTGTGTACATGAAGGCAGTGCATTGTGCAGCCTCCATAGGAGCAGTGGCTGTAAGTCAGCAATACCCAGCAAGGGGGAAATGCTATAGGAACCTGGGGTGTGGGTAATTGCTTGTGTACATCCTGCCCAACATGTTTTGCTGGAAAACCTTCAGGTGCACTGCTGACACCAGCAAGGGAACGTGTGTTTCTCTGGAGAGGGGCTGTGGCATGCAGGACCATGTACTCAGGCTGGCTGACCTTGGCAAGGGAGCGGCTGTTTGGTTCCTGGCTGCAACCTGACCTGAGGTACAAGGCTGCATCCCCCCATGTCCTCTCAGAGGGCCTGCTGGCAGGAGGGAATGGGCACGCCAAGAGGAAACTGTGTGGGCCAGATGGTTCGTTTGCAGAGCCCGGCTGGTGATTTATCTGGGCTTACTGCCGTACACATACAATGCTTCCACCGTCGTCTGGCTGGGGATGGTTGCATGTTCACGCTCCTCTGGCTCCTCCACATCCAGATGAACCCATAAATCTTCCATGAGATTTATGCAGTAGCATCAGTTGCAAAAACAGCAGTAGGTTAAAATGCCTGAGCAGGTTTGTCCTGCCATTCTCTGCGCCAGGGTTTTGAGCTGCCAGTACTTCAGTGGGGAAGCGACTGCCACGTGAGCTGGAGCAGGGGCTGCAAAGTCCTGGAAAGAGATGAAAATGCATTTCTGATCCTAGAAAAATTGATCGGCTCATCACTGCAAGGCTCTCTTCGAGCATCTTAGCAGGGGAAGTCAGCCTTGCAGGTGCCTTCTGTGCCAAAACCTTCCATTTACTGTATCAGTGACTTGTGGAACCACCAGGCTCCTGCACACAGCTCCAATAATCACCTCAGTAGTGCGCTTGCTCAGTCAACCTCAGCAAATTTGTGGGTCTCTCAGAAGGCGCAGCTATCCACTAGAGTGATCCAGCCAGTTCATCTTCTAATGACACACAAATGTCTGCGTATGTCCAGCTGTCCATCGCAAAGGTTGTCCCAGCAAGGTGCCCAAAGCCATGGCACAGGTGAGCAGTTGGGTTCATTACCCAAAGCCTGAGCCTCCCCACAACCCTTGGGATTGCTGCAGTGCTCTCAGGGCCCTAGCAAGTGCTGGACAGGGAGCACAGGAGATGTGAGCTTTGGATGCACCCAGAGATCATAGAATCATAGAATTACTCAGGTTGGAAGGGACCTCAAGGATCATCAAGTCCATCAAGCCTAACCATAATACCCTAACTCTGACAAACTCTGCTAAATCGTATCTGCGAGGATGGCTCATGTCCCACCCCTCAGTCAGGTTGCCTAGATCCTGGCACCAAAATGGATGCTCCTAACACTGAGGATCCAAATTGGATCATTTGTGAGCCTGGGTGGTGCTTTTAGTAAGGACTTCCTTTGAGACCCTTTGAGCTGTGAGATAATTGTGTGATTGTAGTTTGGTTCGCTTTTCCACCTTGTTGTTTGTTGCTGCCTTTTCTTGTTGTTGCTTTTTGCTTTGAAGAGGCTTGTAGTGAATTACAGAAAGAGGATTTTAATTCAGGAGACCTTGATGACTTATTATGCCTTATTGCTCCTTAGGCGCAGAGTACAGCTTGTGCTTTTTTTCCTTCTTCCACTTGTTTATCTCCCACATCTCCTCCTGCACCACCACCACTCTGAGGTAAATCACGAGAACACTCCTGCATTAGAGAACGGCATGGTACTTTCTCAAGTGATTCACTCAAGCAGGAGTGGGCAAACATGCTTTCATCTTTTTTTCTGCTAATGTTTGTTGGCATAAAGTGCCAAGTGACCCAAGTGCATTTCATAGGTCCCGGAAAATAGTGCTGGAAAATGTTGCTCTTTCTGTATATGGCCGATCAGGGACAGATTTGTCCTTCATGCAGCGAAATCACTGAAAGTTCATATGGAGTGGATACGCTTTTGCTGTATTTCGGTCATACATCCCAGGAGCAGAATGATGGCAAATCTTTCTGCTCTCTTGTCCTGCATTTAATTTAGAAGCCATGTATCTCACGGCCATTGGTTCCAGCCCATCTGTGTGGCAGTGACAGGCAAGCGGCAGGGCCAGTGGCTGTGCAGCCACCGACACAGCTCACTCAGGCTGCCATGTCACCAAACTGCTGTGGGAGCAGCGAGGTTGGCTCCAGTGTTCTGGATGGAGTTTGTCAGGGCTCTCAGATCTTGGTTTTGGAGGTGTTTGGGTGCACTTTCAAAGTGCAGACACTGCTCTTCTGCCATTGCTGTGGGTGCTGAGTTAGTCTATCACACCCAGGTGTTTTCATCCATGCTTTGTTTTTTTGCTGCTATCAGTATTCAGCTCAAGCATCTCCATAAATAACAAGTATCCCAAATCTCCCTGAGCACTGGCAAAAGGCATGGCACAGTTTTAAAAGTAATATTAAAGAATGCAAATCCCTTCTGTCTTTCGACCACCTTCAAGTTTGCAGCTACCCAGACATCATATGTGCTTACTTTGCTCGCTAGGTCCAGGTCCCTCCTCCGGGCTGTGCTTTAGGACTGTTGTACCACATGGAGGAAAAGCTAAGACCCGGGCTTTCAATTTATCATGGCTGTCCTCAAAACAAAGTTGTCAGCAGTATCCTGACTGAGGACCTGCTGTAACTGCCAGGGGTGACCCTGCTCCCACAGCACCTTCCTGGCCATGCAGGAGGTGAGATGCTTGTTGCATGTGGATGCAGGAAATACTATAACTGGGTTTTCCTCTCCAAACAGATGTCAAGAGCTACCTGCGGCTGCAGAGCAGCGGGAGGAGGGAAAGCCAGCGCGCCAGGCTCATCAGCCCCACCATCTACCTGCCCCGCAGCGCCATCTGCATGGTGTTCCAGTACCAGGTGTGGGGCAGCAGTGGAGTGATGCTGCGGGTCTGGCGGGAGGCCAGCCAGGAGCGCAAGGCACTGTGGGTCATCGCAGAGGACCAGGGCAAGGAGTGGAGGGAGGGCCGCATCATCCTGCCCAGCTATGACATGGAGTACCGGGTAAGATGTGGGGCGAGGTGTGCGTCCCCAGCAGAGCCCTAATGCTGTGGTGTGCAGCCAGGGCCCGATCATCATTAGGGAGTGTGGCTGAGAGGGGCTGTTTGCATTGTGTTTCTTGGGTTACTATAGTAACTAAACGACACTGTTTGTTATTCAGAGTGTGCCTGTCTTCTGCACAGACTTGGGCCTTTGTTCAGCCTGTTGCCTTTTATATTCCTCAAATCTTCCACTCTGCAAATATTTTTTCTTTTTTTTCTTTTTTTTCTTTCTTTTTTTTAATTTAAGTTTTTCCATTTTATTCTGTTCAGTTCCTCCTTCCCGATGAGGGTCAGACAGGCCAGGTTGATGAGAGGCAGCACCCACTCCAGGGAGCAAGCCCCAGCCCTGTGCCCGTGAAGCAGGGATGAGAACAGGGCTCATGGCTTTGCAGGGAGGTCTCCTTGCAGGCACCCCAGAGAGAAGGGCTACCTGAAGCAGGGAGAGGAGATCTATGGTATACGGAGCCCCAGGAAAGCGCTTGGACCCTCAGGACTAGGCAGGGGGAAGCAAAGCCAGAGCTTTGCACTGGAGCTGTGTGGCTAGTTTGCATGTGTTGATCTGGGCTTTTTAATAAAATACTATAGGCACAATATGCCTCTTGATAAGAATGATGGGCACCAGCTGACTACTTTGTGCATTAAACATGAATATACAGGCATTAGCTAAATAACAGCATCATTATGTAAATAATGCAAGTCTCTCCACTCAGCAGTTCTTAGAACCTAACGACTCTATTTATTTTTGTAAATATATTTTGCCTGTGATTAAGTAGGAATAAATTGACCCTTCTGTAACATTTCAGTACTTTCTATGCAGCATTGATGAGAACTGCACTTTGCAGCTAACGTGGCCATGTGCATATTGTGTCCTTCCCTTCCTTTTTCTGATCATGACCCGGCTGTGGGACTCTATTAACACCATAGCCCAGATTTGCTGCTGCTGTAAGTCAGTGCATTGCCACTCACATTGTTTGTACAGAAGGGGAGGGAGACGGCCTGCAGTGCTGAGCATTGATTCATTCCATGTGAGAAGCATTTAATTGAGCAAAATGCATGCTGAGTGATGCCAGGACAGGTAGTGGTCTCCCTGTGAGCCCTTTCCCACTGAGCAGCTTTCCCTGAGTGAGGAGAGGCAGAGGCAGGAGGAGAAGCAGAGCTGCTCTCAGGTCCACACAGGTGTGCAAGAAGGCCAGGAGCAGGTTTCTTGCCATTGCCCTCAGGAACAGGAGC
This sequence comes from Tetrao urogallus, assembly GCF_951394365.1. Lineage (NCBI taxonomy): Eukaryota > Metazoa > Chordata > Aves > Galliformes > Phasianidae > Tetrao > Tetrao urogallus. The sequence goes on from NC_136821.1 coordinate 24,530,891, forward strand.
CACTCACTGCATCCTAGCGTAACACTGATGTTTCTGTCCTGATTTCCCACAGATAGTGTTTGAGGGATTTATACGCAATGGCCACGCAGGAGAGCTTGCCCTGGATGACATCCGGCTGGGCAACGACATCCCACTGGAGTACTGCATGGGTACGTGCAGCAGCTGCTGGGGGGCTGGGGATGGTGTGGGCAGACAGGCTTGGAGAGCCTTAGCTCATGGGCGGCTGCCGCTTCTCTACCGATGGCTCCTGGATCTCAGCTGGGATTCTGCTAACTTCCAGAGATGAGGGGGAATTGGTCCCTGGGGAACAGGGATTTCTGACTGCGTTGGCGTGAAAGGCAGGAAGCACATGTCTCTGCTGTGCAGAGCTAAAAGAGCAGCTGAGGGTGACTGAGGACTATTCTATGTGATAAGAACATACGCCAAATCTAAAAGGAAAGTGCTGGACAAAAGAAACCAGCTGTCAGTCAATATTACATGCTTAGAGGAGATGATGAGTTCAAAAGGAGTCTTCTTTATTAAGAAATAAGATAGCAGAGGGGTTTTGCAGCAACGTTAACAGAATAACAAAAGGAATTCTTGTCCTAGAATTCACCATTCCCTAAACCAGGCCAGAAGCCAGTTAGGGTCTCTCAGTGTGAAAGACAGAGAGGACTTTTAAATTAAAAAAAAGCAGAGAGAAGAAAAGATGTATTTTAGCAGTTTGGTGGTGGAGTATTGCCCTGCCCTGCCCTGGCTGACATATCACACACTCCAATAGCATTGCTCACCATCTAGGTTGGATGTGGATTTAGAGCCCTTCCAGCTGAGGATGGGAGCAGCTGTATTCCATCAGTGGGATTAATGTGAGAGCTGCCCACAGGAGCTAGGTCCCGCTCTTCTGTTTGCTCCAGAGTGGGCAGGTTTAACTGTTAACCACCCATAAACCCCACTGAGGGAGGCAGAGGCTCACTGCTGAGGTGTGTCTCAGGGAGTGGGACACAGGATGAGCTGTGCCTGTGAAGGGCTGGGCATGTCACGTGCTGCGCTGGGCAGGTGGGTGATGGTGAAGATGGTGCAGGGACTGACAGCGGTAATAGAACAGAGGAGCAGGGCTGCCCCAGAGATGCTCCTTGGTACTAGAGGTCCCGTTTGTTTGATGCTTTGAACTCTGCTGGTCTCCTATCTGCCAAAAGAGCTAATGCTCCATATGTCAAATTCCCTGTATTGAGGCTTGATAGCAGTGTTTTAATCCCTTGCCTTCTGTGGCATTAAAGAGAAGCAAGAGGGATGATTAACACAAATAGCATTTCATATCTGACTTCTTTTGAGTGTGGCAGTTCACCTAATTCAGTGTTACTGTATCTCAGGCCTTGAACCTAAAGCTTAATATTTTGAAACAATGCATGAATAAGTTATAAAGTTTCAAGCATTGCCAGACCTAAAAATAACACCAAACTGCTACATAAAATTATTTCTCATGTTCTAGGAAGTTGAATGGGAATCTTAAAACCTACCATTTCGGACCAGTCCTGACAAAGGGCTTCCACTGCAAATTTTAGCATAACTCATGGGTCATTTCCAATGCTGCCAAAATAATAATGCAGTGATAGAAACACAGCACTGCTTACACTGTCAGAGCTGTGAGAATAGCTGACTCCAGTGCAGGCTACTGGGTGATTGGGTTTTTTGGGTTGTTTTTTGTTGGTTTTTTTTTTCAGATATAATCCTGGGAAGTAATCTGATTCCTTTTTAGCGTGAAAGAACTCTTATAAGTCACAATAATTTTTTCCTTTGACAAATGTGTCCTTTGCATTCTGAACTTGAGTGATGATTTCATAGCACTCAGCAGTGCCAGTCTGCTTGTGTGACTCACAGGCATAATGCAGAAGTAATCTAAAAATAATCAGAAGTCTATTACTTCTGCGAGAAAGTAATCAGTAATAAGCACTGATTATTGCTTTTCAGATCCAGTAATTTGTAATAGATTACTTCTTCAAAGTGTCTTGAAAAAAAGAAGAAATCACTTGCCTTTGTTTATTGGCACTGTGAGATAGAGAGGAACATGGCACTGAGAAGCGATACAGTTCCCAAGCGAATAATGATGACAGAGTTGAGCCAGAAACCAAACTGTTAGTGGAAATTTTAGGGGGTTTCAGAGCTGCATCATTAGCCAGGTGGGGATTTGTCTTCCGATGACTCAGGCCAACCAGCTGGATCCAAATGACCCCTCAGCCTAACACATTTTTGTCTGAAGTCTGTGCCCAAGTTGAGGCTTTCCGCCTCTGGCCAGTCCCTGACTGAGACACGGTTTTCTCCCTGTTGTGGTGGAGTTGGCTGGAGCCCTGCACTGCTCCCACCACATAGCATCTGTGGGGTACGGCTGCACACCTGCTCCATTTGGATGTTAGTAATTAATGGATATGTGAACTGTGGCCTTCTGTGTAATTTTCTCCTCTCTAATTCTGAGCTTTTCTTTTCCATTGCAGAACCCATCACAGCTTTTCCAGGTGAGAACTTCTACTTTCCAGGTAAAATTGCACTTCTCTTTCTGCTGGCATGGGCTTTTAAATTAAAGGAATGTTAAGTGCTTGCTTGAACAAACAGCAGATGTTCTGAGCAGTGAAATGGCAAGTGTGTGCTAAACCTCTGCTGGTGCCACAGCCGGGGATGGCACCCTCTGATTCCTGCCGGTTGCCAGGGAGCAGGCATAGTGACAAGTCCCCAGGGCTGGCCCAGGGTTGAACAAGATGGGGAGACCTGCAATCAGGAAGCACCTGGCCTCCTGAAGAACAGCAGAGCCCAAAATGTGTAGGCTGAGGAGTAAAGAAATTGACTTATCAATTGACTTAAACAAAAAAGTAGTAGCCACTGAGAAGTGAAATGAGGTGGCAGTGTCTTATATTACTATGGGGGAAAGGATGTTCTGTAGTTCATGGGTGCTCTGACAGTGGCAGTGTTCAAGCTGCTGATGAAGGATGGTAGGGTTGAGCCTTCTTGGAAGGGAAAAGCAGTTTGGATATAGAAGTGCAAGAGTAAATTGCAAGAGGAGCTCTGAAGTTGACAATCAATAAAAGGAAAACAAGATGAAATGATGCATTTAATAGTTTAATATTAGCATGAAGGATTAAAACTGGCATTTCTGTGATCCAACCTATGGAGTAAGATACAAGGTGGAAAATTCAGAAAAAATGCTTCACTGTTTGAACAGCCAATGGGGATGCTGTTTGTCTTGCTCTGAGTGGGAAAAGCTATCTGTGTTTGGGGGAAGATCAGTGTTCTCTATAAGAAGGCATGCAGGAATCACATTGTGATGAAGAGCAAACATGGGCCTCCCCTTAACATTGAAAGTTGTTTAAAAGTTTGGTCAGCACGCCCTTTGCTCACAGTTGGCATTAATATCTTTATTCTGTCTGTCTCCTGCTCTGCTGATGGCCTGCTTAATACATCTGGACTCTGCCATACAAGCACCTGCACTTCTCTAGGGAATAAGGCTGCCTCAGGCAGATGCGTGCGCTGGGAGTTGTGGCAGTAATGGGAAAGCAGGGATCAAGACTGGACTGCACTAAGAGGGATGGCCAGCAGAGCTAGGGAGGTGATAGTCCCCTCTGCTCTGCCCACATGAGGCCCCACATGCAGTATTGTGTCCAGGCCTGGTGCTCCCAGCACAGAAGAGACATAGGGCCGTTGGAGTGTGTCCACAAAGGTGCTCAGAGGGTTGGAGCACCTTTCCAGTGAAGAGAGGTTGAGAGAGTGGGCTTCTGTAGCTTGTGGAAGAGAAGGCTCCAATGAGACCTCATTGCAGCCTTCCAATACTTGAAGAGAACTTACAAACAGAAGGGAGGCCAACTTTTTATGTGGTCTGATAGTTATAGGACAAGGGTAAATAATTTTTTAAATAAAAAGAGGATAAATTTAGACTAGCTATTAGGAGGAATTCTTTATTCAGAGAGTGGTGAGGCACTGGCACAGGCTGCCCAGAGAAGCTGTGGATGCCCCATCCAATGCCCCATCCCGGAAGGCGTTCAAGGCCGGGTTGGAAGGGTCCCTGGGCAGCTTGATCCAATGGTTGGCAGCCCAGCCCATGACAGGGGTTTGGAACTGGATGATTGTTAAGGTCCCTTCAAACTCAAGCCATTCTGTGATTCATTCTATGATTCTATGAAACTGAAGGCAAGGGGCAGCTTCCTTCTAAGGACATGAAGCAGGCTGTGGAACACTGCTAGTGGGAGACATATGCAGGCATTAATGCTGTGTGTTACGGTGCTGCACGTACACATACTGCAATAAGTAGGAACTTGGGCTTGCATGTGGGTAGGCTGCCTGTTTATCCTGCTACTCAGACTTGTGGTGTTTCTGAAAAACAGCTGTAATATTCTCAGCTGACACCTAAAGCCTCCTGGCTGTTCCTCACTTGATCCATCCCTCTGTGTTCTGCTGAGCCTTTCAGTTAGTGGGTCGTGATCTTAGAAGACCAGTCAAGTGTGCTTAAACTGTGCTGCATTTGAGAGTTGATATACCTCACCCTTAAAGAAAAGGCATAACAAGTGGCTGGCAGCAAGAAGTTAGATAAATAGCAGGCTAAAAATAAAAGACATCTTCCAGAAAGCATGGAGACAGGCTGTGGGGAGAATTTACCTGCAGACTATGGGTTTTCCCACACTGGGTATTGTGAAATCAAGGCAGGGATGCTTTACTAGAGAAGTGGCAGGTAGCAACTAAGGGATTGAGGCCAACACCAGTTCTGTGGCATTCTCACGTGGGTGAGATGAGTTTACATTCACTTTCATCTGTGCCATCTATGAGAAGTCCAGCTGTGCTGCTGGTCCACAGTGGTTTATGGCAGTGTTGCTGGAGAACACAACAGTGGCACAGCAGTGACAGCCAGCAGATGGCCTCCTGGGAGGCTCTCTGGAGAGGATTTCCTCCTTGTTCCTCAGCATACATACTTCTGCTCTTGCTTGTTTGGGATTTTCATGCCTGTTGCACAGCTCTAAGGTTGCTGCCTGTCAAGCTGCAGGGGGAGGGGGGGAGGCTGGCCGGGCAGAGGGGAGCACAGAGCACACCCTGTGATGTTCCCCTGGGTTTGCACTGCCCTGCATTTCAAGTCCCGCTTTAACCAGTGCACCCACTGACTTGACAGGAAGGCAGAGAAGCATTTATTTGCTAAGGCGAGAGCCCCATTGAGGGGATGAGGAAGGGCTAGCACGTGTGTGGCGGAAGGCAAAGAGGAGTGGAAAAGTTATTAAGTTACAAAGATGGATTTTTTTATTTTTTTTCCATCTCGCTGAGCAGAGAACTTTTCCATGGTATAAAAGAAAACTTCCAGTGAGCAGCAGAGCCAGTAAAAGCAGATAACATCAGCTCTGTGCTGAGTGGACTGGCAGCTATATTTAGTGGCTGACAGTGTAAGGAAGAACAATTGTTAATGTTGGGAATTGGCTACCTTAAGACTTGGAGACAAGGGAGTATGACTCCTTACTGATTGTAGCTGCTAAATGAACTCTCCAGACAGCTGCTATTACCGCAGCAGGGCCATGAGGAGCGGAAGCAGGGGTCGAGGCCAGATCTGGGCTGCACCACCCCTCGGGCTCACTCCTTGCCTGCACAGGAGTCCATCAGCAATGGACAATGGCTGCCCTGGACTGGAGCCTCCAGGGCGCTGTTCCCACTGGCAGGGTCTCTGGGGCATATGACACGACCCCCCCACCCAGCCTTGGATGTGTGTGTCAGATCAGAGGCACGGGCTAGGTACCACAGCATGAGCAGCCCTCATGCTCCCATCTGCTGCATATCAGACATATAAGTAAGTGGTACTGTAAGCACATCTCTCACTAGAACAAGATACTGTGTAAGCACAGGCTGACATCAAGAGTAAACATGTGCATCCTCTGTGCTGAGAGCAGGTCTGCAGTGCTCCCAGGAGCCAACTCGCCCCAGTGCTGTCAGGAGTGGTGGTGAGATGCCAGGAGTGATGGCAGTGAGGTGTATGGACCCGTCGGGGCTGCATCTGTGTGGGAGGCAGTGGCAGACAGTCAGTGAAACCCAGGAACCTAGTGCCCTGAGACATTACACCTTTGTGCCCTGTGCTGGGAGCAAGCACAGGGATAGGAGGAGGTGGGGGACTGCTGCCCGGGTCCATCACCCCCATGCCAGCACGGTCTGGGTGTGAGGGATGGGGCAGCTGGGCTAAGACAGGGTGAGGGAGGAGAGCAGGCTGCTCCTGAGCTATCCGAATTGCTTGCCTGTACTGACAAATATGTGGGTGGCTCCCAGCCTCCTGCTCTGTAAAAGCAGGATTTATCTTGTCCTTGTGGTTTTTCTTTGTTTTATAGTTTCTTTTTCTTAGGGATTTTTGGTTTTATTATGCATCTGGGTGCAGTTTTCATTCCCATTTTCACTCCCTGTGCCCAGGTTTTGGGGAGATGGGGAAGGAATAGCCAAGGAAGTACCGTTTTGCCTCTGCCAGTGCCAGCAGCAGCAGTAAAACTGTCTATGTGCTGAGTGTGCAGCCAGTGGCTCTGGTGGGGGTAATGCTGCAGGGGGTGGTCAGATGCCCCTGTGTTTTCCAGGCCAGATGCATCCTGTACTGTTTTTTCCCTGTGTATCCTCTTGAGCCTGTTCTAGAAGCCTGTGCCCAGCAGCAGACCAAGTCCCTTCCAGCTTCCCCAGGGACTCTGGCTGCTAGAAGCAGCAAGTGCATAGATGTGGTGCAGGCGTGCACCTCCCCCAGGGCTCCTGCAGCTTGAAAGCAGAGCCAGGAGGGCTGAGCAGTGAGTGCAGGAGGGTCAGCACCACACTGTTCCCTGGCCGTGGACATCAGCACCAACCCACACCTGCTCAGGACATGTGTGTTGCCATGGGCTGAGCCTGGGAGCTCCATGCCCTTGAGCCCTGAGGCAGCCATTGGATTGTCTTGCCTGAGCTGTCATGAGCATGGACTTCTGATGGGGATATCACAACCCGCACTGTGCACGAAGTCAGCATGTATCATCATACCCATACTTTTTCACTTTAATTATTAAATCTGTAAGACTGTGAACAGGGCATCTAGTGAGAGCAGGTCTGCATACCGAGCACTTGCAGGAAGAGATCTTGCTCCCTGTCTTGGCTGTAAAAATGACAAATATTTCTCCATCTAATTTCTTTCCCAGTCTCCTGTGGTAACTTCCTTGGCCATCTGAGATTTTGCTCTTCCTCCAATTAGGGACGTGATAGGTTTTGTCACTGTGTGACAACATCTGCCATACAGAGACAAAACCAGGCAGCTGATCTGGAGAAGGCCAAAAAAAAGAGGGGAAAAAAATATTTGTTGATGCCAGAAATAATAGTAATAATAGCATACATATGGAATTTGCATTGCAAGCCAGGCAGCCTGCTTAATTAAACGGAAAGAGAGAGGCATGTTAACACGCAGCTCGACGAGTGCAAGCAGCTCCCTGCAGGAGTGTGTCCCGTACCTGGAGCTGCCCTGGGCCCCGGTGTCACTCGGCACTGTACTTTGCAAGCATGTGTGTTTGTTTGTGCGTCTGCATGCCTCCCACCTAGCAACCGTGTTCTGTGTCTCCTCCCCAGGGGCAACCCTCCTGCCAGGGACCGAGCCCACAGTGGACACGGTGTCAGTGCAGCCCATCCCAGCCTACTGGTATTACGTTATTGCCGCCGGAGGTGCTGTTGTGGTGCTGGTCTCCGTCGCGCTGGCTCTTGTGCTCCACTACCACCGGTTCCGCTATGCGGCCAAGAAGAGCGATCACTCCATCACCTACAAAACCTCCCACTATGCCAACGGGGCCCCTGTGGCTGTGGAGCCCACCTTAACCATAAAACTAGAGCAAGACCCCAGCTCACGCTGCTGAGAGCCGAACGGGAACGAGAGAGCAAACAAAACACAAAACAGACAGACAGAAAATAAGACTTCCGATATGTTGCCTCAGTTTTGCACTTTTTTCCTTACCTAACATATGTGTGAACTCTTAGACATCTCCACCCCCCCGTCTCTGTCCCCAGCCCTTCCCGAATCTTTTACAAACTTTAACTAATGCTGCATCTTGGATCACCAGAAGAGACACACCGCCCCTTCACTTCAGAAGTGAATGCTCCTTTCTATTCCTTGTCAAGGACTGCTGGGGTGTCGGGTGGGATTTTTGGTTTGGTTTGGTTGGCCAGGGAGTGTTTTTTGTTGGTAGGCTTGTTTGGTTTGTTTCTTTTCTCTTCCCAGTGGGCAACCTGCAAGGGAACTTGATGGCGAGCCTGGAAGCGTGTGTGCAGTCTGTGTGTGAGTGTGCATGGCAGCATGTGCGTGCCTGACTGACTGAATGTATATTTAGAAACAGCCCCTTTTTATTTTGCTTATTATTGCTTCTACTTGCACAGGGAATGCTTTTTGTGTTTGTTTGTTTGTTTTTAAATTTTATTTTATTTTATTCACCACCCCCCCTTCCCTCCTCCCTTTGGAAGGTCTGGGACACGTTTGTGGTTAAACCCAGATCTGTTTACTTGGGGAAGAGAGCAGTGCTTTTTTGTTGCCTTATCTAGCTTTGGCTGGGTCTCCTGTTTGATAGCGTTAATGTCTTGGGTGCAAAAAAAAAAAAAAAAAAGACCAGGCTGGACAGTAGGAATGTCCATCTCAGATGGCTGGAAGAATCCAGAGAGGTTCATAGATGTCCAGATGGCAAGATCTCTCCATCTTGTTCTTTCTACAGCCAACACAATAACACAGCCATTGTTGGAAAGCGGGGGAGACTCTTCCCCATCCACAAGTGAATCTTTTTAAAGTTGCCTTATATCAGAGAAGCTCATAATGAATGTTCGGTTTGTATCTGTTAAAGCCAGCCTTAGGGCAACACATAGACTTCAGCAGGTCTAAGGTGGATGCTAAATACTATAGTTTCTTGAGAGTTGGAGGTTTATTAATTTTGTAAGTACCCTCGTTCTGGGTGCTGCCAGTTTTGATTTTACACAGGGAAGGGGGAGAAGGCTCCTCCTTGTCTTTCTGCTTGACACATTGAAAGGACAAGTACAATTCCACTTTCTGAGTTTAGGGTTTGGATTTTCCTTTGCTCAGTTCATAGCTGCTGAATCATAAAAACTGCCAGTTGACATTCTAGAATGTCGATTAGGTTTGTGTTTGCTATTGTTCGGCTTTTTAAAGCATCAGTAGCATCTAGCGAGCAGAGCCCAGAGTGGCCTGCAGGGCCCGGCCGTTGCTGCCGTGTTAACCCAGGCAGCTGGAGGGAGCCTCTGATTGCTGGATAGCCCAGCAAATTGTCGTGGAAATGCCTTATATAAATTACTGAGCGACGACATGCAAAAGCGGTTTGGGTCGTTAACTCTAATCCATTTACAGGCAAAAAATGTACCTCCAGTGAGCAAGTTTCTCCCTCTTGTTTGTGTTCATTTGTTGTGAGTGACCAGATTCCCTCCACCCTCCTAAACTTGTCAGCACTCCCCACCCCTCCTTGCCCGTGAATATTACACAATGCTGATGCAGGCATAGCCCCTCAATGTCCTGGCACTCTGGGGCATCTTGCAGTAGATGTATGGAAACAACAGTGCTGTGCGCTTTGGCCCTGCTGTGGCTGGGCACTGTGCGTCCTGTCAATGGGGTCACACAGCTCATTTGACCCCTGGTGCCACCTCTGGGGTAGGCTTCAGCAGAAGCCCTCCGCCGGCTTCTGGAGCAGGGCAGCATGGGGCCTCTGGGGCCAGGTCCTTCCCCACAAGCCTCATCTCTTCAGGGCAGAGCAGTTGAGCGGCTTCTCCCCGTGGGCTTTAGCAAGCGTGCGTCAGTGTGTCAGAGAGGAGAATGTGGCACCCTGTCTTTAAAGCTCAAATCACCAAAGACAAACCAGGTCACTTCGAGGTTTTTACTCCCCATTCTCCCCGCTCCTAGAGCCGTGACATCCCCAGCGTTGCCCAGTTGCCTGTGTGTGAAAAATATCTTGTGGAAATTTGAAACTCTTTGAAGGTGTATTGTGTGGAATGTAATAAAATTATGATATTTTTATACAAATATCTGTTTTTTTCTTCCTTCTTCTTTCTCTGCTAACAAGAGCTGCTGGTGATACGGTGCTGCAGGTTACATGTCTGTCCGTGCGCTGGGAGCTGCGCATAGCTGCCTCTGCTCTGAGGATCGGGCCATCAGCGTGGCCTGTAGATCCGTTACACTGGTCACAGCCTTGGTGGGAGCCTTGGGCGCCCAGCACAGCACTTAGTGTTGTTTGGGGATTTCGCTAGCGCTGCTTGGTATTGGCTGCTCACTGTGATATGCTGTGTCTTGGAGGGCTCCAGAAACAGGAAGGACATTGCAGGGTGCGGTGCGAAGCGCTGCTGGCCCACCAAGCCTTGCACTCAGCCCCTGGCACTGTGATCAGTCGGCAGGCTGTTACCAAAACTAACAGTGATCGCACTGCGTTCTTCTTCCATAAAATTCTTTTGGGCCTCCACATGTCAGGCTGTGCAGGAGCAGGCTGGGTGCCCACCCTCTGGCACAGTGCTCAGCCTTTGCTGAGCATGCCTTCCCGTCTTGAGGAGCACCTTTTGCCCCTGCAGAGCAGGCAGCAGGATCACATTTCATTTGAAATCTGTTTGCTGCCAGTTTGAGAGGTTATTCTTTCCCTCCTGCATGTATTTTCCTTGTCTCGTACTCTATCCTGGCACTGAACTTAGCATTGCGGTGAAACTTCCTGGCTTTACTCAGAATTCAGGCCATCAGCAGAAAAATGATTCAGATGTGATCTTTCACTTTGGCTGTTCAAACAGAAGCAAGCTGAGGACCCATGCAGGCTTTTTGGTTTTTTTGGTCTTGCGTTGTTTTGTGGGGTTTTTTGTTTGTTTTTTTTTTTTTTTGCTCTTATTGTACAGCAAAGTCCATGCACTTGTAATTTGCATTTCATACACTTCAGTGGCTGTCCAAGCAAAATTCAAAACAAATATGCACATGCAAAAAACAGGGAGGGAGAGAATGGCTGCTGGCTTCCCAGCAAGGAGGGAAAAAATCTGTTAAGTAAACAGAAGAAAAGGGAGGAATCGTTCAGGGTTTAATTATTCCTTCTGTACACCACAACCAGATTGACCGGGGAGCTGGGTGCTGCTCAGACTGCAGCACAGTGCAGGAAGAAAAGCAGCTAAAATTAGCCAGATTTGTTTAGAAAAATACATGCAAGTTAATGAGGCTGGGGTGCAATTTCCTCAGCAGGCAGCTTCAGGCACACAGGGGTCTGGGCTTGGCACCCAGAACTGCCCGCAGCCTGCAAGGTGAGGTGTGCTTCTTGGTGTGTGGGACTGACTGAAAGCTGCTTCTACAGCAAGGACGCAGCCCAGCTTCATGCCACCAGCTTAAGTGGGTCTTTGCCTGCCCCACCATGCTTTGCCATCTCCTCTGAGCACAAGGTGCCTACAGGGCATCTCAGTGCCCCAAGATGAGGTGCTGAGGATAAGGTCCAGCATTTCCCGCACTGCAGAGGGATGTAGGGCCAGCGGCGAGGTTTCTTGTTTGCTTTCTTTAATGCGGATCTCTAGCCAAAGCACTCTTTCAATTTGGAATTTGGCAGAGAGTTTTGTAAACTAAAAACATTCTGTGTTCCTGGAGGGGTGGGGTGAGAGAAACGAGGCAGATTTTCAGCTGGAGGTGGAGCGGCTGGGATCCAAAGAGCGGGTTTTGCCCAACCAGACACATACTCCCGCTGCTGCCTGCCCAGCATGCAGCAGCACCGAGACACAGCTGTGTCAAGGCAAGGCCCCGGTGGCTGCTTTGCTGTGTCAAAGCAAAGTGACGTGAGTTGGAACCACACCGTGGCTGCGGAGAGAAAAGGGCTGAAAGTGAGCAGAGAGAGAAGAGTGTGAGGCTCAAGTCTGTGCCTGGGCTAGCAGCAGCAGTGCTTTCTGGCCAAATGGTGATAGGGAGAGCTCTGTCTGAGGATGCAGGAACCCTGCAGGAGGCAGCACTTGGTGCCTGGGGTTAAATCAGACAAAAATCAGTCAAGAAGGAAAAAGCAAAACAAGAAGAGCTGGCACAGGGTTTGGGGATCATGCATGCAGTGTGTGTCACTGGGATGCTGCAGCCTTGCCCAATGTGCAGAGCTCCTTGGCCCTGCTTGACCCACACTGTTGCTGCCATGTTCAGGGATGTGTGGTAAAGAGCCTGAATCTCTGCAAACACTGATTCTTTCCCCACATGCGAGCTTATGGCGGCATGGTACTTAAGATGCTCCTTCTCTTTGATTAGAATCTCATCTTCATTTTTCAGGTCCCATAAATTAGCCTTTTAGCTGATGGTGCTCTCAAATCCAACCGACTGCATCCTTTTCTCTGCATCTGGCTGCTTGCAGCAATGTCACTAACATCAGCTTTTTAGCACAAAGGGCTGGGTGCTCAGCTCTGTTCGGCTCCTGCCTTTTGCTGAGGAGAAACCCCTTCTCTTGGCTACACACTGGTACCCTTTGCAATCTCACCTACCTTTCTCCAGTGTATTTTTTTCATTTTGTCTCCCTACATTTAAAAGCCAAGTAAATTATGCCTGGAAGTTGCCTTGTAGGAAGGATGCTCTCCCCAGCATGGGGCAATATATGCTTATCCCATTCTGCCCTGTATCTTGCTGGGCTTTCCTAGGAACTGCACGCCAGGGAGTCAGCTTTCATGGTCTGCTCCCCTTGTGACAATATGTCTGAGATTTGTCACAAAGGATCCTAATTAATGACAAATAGCAGGCTGTTTTCTGTGACAGAAAATCATCTCCAATAGGATCGGTGCTGCAACCACCGGCTCCAGTTCCCAGACAGCCCCGCAGCCAGATCTGATTTTGTTAATGACTCCAGAAACCCCAGCACGGAAAAAGACAGGCCGAGTTGTTCCAGGGCCAATGTAAAGCCCTGCGTGACACAACTGCCATCCAATAGCAGTATTGCAGTGTGCGGAGCGCGTGACGAGGCTCTGCCACCAGCCTGAGGAGAAGGGAGTAACAGTGAGGAGGAAGATGTCTTTTAAGCAGAAATTGGAGTCATATTAGCAGAGGGAATTGAGAAAATTGCAGGGAGAGCAAACAGATTCAGAGCTGGCTTTTTTGTATAAGCATTCTCTTTTTTAAAGTTTTCCCAGTGCTCCTTTCTTTCAGGCTTGAAGAATCAGTGTTCTTTTGAAAGCGTTGATTAACTGATACTTTATTTTTTCTGGCCTTTCCCTCAATACTATCCTGGGAAATAAAAGAGCACCAAATTGCTAACGCATTCTCAGACAAAATGTAGGGGAGCTAGAATACAGAAGAGCAGAAGGCTTCCAACACTGCTCCCCTGTACATGGCCCCCCTGGTGGCCCATGTCCCCTCTTCCACCTCTGTTCATTCACATAACCTGCAGTCCTGTGGGTTGTGTGGGTGACAGCGGGAGGGCAGAACGCCGCAGCTTGTCCTCCGGCTGAGGACCAGAGAGCAGACAGCTTTGTGTGTGTTCTGCTTTGCAAGTTATTTTCCACATGTTCAGCTCTAAATGTTTGCAAGAGGCCCTCAGGCAGTTCTCCCAGCCCTGAGATGTTGCCATCTGGGGCTGTCAGCTCTGGAAGTGCTGAGAAACCATGTGAACTCACTGCTAAAGCAAAGACATACAGAATGTCTTGTACACCTGTATTTCCTCAGCTACCTACCAGCAGCCTCGGGTTGCCTTAATTCCGTGACTCGCATGATGTGCAGCTCAACATCGGGAGAGGCAGTTCTGGTGTGTGTGTTCCCGTTGCCAGGTTATCTGGAAAATTCAAAGAAATTCTTTAATTCTTTGAGTGAGGTGGGCACAAGACAACTCTGCAAGTATGGAAGCTCCCAGCACACGGAATTTCCGCTGTCAGTCTCCAGTGGGGAGCCACTCACATGCCCTGGGTGCTGCTGCTTGCCACGGCTTCTAGAGTTATACCAACACAAGTTAAGGTATCAGACTTCTCGGGCAGGGAACTCTTGGGACATGGGTTAAATAGTATGTGGCTCAGTGGGTGTGGTGCATTTTCCCCTCCAGCATGAGATGCTGTCAAATTGAATTGGAAACAGGATGACCACCAAGGCTCCTGACAACAAGGGGGATTTGGGCAGCACAGCTCTCAGCAGAGCTGCCCTGCTCTCGGTGAACCTTGCAATACTGCTAGCAGGGGCTGCCCCACAGCATTCTCTGTGATAGCAGAAATGGAGTTGATGATTCAGGAGGCTTTTTCCAGTCCTTAACCTCTGTGCAATATGTGCAAATAATATTCTACATGGTTTCAAATAATTTCATCACACATTGAGCCTTTAGGGACAAGTTATATTCTTTGGTCTTGGTTGCTTTTAAATAACCTCATAAAATTGTTCTTGCTGTTTCTGTGCAAGACATAAAATATCCTTGGTTTTCAACCACAATTATTTCAAGGATGTGAATCCTACTGCTTTCTAGCACTCCCTGGTTTTTGGCATTCCTGACCTGCTGAAGGTCCTGTCTCAGCTGAGCACCCTGAGTTATAGCCAGCTTTGAGAAATCTAAGCAGATCAAAATGAAGAGATGTTTTCTTTTGGAAAACTGAAAATGAAATGCAGTTGCTATACTTAGAGAGAATGCTGAGAAGACTATGCACACACACAAAGAAAACAAAAAACAGCCACCCTTCTGCTGAGATTACATCCTGGGCATTTGGTTACTAATGCTTAATCCGTGCTGAACAACAGAAATAAATGGCATCACTAAAAGGAATTTGGATCAGAGAGATGTTAACATAAATGCCTAGATATGGACACCCATTTGCCATGCTCCCATTTCAACCAGCTTTTGCATTAATACATACTATGGTGATATATGACTTCCTCAAATTGTTATGAATTTATCTGAAACACAGAGAGAAACTGGCTCATTGGAGCTATGAGTCCTGTGAGATGTATGGGGAAGCATGAAAAGTAGAGTGGCTAAATGGGTCTAACGTTAGTGGCAAGTAATGATAGGCAGTATGATCCTATTCAGAGTTACAAGGATAATACTCTTGAGCACGCTAACAGTGAATTATAGCCATTATGTAGACAGCAATGACAATATTTTAGTGCTATTCAGATTATCTGGTTTCTTTGCTTTTCATTCTACTTTTTTCTTCTTAAAAGCTGGTCATCTGGTGGTCGTGAAATGTGATGTAGTGGGAAGATTCTGTTCTCTTGAGTGTGTGTGTGTTTGTTGACTTTGGCCAACAGAGAAAGAGGAAGAACCTTGCAGTAGTTAAGCTATTGTTTTCTTCACTCACATAGTCCAGTCTCTGGTGGCAGTGCCTCCAAAAGGCCTCTTTAAACAAACAGTGCTTCCCATTTTGTTGTTCTAGTGAACTTCCCAAGAATGAAGGATGATTTCCTGATCCCTGAGCAAGACTTAGAAGACAGCGATGATACTGGTTGGTATCAAGATGCCACGTGGATAGTTTATCTGGGGGAGCTTGTCTTTCAGTATCAGCTGCTTACAATTTCTCACAAACCTCGTCTTTAATGAGGTTTAGGAGCTTGAGAATATACACTGAAGTGGTGGCTTAGTGTCTGGACAAATACATTAGTTTTCTTTTCTTGTTTTCCTTCTTCAGTAGCAAGCAACCTTGCAAAGTCAATATATTGTATTTGTGTTAGGACAAGTGGAACTGATCTTTCAAGCATTAATTGCTGCTTGTGTGGCATTTTGACTTGTAAATGGAGAAAATTAAGTCTGGGATCTGTGACAGGCTGTTGCCATAATTCTGAACTCAGTGGCGCTTGAAGGGCCAGAGTTTCAGTGGGTGTAAAATGCTAGCATGACATTAACATAGCCACAGGTGTAGGAGGGAATTGGGACACTTAGCTTTCTTGGTAATTAGATGCTTCACAGTAGTTCTGGACCTAGGTTAGAGAAATCTGCCTGAGATATATTCACAGGGAGGTGTTGTGAGGCCATAACAACTCCAAGTAAGAAATGCTTCAAGATGGAGAAAAGAGTGATCGCTGGATAATAAGTACCCATTCCACTGCAGATTACTTTGGATCGGATAAGAACGACACCCTGTTCTCTACTAACTCTCCAGGAAACTCGAAGCTGGACAAAGAAAAAAGCTGGCTCTACAGCCTGGATCCCATCCTGGTGACCATCATAGCGATGAGCTCCCTCGGCGTCCTTCTCGGAGCCATCTGTGCTGGTCTTCTGCTCTACTGCACGTGCTCGTACGCAGGGCTGTCCTCGCGGAGCTCCACCACGCTGGAGAACTACAATTTTGAGCTGTACGACGGTATCAAGCACAAGGTCAAGATGAACCACCAGAAGTGCTGCTCGGAAGCCTGATGGGTGCCCTGTGGGACCACCCTTGGCGTTGTGCCCGGTGAGGTGGGCTGGCGGGGGGGTTACTTTATTTGCTGTTTTCTGTGGGAACTGAATGCCATAACAGGAACCGAGCGGCATGGGAGGAGTGGTGGGGGGTGCTGCTCCCACTGTCAGCTCCTGCCGGAAGCTCCACCGGAACCGAGTGGGCAGCCCAGTGAACCGGACTGTGCTGGGTGAGGGGCATTAAGACCCTTGTTTGTTGGTTCATCTTCATTGTCTGCTGATGTGATGTGGCAAGGGAGGCTGGTTTACCTTTTGGATGTGAGAAACTAATTGTCAGTTGTTATTTTCCACTTCCTTTCTCTCGTGAGCTGCTGAGAAAGCTGAGGGCTTTCTTCAGCCCTATCTTTAGGAATGATGCACGCACACAGCGACCCTATCCATTTTAGACCCTGTCCACTTGTTATTTTGGCTATAGGGATTTGTGCACTTCATACAAAACCCAGGAAGCTGTGGTTTCCAGTCCTGCGCGTGGAAGCCTGTTGTTACCTTTCGTTTTCCTTGTCCTGGCAGGGGGGAGAGATGGGATGCTGGGCTTGGTGTTTCTGGTAACAACAGCGCTTTCTAAGTCATTAAGAAATAAAATAGAAAGGAACCCTATGTGTAGAAGCACCTCTTCGAGAGAAGCTGAAGAGCCTTAAAGTGATTTGTGAATAAGAGCCATTTATTAAATCCAAATATTGGATTGAAACAGCTGAGGCCTTCATCAGGAAGGCCTTTCTTTGAATTTCCCACCCCTCTTGATCCTGCCCTTTTTCTTCCCCCCCCTCCTTTTTTCTTTTTTTCCTTTTTTGCTGTAATGAGAAAATTGCAGCAACAAAAGACAGAGTCTGCCAGTTCCCTGCACTTGGGTATTTGGAAGCCCCTTGGCCAGGGCCTGGATGCAAGGCATGGTGCTGAGAGCTCCCAGCCAAGCCCAGGAGGGAGGACAAAGTGTGATGTAGGCCAGAGCTGTACCTGCTGCCCCGGGGAGCCTGGCTGCGTGCCCTCTGTTCCCCAGGGCTGCGGGGCGTGAGCTGGCACTGCCAGCACGTAGGGACCAAATTGCTGCCATCTTCTCATCCCCTTCAGAGCAGAGTGGCACCGCTCCTGGTCAGTAGCAAAAACCTGAAGTTTTATTTCTGAGCTGTGTCTTGTCTTAGTTTAAACAAGTGCCTTAGAAGAAGTGTTTTTCCTCCATCTGATGATCAGTGCTGTATCAAACAAGTGAGGTCTTCATCCTTCCCCACAAAACACTGTCCTGCAAGGGTCGCCGCTGGGCACAGCCTGATTGAACGTGCCCAGTTCTTCTGCTTTAAAGTGGTCTGGCTGCATTGTCACCTCCCACACCACTGTGCCGTGGGAGAGGTGTGCTAGGAAAACAAGCTAAGGGAGAAAGAAGGTTCAGATGCTGAGCCCCAAACCAATGCCTTCAGCCCCAGTTTAGTACAGATAGATTGCCTGTGTTAGCTTGCACATGCATAAGGGAAAAATTTCTCCGCATGCTGGGTTTGTTTGTTCAGGAGCTCTTTGGAAATGTCCTGGTTTTACATTTGCCTGGTATAATGTTTTGGGCTGGGGATGGATTTTCTCGCATTACCACAGAGCGCTGTAGGTGCAATGTGGTGTGAAGCTCAGCTTGCACAGCCCCTGCATGCACATCCTACAGCAGGCCAGGTGTTCAGGGAGACGAGCAGCATCTGGAGTGGAGAGGAACACGGACAGTGCCACAGCTGCTCCTCGCTGCAGTGGGAATAGAAACATTTGTCCCTGTTTCATGAAAAGCTCTGTCAGACAAGTTTTTAGGGAAAAAAAGGGAAGAAAGACTTGCCCACTACTAGAAGTATGCACGTTTCTGGTGCAGCAGATGCAACAGCTGTATCAGCCAGACATCCACGTTTCATACACGCACACACAGACACATGCGGCCCTTCATTTTTTCAATTCATGCTGTGTGCCCGACGGGAACAGCAGAATCCGTCTCAGATTCTCCTCTCGAGTCACCTTATTTCTTCTGGCTTTCTTCATGTACAAGTTCCTCAAAGGTGTTGCTTTGCTAT
This sequence comes from Tetrao urogallus, assembly GCF_951394365.1. Classification (NCBI taxonomy): domain Eukaryota; kingdom Metazoa; phylum Chordata; class Aves; order Galliformes; family Phasianidae; genus Tetrao; species Tetrao urogallus. The sequence goes on from NC_136821.1 coordinate 24,549,237, forward strand.
ACAAAAAGAACACGGGCAGTAGGAGGAAATGTACCAGACCATTTCAAAGCTGGACTGCTGCTGCTTGATGGCTTTGTCCCCTTTGAATCACAGGACAGGGGAAGGATGAATGGAAAAGGACCATACAGTAGAAAAGTCAACTTAGGCAAACAATAGGTGAAAATATATAATTAAAAAGATATCGTTATGGTGTCTAGTAGGCGTACAGAGAGAGTTCGTATATACATATATTCAGAAATAGTGTGTTTGCACACGCACGTGGATTCTCTGTATGTATTGTGTATGTGACTTATTCCGTGGGACTCGTGTTGCTGTGTCTCTTACCTGGGGCAGGAGAGCACTGCTGGCCCTGGCAGGCTGTGCTGGGACCACACGTGTGTGCTTGCAGGGCAGGAGCAGGCTGATAATGCTGCAAAGCCGATACCTCACTTACCTCTGCTGGGTGCTTTACTGTTCTACTACAGAAAACTGTGTTTGATTGTAACTTCAACAGGGAAAAAATAAGGTCGTCAGTGCATTCAACTCATTGCATCCTCCTCTGCAAATATATTTGATTTGCTGATCACAATTCCCTTTTGAAATTCAGAAAAGGAAAAAAAAGGAAATTAGTGTTAATGCCTTTGCTGAAATGGGCCATGGCCTCCACACCTTTCTGAAGGCGAGGACGTGTTGCTAGCAGGCAGGCTGTAGTGCCGAGTGATTTCATTTCATGGGAAGGTGCCGGGGCTGAGCATGGGAATTAAACCATTAAGAAATTGTATGCAGGAATGGAACTTCTCCAAGGTTTGCAGTTCAAGGTATTTGACTGTTCACTGGCTGAGCCAGGACTTATGGACTTAAAGAGCTTTTACTGTGATTCTTCGGTGTAAAAAAAAGAAAAAAAAAAGAAAAAAAAAAAAAGAAAAAAATCAAACTGTGTTTATATGATTTGTATAAAAACCTTTTAAAATTACTATTTAATAAACATTATGGTAGAGATTATGTTTCAGTGGCTTTTTTGTTTATGGAAGAACAATGAGAAGAAAGCTGAACTGAGAGGTCTTTGACCAGCCAGATGCCTCAGGGACACAGCAGCAAAGCTGGAGGTATATGGCTCCAGGTGGCCTGTCGCCTGCAGTGACACAGGAGTGTCAGGGCTATTGCAGACTGCACACTTGCCTTCTCCCTCTCCAACATAGCCTCTCCTCCCTGGCACAGAGGCTGCTGTTTCTGTCAGATGTCATGTAGGTTGTGGCATGGGCTGCACGCTGAGCTGGGGCAGCACAAAGCAGGCAAGGCAGCTGATCCATCCCTGCCTCCTTCTTGCAGCCTCAGGGGCTTTCCAGCTCATGCACCCTACAGAGGCTGGTGTTGGAGGCCACAGGCTGGCTGGAGGAGCTGTGGGACAGAACCTGCATCATGATGTACGTATCTATCTTATCTACCAGCCCTGGTAGATGGGAACCAATCCGTCAAGCCCCAGGGACCTCCAGAACAAGTGAAATCTTGCTGCCCTCACCTCTCCCCCTCCAGAAGCATGCTCATTAAAGAGGCTCTTTAAGCAATGAAGGGCAGCTGGCAGCTGAGATGAAGATGACCATATAGCTGCAGCCTTGACAGCTCTTCCCTCACCTAGAATAAAGCACCAGTGTTACAATCATTACCTGGGGGGTGGCTGTCAGGGAGCAGGATGCAGCTGGCAGATAAGTGACTCAATCATGTCACACCTGTCCTGTAAATCAGTTTGGCTGGAGATGTGCCTCCTCTAGCACAAGGAGCAGAGCAGCAGGTAACAGCTGGGCAGTATAGCAGGCGCACTCAGGAAGGACAGGAGCCGGGCAGAGGAGTGCAGTATCCACCGAGCTACCCAGCACAGGCCACAGCAAGAGCGGATGGGGAGGAGGTGAGGCACCAAGGGATATTTCCACTGTGCTGCAGCTCCAGCTCAGGCCAGGGCCTGGGAGCGGCATAGGAGCAATCAGCAGCACAGCAGGCTGAGAACAGCAGTGTCACCATCCTCAACCTGCTCAGAGGGGTTCAAGCACTCCTGCACATCCTGCAGGTCCTCTGACTGCAATCTCATGCACACCCTCCTCGTGGCTCTCCCCCTTCTCTTTCTAGCTATCTCTTTGCCTTCTGTTTTAATGGAAAGTTTTCTCAAATAATGACTTGCTCTCTGGACAGCTGGGGGCTTGGCAGTGAGGGGGAGCCATGGGGCTGCACTAATGAGTAAATGCGTAATTAATTAATTGGCAGCAGGTGCAAGCAACAAAGCTGTGAAAGGTCTGGAGCACAAGTCTTACGAGGAGTGGCTGAGGGAACCAGAATTTTGCAATCTGGAGGAGGCTGAAGGAGAAATTATTGCCATCCACAGTTCCCCGAAAGGAGGTTGTGGCAAGGTGGGGATTGGCCTCTGCTTCTGCATAACTAGTGACAAGACTAGAAGAAATGGCCTCAAGTCGTGCCAGAAGAGTTCAGGTTGGTTATTAGAAAGAATTAATTCTCCAAAAGAGTGGCCAGACACTGGAACAGACTGCCCAGGGGAATGGTGGAGTCACCATCCCTGGAGGTGTTCAAGAGCTGTGGAGACACTGTACTAAGGAACATGGTTTAGTAGGCAATATTGGTGATAGGCAGACAGCTGGAATAGGCAACCTTAGAGGTCTTTTCCAATCTTGGTGATTCCATGAATCTAAGCAGAGCATCTCTTACCTCTCCCTCTGAAGAGCTCTCCTGCCACCCTGAACCTGCCAGGTGCTCCTGAACACCAAGGACTGGGCTGGATGTCCCACCCACAGCCTACAGCCACTAGCCCTCATGTGGGCTCCCAAAATAGCACTGTGCCCCTCCAGCAGCTCCCTGGGCACCAGGCCTAGCACCACAGCCTGTACCTGCCTCATCAGCAGCCCTGCCCCTAACAGGCTGGAGAGGCAGTGGTGGCATCCTGTGCTGTTTGCTGGTTGCAGTCAAGCAGTGTTCACTGCCAGCACCCATCAAACACAGCAATGCGTTTAAGGCAGAAAGCTCGCCATGACTAAAGCAGTTTAATAGGAAAATAACTAATCCTTAATGTGTTGAGAGAGAATGACTCCTCTCTGGGCTCCCGCATCGTAACTCAGCTGCACCACTCATATCTAAGATGGAAAGCACTGGATTAAATGTACAGCCCGAGAGCCAAAAACCAAGGGAAGAAATATTGCCCTGCTGCCTTGTGTTGCTGTGGGGGGTGGAAGAGAGCAAACCAAAAGAAAAGGCTCTGCCAACTCTCTCCACCACCCCCAGCAGTGGAGGGCGCCTGGCAGGAGTGCAGAGAGGACACTGCTGCACCCCAGATCTTCAGGAAGCCATGCAGGGTCCTCACAGGGCCGTGGTGCTGCTAATCCCACACAGCCATCCCCAGCAGTGGAGAGGCTTTGCTGACTTGGGGGAAGGAAAGTTTCTGGGCACCAAAAGCCTCTCTGCCTTGGAGAGAAATCAGGGTGATTTAAGCAGTCCCCAGATGACACATCAGAGGGAGAGCCGTAAGCCGTGGCTGCATTTATTACAGAAGGAAGTTGGGATCTGCAAAGCCAACCTTTTTGAGCGCTCCGCGATAGCGTTTTAATAAAAAGCACAACAAGTCCGCAACAAATCACAGCTTTGAAGAAAAAAAATGTCAATTCCCGTCAAGTTCTGAAGAATGTCTGAGCTTGTGGAGAAGTGAATTCCTGCAACACTTTCCTCGCACTTTGCACGGCGCAAATCCGCAGCACAGCCGGGCACGAGGCAAAGCCAGCCGGGGGGGCACAGCCAAAACCGCCTCTGCAAGGCCTGCAGGGGGATTGAGGCTTAAAGGAAATGAAATTTATGGCCCGAGCATTAAAATATTAAAAGACCTTAAGAACAGCCATGAATCTGATTTGGGGGGAAAAGGCAAGTCTGTCATCAGGCAGAGACAAACGGCTGCAGGCCTTGACAACTCACATAAATCTGGCAGAGGAGAAGAAATAAAGCCCAATCAGTCTCAAAGAGGAAAAAAAAAAAAGGTGATGAAAAGATTTCAGGGCATAAAAAGTGAGAAGCAGAGGGGAAGCTAAAGAAGATAAGGACTTGAAAGCAGAGAAGCGATTACAAAAATAGCAGCAGCAGTATGGCTGGAGGTAGAGGAGGGAAATGATTAAAAATCACCAAAAGAGCACAGGTCGCATGGGTATTTTTGATGATCTCCCCCAGGAAAGTGTGTTTGTCATGTGCAGCACAGACCGGCCTGAAAGAACAAGTGGATGGCTGAACAGATGGATGAATGGACAGATGGATGGACAAACAGATAGCTGGTCAGAGCGTAACGGCCAAACGTTGTACCAGGGAAGGGTCAGGTTGGATATTAGGAAACATTTATTCTCAGAAAGAGTGGTGACACATTGGAATGGGCTGCCCAGGGAGGTGGTAGACTCTCCATCCCTGGAGGCGTTCAAGAACCACGGAGACGTGGCACTGTGGGCCATGGTTAGTGCTCACGGTGGTTGGGTTGGACTGGGTGATCTTAGAGGCCTTTTTCCAGCCTTAATGATTTTATGATTCTATAGATGGGGGCAAATCTAACATGGCTTCCCCAGACCCCAAGCAGGGAGTGGCCAGGCAGGACAAAGGTGACAGCTCTGAGCAGGGAGCTGGAAAGGAGTGCACTAAGAGTCCGTGCTAGGAAACACTGCCTGCGAGAAAGCCCTCTGAATGCTAAACAAAACCCAACCTCCAGCTACATTTTGGAGGAAAACAAGAAGCATCTGGTTCCCTTCGCTGGTTTACATAGTGAGAGAAAAGTTGGCAGTACATTTGATTGCCATAAAAGAGAGAGCTATGCAGAAAAAGCCACATTAGAGTAACATTGCCCGAAACAAAGTTAAATGTCTGCCTTGTTTTGGATGTGCTCACAGTGGAAACGTGAGCAAAGGTCAGCCCAAATCAACATGAGATTCTAATGAACGGCCCAGGCTAGACATCAGTATCTCACCTAGCAATTTTTTTTTTTTACTGACTTATTTATTTTCTTGGACAAGGAGGCATCCTTCAAACAGGGCAAACAGTATGCCCAGTGCTTCTGATGGCTGGCATGCCCTGTCACATCCTATGACAACCCAGCTGGCTACTAGCAGGACAAGTCTTCTGGGGCAGATATCATTGTGGCACCAAAGGGTCTTTGCATCTCTTTCTGCCACAGTGCAGTTTTACTGCAGGAGAAGTTAAATACTGAGCTTGGTTTGATCTCAGGAGGGAGAAGCAGGAAGAGGAGCCCAGCCCTAGCTGCATGAGCATCCTGGAAAGGAAAAGCCATTCTGGCAGCCCTTGAGCTCCTAACTCCAAGCACATGGATACTGCTGCTGCAGCTTCTGCAGCAATGTGCCCCTGTTGTGGGGGCATGGAGGAGGTTGGAGCAGCCATGGGCAACGGTGGCAGCAACAGCAGCCCCTTCTTGCAGTATACTTGGGGATTTCAGGGAGCAGAGAAAGGAAAGGCCCCTCGAGGGTCCCATGATGCCCCCATCTGCCTGGGGCAGGCCCCAGATGTGCTGCAGGATGCATCTGAACGTAGTTCTACAGGACCAGGTGTGGAACATGCCGGCAAGATGCATCATCACCCAGCCCCATGCATGGCAGGGAGAGGGACAGACCCCCACTTGGAGAGCATTTCAAAAACAGTCTTTGTTGTTTTCAAAGGAAGATGTTATTCCCACTGACTTCAAGATTAGAAATAGAGTTTACCAAGTTCAGCAGGTGGGCTTGGGAGGGCGGAAACAGCTGCAGTAGCTTGTATTTCTAGATACCAACACTGTGACAAGCAGGAAACTGCTCAATGACTTAAAAAATGAACACCGAGGTTATCAGACTCGGGATAATGACGAGGTTGCAAATACAGCAATGCCGCCGGAATTGAAGAGATTCAGGATCCTGGCCGAGGAATGAGTTGCGATGATTCCCCCAGATACTTGAGCTGAAGTGCAGATAATGCTGATAAACCGCATGGCACGGAATGAGCCGAGCAGTGACAGCGCTTCATCACAGCTACCCAGGCAATTTAGCATGCTGGAAAAGCACTTTTGCAAGTGTGACCAAGCCCCATCCGCATTTTCCTGCAGCACCCAAGGGATGCGCAGAGCAGCTGAGGCTGGATGAGGGCACAGGAAGTGGCCCTGTGGCCAGGAACGCCTTCTCCATCACCTCACTTTCTGCCAGGCTGAGGTCACTGTCTCGCTTTCCAAAATCAGCGCCACCCTGAAGTCAGATCTGACTGTGATTCTGTCCCTGGCAAAAACAAACGTGTGTTCTCAGAGAGCAAGCTAACTATAAAGCACCATCTCCTGGCTCTCTCCTCCAGCCCACACAGGGCGTGTACCATTTCTGTCTGCAAACAGGAATGGCACAAGAAGCCCCGGGCTCATCCCCCAGCCCCCTTCCTAATCTTGGACCATCAGGGTTTGCCCCCTGCAGAGCCGAACACATCCTCCCAGAGGCTCCATGAGCAGCCCAGAGTGGCCGTCCCATGTCTCTCCGCAGTACCACCCCAGTCACACTTAACCAGCTTTAGTGGCACACTGTCCTTTGCTGCGGGTGCGAAGGCACCTGCCTGCTTCTCAGCCACAGCCTCCACACCATCCGCAGAGGGCACCAGCGAGGCAGGATGCTTTGTGCTGCTTTCTTGTCACACCACTTCACAGTGAAAATTTATTTAGAAAAACAGGATTATTATTGAAAAAAAAAAAACAACAAAATGACCTCATGCCTCTCTCTCCTCCACCACCCTCCCCAGGTAGCGACAGGGGATAATGAACTGCTGGGACTGCCATCCAAAGAGCGCTTAATGACAGGATGCTGCGCGCATGCGTGTGTGTGTGTGTAGCATCGGCTGTTCTCAAAGCTCTCAATTATGAATAGTTTTCAAGCTGTTTTGACTATTATCTGCTACAAAGAGAAGCTCACTGCTAGCTGTCTGTTTCCATCACTGAAGCTGCCCAATGTGAGCTGCCTGCAGCAGCAGCACCGCAACCGATAGCTCACTCTCCTTCCTCACCTCTGCACCAAAAAGAGCTGACCCAATCCAAAAGAGACAGACCGAGAGCCTTTTCCAACCCTTACGCCAGGCTGCTGCAGAAGATGGGATGTCCCAGCCCCATGGTGGTGGGGATGGGGACTCGGGCCAGCTTTGCACTACAGAGATGCCACAAGCTTCACCAAACAAACCCATTCTCTCATCTTTTCCCATACCCTTTGCTGTGAGGTACAATGTTTTAGAGGAGCAGCTGGAATCTTTTTGGTATTTCGTTTTGGTCTGCTCACTGTTAACTCCGGGCTTACTGTGCTTTTTGTGATTCTTTTCCTTATAGAAAGCTTATTTTCTCTTAATATGAATTAAGAGAAGAGAGAAGAGGAGAGAAACAGCTTGGCACCACAGACAGTTTAAAGATGTTTGAACATTTGCAAGAGGAAGCAAACATTTTCTGACTGTTATGAACACCACCTTGATCCCCAGCATCTGAGCAGGAGCACTCTACATGCGCCTACCTTCAGCTTCTGGGGGCACTCTGAGCAGAGGTGGCAGGCAGCCCCTCACCACTAGGCACCCACTGCAGCCGTCTGCACCTCCCAGCCACCAGGGATAGCTCATCCAAATAAACAGAATGATAAGGTCACAAAACGATTCAGTGTTGTCAGGCAACCAGCAATTCCAGACCCTGCTGCTTGTTCCCACTGAGATTCTCAAGTATGGCTTTATCTTCCCATCTTACAAGAAACTGGGATGGCAAAATCTTTTCCTTTCTAAAATCTTTAAAGCCTTCCTTTCTCTCCCCATGAAGGTATCTCACACAGCACAATTAAGTCACCTCCTGTTCTTTTTAGTAAGCTAAGCAGGCTGAGTATCTCCGGCTTTGCACCGTGAGTCACTTCCCTGGCATCTCCAGGGTCAGGTCTATGGCACTGCCGCAGCCTGCACATGGATGCAGGCTGACTGCAAGATGTCAGCTACCCCATAGACCATGTTCTGGGGGCTGTGTCCCCACGAGACACGGGACAAGCTCCAAAATTCAAGGCCACTTCCCAGCACACAGGACTTGCATCCAGGGTATATGTCACTCTGAGTCACCTGGTACTTTACTTTCAAGACAGGAGAGGAGACATGGAGCAAAGGATACTGAAAGTCACAGCTCCCTGTGACTTGAAGCTGGTCAGTGCCATCTCTGACCTCATCCCTACGTGGGATCTGGACACAATCGTCCCAGCAGTGGCACACTGACATACACTGCGATATGTGCTGCTCTATTCCACGGAAAGCAGCTGAACCTAGCCTGCAGGTGGCCAAGCCTGATGGGGAGGCTGTTATTGCATGAACCCTGCCCATTTCCACACCACTAACTGTGCCCTTGGCAGAGAATCATGAGCTGCTTGCTGCCCTGTGCAGGGCCAAGCCCGAGATGAGTTTCCCAGCTGTACTGTGCGACCATGCTCAGATATTAAAGGGACCAGAGAGTGTCATTACTGCCAGGTGATAAAAACAGACACTACTTGTAAAGAATGATGGCCTTTGTGAGCACTCCCAACAGAAGCTTCATTCTGCACAGTGGATAATAACAACCGTCATGGGCTGATGTCCCAAGGCAGCTGCATTTTCCAAGGCTCCTGAAGTGACTTGAGGATTCCTGGCGCCACATTTCTCAAGCATCATTTTTTGGTAGTTGCAAAGCCCAGAGCCAGTTAATATTTGTAGATGATCACAGCTTTAAGATGCCTCCTGCTCTTCCCCCAGCTTGCAGTTCTGCTCTCTGGATTTCCTCTCAGCCCAGCGAGAATGAGGGCTGCCCTCAAGCTGCTTGGTGAGGGAGCTGTCTGGCAGCCAGAAGCAGAGCTCCCCTCCACCTTCCCCTGCAGCAAGGAGAGGGAGATTTAAGCCTCCTTCCCTGACTGTAAAGTAATCACTGGATCAGTTATGAAGACATCATTGCATCACACTGCAGACATCACCCTGCAGCAGTGAAGCCTTTGCTCCCAGAGCTGTAGCCCTCACCCCTGCCCCAGCCCATGTGCTGTGCCCAGCATCAGGAGCAGCCCAGCCAGGTACCCCGCTGCCCACACCGCTCACTCAACTCTGACACCTTGAGTATTTTCTGCTGTATGGGTTCTCTCAAGATCTTTCCAAGGATCACTGTTCTTTTCTAGCCTTTCAAGGGTCCTCTCAGTACGAAATTCTCTTCATATCACCTCCTGCAGATGCAGGTAATAAAATAGCAGCAGATTTATGACTTTGAGAATCTCATTATATCTGTCTATCCATCAGAAAAAGGAGCTGCTTTTGAAAGAGACAGGAGATGTATTGTGCTATTATTTATAGTTTAAAAAGGAGAAGAAAAAAAAAAAACAACAACTCCTTCAGTCCTTCCCAACCCCAGCTGTGGATGTAGTCAGTGTCCGAGAGAGCTGTGCCGATAAGGAACACACTAAGGACATGCCAGCATTGCAGGAGGAAGGTCTGCACTGGCTGGGCCCTGCTGCTGCCTGCCTATGGAGGTGAACAAGCCCACGTCTCAATGAGGGGACACAGAGAGATCCATGTGGTGCCCATGCACTGGAGGAATCTCAAAGCCATGTTGGTGTGCTCAGGTTTCAGGTATGGAGCTCAAGCAGGACCTCCATCCCATATTCATACCCATGTGTGGGCAGCATGGCACAACCCAGCCTAACAGCAGATGGACACAAAGGCTGAAGGCTGCCAGTGAAGGCCTGGGTGGCAGGAGGAGAGCAGGAGAGTCCAGACATCATCAGCAGCAGTCATCTGAAGCATCAGTGCCACTGTTCTGGCTTCCTGATACAGCCTTGCACCCAGCAGTCACTCTTGCAGATCCCTGCCCTGTTCCCATGCTCCCCACTGCTGCTTTCCCAGCAATTCCCTAAGCAGCTCTCTTCTGCCTGTGCCCAAGGGGAGTTCTGCACCTCACTGCTGGTTGCCTCACTGCTCAGTGGCTTCTGGGGGTATCAGGGAGGGTTAAACCAGCATTGTAGCAGGATCCAGTCTGACGGAGCATGGTAATGGGTCATGTATTTGCCACATCCTCTGTTCACATCACTGCTGAAGTCCCCACTTGGGAAATACATTTTCCAAGTGTTGTTCCAGCCAAAAGAAGGCTTTGTAGTCCCATTGTCAGCATGATTTGGCAGCCTGCTTGCAAGTGGTTGAAGATCTGAGCAGCCCAGCTCCCAGCACAGTCCAGCCCCAAGGTCTGCAGCAGTCCCCTGTTTCCTGGCTGCAAGGAATGTGAAGGCCCAGCACAGCACTGGGTTGGACCATACAGGGCAGGCCAGGGACTGGGATAGGTGGGGACCAGACAAAATAGACACCCAGCACAAAACCACAGCTTTTTGTTGGCTTCAAGAATTTGGTCATCAGCTTGTCACCACACTTTCAGCTCTAAATGCTGGTGTTTGGGGCCTTCAGCCATCCCCTACTCTGTTTTGTGGATAGGGAGCCCCTTCCTCTGAAAACAGAACAAATCAGTTCTGATCTTCCCCATTAGCTGCTTTTGCAAACACTCATCCCCGCTGGACAGCTCTGTTGATACATCAAAACACTTGGTGAAACAAAGCAGCAACCTGCTCTTCCTGTCAACTAACAAATCATTAGGAAAGAACCCTGATTCTGGAAGAACGAGAAGAAAAAAAAAGCAAATCACCTCCCTTAGCTTTTTAAGGAAAGAAAAAAAACAAAAACAACCACACAACCATTAACCACTGGTAAACAGCCAGTCATTTCATCTGAAAGGCGATGGGGCTGTGGTTAACATGTGAGAGCCTGCGCTGAGAACTCGTTCTGTTTTTCACAAAAGAACAGGAAAAGCCCCACCCTCTGATTTTAAGTTCTGGTTTAGGAAGGACGGAGAAAAGAAATCCACAGAGAAAGGCAGCAGCTTTGGACAACACACTGCAACTCCACTAAACACAAATGGTCTGTCATTCACATTCACTTGGCAAGGGAAGTTGGCTGCACACTTGATGATCCACCAGCACTTTGCAGGGAAGAGGCTGAAATATTCCTATTCCTATTAATTAGGACAAAGCAATTCTCCTAATGCCACCGATCCAGCCACAGCCCAGCTCCTACACGTACTGCTATTGGCAGTGTCACTGAGTGAAGTCCCCCGCAGGCAGTTGGGGATCGATAAATGCTGACATTTGTCCTCCCATGCCCCCTCCCATGGCACCCCACAGCTCCGCGGCTCCATCAGCATGGGCAGTGTGAGGGACAGGGAGTGGGGAAGAGAGCTGAGGTGCACTCTGCTCAGAGGGTCTTACAACGCACAGCAAGGAGGAATCACAGATTTTTCCAGTAATTGGAAATACAGCATGCTCTTCATTAATTTATTTGCCAGGAACTCTGCTCCTGCTAGGCGAGGCTGCCACTCTGCGGCCAGCACACGGGCCATGGGCAGCACAGCACCCAAAGCAGCTGTGTCAGGAGCCTCCCAGCATACCTCAAGCTGCTCCTCCCCACACCCAGAGATAGCAACCATCTCCCAGGGCACCCCGAGGCTTCCACACTTGTTCTCCCCACTGCTGCAGACAAAGGCTGCCATGGATGTGGCTACAACTTTGATTTTTTTTGTTCAAATGGTTTGAGAAAGCATCTTGCGAGAGAGCAGTTGGAAGCAACAGCTCTCAGCTCAGCCAGCTCAGTTGGCAGTCTTAAAACGTGGCCATCGTATCGGGCTTAACATGGAGAAGTTAAGAGCAGGAGGTGAAACCTGACGTGAGCTGCATGCCACAGGACGAAGACGCACAGCCAACCTGCACCACCAGCCCACGTTGCCACCCAGCACTGCCACCCCGCGCCACCCCGCTGGCTGTCCCCATCCCTGCACCAAGCTCCAGGTGCCTGCAGCTCTCTCGTGTACAGCAGGCTCAGTCACGGGGCAGGACAGCATCCCCATGGGCAGATCACCACGCTGCAGAACCTGGAGCCTGACTGCTATTCCTCAGGCACCACCCAGCTCCATCATGCCTGGGCACACACCGCGCTGGCTGCAGGCATGGGCACCCAGCAGTGCAGGACAGCAGCTGGGGGCAGCCTATGGTACAGGTTCTTCCCTCCTCACAGGACACAGGACAGCATGCATAACCAATTCGGCGCGTGTCTATTTACTATAAGCGCATACAAAAGACTACAACAGCTCTCCTCCCCCACCTTTGGCAGGCAGCCTATGTGTTGGCAAGCAAAAGACGTTATCTTAAAGATAGGCTGCAATACCCTGAGTCATGCTGGAAGCCTGGATCCGTGAGGAAGCTTGCTGCAAACAGGGGCCTAGTGCAGGGACACCATCCCCTTACCTGCTGTCCGTGCTCATGCTCACCAGGGCCATCCCAGCAGCACCACAGGCAGATTGGCAGCAACACCCCATGCATCAATCCCAAAGGCCAGGAGAGATGGGACCTTGATGTGCAAGTGACATCCCTATGAGCCAGGCTGGGTGACAGCAGAGCCTGGCCAACGTACACCAGCCAAGGAACTACCTCAGGGCCAGAGATTGGAGCAGAGCAATCCAAGGCAGTGCAGCAAACACAAAGCCCAGCATTAGCACAACATACAGCATCTCAAGTGCCCAGGCGTGAGGAAATTCGGACCCTGCAGCAGCCTTTAGTCAGGAGAACTCAGACACCAGGGGCTTGAGATGCATGCCTCCTTCAGGCACGTTTGGACGCAGCCATCAGAAGCCTGAACTCCCAGGTACAAGGGAACTCCTCCTGAACTGTGAAGATCTCCAGAGCAGCAGGTAGCAGCTCCTACTATTCCTGTGGCTGCCAAATTGAGGAGCAGTGGGAGATCGCCACAAATACAGCCTCTGCGGGTGATGCCCCATACTGCAAGCATCCACCACAAGGGGTGTCAAACAGCACAGCGCATCCTCGTGCAACCCACATGGAACACCAGGTGGGGAAACACTGCCCCGCTGCAGTGCTAGGAGGAATGAGGGGACTCGAGGGGCATCCCACTGCACGCAGGGACACAGCAGTCCTAGTTGGGCCGTGTTTTGTGTTGAGACAGACACACCTACAAACCACCCGATGGACCACACGGGTGTGCAGCAGCTGTAGCTACTACGAGTAAATGGATGGATCTCCAGGCCAAAGGATCAAGCCAAATCACTTAATATGAACTCCCACAAGAGCCAGGCCACACAGTCACGGGTCCATAATTCCTGCCCGACCCTGCACAAGGCTTTTAGGAAGACCTTCAAACCGGAAGGAGGGAGGCAGCACAGCCCCGGAATACATTAGCAGATAACCTTATGCAGCACCAAGGGAGATGCACGTTCTTTCGACCATCCTCAGCCTGCCGGCACTGTGCGTCGTTACGCCTTTGTCCTCCAAATTAAACACCCCCCCGCCCCCGTAAGTCTCCTTCCTAAGCAAACGCTTCGAAAGCACGATCGAGCCGCCACCTCCTCACCTTCCCTTTGTTACTCTAAATTACTCAAACTTCCTTCGCGGCTCCCCCGGGGCAGCGCTCCGGGCTGCGGGGCTGAGGCACCCACCGCACCGCCGGCTCCGAGCAGCCCGGCCCCGCGCCGCCGCCCTTACCCAGCTCCGCGTGCAACCGAGCCTGCGAAGCAAGTAATTAACAGCGGCAATTAACCTCTCTGCTTGCTTTCGTGCATCCCCATCAAAACTCTGGGGTGCTTTTGTTTACTTGCTGTGTGACAACAGCTTGATGGATTTATACGAAGAAAATTAATAAATAGGCGGTACCCACGGCTAGAAATAATTGGGAGGACTTAATGTCACTGATTAAATTACCCATTCAGAAGCGCAGCGCTAAGCTTCTCCTTCCCGCTCCGCCTGCCTCCGCACCCCGCGCCGCGAGCCCCGGCCCCACCGCGCGACCGCCCCCCTCCCGGCCCGTCTCGCACCATCGCGAGCCCCGAGCGCCCCCTGGCGGGCAGCCTGAGCTCTGCCCCGCGCCCGGCCAGCAGGAGCAGCCGTAGGCTCCCCCGGCGCTCCCTCCGGTGGCAACGGGACGCCGCTGCTGGCGGGTGCAACCGGGCCTCGCGCCACGGCCTTCCCGTCGCAGCCGTAAATTGCGCTCTGCCGGCTGCGAGAGCGGCGTTTTTCCCATAGCTTCTGTTTGATCTTATTAGGGGCCCCGGAGTACCAAAGAACATGGGTGCCAGGGGATGGGAATACTGGGGGATGGGAAGATGGGGAGACTGGGGCACCGTGGTGCCATGGAATGGGATACCAGGACATGGGGATCTCGGGGGACCAGAACAGCAGAGGATGGAGATGCTCGGGGACCCAGGTACCAGGGAAGGTGGATGCTGAGAAATGCAGTAGCAGAGTGTGAACTATAGGGCCGGTGATGCTTTCAGACACTGTTCTGCTCTGGAAGTTGTGAGGCTTGAGTTCTGCATCCCATTCCTCACGCAGAACAAAGGCTAGTTTGCTGTCACTACTTGCCCACTCCTACAGTGTTCTGAGTGCACACTTTGCATTTACCCAAAGTGGCAAGAGGGCCTGCTGTCGGAGCCTCAAGTCCACGTTTCAGGTGGCCCCTCCTTCCTACATCACCTGATCCTAGCTCAGGGTTGGGTCTCCTTCCACCTCTCAGAACTTCAAGAAAACAAGGCTCCAGCTGAGAAAATCATGAGATTGACATTTAAAGTCAAAGAAAGTAATGACCACTTGGTTCACTTACATTCTTTGCTCAAGCGTATAGAACTATTTGGGTTGGAAAGGATCCCCAAGGGTCATCTAGTCCAACAACCCTGTACTGAACAGGAGCACCTACACTAATCAGGTTGCACAAAGCCTAGTCCAGCTGGCCCTCGAACATCTGCAGGGATGGGGCATCCACCACCTCTCAGGGCAACCTGTTGGCACAATAGTTGTTCGGTTTTTTGTTTTGTTTTATTTATTTTTTTTTACCTCTGCAGCCATGAGATCCATCACTTCTTTCCCACCCAAGAAAGAGCAGAGGTTCCCTCTGGGCTCTTGGGGAAGTCCAGCTGCTGGATGGCTGGCAGCAGGAGGAGGGGATGTGCAACCAGTCTTTCTGCTCCTCCAGTTCTGTGTTGACATTTCTATTCTGCACTGCTCCTTATCAGCTCAGGGCCAGGCTGGCCCACAGGCAGCTGATGACATTTCCAGTCATCGGCATTTTTCCAGTTGAGCTGAGATGAAGCCAGCATCTTCTCAAAAGGAACTGTATGGTAGGCGACCAAAAGAGCACTAACAGCAGCCCCATCTGCAGCCAAGACTTTCCTGTGACCCCTCAGCACTGCCACATTTCAGAGCAGGTGCCATCTGCAGCACCAATGGACACAGGAGGGCTGATGGCCAAGCACGCAGGGCTGCAGCCCCAGGGAGTCCATAGCTGAATCATGACCCGACACGCACCTCCTTGTGCACCTGTGCACCAAAGGTAGCAGGAAGCATCAATATGGCCAAAGCTCTTGCAGACGCAATGTTCTCCCACCCATACCCAGGCTGCCTGCCCACCACAGCGAGGCCAGCCCTGGCCATGCTTTAGCAAGGCTGTGTTACAGATCCTTCCACCCACAATGCTTTCCTGCCTTGAGGCTCAGCCCCACACTAGCTAAGCCACTACAAGGCTCCACCTTTCTTCTAAAGGGCATGGCTGGAGCCCTGCCTGGTCCCAGAGATGGGTGTCAATGTACACTGACCTTCCTGTGACGAGCACTGGGTGCCTCATTCCCAAATTGCCTCTAAAACTCCAGAACAGAAACCTAATCGAGAGGATGCCTAAAGGTCTTAGATGTTTTCAGATGCAGAAAACATCATCGCTTCAAAGCCTTTCATCACTGACCTTCTATGGTCACCAGGAACTTGACACACACCCAGCCCAGAGGCCTTTAGGCAGCAACAGGACATGAGGAAATGCATTTCTCCATGTACTGGAACTGGGTTTTGCCTGGTTAAGGCATTACAGTGCGTTAAAGAGAGCAAGAAGGTCTGTTCCTTGAGCCTACCCCAAGCCCACACACACACACAGCCATGTAAGTGCCAGCACTCAGAAAGGCAGAAAAGATGGATCGTGTGACTTGATTAAGTGCCTTCCCAGCTCCCAGCTTGGTTAAGTGCCACACAGCTCCCACTCCTCTGGGACACAGTTTGAAGAGAGACATGCATGGGGACTTCTACCCATGTTCCCAAGCCCTCAGCCACAAGGAAAATGCAGAGAACCATTCCCAATGCCACTGGAGGGCAGAGCAAGAGCAAGGGCTGTCTTTGGACAGAGCGCACAGCTCTGGGTGTCAGCAGCCTGATGCCCCAGCAGCAGGCCTGCTGGGCAGGTTGCAGCTGCCGGCAGGTTGAAGACATGCACATGCATGAGGCGTAGGCCTGCAGTCCCCAAATATCTGATTGTACTTGCAAATGAAGTCGCGTGGTATTTAAGTGCATGCAATTTGCAGGTGCCAATAATTTTCTCCACAATCTGGTGTCTGCTTTTAACTGCAGGCAAAAGGGTTGTCAACAGGAGAGCACACCTGCAGGTTTGGAGGCTGGCTGAAAAGCAGCAATAAAACAGTCTAAGACCAAAGCAAGGCAGCCCAACAGGCACACAGAGAGCCACAGCAGCAAGGCAGAGCTGGGCAGGCACAGCGCTGTGTCCACAACAATCACAGGAGCTGCCTACATGGTAGCTGCTGACACTAGAAGTGCTGCTGGGGCTCTGCCTTGCCTGAACGACAGCCCAGGTGGCCAACACTGAACAGGAGTTTTTCATCATAAGACATCAAAAAGAAGTGCACTCATCTAGCAAAGGTTCATTCCCATCAGTCTATCACGTCAAATTGCCAAAACACATACAAAGTTGAAAACAAGAAGAAACCTGAAGTTCACAATGCCTGACAAGCTACTTGGCTGTGAAGAGTTTCCATGGCATACATCAGGACACCTGAGGCAAGACAGTGCCTGCAAAATGAAGGAGCAGACACAGGAGCCCAAGGAGCCATGAGGTATCTGGAGGTGCCAGCGTGGGGCCACCTCCACTGGACCTGAGCCTCCTCAGACCATATCCAAGCACATAAGAGGGAGGAGAGCAGCATGCACGCCTTGGGTGTTAATGAAGGCTCTTGCAGCTGCACTCTGCAAGGTTGTCACGGGTTGTCCTCATACAGTTAGGTGGCTTTTGGGTTAGAAAATGCTGAGAAGAGCTCCCTTGCAGTTTGTCTTTGTTAATGTTCTCATTAAGATCCTGTTCTTTTTTGTGAAACTCAGTCCGGAAAGTTACATTCATGCAGGAGCAGGCAGCACACATCCACCCATAGGGATCTTCACCATCCTGAGAAGTAGTACTGTGCCTTCCCACAGGGAGGACAGCAAAAAACTTTCTGCAAACATTCAGAATCAGTGCCATAAATCCCATCCTGACTCCCAGCCTCCATCCACTGGGGGAAGAAACACCCCAGGTGTGAGGTCCTTTCTGGGCAGGACGTGATGGATGACAGATAGGGAAGTCTCAAGGAAAAAGCAGCATTGATGAGGCTAGCAGCAGCCTCACCCAGAAAGCGTGGAGCTGTCAAAACCTGGGCTGTCAGGATAATTGAAGAAAAGCAATTTCCTAAAGCGTAACAAGCTAGAGTGAAGAAATTGTATTTCCTCAGTGCTAGAAACAGGATACACCGAATTATCACACAGTGGGAGAGCTTGGTGAGACATTTTGACACACGTCACTCAGGCATTATAGAGCTGTGGCCTCTTTAGGAAATTAAGTAATGAGGGTGAATGGGAATGAAGCAAAGTGCCCGTTTGCAGAGGATGAGAGGCATCCAGATG
Organism: Tetrao urogallus; assembly: GCF_951394365.1. NCBI lineage: Eukaryota > Metazoa > Chordata > Aves > Galliformes > Phasianidae > Tetrao > Tetrao urogallus. Next base: position 24,567,029 of record NC_136821.1, read on the forward strand.
TGCACACGGCCGTGACTGCTTCACATTGTGTGCGACTTCCAGCCCCGGAAACCAAAGAGACAATCCTGATGAAATATGCAAGCCCTTGCTGAAATGCTATCAAGTCAGCATCAAACCCAGTGCTAAAGCATGAATACAAGAAAGGAAACTCAAGAGGAAATGAAAAGTGAAAGAATCTCCCCTCAAAAAAAAAAAAAAAAAAAAAAAAAAAGTAATAAAGATATTCCCTCTTCCCTGCGCTTCCCCTTATCTCCTCCTGCTTGGGGACCGTCAGTTCTGCACAAGTACTGTGGGATGCAATCTCTAGGTGTGGGAGGAACCCCAGATCCAGTACCCTGGGCTTTCCCTCAGAGCCCCACAGTACCTGGCTAGTTACAGGCCCCAGGCAGCATGCTGCTCATGCACAGAGCACAACAATAGAATGTTGGTAAGCGTGCTATGGAGGCCAACGGCAAGAAACTGCACTTAGATAAATAATTAGCAAATTACCTGCCTGAAAATAGAAGTAGAAAACTTAATTCTCCATTGTTAGCAGCCTGGCATCTTTCACATAAATATTACAGCAATAAACCGATGTTGCAGCAAAGGCTTTGCACAGAAGTACTTCCCTCTGCCAAGACATTTTCCCCACAGTAAACAAAACCCTCTAAGAATGCTTATCTTGGTATAAAACCCTGCAAGAAAAATAAACAGAATTACGTCCAAAATGAAAAATAAAAGCAGGATGCATTGGTTTTATGGCACTAGAAAAGCTATAAAACTTAATAGCCCAAGTGCAGGAGGTTGGTGCCATTCTCTCTGATCAGCGCATCCCTTCCATCAAATGGCACCTTCTGCAGCAAAGCAGGTCCCACACTGATAGAAAAACAGGAGGCAGAGGGAAAACAAGGCTGAATTATGAGCGATATGGATGAGCAGATCTATTTTCAGGTCATTCAAACTGAATAAAAAAGGATTTTGTCACTCTTGTGTATTTCAGACCTACATACCACAGGCCACTTTTTAACCACAGGGCCAGAACACGACACAAAGGGGATGCAGTGCTTAAAAATGCACCAGTTGTCCTGCCAGGGGCCTGGCGGCCAGCTGGCCCTGAGCAGGGCAGCTTGGGCTGGGGGCTGATAAGGCAGCAGGAGGGTGGAAAACAGCCTGCCCCAGCTGCAAGAACTGCAGACAGAGCATCAGGTACGAGGCCAAGGCAGAGCAGGGAGCACCACTAGCAAGGCCTGGAGCAGGAGCATGCTCAGGGTAGCAGTGCAAAGCCTGCAGGGTGCCCATACCAGGAGGAGGAGGAGGATGCTGAATGTAGTCATTGGGAAGACAACATTTGTGCAGCACAGGGCCCGCATGAGCACAGCAAGATGGGAATTGGTGCTCATAGCACTGCTAGCTTTTAAGGGGTTTTTAATGAGAAACAGCGCCTGATAAAGGCATCATCTTTTCTGGCATGTCATGACAGGAAATTTGCTACAGGCAGCCAGCTTTGCAAGGCATGCAAGATGTAATAGCAGTTTGGCTTAATTTTTCTAGAAGTATGGGAAAGATGATTTGTCAAGATTTTCATCTCCATCATCCTTGAAAGGGCCTACTTAGACAGCATGCGTGTTGTGTGAGGCTGTGACCAATTCTGATTTCATAACTAGGGGCACTGGGAGAAGCATGGCATGGCATGGCCCTGTACCCGGGCAGCACTGGTAGACACAACGGAGCCACATGGGGAGGATAAGGCCTTGCAAGGAGCAGCTCGAGGAATCTAATTTTGCTCATCAGGACCTCCTCAGCAGCTGAGTTGCAGTCTGAGGGAAGATAGGAAAATAAAAAAACGAAACAACAAAACAACCACCTAAAGCATTATACGGAATGGGCAAAAAACACTGAGCAATAAAAACGGGGGGAAAACGTTCAAAAGCTATATTAAACAGCAGGAGCCAAGGGAGAACAGAAGGAGGAGGTTAATAAGAAAGGTAACAGGCTAGCTCCACTGAGCAAATGCTGGTTAACAGAAATAATTTCTGCAGGATTTAAAAAGGCACTGAACTGGTTGGGGCAGAAATAAAGAGCCAAGCGCTCTCAGACAACAGTCAAGTGGCTTTACTGACTTCAAAAATTCAGTTGGACTGGAAAGCTCTTCACTAAAGCAGCCATAGCAAATGCATACAAATTGCTAAGAGCAAAAATTACAAGATTACACACTTGGGGAGCCACCCTCAGCTGCTGCTAATACATGCGTCTCTGGATTCAGGCAGCAAGTTCAAATGCACCAACAGGCAGCAGGAAGGTGTACAGGAGCACCCAGATGCCTCAAGTGCCTCACAGTTAACCTATTCGTTTCCTTCTAGACGTAAAGAAGCAATTATGAAACCCATCAGACCATCCCACTTGGGTTCACCGTCACATGGTGGTGGCAAAGAATACTTATCTTTAGCAAATGAAAAACACAGTCTGGAAAAGGCCCTGTTTTGAAGGCCCACAGCTAAAAAAAAAAAAAGCCAAAAAAACCCCCAACCTTTGGCACAGTACTGGCCCCTGTCTGACATAGCTCAGCACCCTTGCTGTCAATGCCCAGGCACCAGCGGGCAAGGCAGGGTTGCTGCTGCTCCTTCAGCTGGAGACTGCACCAATCACAGTTCCTAATGAGCTCTGCTGCCAGGTGCACATGAAGCCAGTGAACAAAAGGCACAGCTTGAGAAGAAATTCTCCAAGACACTTCAGAGTGTGAAGGAATGCTGGATAAATACTGTCTGTATCAAGGATAGAGGAGTTTTGTAGGGCTACTGGCACTGAATGCAGTTCCTCAGACAACTCCCTGCTTAGTGCTATTGTATATGCTCACTCCAGAAGGCCCTCACATCTAACACAGCTGCAGCAGGGAAGGGGAAACAGAGCAACAAAGTTCATTACACCCTCCCAGAAAAAGTGGGCTTGAGGATCACAAGGGAGCTATGAGAGAATATTGATCAGCATGACAGCATTTACATCTATCTCAACAGCATAACTGATGGCAGCAAGTAGGCGTCACAGTAAAGAGGGCCCTGAAGGTCAGATTTGCAGGAGGCCCCTGGGACACCACATGGTTGGTCATGGGGTTCCTTCCACTGTGTGAGTGCAAAGGCTTTAAGCTCCATTTTAAACAAGGGAGAAGCTGCAGCTGGTGCACAAGCTAAGCAGAAGCAGGCAGCAGAGCCAGGCTGAGTTCAGGTGGTAGGACAGCCCACCACACCACAACTGCCAGCCATCACAGGTGAAATGATGGGGGCAAACAGGACCTGCGAGACTTGGTACCAGGAATGTCTCTTAGTGCTAGTATAGAATGTTTGCACTGCTGTTCCCCTGCAGAAGCCCAAGAATATACATGACTATAAAAGCCTAGGACATTTTAGCACAGTTTCAGATTTTGTGATATCAAGACTGTCTACTACTGTCTTCCACAAACCATAAGTTAGCACCAGCAGAGAAACAAGGCAGCCATTCCAAGGCTGAAGCTCACAGCAGCGAGCAAAACAATCACCTACAGCCTTTCCCCCAAGCATCACACACCTCCAGCTCCAATATCAGAGCTGCCTCACACTTGGGCTGAAGGCTCCAGGAGAAAGCATGGAAGCTTGGCCCCATTATTGCCTGCAGGTGGGACAATGCCTGGGAGAGGGTTGCCTTCACCTCTGCAGGAAGCCAGCTACCACATTTAGTTAAGATTTCTCCTTTCAATCACTTCACGGAGTATGAAAGCAACACTTGCTCTTGTAATAAAACCTGCCACCTGCTTTTCAAGTTCAAACTTAATGAGCTTTCCTGAGAAAATAACTGCCAGCTATTGTAAGGCTACTGCTGGAGCTCAAGAGAACTAGCTCAACACAAAGGACAATGCACCACATTCCTCCTGAACCACCACTTCAAATAAAGCCCGTGTTTTGAAACGCAGCACTACAGCAGCAACTGGCTGGTTTTCTAAAGTCACAGGCTGAGAGTCATCCCATCATCTTCTAAGAGCATTTCTTTGTTGGATTTTTCCCACGGAAATGCTCGAAGAAGTCATCAGATTATTCAGTTGGTTCTGACTTATTCAGCAGAGGAGCATCTCACCAAGCTCATCAGCTGAATGCCCAAGGGCAGGCAGCTCAGTTTTTGCTGGGCAGTCATGCCCAGTGAAAAGCCCACACTTTCTCAACCTCCATGTTTTTACTGCTCGTTGTTGCCTCAAGTCTTACACCACAGAGCAGCCTCAGCTGTTCTCTTCCAAGCACATCTTTACTACTTATTCCATCGATTCTTCCACCTCCTGCCACTTTGCTGTCTTTTCAAGGGCCGCTCCTGTCTCCCAAAAGGTAAGATATTGTAGCACATACCAGGTTCAGCTTTGCTGAGACCTCTGCAATGTGCGTTAGCATGGAGGAAGTATCATTCACTGTCACCACTTATCCCTCAGCCTGAATTATAATCAGGCACTGCAAAATGCAGCCCTAATTACGCTGTCTCAAATGGCTGTGCTGCTGTTCATTAAAAAGAAAAGTCAGATTACTGAATCCCCTTCTCATCAGTCTCTGTTGATAGTTACTCCAGTGATCAGGGCAGCATTAAAGAGACTGCCTATGAAAAGCAAAACCTGGAGAACAGACTCAACTAAGCACAACTGTTTCTCCCTTATAAAAGGCAAATTCAAACACACTGGGGAAGGAGGCAGCAAAGCAGACATCAGCAGTACTATAAAACCTCAAGTCAGAGAACACTTCACAAAACAGATACCAAAAGGAAGATGTAGCAACCATCTACTTATCACAGAGCGCTCAAGGTACAGTTCTGGTTAAACAGCACGCTGCTGTGGAAAAGCCACACCTGGAGAGCAGACCTTGCACTGGAGGGTCAGCACAGCCAAGGCAGTCCACCTCATGCCAGCCTCAGCTCCATGGAGGAGCCAAAGCTTTTCCTTGCACAGCGCCCTGCCAGAAAGATGGTACCACGTGCAGCCCCAGCAGCAGCCTGCACGCTAATCTGCAACTTGGTGATGAAGCAGAAGCACATGTTTTAAAGTCTCAGAAAACATAACAGTACAAAAGACAGAATTCCATCAGACCCCCCATAAGGATAGGTGGCAGCAGATATATTTGCCTTCAAACAGTTTTCAGATCACTCAAAAAAGTATCAACCGTAGTCAAGTAACAAAGAACGAGCAGCTTACCCCCTTTCTGAAGATCCGGGCTCACTGGAAACCCTCAAAGGAGGCGATCTCCAAGTAGAGACTTTTCCTCTTCAGCTGCCAGCCCTTGAATGAGGACAGGGAGCGAGAGACCCAGGGTTCACCCCTTGCAATCACTCAGTGACCTGCTGCACCTGTGCTCCCAGGGCCGGCTCCGCCCCTTCAGCAGGTGCTCAGCCACGGCCTAACGGTTCTCTTGCAACCCCTCAGATCGTATTGCAAGCACAGCTCTGCAGTTCACAACAGAAAACAAGATAACAACGATCTGCTCCCTGGGCCAGTAATCCAGAGTTAGAAAGTACCATAATTAGAATCAGGAGATTGAAGACCTCGCTTTGTTTGCAAAACTAATTACCTAATGTTATTAAAAAGCAATGTAGAATAAACCAGAGCACCGTCAGACTCTACAGCTAGCAAAACGAAGGGCAGTTGTGCTTAGGATACACCGTGGGGGGGAGGGAAAGAACAAAACACTTGATGGATTAGATCAGATGTCAGCCTGAGCACTATTCATACAGCTCAGAGCTAGGAAATGGCTCTGAGGGTTTCATCATAGAAAACACAGCCACTTCACAGCAAGATTTATTAATACATCCAAAAGAAAGAAAGAAAATCATTTTGTCACACTATATACAGATAATACATACAGTGTTTTATACACATATTACATCAGTTTTTACACAAGAAAAATATACATAAAAATGTAAACTTTTGTATACAAAAACCCTTAAACAAATTAAACAAGGACCAGATAACAAAAGGAGACCAATCTATCATCATTTTCATTGATTTTTTTTTTTTAAATGGTAATACAGTACATTCATTGAGAAGTATGAGGAACATGTGAGCCAACTGATCCTATTTAAAGGGAAGTACAAACAGGAGCTTTCCTACCCACCCTGGAACGCTGTCAGAATCACTCTGGGAGCTGCTGGCACTGCGACTGCTCTCCTTGGGCATCCCCAGATTCCGCTCTCCCCAAAGCAGCACATCTGCAGAAGCAGACGGGCCTTTTTGTGCCCGTCAGCGTGGTACAGAATGCAGCAGTGCAAGTTTGTATGTTCCCTTTAAGCAGTCACTATTGGATTTAGCTTTGCTGTAGCAAACTGTCATTTTTTCCCAATGTATGGTATGCTGAATACATGTTGGGGATGAAAGGGAACAAGGAAGGGGTGTAAGAGACTGCTAATCCTTGCTACCATGCAGTTACTTCAAAATCAGTTACGTTTGCAAGCTACAATTCACTGGTTCAAATACACTGCCTCACCTGTGCTTTCCCACTGCAACTTTATGCTTTAAACTCGAGTGGCCAAACAGCTGTACGAGGCTCTTTGTTAGAAGGCTGTTTCTGATATCAGTGCGATCACACTGCCTTTAAAATGACACCAAACACAAACTTCTCTGAGACAGCCTTGGAAAGAATGACCGTCCCCATTAAACACTTCAGATTGTCCATTTGCCACCTTCTCTTGTATTAAACCCAAAACATAGATATTTATTCTTAATTGTAAAGAGGATATTGGGTGGGGCTGACACCTCTTTTGCTCCACTTGCTCCCACATTTTTGGGGAATTTAAAAACAAAGCAAAAAACAAACAAACAAACAAAAAAAAAACCAAACCCAAACCAACAAAAACCCACAATAATACAACCCAAACCCTAAAACCTCAGGCATTAAATAAGAAGGGAACTAACGAATGATGATGAAAAAAGCAAAACTCTTTGGAAAGAAACAACAGACTCCAGCAAAGGCTTCTCACATTAAATAAGTTAAAGACTTGTTACAGACGTCTTCATAAAAAATATCTGTCCTCCACGAGTATGTTAACATGAAACACGATAGCGATGCACCAGAATTATTCCTGGAAAGGACAGAAGAGCACAAGATCTCCTCAGTGCCATCAGCACTACCAAATGTAGGAGGTGAACAATGACTGAAGAAGGTAAAATAATGGGAAAAGCTGTGTAAAAGAAACCACGAATCATTAATTCTATTTAGAGAAGGGAGGTGAGCAGAACGTGATTCCAATATGCCTCATGAGGAAATAAATACTTCGGAACTTGCACTTCCATTTCTTTCTTTCCATCTTAAGTGATGGTGGGAGTAAGATCTGCCTGTTTTGTTGGTGGTGGTGGTTTTTTGTTTTTATTTTATCCTTTTTCTTTTTTTTTTTTTTTTTTTTTTTAGTAACAACCCTTCTAGTAAAAATTCAAGAGAACAATTACAAATGGCTTTAGATAATCAAGAGTCTCCTTTTTAAAATAAAACTTTGATAACACATTTCTCCATTTCTTCTATATATGCAGCTTCAGAGAAAATATCTCATAAGGGACAGCAATTTGCAAAATGTTTAAAAAAATGCCATCCAAGGTTCATAACATATACACATGTATATGCAGGACATCTACACTCTATATACATATTTAATATACGAATGCATGAGTATATACTAGGAGAGGACCAACAAGTATGTTCTCCACATACATAAACTGGAATAAGGTCATCTACGTGTGCATATGTGTTATACACACACCCAGTACACAACCATACCCATACGCACACCCAAACATGTATTATAGAAATCATCATGTATGATTGCATGAAAGCTCAGATGGAACAGTACATCAGTTACCTTTTTTCCTAATAGAAACGCAAGGAAGACAAAATTCCATGGCTGAACTGTGGCCAAGAAAAACAGTGCCATACCCAGACTGAAAACGTGGACTGCAGTAAGGCCTGGTGGCAGAATGGAGCTGCGCTCTCCTCTGAAACCACAGGTAAGCAAGCCATGAATGTCAGCAGTGCTTACGTGTGACTGAGCAGGTTTCTGACAGCTGCTTTCTGCTAAAAGGACAGGGGAACTCCAGCTAGCCAGAAAACAAAATAAAATACTTAAAAACACAATTTACTTGCATAAGCAAAATCATTCAATGCACAATGAGATGCAAAATTCTTGCATGCTAATGGTCAACTCTGCAGCTCCCTTTAAAATCTGTTTACTGGTAAAACTAACGAGCTGTGTTTCTCTTGATATGTTTGACAACGGCGCTGCTCAGAACCTGCACAAGGCTGCCTTCTGCTCTTCTGAATCGTGGTGCTGGGTTAACCTTTTAATATTCTAGGTAACTGCATCAGTTTCTAAGAGAAGTTAGCATTTATCTGCAAATTAATCACAGTCATAGTCAAGTACAATTGAGTAACTGGAAAAATCTGCCTAGGGTCAAGCAAATGCTCAGGGCCCAATTCAGCTGCCACTGCAGTCACCCAGAAAATTTCCCTAATGCATAGAAGTGCTGGACTAGGCCATTAGAGCTGCTTACTTCTACAGCATGATAAGCTTCAGAGATACTGGGACAGGGAGGAGCTGGAATGGAGATAATGGAGTAGCAAAGCAAAAGAGGTCGGCATTGCAAGAGGCCTCACTGAGTATTAATATACACAGAAGCAAAAACGTACCAAGGAAATTCTGTTTTGAGGGCTGAGGTAACAAAAATCAGTGGTGACCACGATCAGACCTATCACTGACACCAACCAAAGCCCTCAGATGAACTAAGACCACGTTGTTTGGCACCACGTGCTTACCTGTTACACATAGGTTATGGCTAGTCTTTCAGCTCACACACCTGTTTATGTTACAACTAATGCACGTGTGTGATACTACGTATATACCATCTATATATATATATCTGTATGCATATATATATATACACACATAGATTGATTGCATTCATACCTATTTATCGTGCATCATGAGGACAAGAGCACATTCAGCAAAGTGCTACCAACATCTCATATACAGATATCTCTCTCTGTACAGGTACACACAGAAGCAGGTCTATTTTTCCCCAAAAGGCATACAGATTTATGCTGCTAGCTTCCATTACCACCACACAATGAGAAGGAAAGGCCTCTTGACAACATCCACCTCCCTGCCCTGTTCACTTGTACATGCAGATGCATGAGAAAAGAAATACACTGTGGCATGGACGTACTGAGAGGGAAGGGAAAGTACAAAAACTTCAAGGTTTGATTTGCAACTGCTTTGGAAAAAAAAAAAAAAAAAAAAATTAGAATTAAAATGTCTGTGCAATATTGGAAGCTCTGTTCATCTAAACAGATTTTTAAAGCCACCGGGATCAGCATCACTAAAAGTGAAACTGCATGAATAAATAACATTTAGGTTTTACTTTTCTCCAGCCTAAATGTTGTAACTGATGCACAGTATGACGCGCAAGCAAAAACATAAGAATGTTTCTGATTCCTCACCCTTTCAAGTGAGAACTCTCAAAGAAATCTTCCTTCTCCGATTATGAAAAAAAGCTAAATAGCTAAAACCAAATTCCAAAACCCACAAGTGGAATTCCCTGGGCTCTGTCCCAAAACAGCAATTCTGGAGCAAAATCAGCACACACAAAGACCTTCAGGAAAGAAAAGAATCTGCTTTGAAGACAAGAGCCTCTTACAGAACGGAGATCGGTCCTCAACCAGTGCTCCTTACAACCTGAGTTGAAAACCAAGTACAACTGGTTAACCACATTTTCCACATCAGACTATAGGAGATTCAGGTATTAATCTGCAAAAATACACAATCCCTCCGTCTCGTCGTCATCACAGAACTCTCCATTTCAAATTCTCCTGAAAAATATCACTCAATTCTCCCATCCCTTCTCCTCCTCCATGTATTTTATGTAAAGGCTGTCTTTGGGAGCTTGGTATTTTCATGACATGTTAAACAGGGCTCACTGCAAGTCATTTAAAAAACAGTAAAATTGACATGATATCAGAATTAGCCTTATAACAGAAGATTATATAGTAGAGAGTTTGAGTTATTTATACAACAGTGAGGACATAGGAACCCCCTACTAAATAATCACATTTCTACAATACATTCCATCACCTCTCGACTACTTTTCTCTTTACAAAACTATGACCTACATACAATATACACATTCGTATCGCACGTACATCCCCCCCAATGCATATTTTTGTGTGTATATATCATACATACATGCACACAGGCAGTCTAATTCTATTTATAAGTCACAGTGGGAATTCCTTTGTGAGGAAAGGAGGGGGAAAATTCCTGAATAAGACACTGAGATTTCTAATGTTCTGACTTTTCAAATTCCAACTCACAGAGCTAACTGGAAATAAATACATTAAAAAAAAAATCTTAAAACTTGGTTCACAACTTCCAGCTACAGTAGTTGGATTTTTTAATTTGATCTATTTACCCTGTAACTAAATGTCTAATCAATGGTACAAACCACAGATAAATTATTGCAGAATGTAACACTCAAAATAAAATTTAAAAAGAGATATAGGAACAGTGATATAAGGGTTAAAAAGAGTTCTATGCTTTGTTGATACAGGATACCATTTTATTTTAATTATATATATATCTATATATAGATATAGATATAGATATCTGCAAGGTAGCAAAGAATAGCTGTACACCTTGACACGGCAAAATCCAGTGTAAAAAGGTGCTTCACTAGTTTGTCTTCCCAAAAAAGCTTGTATATAATTTTATAGCCATTAAAAACACATATGCAACATAATTCATTACACTCAATACAGCTTTAGTATAAAACTTATAATTTATGAGGTGATGTTAATAGCATAAATTAATATACCATTTCTCTTAAAATCTACAATAAGTATTCTGAAAGCTCATTGGGGAAGGGTATCTTTAAATAAAAAGTTTAAAGCTGAGCGTGATGAAAAAGATTCTGTATGTTGATCTTGAGAGCCCCAAGAAGAGAAAGAGTCCCTAAGCCAGACAGTGGACTAGAAAATTGAACACGGATTTCTCTTTCTTGCACTCTCACTTAGATGACGCTCTACCTTAAATCATTATTTACTTTTAAAACTATTTACTTTTTTTTTTCTTTTTTTTTCTTTTTTTTTTTCTTTTTTTTTTCTTTTTCTTTTTTTTTTTTTTTGTTAACTGCCCTTATTTCCACAAGGAATCCCTGAGACATACCCAAAACTGAACAGTGAAGATAATCACTGTTCAGAGAAACTGGTTCAACCCCTTCTGGTAGGATGTGTAGGATATTTTGCATGAGAACCCAACTGTTCATCACTTCAGAATGAATCTGTTTTCATTGGGACCATACGCTGTTCGGAACGCAGGTTAGATTCATTACAGGGTAAATTATCCACTCCAAAGCAGAAGCAAATGCCATGTCAGTCAGCTACATTAGAGCAATCTGCACCAAAGTTAAAGTTTTCCAGAGGATATCTGGGGACATCACCCACCCAGAGCTCACTTCCGTGGGCGCCGGCTGGTGAAGGCAGCAAGCAGATAAAACGTTAGCACTGCTGGACCAAGTGCACGCGCACGTACTCTGTGCATCTCACCGTGTGTGTGCTTGGGGGCTAGGGAGGGGAAGGAGCACAGGAATGCATTTTTCCCTCATCAACTATGTATAGTTTTAAGGTCAAAAGCCTGAATTTCAACCTGTTGACTTCCAAACTAAATTCTGTGAGCCAAGGAAGACTGAAAAGGTGCCAACGCTTATAAGGAGCTGGAAAAAGAAAGCCTTCTCTACTGAGGTCCATCTACAGCCAAACCCACTGACTTCCTTCACGCTCCATTGCCACCCTGTTCCACAGGGGCCTGAGAACAAGCGTGTGGAAGCAGAATACAACAGGGGAAAACAAAGAACCCAACAACCAGGAGACAAGTAGCAGAACAGCAAAGGAAAAGCTCCCAGAACAGAGTCACTTTTTTGGTTTGTGTTTAAATGGATGAAGATATGGGCGAGAAAATTGTTCCAAGACACAATATTCTGCAATTCCTCCTTCTCCCACAGGCTTTTCATTCCCAACAAAATAGCTGAGAGAGCGAAGTCTCTCACAGACTAGGAGTCACCTGAAGTTCAAATTTAAGCTTAGTAAATTCAAATGTCAATTTTTCCCCCATCCATCTTTACTTTTAGCTGGGCTTATTCACACAGCTTTTAAAGAGAATGATCTGTAATTTTTTGATTTTCTACTGATGCACTTCTCAAAACAAGAAAAATCTGTGAGAAGGCAGATGCTCACTAAAAGCCTACACATTCACTGCTGATGCTCCTCAGCATCCAACCTATCAGTGTGCTGTGAAACCCTACTCAATGAGCTGAGAAATATTTGACGTCTAGTACACTGTCATCCTAGCACCCCAGATGTATGCTATGAAATGCAGCAATCTCTCCTTCTTTGTATTTCACAGCCACAGTCACTCAGGACCAAGCCACAGAAGACTTACAGTTGGCATTACCTACCCTGGAGAACTATCTGAGAATGGGAGACTAAAAGAAAGAATGATGGACAATGCAGAAGGAAATAAAAGGAGGGGAGAGGGGTAAGAGGAGCAGCCCACAACATCCCAGCACTAAATATCACTCAAAAGATCCAAACCTACTCCTTTAGTTAGTATCACTACCACCAGAGTATCACTGCAACTGGCCTGCATAGGGGACTTCTTTACATGTCATGGCAAAAATTCAAAGGCAAAAAGAAACATCCCATGAGGAAAGCTGCCCAGACACCCACACAGTGCTTCACTGCAGAAGAATCACCACAGGTAAGTTGCCTACTGTTTGCCTGCTGAAAACTCCCCTTGCTGCAGCTTGCCTTCCACCACTTGAGAGATTTAGTACCAGGGAGCTGGTCCTGCTGATGCCTACAGGGAAATGCAACAGCCATGCTGCTACAGCGCCATGGAGGAGCCGGAGCTTCAGATGTGGACCAGCAGCATGTGCACTTAATCACTAGGGACAACTTCTCAGTGAAGACACCTCTACAGGGTATTATTCCTCGAGACCCATCTTCCCTAGCAAGGCAATTCAACCCTAGACTGTACTTAGATGTGGTTACACCAAAACAGCCTCTAACTGAATGTGGGTACTAGCTTGCAAATTCATTCCCAGCCCCTCTTTTAACGTTTCTTCCCTTATATTTGTACTTCCAATGCCACCTCTGATTTTTGCCTAACGGGTTGTAAGCTTCTCAAGGCATACTAATGTTTTCAAATAAGAACTGTGAATCCTCATTCACTAACCTGCTGAAATAAGTGGGAAGCCTAGCTGTTGCAGACTATAGTGCATGAGGCAGACCTTCCTCTGTGCTACCTCTCAGCATTATTGATGTAATTGTTTCACTGACCTTTATGTCCAAAGACACAAAGAAGCTTGCTACCAATGAGAAAAGAACTAAGCAAGAACCTGGAAGAAGTGGAAAGCTGGAGGGGACAAAAAATGGCATCTTTCCTATCTTCTTGCATCACAGATCCATCTTGTTCTATCAGTTAATGACAAGACCTAAGAACAAATCAGCCTTGAGGTATCTAAGTGAATATGGCTCCCCTCGAAATTGGCCTAAAATCTTCCTAAGTGAAAGTGTGTCTAACAGAACACCTCACACACCAGGCCACCATCAGGCTGCTCCTATCAGCCTCCATGCTGTTACGTGTCATTCTGTCAATTCTTGCACTTTTGTACAAAAAATAATTGAGATGCAGCTATTAACAAAAAACGATCTTAATGGTACTTTATTCTAGATCTAATTCTCTTCTCCATTCTCTACAACTCAAATCTTATGTAAGGAAATTAACTTTTAAGTTAAACTAGCTTTATTCCATCCATTCATATGTAAAGGGCATGACAGATATTGACCAACTCAAATCAATGGACTGAAATTGCTACACTGACTCTTTGGTGAAAGGGCGATTAGAGTGCTAATTGCTGTACAAGGAGATGATATTCAAAAACCTCAGCAAGAGAGCATGAATGCTATTCAGGAATTACACAAGGAATACCTCATCCAGACCAGCAATACTTCCCAGAGGGAGAGGTGCCAAATTTTTGGCTGCGTGAGGTTCTCAATGGGATCTTCCACATCCAGCAGTAAGACACTGATCCACTGAACTCAATGGGCTCTGCAGGCGTAGAAGTCTACTGGTACAAACTCTCCTGTAAACCTAAGATCAGTTCTCCTAAGTTCTCGTCAGGCTGGCAGTGGAAAAAATAGGAGGTGAATCAGGAGAAGGCAAGAATGGTGGCCCATTTCAGAACTCTATCAGACAGGACAGAGGGATTCCTACTTCCAACGTATATGAACAAATTCATTTTTAATAGTACAGTTTACTGCAAACTTAGTTTGCTCACTGAAAAATGTTACCTCGTCACTTTTCAGGAAAAGGTCATCAAGGGATATACAAAACTGAAGTTTAAGTGGTGGAAGAGTTGATGTCCTAGGTTGCCTTATAGGAATGCAGATCCATAATGGCCAATGATTTCAAACGAGAATTATGAACCTGCATAACTTTGACAGCTTTTGAAATTCCCTGATTAAAATAACACTCAGATTAGGATCTGGATTCTGTTCTGAATTACACCAGTACAAACTCACAGTGACCTTATACCAAAGAGCTCCTCTGAAATTTATGCCAATTTGAGCAAGCAGAACTTGGCCCTCCATCCCTCCCCCCCCCTCACACCCTGCATTTGCTAAGAAAGAGAAATGTAATGTGGAGCAATTAAACCCTGCAATAGCTGCAGCTTCATGAGAGAGTTTGATGGGCACAAGAATCATTTCAAGACCAAAGTCCTGAAACCAATTTATAGAAATTAACATCCTCTAAAAGTGACACAAATACACAAGCAGATTAAAGAATTAACCATTTGGTATACTAGTTCTTCACTCTTTTTCAGCCAGTCACCCAAAACATGAAGAAAGAATATGGACACAAGGAAAATAATTTGCAAATCAAACAGTTGTCTCCTCAACAAAGTGTGGGGAACTTAATACAAAAATAAATAAATGCCTTGTCAGATTTGCCTCATTTCACAATACCACTGGGCATTCCTCAATCAGCAGGACAATCACAAGCAGGATTTCATAGGCTTCAATTCAACTTTTTACATGATTTAAAAACATTTAAATGTTACAAACATATTTAAATCACCACTTAAAAGATATTTGCCTTATATTATTAAGATCTATTTTACCAAGTATGAAATAAGGACTTCGTAACAACAGAAGCATGAAAATCATTTTTGTTTCCTCCACCCACATACACTTGCAATTTCATAAGGGACACACACATCATCCATACTCCTTTAAGTTTAAGGAGGACAAACTTTTCAAGAAAAGGAGATAGTATGATTGCTATGATAGTAAGGAGACAAGACCTCTCCCATTTAAACTCTGTTCTTTAGCAAGATGAAAGGAGAGGTTTGGGTCAGAGTTTGATGTGGGCCTGACTGCTAACGAAATGACTTTCTGTAGAAACTAAACTTAGTTCAAAGATTTCCTGCTCAAACAATTTATTAGGCCTCCCTATCACATGTGCTTGGTTCTCAGTTTCCTGGATTAGACTAGAATATATGCAATAGGATGTATTACACTAAGGTGGAAGGAAATCCCTCTTCTACAGTCGGAGACTGAAATGTGGGTTTTTCTATTCTCACTCATTTGCATCTCAGAAACAAGTCAAGAATAGTAGAGACTTCTTATACTAATGAAATAGGAGTTGCTTTTACAGTCAAAGTATAGTAGCAAATCTGAGCCCTATAAAGTTGCAAGCAAATTCCTTTTTTCCCTTCCAGTAAAGAGATACATGTAAACACCTCTGGATTTCTGCTGCTGTTATCCCTTGGATTAAAAACAAAGTAAAAAAATAAAAACATCTAAAAGCTAGTGGACTCCATTCTATAAGAACTGAAATTACTCTCAAATTACTACCTAAGAGTCTGAACACTGTCTTCAGCAGGTGGGCAGTAAAAGCAAAACTGTCCTGCCAAAAAAAGAAAGCAAAAAAACTCTTATTTACCTATTTTGCTTTAATGATTTATCTTTTGGTTAGCCACGACTGCTGATAGGTACCTGCTAGTTCCTTACACACACACTCAGCTTCATGTTAAGAGCATCAAGTCCCATAAGAAATCCAAAAACAATATGGCTTGGTGTGAAAAAAAGCTAACAAAGTCACAATTTGAAACAATTTGAGAAATGCAACCGTTTGGAACTTACCAAAGGGCCTGAACTAGACTTGTGTGGATGGGCAGAATACCAATTGAATTCTTCCAGTTTCACCTGGAAAGTACCTGTCAGCCTGTCAGGCAAGGAGTCTGGGACAAAGCCACACTTGAAAAGGCAAATCATCAATGTTACAAGGCCACAGTAATTCAGCAGGGAAGGGAATTTCTGCACAGGAATCTTCACTATACTATTATTCTATTTCAACATTTCTGGTTTTGTTGTTTTTTTTTTATGTTTTTTTTTTTTTTTTTTTTTTCCTCTGGGTTAGCTTTGCATCAGCCTTCAAATTTATGGGCAACAGACAATTGTTCCCCTTGCTGCTCAATGAATTAAAAATCATCATCATCAAAATAAAAGTCAGCATGCATTAAGAACAGTGACCAGATCCAAAAGGGGACAAATCCCACTTTCTCCACTTCTTCACCAAAAGCAGAAAAAGAACTGCTGCTTCCTGCACCCCAAACACACACACCACGCACACAGAGGAGATCAAGACACTATCTTAACAAGCTGTCAAACTCATTCTTGAACATGGTCTTGTTTTAGGACTTCAGTGCACTATTCTCAATTCAATGTGCGCAGCCAAGTTTTCAATGCGAGATGCTACCTTTGGGAAAATGAAAAATAATAATAATAATAATAAAAAGACTTCTGCCCACTGGAAAACTTTCTGCCAGATGCTAATGGGATGGCAAGCACTGATCCAAACCCTAGGAATCAGTAACATGCATCCGTAATCTGAGGTATCTTCCCATTGCTAGGTCTTACTACTAAGATCAATCACATCCAGTAACTGTGCTGTATCCTTAAGGAATTACTGGGGAACAGTGAACCCGCCTGCACTAAATGAGCACCAGTGCGTAACAAGCACATGTGAACGCTACAGCAAGGTTCACAGAGGGCTAACCCTGGTCAGTACTGAAGCTGGGGTTTTCTTTTTAACCCCTTCGTTAAAAAAAAATTTAAAAAAAAAAAAAAAAGGGGGGGGGGGGAAAGGAGAAGACAGAAAAAAAAAAAATAAAGGAAGAAAAGAAAGAAAACACAGGTCCCCCATCTACCTGCACAGAGCCAGGCAGACAAGCTCAGCTGGAGGTGGTGAAGGGCGCAGATGCGTTATTGGTACTGGTAGCGGTGGCACCGGTCACTGCAAAGCCTGTGGGAGGAGCTATGGAGCTGTGGCTGGGCTGCAGGTCCTTGGGGATGCCACTGTGGGAACTCAGCTGGTGCCCAAAAGCTGCGCTGAACTGAGGGAGCTGTTGTTTAGGGGAGGTGGAAGCCATGAGTTCAGCGGAGGCAGGACCCATGCCACTAAAACTGGTCTGCGGCAACCCCGGAAGCACACTGGAGCTGTTGGGGGTCACAGTGGCGAAGGCAGGCTGTGTGGTCTCTGAGTGCGAGGTGGTAGGTGGTGTGGACAGGGAGGTGGACAGGAGATGTCCATCTGCACCAAGAAGGTTGCTAAACGGAGAGGGGTCCCCAAGATTGACAGGAAGATTTCCCCAATGAGTTCTGGGGTTGACCACCCCGCTAAGTGGCACGTCCAGCTGAGTTGGGAGCAAGTGCTGTGCCATCATGGGCATCTCTGCTGAGAAGGTAGCTGCCAGGTTATCACCAGAAAAGGATGCGGTGTGAGGGGATGTGATATGGTCACTGTAGGGAGACGGCACATGCTCGCTATCATAATGGCTTCCATGGGGTGAGGAGTGTGAATGGTCACTGCTGTATTGCTGTCGTGAGGTGATCAGGTCATCTGCCTTGCTCAGCAGCTGGGCAGGGTGGGGCCTCTGGGAGGCATGGCTGCCATCGTGAAGTCCATGAAACTGTCCTGGGAAGGCTCTCTCCCCAAGGCCACTCTGGCTTATCAGAGTGGCAGAAGTAAGGCCGACGTTGGCTGGGGCTGAGAATTGCCCCTGGATCTGCCCTGCCAGGGGCGTAGGTGGGTTGGACAAGGTAGCAGAGCGGAGCAAGTTCTCATCCAGCTCCAGACTGGAGAAGTTATCATGTACTATACGCCCATTCAACAGCTCCCCCAGATCCGTGTTAACCTCTCGACTCAAGGACTGCATTCCTGGAGCTCCAGCACCTGTAGAGAACACCCCTATCCCTCTATCTGACAGCTCCTGAACTGGCACACCATCTGTCTGTGTAAGTACTCCAATGGTACTCAGGCACTCAAGAGAAGTTACAGCCTGTAGGGCCCGTTCCAGTTCTTCAGCCTCTTCTGTTGTTGGAAGGAGATCTCCATTTTTACCTGCAGAAACAGGGACATCAGAAGTTAAGCACTCATCTCAGGCGGCCCCCAGCACTCGAAGGATGCAGGGGTACAGAACAGCAGTGTATAAGTTTCCAGAATGGCTCGTGGTACAGAGAAACCTTTCTTCACCAGTGTTGACTACAAAAGCAGCGTAAGAAAAACTGGAAACTAAAATGTTCCTCTCCTGTGAAATTCCTTCTCCCTTCCTCCTCTTCAACTTGTAGTATAAGGTGCCCCCCACTCTCACTGGATTTAAAGCAAAAACGCTTAAGCAAGATTTTCATCAGTGCTGCAATAAAACAAATTCAAATTGTCTACAAATTCCTTTCTGCTTACTGCATTACAGCCTAAAATTTATACAATCAGTACAATTTAAGCTAATTTCTACTGAAGTGCATACACTGATATCATATCTGGTCAGAAAATGAGCAAAGAAATCACATATTCCACACAGCTCCAAGCTGTTCTTATTTCTTTGTTACCTGTGATAGTTACCAAGCTTCAGAATCCAGAAATTCAGGCTGATCAAAAGCTAGTTTCAAAAACGTATTTAAAGATCTTATTTTCACTCTCCTCTCCTTTCATCAAAGACCAACATTGAACGTGATTTCAGCCCCACTCAATGGCAGAAAGATGCCATTACTAAGAATATGCTTGATTAAACTGCAACACTGACAGGCAATAAAAATGCAAAATGAATTATTAAAAAGCTAAACCAATTAGGATTTACAGAGCAGTAATTATAAGAGCAAGCATTCATCTACACACACCAGCCTTCTCAAAGGCTGCTTTACTTCAGAGCTCACAAACAATAGGGAAGACGTATTCTCCCTTGTCTAGAAGTTACTGCCTCTCTGAGAAAGCAAGCAGCCCCTCAAAATGCATGCTTCAGAAATACTTGTTTTTGCAATTCACTGACTGTGTTCACACTAGCATAGAATAAAACAAAACGGTACCTTCAAAGAAATCAAAATCTTGCAAGTCATCGGGCAGCCGTGGCAGGACATCAGAGAAGTCTTCCTGATTCAATTCCAAGTCATGTGGAATGTCTGTGATTTCATTGGCAATATCATCAGGCAGCTCATCGGCACTCAGCTCTGGGGTGGAGGGGCTCCTGGACAGAAAGAACCATTAGTCCCCAGTGTTTGACTTTGATTCCTTCAGACAACAACTATGAATGGACATTTCCTCACACTTTATCCATCAAATTCAGTATTTGTTCAGTTCTAAAATTACCGACTCTAAGTTCAGTTGTTTTTTTTCCCCAACAGTCACATGGAGATGTAATTTCTCCAGAAGCATCTTCCTGCTCCAGATGCTGATCAGCACAGCAACATCACACCTTTCTACAGTACTTATTTACAACATTCAAGATAGCAGAGAGCAGGGTGGGGCAAGGCTGCCACTAACCGTATATGGGGCATCTCTACTGGCAGTGAGACACTGGCAGGCATGGTGAGGTTCCCTTGGGGCACTGCAGGAGGAATAGGTTTCTGGGGCCGGCGTGGGCCTCGCCTTCTCTTCTTCTTGTGTTTTTTGGTAAGTGCAGGTGGCTTTGTTTTTTTCCTGGGTTTCCTCTGCTGCTGGTGCTGAACTTTACGGGAGCTGTCCCCCCTCAAGAAGTTGTCCTTTGGGAACAAAACAATAGCAGCAGAAGCAAATAAAGAACAAATATTACTTTTCTTGCCTTTCTTTCCCCTCATTATGTTCGTATGTCATGCAAGAGAGACCACTAACTTAAACCCAGGCAAGACACAAATATTAAGCTGCTTCTTCCCTCTCTGGCAAAAAAATCACAGACACCAAAGTTTGGGGTATGGTAAATAGAAGAGGCTGTATAGTGTTATTTAACAAAACCATCGTAACAAATCCTAACTAAATCTCTGCAAAACTGTTCTTTTGGTAGCATTCCTGTGAATACTTTGGTAAGGTGGTAATAATGGAGTGTAGCAGCTGCAGACAGCATCCTCAACTGTCCTCTTCCATATAAAAGAGACAGCACTCTAGGACTAGGGATCTGTAAAGAGTATGGTTGAGTAACTATGGCTTCACTGCTTTTTAAGAGTAACCCAGTGGCCATTTACAAAATAAAGCAAATATTTTTCAATTCTCAGTTACCATTATGCTGGGAATGGCAGGGGATTTTATCTGCTGCAGAACTAAATAGTGACAGACACAGTAAAGACTAGCTGGGAAAAGGGAAAACATCCCATACAAACCTGTTTGTTTAGCAGAAACCATCACATTTTAACCTAGAAAACTCAGTATTTCAGAATTATTAGAGAGAGGGGGCAAAAAAAGAAGCCATAAGAAAAACAACAGACTCCAACAACAGAACAAAACAGAACCAGCAGTTTTATGCGTACTGCCTTGAAGAAAGGGCAAGACAGTAGTGGGTGCACATGATCTGAGAAGTTTTGTTCTGGAAGATTGAAGGCATAAAGGGAGAGTAGAGGACATCATCTCTATTTGTGCCTTCTCTCACTGTGTTGTAGGCCACTGCTTTTCCTCTGGGATGCAAAGATCCCTGAAGGGGATTAAAGACAGCTTCTTTAGTCACTGAAAGGTAAATTAAGTAGCAAAATCATTATGTTTGTAATTGCCTAATTGCTATCTACACTTCCTCTAGAAAATGCCTGGGATGCTGCGTAGCAAGGTTGTTTGAAAAGCAGTGCTCTGTCCATACCACAACTCATAGTACCTTCAGAACCAAGGGCCAGGAGTGCGTCCAAATAAAATGGCCACAGGATCTCTAACAAAGACTTTGCTATTTCTTGATACAGTAGAGGAGGATATTCTCATGTGCACTTTGTTATATCATCAAAAGTATCTAAAAGATTTCTACAGCATACTTTACACTAGCCAGGAATTTTTTACCCTCTTAAGAAAGTAAAAGGCAATGAGCTCTTAAGTTTGTGAATTCTCTAGTTATCAAGCAAGAGCTTACTCAGTACAAAGAAATAATTATGGTTTTGTACTCACCATTTTTTTGGCATGTTCTTCGCACAGAGGTGTCTGATGTGTAATGTCAAAAACTGGCACAGAGCACTGCTGACCATCTGCAAACTTGGCTGTGCAACTTGAGAAGAGCTGCTGAGAACGGTTCAGTAAGATATCTGTGTATTTCTGAATCAGGAATAACACACAAGGCAATGATGGAGAAACGCCCTTTGATTTATCCATCTGGTAAAGATCAGAGCCTTCAACTTTATCTGTCCACGGATGCTGCTTTTAATGAGTATCTTAACTTTGTTATTCAAGTTCAAAGCTAGGTAAGGCTCAAACCCAAGTTTTAAAGTGAAAAAATGCATTCATGCAGAATCTCTAATGATTTTATTATATATTGAGATAGTTTTATGGAAGCAGCTATTTCACTAATGAGTTCTTAGCAAAAAGAAGTCTTTTCCTGGATTCTTAATCAATAGATCAATAGTACCAGTTGAAGCAGCGTAGTCAACACGACTATTTCCTTACAGACTAATGACAATCCATACTGAAACATTAAAGAAAGACTATTTCTTAATTCAATCTTTTGAGGTACATTCTTGGCATTTATCTGTACAATTCAGACAAAGAAGTTTCAAGATCCTTCCTGCTCCCCTGAAAAAAAGATGTGTAATCAGACACAAAGGTCAAGTAAATCTAAACGTAAGCTCACTGATATTTCCTTCAGAAAAATTCCCTGCAGAGGTGAAAATGTTTCTAGTCTTAAAGCAAATCAAACAGGTATTTCAGTGTGGCTTTTTTCAGCAGCAGTAGAAATACTCCTTCGGTCTTGAATAGTTTTCAGTTTGATTCTACCCTCAAGATCATTAGGTGTGCTCAAAAAAATACTAAAATGCTAAAATGCAAAAGGAAAAGAAAAAGAAAATGGGAAAAAGAAACTGCAGAAGGCAATCTGGATTGCAGACTGCTTGTTTCAGGTTTCCAGTGAGAAGAAAGTATAAACAAAACAGGTAGAAATGCAAAAATTACTATTCTTGACCACTCTATATACACCCACAAACAAAACCACTTAAATTTAAAGAAAAATAAAATAGAATTCTGAGTCACATGGAAGATCCAAAACACAGCCAAACCAAACAACTGAAAAGGTGCATCATCTGCTAGCAACTGGAACAGAGACACACTAGTCTCTTATAATACCAAAACCTTCAATAGAAGGAATTTCACCTACAAAAGCTCTAAGTCTTCATCTATAAAAATACCAAGACTGCAGAATTCTTAAGTATTCCAGGTCAGAGGTCTGCTTGTTTATAGTGTTCAGAATTAAACCTCACATCTAGTATGCTTCCTCCCCTCTGTGAGCTTCACGCATAAACTCTTTACATCTTTCCAGATGTTGCTTGAAATTCTCTGCACTGGGAGTTCTTCCTCATTTAGAATTTGGACTTTCTGACTCCCTCTCTTCTGTTTCTTTAGCAATGCAAAATAACAGATTTCCACCTTCCCCAGTCACTGCATACGTCATCTTTTTCAACCACATGTGAAAATTTGTTTCTATAAACCTTTCATAGGTAGGCAGCCTACTTGAATCTACCAAGAATTATATGAAAGCCATGAGATTGAGGGCCACATGTTTTGTACCATTTTATCCATGAAATAAGATCATTTTCATACAGATTTCTTATACCCACTAGACATAGCTTACGGGATTAAAACAATGTGACTACCAAAGGTATCAGTAACAAACCACTTATCTTCACTGTCTGCAGACCCACAAGGAAAAACTAAAAGCAATAAAGCTGACAAGACACTAACAAACACTCATTACTTTGTGACAACATCTTTGTCAACGAACAACTCTAAAGCAGGAAAGCTTCCACTTCTAAGCAGTTAAAAGGATACGCTGAAAACAATGCCTGGTGAATGGAAGGGCCTTGTTAGTGCATGGTTCTCCCTTCGAAGTCCCACTACAGGTTGTTGGTTCTGCATCTCTCTGCCTGGCGTGGCTTGCGCTGAAACAAAAGCATAAAAGAGTTTGGAGTCCAAAACTCAGTCTCAGGTATTAACTTACCACAACCATTCCACTGACTGTGGCACAGCAGGATGAAACACTGTAGATCACATGTGTGTGTGTCATGATCCAGATGGGTGCACATCTACTACCACACTCTAAACAGGGATACAGAATAGATGTCAATGAAAGGTGAAGGTATGACTGTATTAACAGGATTGTTATTAATTTGATGGGGCCTTCATTGTAAAGAGAGGTGCTCTGGTGCTGTTACCATGTAAATATTACTACACCCTGCAACAGAGCCCTGAACAGCAATAAGTGAGTGTCATCATAGGTGATCCTTAAAATGAAGTCAACTTTCAGAATACAAAGTATTGGGTATGCCCACACGGGCAGTCAAGTGCATTTTCAAGCCTGTTCATAAATCAAAACATGCCGAGCATCCCCAGAGCTTACATGCAAGCATGTGCTCAGACAAACTTAGACTGAGCTCTGGAGTGGCAGAGCCTGAGCGTGCTCAACATGGGTAAAAGCTCTCCGTCATCAACGTGCTACAGCCCAATCCACCAGCAGGTCCCCAGAGTGCTTCCTCAGCACAGCCTCGGTGCTTTGAGCCTGAGCTGCAAGCAGGCAACCAGACAGCAGTGTGGATGAGTACTGCAAGCTCAACACAGCTCACTCGGTGTTAGCCTGCTCTCAAGGCATTTGTCACCTTCACGTAGATAAAGCTGGAGGTTCCAGGGCTGAATTTCACCTCTGTACACGTTGTTTTCTAGGTTGACAAAAAGCTGTCTGTAGCCTGATCGCTTGCCTTCATCCATTACTGTTATCAACTGCACTTTGACTGAGCAAAGTTTTAGTTAGCGATACTACCCATGAAAGATTTTGTAAATGAAAAGTCTGCAGCTACCTAATTTAACTAGAGCAGTGATGACAGGCATACCTGGCTACACTAGTCTTCTGAGAACAATTTAATCTTTCATGTAATGAAAGGCCTCAGTAGCAAAAAACCCAGAAAGAGTTTGTCAGTTCTGGCAAGGGTTTTGCTGTAGCTGAAGTTTGGAGACATTTATGTGTCTTCATAAACGAGTCGTATACCTCTATATTACACTTTTGAGAAGTTATTCCAGCATCACTCCACCTCCCCAGCAATAAGCCCTCCCACTGCCAAGAACCACAGCCCACTGGCCAGGAACAAGAGCATCTAATCATCAGAATATACTCTCGATACCTCATACCAGCTCTCCCCAAATCCACAGTAACACACCCTGTAAAGCAAAATCAAGAAATCAAAGGGAACTGAGGGTACCCAAGGGTTCAGACTTACTCAGTCTCTATACAACACATATCAACCAACTCTCAGTACGCCAAGAGCTGGAGGGATGTTGACATTACCTAGAAAGAATTCCCACTGAAGGTAACCTTCAAAGCTGTTAGAAGATTTTTGTTACTGAGTTTCATTTAATGCTAGATTGTGTTAAATCTAATAAAAAGCATGAACTTAAGTTTGATTTGCTGGGAAGAGAACAAAAAAGTGGTAAAGGCTGGAAGGGAGGGGAGTTTAAAAAAGCAGGAAAAAAAAAATGAATTGAAGCAGTAAACTGCAGACCAAACTCAACACTTTCTGCAGAACTGGGCTTAGCAAAGTGCCAGATATTTGGAGACAGATAAAATACATACATTCATTAGTAAGAATAAATTTTAGTGTGCCACTAAGTTCTCTTAAGACATTAAAGAATCCAGCTACCTCTGAACAAACAATTCACGTTTTAGAACACAAAGCTGAAAAATGCCTCTTTTAATAGAAAACGATGTATGCCATGATTATTTTACCCTGATGGCAGCATTTTCATGCCACGGCTGCTCTGCTGTGAGCATGCCTACCAGTTTCAGAGTTCAGCATTTCAGCTTCAGCTGCTAGAAACCCTGCCCACCTTCACCCTGCCCCAGTCATGGGTTACTGCAGGTGAAGCTCTCACCTGCTACGAGCACAGGTCGCTCTGCGGAGTTCCTGGATCAGTTGCCCGGCACGCTCTGGCTCTCTGCTGGCCGCCTGCAGCAAGGCTTTCCGGAGCGTGTGCCGGCATTTCTTCTGACGAGATTCTGCCCGCTCCAGGCGGCAGAGGTGCTTGTATTTCTGCTGAAAGTAAGTGCAAAGTCTGGTCACCCTGGAACTCCTGTCATCCGCATTGTCATCATCGGATCTGGAGGCAAGAAAAAAGAAATAAATACAAAGAGGCTTTAAGCGATTTCTTTTTTTTTAAAGGAACTTTAACATGTCTATGTAATAGAATTGTTAAGTTGGCCTCCATCTTCTAGCCCCACAGACATCCGAAGGCTGAAAACAAGCAGGGCTGCTTGAGAAAAGGGTAAGAACAAGAACCTGTTTGAATTCTAAAGGTACTTACCCTTCTTAGCATGTCATTATTAGAGATTACATCAATTTATCATCAACTCTGACACATTTAAATGTCTGGAGCCTGCTGTTCAAAAAAAAAATCTATACTGTTAACCTTTATTTACTGTAAATGTCTCAGCAAATGAGACAAACTCTTAAATCAAAGTGCAATTAATGGTGAAGACTAGGGTGGGGAGCTACTCAGTGGAAATTTATTGAAGAAAGGTCATATGGAGAAGATGGTCAAATTCTAACAAGTACCAAAACTGCTGACCTTTTCCAATTTCCTTTACTTTGCCAAGTGGTGTTTTTCCTCCTTAAACCAGCTAGCTGTTCATGTTCCCTGCCTCTTGCACTAGACATATACCAATGCCATGCCCACAGCAGAAAAGGACTTATTACACTCTTCTTACTAAGAAATACCCACAGTGTGTCCCTTGACTTTTAACACGCAAACCCAACCCTGCAGCTCTCACAGATAAGCCTGGACTGATATCCCAGTTTCATCACAGTTAGCTGCATGAACACTGTAGGGTAACACAGGCCACCTCCTCATTACTGCACCAATTCTGAGAGGATTTTTAAAAAGGGAGCAAGGGAGAAGTAAGTACTGGTGGCTACTTTGTAAGGAAATTTTAAGACAGTGCTGCTCTCCCTTGCTGCAACGCTACCCATGCAGGAGAAATGCATGTTTAATTCTGAAGTTATTGAGGGGAAAAATCAGACCAGCAATGATCAGGACTGATCTCTGTCTTTGTTTGCTTGAGAAAGCTTTTTCCCATGTATCTGGGCTTTCTAAATGTCCAGGCACTTATCAACAGGACCACCAAAGCTATGTCAACGTGCTCAGTTCGATGAGATCAAATAAATAAATAAAATCACAAAGCAATGAACTTATCTTTGGGAACAACAGGGTCCCTGGTGATACCAAGTAGTCCTACACACCAGGCACCACTTTGCAGAAGGATGGTTTTGCTCCCAGAGCAACAGAGCGAACTGAATCTAAGCAAAGAAGACCTTGTTCAGTTTTTCCTTTAAGTTTTCCCTTACAGAACCAAGGAACTTTTTGTCAGCTTCCCCATTTGAGAGAAAAGAAATCCAAACAACTGAAATCAATCCCATCCCCTCAAGGCTCTGGCAGTAGAGCTTGGTTGGTGAGACTGAAGGAACCAACATCCAAACTTGTGCCTGGCAAAGCAGAGCTCAACTGCTGATAGCAGAAGAATGCAAGATATCGGTCAGGATAGTTACTACACAAAGATCCAGAAAAGTGAGCAGAACAGCTGTTCCTGTAAGGCAGTATGACTAAAATCCACTTTCTTTTGTGGAAAATCTTATTCCATCTGCACACAGGCTAAATTTAAGAGACCTTCCAAAAGGCATCATCACAAGGACTGCCCACAGAAACTCCACACAAGCACACACTGCTTCCTAATACACATTTTTTAGAGGTTTATGTCAATTCAACCATACTACAAATTCTGCCCATTAAGACAGATAACAGACTACTTTCAAAAAATGTAAATTGCACGCAACTAACCACTGCAATTAACCACTATGCGGCACATGCAGCTTGTTAAAGGTATTTAATCTGTGTAACGTCTAAAATATTTTCACACTGAAGATGAGAAAAAAATTCACTTATAAGCATTCACAGAAAAGAATGCCTACTGAAACAAACAAACAAACAAACAACCTGATTAGAAAAAATAATGTGCTGGAGCACAGGCTGCCCAAGGAAGTTGTGGATGCCCCATCCCTGAAGGCATTCAAGGCCAGGCTGGATGTGGTTCTCTAGGCAGCCTGATCTAGAGGTTGGTGACCCTGCACACAGCAAGGGGTTCGTAGCTAGAAGATCATTGTGGTCCTTTTCAATCCAGGCTATTCCATGATTCTATGATACTCTATACAGATTTTCATCCTAATTTATTAGAAGAAAGCAAATATATGGATGGAATCAGTTACACATAGATCAGCCTGGGGCCTGAAATATTGCTTTATCTGCTCTGGGACAAATCACTTAAACAAATGTGCATACATATTAATTTTAAATATGGTTACAAAAGTTAATTCAGCATTAAGTAAAGAATATTCCTTAGGAAAAAAGGTCTTTCTGGAGGAAAGAGTGTTTTTCAATGCAAATGTCTCTAGATTGGAGAACTCGAGCTTGCTTTTCATTCAAATAGACAGAAAAAAGTCATAGTATTTTAATACATTTTGAATTGAAATTTATGAGATCACTTTATAAAACAAGATGAAGACACATATATAAGACGTAGAAAGAAGTCATTCCTGCAATTAACAAGGGTTTATTTCAAGGCAGTTTCTAAAAAACCTACTCAGAAGCTATTTCCCAGCCAGCTAGATTAACCATACATATTTCTGTGAGACCTAAGCACAGCACAATGACATCCTCTTTTTTTTTTTTTTCCTTTTTCAATAAAACCTAGGCAAGTATCAAAACTGAAAGATACTTTTTACTTTTGTCCCTTCATAGATAACTTTATCACCCTCTGTTTCGTCTATTTTCTTATGCCACATTTGTAACTTTTGAAGCTGAATTTAATGTGTGGCATTTTGATTTTCAAAAGAATTCTGAAAATGCATGCAAGCCATCTGATAAATCATCCAAAGAGCTTCTTCCCAACCCTTCCCTTTAGGGCTGTCATGCATAGTCATCAAGGGAATTACCATTGACTTCATGAAGAAAACAAAGGCAGTAAAAAGGGAGAGCAAAAAAACCAAAACAACCTGTGAGCAGGTAGCACTTTCTTCTACTCATCTGCTCTGAGAAGCATTCCTGCTGCTGTCCTCAGAGGAGTCAGATGGAAATAGGCATGCTATGATGACTGCCTTTGGCTTGTACTGAATTATGTAATAACCAATGAAGTGACAGTATTGTTGAAATCCACCTTAATTACTTCTGTGGGTAGGTGCTTTTAGGGTCCTGAAATACTTCTCCAAAAGTATACTTCTAGATACCATGTACTGGCATTAAGGGAACACATCAAATAGCAATTACAATTGTATAACTTTTCCCATAACTCAAACAGTCATACTCATCTAACCATCTGCATGGAATATTTTACCATATTAATTGCACATACAATTAACTTACTATAGGAATGTATCTTCAAGAAATATTCTAAACTAACAAAAAAGACAAAAACAATACTTTCAAAGTTAAACGACATTTCCTGCAGAAGCTAAGAGGGATCTTCCAAAGGAACTGCAATGAAGACTTTGAGAAGTTCAGTCTCAAGTGTATTTAGAAGAAGGTAAAGAAGCAATTTGTTTGAGGGTTATAGTTAATGTGTGTGCTCAAGCACAAATGAAAAAGAGAGAGAGAGTGGCTTTAATTTGACCAGCTTAACTAGAAAGAAGAGTAAGCAAATTCCCACAGTTCTAGGCATATGCTTTTGGAACTCGATGGCTTTGGAGAACTATTTCCACTGCTTTCCTGCTTTTTTTTTTTTTAATCAAAACTCAGAGCTCAGGAAGCTGACCAAATCAGGAGCTATCAGACTGAACTGCCAGCAATACAGTATCATTTTGACCAATCAAATCACCCAAGAAACTGTTTGAACTTATTTGTCTTCAGCAGCCGACAGACCAAAGTGCAAAAATGTCCAAGTGCTCAGAAGCTATTTCCCAGAAAAACATTTCATGTAGAGAAAACCTCTACAGAAGGTTGCAGAACAGAAATAAAGTTTTAGCAGGCTGACAGCAAGTGCACGTGTCAATGCTTATGAATAAACTAAATCAGGAAAGCTGCTGAGGAGCAGCCAACGCTGGGCAGACTGACTGAAGTACAAAAGCAGCCAGTACTACACAAAAATGTATCCATCATGATCAGTTAATAAACTGTTTAATTCAAATGCATAAAATGGTAGAACAGATCAGAAAGATGTCAAGAAAAGGTATCAATATGAGAAATGATGAGGAAAAATTCAAAGGAAGTTAAGACAAACAGAAGACAAAATACACACAGATGACCTTTAAAAGTTATGGAAAAAAAAAGCACCAGGGATCTAAGGAAGAAGTAGTTCAAATGTCAAAGAGAGATGAGCATATGGGAGTCATTTGATAGATATATCTGCTTTGAACATTACGTGTGATTTAAAAGATGAACTGAATGTTGCTTCATGTTCTCCCAGAACATTTTGGTTCAGAAGTCACCTTTCAAGTAGAACTAAAGCTTGTGAAAGTTTACTCTCTGACTTTCAATGCCCTAAAAACAATGGTCTTTCATAGTTTTGAAACTCCTTTCTTCTTAAAAAGTAAAAATCTACCCTGTGATTAGGCTTCGACTCACTAAGGGCTCTCAGTACTTGGTATGTTGCTGCCTGTCCTGATAACAGCTCTGTTGCTCACTGTGCAGACATGCTTCAGGGACAGACAGAAGCTTGGACAAGTCTCAGAATTTCCATTTAACAATGAGATGATGCTAAATGCTGCTTAACTGGGATATTTAAAGAATAAATAAATGGGAGAAAGCTGTAGTATCAAGCAATCCATTAACTTACTGAAAGAGAACATCTTTACAGAAACTACAGTCAGACATTATTGAGACCCAATTTCCTTTTGTTAACAGTTTCTTTACAGCAACACACTTGAGATGCTTTGCTTCAACTTTGCACCTTATAACTTATGTTAATAAGGATGTGTATTAATGATATCCTGGTGTAAGTCCAGATTCATGGTTTAGCAGAATAATGAGACCAGTACTGGCTTTTCTGCACCAACAGCTGACACCTGCTCAGACACATCCCCTTCCTCCTTTCAGTGCTCCCCAGTATTTAACAACAGTTTATTCACTTCTTAATTACTAAAAGAAATACCATGCCCTTTGAAAAAAAAAAAAAAAAACACATTAAAACAAAATCCTGCACAATTACCATTACAATTAACAAGTAAAATGCAGTAAGTTTACTAACAAGCTTATTCACAAACAGTAGGGAAGACAAGAAACCAAGAACAATTCCTTTCTCCTTTGGTTACAAGTCAGGAAATCTCTCCATCCAGCAAGACACACAAGTTCATGAATAAACATCACTAAATCCAACTAAATTTAGGCTAATAAGCTTAAATTCTTTCCTTAATCATCCTTCTCACAGCAGACTGCACAGAGGTGTCCACTTTAAGCGAAAGCTGGGGCTGAAGGCAGAACACTGTTTAATAGCTCTTTACAAACGAGTTCAAAAAATCCTTCATTTCAGCAAAACTCATAAAGGCCCAATGACTCCACTGAAGTAAATTTCATATTTAAATGATTTACTACACCAAGGCCAGCATGAACACTGATGAATCATACTCACTCATGTCTTTCAAAGCCGAGGGTTTCTCGGACAGACCACGCGACCTGGTAAGGGGAGGTTTGCTCTGAATCCTCCAACTCCTCTCCACTGTCTTCAGACCAATCCAGCCCT
Organism: Tetrao urogallus; assembly: GCF_951394365.1. NCBI lineage: Eukaryota > Metazoa > Chordata > Aves > Galliformes > Phasianidae > Tetrao > Tetrao urogallus. Next base: position 24,598,296 of record NC_136821.1, read on the forward strand.
ATGGGTATTGAAAACATGAAAGCTGGATGAAAAGTGGACCTGCCTCCCACAGGTCTCTGAACAACCTGTGGCAGAAAAGACAAACGTGTAGCACAGCTTGCAAGCAAAATTATGTTTGATTAAATATATAACATTCTCAATTAGAATGCAAACTTACATTAGCATCTTCATTACACTGTGCAAACAGCATGCACTGATTTATTTCAAATTTGAGTTTTCCTTTTAAAATTCTTCCTGGACTCTTTATCCACAAGCAGTGAAAGCGAAGACACCAGCTTTCTTACCTACAGAAAATGTTACAGCTTTTCCACCAAGCACATGGAGGTAACATAAGGTAACAATGAAATCACTGCCACAAAGAACTTACAGCCTGGTAACTTCTAAATCTATATGATCTAAATAAGCCACTTCCATTTCTGCTTATGTTCTGACCAATGCTCTGTGCCAAAACACCCAGAGAGTGGGAAAACTGCGAGACAGAGCAGCATGGGTAGAGACAGATACACAGCTACACAGGATGCTCTGCTGCTCAGTCTTTGTAATTGCCTGCCAAATGCATATATTAGCAGGAAAACAGAGCCACAAAAAATGTAAATACTTGTGCACTTTTAAAATGGAGCATGCTTTTCCTTAATGATAATACAGTAGGTTCAACTCATTGTATGCATCAACAGCCTCTGTTAGTCAAACTGATGGACTCTGTTATTGGTTTCCCTGTGATACGCTCAGGTGGAAAACATTAGCTGGGGCATCTTTTGCAATTTTGCCTACTCTCTCACCCACATCCAGTAAAATTCTTTCAATCCCTTGCAGCAGGTGGGATAAAAATCCTGCAGCCACATTTACAAGCCACTGTCACTGCTTTTTCATTTCCTCATGCGCTCCTTGAAAGTGGCACAGCAGTTTGGACAGAATTAAAGAACACTTTATTTTTACTGAAAAGAAACTAAACAGCTCTATCTGAGATAGCTCTGAAGTCAGATGCTTTCAGTTTGGGAAAGACCTCAGTACTTGATCACCTACATTCTGAGATACAGGCACATGTCATTTGGAACACAGTCATCAGGAGCCCCTCTATCATTCAGAACTGACATTCCTAACAGAAAGATTAGAAACCCTGTTCTTCAGCACCTTCAGCATCCTGAAAATATTTTCTTGGTTCCTATCTTTTAAGATACGTACATGAACTAAATTAAGACAACTTAATACATTTGAGAAAATGCCAGAATTACACTGTCTACGTTTTCTGCACTCCTCCCTTCCATACAGTAAGGGGAATATAACCTCACCAGGAAGACAGAGTTTGGGTTGTTTTCACTTTCAATGGGCAATGAAGAAACAAAGAGATAAAATCTAACCCAGACTCAGCTGTACTCACACTGAAGACTGCAGCTATACTAACAACCAATTACATGCTGCTAATAGCATGTACACATATAAAACTGAGTTTCTCTCTTTAAGGGTTCTGCACCACCATCTGTAGTGCTACTTCATCAATAAACACAAATCTTAAAATTTTCCAAACTAGTCCTTAATATCAAGGCATATTATGAATAAACAACAACCTCATTTTCCACTCCGACGTGTTTAGTGTGTCAATTCTGTTATTTGCCAAATGTGAAATGTTTCGAGTGCGTACACCATTTTTACATTTTATTTTATTTTAGTATAGCATTTGCTTAACCCTACATTGGTAGGTCCAATCCATTTCCTACTATGCCACTTTTTTTAGGAAACTGTATTTCCTTCAATTCAAACACCATATGAGAAAGTAAAACATGAAACACAGAAAGTGATCTTTCTACGGCATCTCGAAACAGAGGTCACTTTTTAAGTTATTTGAGTTTGTGACACATGGAAGTGCCTAAAGAGCTGCCATTCTTCAGAAGACCTGCGTTATATGCAGGATCATCAAACAACATTTCTGAAGAACAATGTCCTTTAGAGAATGTTATGGGATGCTAATTATCTTTGAACAAATAGTCAAGCTATCCCATGAGTGCCAAAGGGCAGATCTTAACTGCAAATTAAAAAAAGGTTAATTGAAACAGCAAAAATTACAGATGTTTGCAATTAAGTAAGATGTTCACATAAGTACTTCCAGATTTATTTGAAGTCCTAAAAACAGAATCATCATAAATGGCATTCCTATTCTAATATCACATACTGACCTCTGTTCCTGTTATTCCTGTCAGATTTTACTTGTTAGGAAAGCACAGTCTAAAACTAAGCAGAAAAGCAAGGTAATTTTGGAGTATGAGGGACATGTCAAGGAAAGCCAGGTGTACCTGAGTCTGTATTCATCATCAGACAAATAAACTCTAGGTTAGCTGCCTTTTTTGAAGCTTCATAGAGCACTTCTGCTATAGCAGCAAGCTGGTTATTGTTACTTAAATTTTTGCAAGCAATAACTGATTATCACAGTTTCTAGATAATAAGGAAGGAGGAAACTATTTCATGCAGATAAGACCCCACCTCTCCAACTACCATTATAAAGTTACTAATATATATACTACTACAGTATATATACAGTAGTATATATACTACTACACAATGATACTCCTCTTTTGTTGAGCCATGTTCTGTACACAATTGGATCCAGTCTAGAAAAACTCCCTTGTTTTCCAACTCTCCTAGCCAAGTCAACCATAAATTTGGATCTGCACTGAATGATGGGCCAAACATCCCAACTTTTACTTGCACTTATTTTGTAACCTGCACTTGTCACACGTTTAACTTTGTCTAGTCTCCAATGGCCCTTTACTAAGCAGGCTGCAAATCTTCTATACAATGCATACGTTGTGAAGCAATGCTTTCTATACCTCAGTTTGATTTCTCAAATGATTAATGGGACACTAACAAGAATGAACAGCTAAAGTGCCACTAACCGTGCGTAACAGATCCAGGCATCCCTCCGCAGAGAATGCGGCTAACAAAAAGACAAAGTCATCACCTACTGCAGGTTTATTTCATACAGACCACACATGAAAGCAGGACAGAGGTAGGAGGACATTCCTCTTTGGTGTTCTGGTTTCAGGATAAGAAAAGAAGAGGCAAGGCGTTTATTATCTACCCACCTAGATGTGGAAACAGATCAGTGTCCAGCTGCTGTTTTCGAGTGCACAGTTTCACCAGTCTCTGTAGCCGGCTCATGCAGGACGAGTGCGGAGAAAAGGCTGTGGCTTTCATTAGGACCCGATCAGTCCTTGCAGGGTCCGTGACGGGAGCCCTAGCAGGTGGCAGGAGAGGCAGAGGTCTCTTGTTAGACAACTGCCGGGCTTGTGCTATAGTGTGTGTGGTGGGTGCCACTCCCTGCATTGGTAGGCTGGTGTTCGGAGGTTGAGGTGACTTGCAGACTATGCCCTGCGGTAGCCCTGTTGGCTTTAACAAAGCTGATGAAGGTGGCAGATGGGAGTGCTGCTGCTGCAGAGGCTGCTGCTGCAAAGGTGCAGGGAGGGGGCTAAAGTGCTCTTGGCGAACTTTTAAAATCTCTGTCTCTCTCTGGCGCTGCCGGTTTTGAGCCAACTTGCTCTGCAACTTTTTCCTCACCGTTGCCCCTTTCTTTAGGTCATCATCCTCCTCGTTGAAAGCAAAGGGGTCTTCTAGTTCTGCCTCCAGGTAGTGGAGAGGAAGCCTAGCCCCAGGAGGGGAGAGGGACATCCCGTCCAGTCCATTGGGCATCTTCAAGGCCAGGGTGGGCATCGTCAGACTGAGGGCCATAGTATCCATCTGGTGCCTGGCCTTTACCTCCTCTATGGGATCATTCTTTTTCTTCCTCTCCTTTTTCGGTATAAAGCCAAGTACCTGCAGATGGCTGTTGCAGTACCTATGAAAAGTAAAAGCAGCCAGTTCCTAATTCAGTTCTTGCAAGTAAAACTCGAAGAAAACAGACCTCACCAAGTGGAAAACTACACACAACTTGAGAAATCAGATCAAAACACAGGAGATTTTACATAAATCATAAACAATCCTAACACAACAGATAATTGTGATGTTCCCAACCTATAACAAACTTTTCCAAGTGACAATGTCACTTTCCTATTCACAGGAGACTTTCACAGTATATTCAAAGTATTTACATTCTAGTAGGGTAAATAATCAAAACCCAAAGCGAACAAAATAAATGGACTGATACATAAAAGAGTAAGAAAGAACTTAAGACCTAAACTGATCATACAAAACCATTTCAAAAGCTCCCAGGAAAGATTACACAAATGACTACTTCCTTCACTTGGCTGTTCCTCCCCTGGTATTAGGGCTTTCATCAACACACACATCATTGTTACGAATCCCACTTAGTAGGGAATGGTTTATCATGGGGACAATCTCACTGGAGATACTTTCCAAGATGGGTGAGTATTTGCACTTTATGAAAAAAAAAAAAAAGCTTCATATTTAAGCTCTGTTTTAGTAATTTAACATAAAAAATTTGTAGGCAAAGAATTAGTGGAGTGCTCTTCAAATAAAAATCTAGCGTAAAAGAAATTCTGTGTTTCTGGAAAACACAGTGCCAAGAATATATATATTATAATATACATATATATAATATATATTTTATATATATATATATACACACACAGGTTTCAAGTTCTAATATAAAAGAGTTGCAATTTATAGGCGTAGATAGCATACTAAGAAGTAAACAATTAATTTCTGTCTGTTTAAAACAAGCAGGCAATGGAGATATAGGAATCACAATCCTACATTTTCCTGCTCTCATAAAGGCAGGACTTCCTGTCTCTGTGGAATGCCCCAGTTATGAGGCTTCTGTCCTTTGCAGATCCCATCTACAATCGCAGCTTACAGATGAAAACAAAGATACGATAAAAGAGTGATGTCTATGTCATGGTATTTTTGGACAAGATAAGGAAATACCCATGAAAGTATTCTTTAAAGTCTTATCAGTATGATAGAGTAGAACAGAGCATCCTGTAAGGGACATAACCTGAGAAAATTAAGTTTTGTGGAACAAAAAAATAAAAATGAAATGATTGCTGGTCTTTGTGAGGGAAAAAAAAGAACAAAAAACAAGAAAGGCCAAGTCAACCCTGTAACGTTGAATACTTCAGTTTAGCAGCCTTCAATTTGTCACCCTGTCCCTAAAGAAGCAATATGCGATGTTTTCTCAATGGTCCATAAAAGGCATAAATGTAAATTCCTATATTAGCAATCTGCATATAGGTAATGCCTTGAAGGGTCCACACCCGTAAGGATTTTACAAATCAAAAAAGGCTGAAAAGCATTGCTACATATTACTGTCTAAATAATTTCCTCATTACATTAAGTCAAAAGTAATAAATAAATGAGACAAGCTTAAGTCCTTATTGGAACAGACTACAATTCTGTAAATTCATACTGAGAGATGCACTTCCAAAAATTAAATTCTATAATGAGGGCTCAGCAAAGCTTCCCTTTAAGTCAATAGCATTATTCATGTAATTAAAATTAAGCACTTTCTTAGCATTTTGTTTGAACAAGACTGAGATCAGTTAGGACAGCACTTTCAGTATGACAGAATAAAAACCACAAACAGACAAGACAAACACAATGGTTTTTTTTTCCCTTAATACCATAAAAATGAGAGCTTTGCTCAGTTTGAATGCTTCCCTTTTACTGTTCAGAACTTATATTGCCACCTTGTGCTTGTGCAGGAGCAAGGAGGTGAAACTGGAAAGGAAAGAGAAAGCCAAATATAGAAAAAGTAAATAAACCTATGAAAGGTAGTAGACTTCTCTCTGAGTTTTAGGCTGCTAAGTGTTTTGCATGTTTAACTCTCCTCTCTGTTTTACACAACAGAGAATAAAACTGCGATTCTTACAACTGACCATGCTTCATCAGCAAAAGCCAGCAGTATCTTACACAGACATCTCCTCTGACACAAACCTACAGCTGACAGGCTACATCAGTATGGGCCAGTCTGAGACAGGGCCAGCTACCAAGCTGTCCTGGAGCCTGCAGGGAGGAAAGTCCATACTGCAGAGCCAGGAGCAGGCGGTAAATGGCTCTGCTGGAACCAACCAAGGGCCAGCCAAGCTGAGCAGGAGGTTTTTCAGATCGGAGACAAGGCCAGGGATGATGCTCCACAGAGGCAGGCTACTAGGAGGACAGGCACCTGGAAGCAGCACCGTGCCTTTTGCATGGCCCTGAGCATGATGCCAGGAGTGCCAAGCTGGCCCTGCACGCAGCCGGTGCTGGAGTGTCTGTCTCAGTGGCACAGCTTGCCATTTCCAAAACCTTGTGAGTTATTCTCAGCTTCCAGTATCACGCTGAGTACCTAATCTAGTTTCTTTCCCCTTCCTTATTCAGCACTAAAGGCACTTATTCTGCTGCAGGTGAGGACAAATGCAGTCAACATGCACAGTAAGAGCAGCGGGTTGATATCTATTAAAGTTACCACAACACACAGCTCAGAAAGGTGACAGGCTGTGCAGGCTTTAGGCAGCTTCCCACACCATGGGAAAGGCAGGAACCCAGAAAGCCAGGTTTTCTACCTACAGCTGCATCCTGCTTCCCAGTACCTCCCAGGTTTCTATTGGGTTTAGTCACTTATTTAAAGGAATAACTAACTAAACTGGAGAGTTGCTTGCACATTATTTACAGATTCGTGAAAGAAGAAAATTAAGAGATAAAATGGTGTTTAAGCAAGCTACATTGTAAAAAATCTATACTTTCAAAACTGAGCATCACAATCTGTGTGTGTATTTGGACAACAAAGAATGAGGAGACATATTCAGGAAGAATTACAGGTGCACTGCCCACGTCTGACCATCCAGTGTATTTCTTTAAAAAAAACGAGATAAAGAATAGAGAAATTAGACTTCAATTAGGGTAATGAAGTCATACGCTATTAATAGCTTTAATTTGAGGAACATTAATGGTTAATAAGAAATTAAATAATATAACAGCATATTAAACATCTTTGTGGCTGATGCCAACTCATTTGTCAGGGGTTAAGGGATAATTATTTTTAATTATCTGTGGACAGACTAGGAGGTTTTGGCATATAATGCATGCAACCTGTTAAGACATTCCATCTTTTATAATCTTTAAGAATATATAAGAACGTAGCTGTGACAGTATCACACAGCCTGCTTCTGATCCCAAACGTGTCTCAAACTGACAAAATGACCATCTGACAGTCATTTTGTAAACAGAAAATTAAAAGCTACGAGCAGAGAACTCAGATATAGCAAACATCTTTATACTGAGTGGAGTGTGAAAGAAGTCTCTTAAGACACAGATACAGGTTTGCCTGCCAAAAAAAACTGTTTTGAGCAGGCACAGTTTTATCACTAGCATTCATCAAATCTCATTGTTAAAACCAAGCTCCGCCCTGAGAAGCAGCCTTTTAAAATATTCTTCCCAGTGATCACACCCTCTCATTTGAAATTAAAAGTTTATTTTCCCCTTCAGACACCTGCTGTCCTCTTCAAGCACTGTAATGTGACACTCGACATGCAGTCGAATAATTCTAATATAACATACACCAGATGTCATGACCACACTTCACTTTAACTTGAGAAAAATCAAAAAGAACAAAGTGTGAACTCAATTCAAGGTGTAAAGAAAAATCTCAAATTGCACGGGAACATATGAGACCTAAGAAGTGTCATTAAGTAGTATTATTTCCATTGTTTTTGAGTGCAACCCTGTTAAACAGCGACTCGGGCTCAGTCGGCTCTTCCATCTGAAATTACAGCGTATCATTTGCTCAAACAATTTCCATGATCATTTTTGTGAGCTTATTTCAAAGAGCCTCAGTGTTACAGGAGCAAAGAAAGAGTCACCGACTGTCAAACTGCAGCTTAAAGTTATTCATCTTGTGCCATTTGAGCATTTGCCCTACAGCTTTTGACAAACATTCGTGTTGTTTTCTCACTTCATCAGTCTCCTCAAGTGAAATGGCAGGTGAAGTGCAAGTTAATTTAGAGCACAGTCCAACTGTTGTTTCAGACAAGAGAGGGAGCTGTGAGCCGAGGAGGAAGTTATATGTAGGGCACAGTGGGAACACTGCTAATAATGCAAAAGGTTAGTGAATGGTAGCTAATAATGTGAAAGGTCAGTGAAGAGTGGTTTGATTCTTTTTTGGCATATTTTGTTTATATTTTACTTTTAAGAAAAAATTATTTCTAACAGAATAAGCCCCAGGTAGTTAACACACACATTAATTAAATACTGTTGTACTGGCAAAACCTGCAGCAATGAGTGAAAAATTAAAATGGCATACACCTTACAGACAGGATCAGACAAATTCTGCTATTTCACCCCAAGCAGCACAAGTGAGACATGCGTTCAAAAAGTCTTCAAGAGCAAGGAAAAATGCCCTTGTGGTTACAGTATGAGTTGCAATTCAGGAAGCCTGGTTTGAATTCCCAGCTCTCCAACAACTGCAAGCACTATCTCTTCCAAGCCATTTCATATTGGGCACCTCAGGCATCTTCATTTGGGCAGGGATGGGGAGAGAAAAGGAAGAAGTAGAGAAGAAAGTGAGCAAACAGCACTTTCCTAGCCAACTGATCTGCTACCAATACGTGCTTTATTCCAGTAATACACAACCACAGATCAGCAGTCAAGCAAGAACATAGAGCTGCAACTCTGCATTCGCCCCTATGCACCACTGCTCCCTAAGCCCAGAAGGCATGCGTTTTCAGTTGTTTGTCCTGAAAAAGTAGACAGAAGCATGCTTTTGCCACAGTTGGCCAAATAAGCAGGGCCCTTTAAGAGCACAGACTATGAGTGACAAAGCAAGCAAATCAGAACAGCAGATACTGCATAGCAAATTTTATCCGCACTTTATAGTGAATTTGAGCAAAGCAACAAACCCTCCTGAAAACTTCCTCGGGAGCAAGTTACTGCTCTCTTTGAATACTTGACTCCCAAAGAAAACAAAATAAAGTTTACTGGTCTTATAACAAAACCCTCGAAGAAACATCCTGGAATTCAATTCACTCGAGCCAGTTCCTCCCTCATCCTGAAACCAGGCAGCATCTTAAAAAGAAACTCATGCCTACATCCCAGCCAGCTCCCGCGTCACAGGTGGGCAACCACAACTCACCTACGGTCCTCAGATTTGGGGATGGGGTTGGTGCAGCGTTGGCTGTTATACTTGGCCACATATTCACATTGCTTGAAGGGGGCAGTCTTGTCCTCCAGAACGTGTCTGATACAGAAGGCGTAGCCGTTAAGTCGCCTCTGCTTGCACAGTTTGGGGCTATACGAGCACAAGGGCTTATTGTCAACCTCAGAGAAGTGTATGTGTTTGCCTTCATACATCACGTGACTCTATTCCTTGTGAACATCAGCTGAAAGAGCCAAAATATTAAGATAAATCACATCAGGAAAAAAAAAAAATGCATTCAGTTCTAGATTGTGTATTTCAGTTTGATGCTAAAGAGAGACCCAAAACAATACCTGATTTTAAATCTTCTGTACCATATCAGTGTTAAGAGAGAGCCCCAAGGACACCACTATCCTGGAATGATGATGAATCAAGATGATGTGGATTGTCTAAGGAAAACATCAAAAAGGTCAAGGTCAGTCAGAATAAAATAGATAGGATCATACTGCTTAATAAGTGGCCAGATGTGGCCACTTAACCTGTGGTTCAGCTGGCATCCAATAAGCCAAACCCACCAGCACAACAGCTTTCAACAAGCAGCCACAAAGCTCTGGAAACCATAAAAGGAAAAAATGTTGACTGTCACCACGTTTAAACCTGCTAAACAGAACTCCACTTGTATACCACAAAATGATCAGGGGCTACAAGTCGAAAAAGGTTAAGCAACAAATCAGATCTCCTGCTGTCAGGAATCAAGCTGAAAGCTGATGTGACATTAACTCATTTGATTGCAGAAAGGTTCTCCTTCAAGAATCTTTGCTTACAAAAATGCTGGGGACTATCCTCACTCTAACAAATATTAATTTTCACAGGGAGCATAGGAAAGCCTTTTATCTTTGTAAGATGTCTTTATCACACCTGGTAAACAGACTGATGATCTTGTAGCTGCCTACACCTTTTGTAAGCAAAAGTTTCAGGTGAGTGCTGACATTAACGATGCCAGAGACTGTACTCCCAATGACCCCAAGAGGGCTGAAATGCCATTTCAGCAAAGCCCATCTTCTTCCCCACTCCCACAAACAGAATCCAACAGTGCTGCAAAATAACAAAGCCATGAAATCTTCCAATACTTTTTCATCTCCAACCACGATGAAGTCTTTAGCAATCATTCTTCTTAAAACTCACATGTACAAAACCAAAGCTGCATCAAGAAAACACTAACAGAGCACACAACCTGCAGTTCCCTGCTGCGCTCAGCTCAGCCTGCCAAAAGCCACTGGTGCTTGGGCAGGCCATCCCGAACCACAGGGTGCATTTGCAGTGTACTCAGTACTCAGTTTCAGGTGCTTCATACACCACGCAAAGGAACGCACATAGAGGTGAGAGATGTGTGACAACTGCAGAGATTACCAACTCAACCAACTTACTTTGAGCTTGCCACATGGCAAGGAAAAGATGGCAAAGGAGGGAGGGGAGGCTCCAGTCTCTGCAAGGAAGATAGTTCTTCCCTAGAGAAGCAGTCTCTCCCCACTAAAGAAAAGCACCTTGACAGAAAGGACTCTCCTACGTTTTCTCTCCATGCACAGTCCCCTTTCCAGGCACACAGACCAGCAGCACTCTGGAGGCAGCCCTGACACTTTGCTTACAAACAGTGAGAGCATGAGCACAGACACCAAATCCACTTCCCTCTGCCTTCCCCTCAGTGAAGGGCAGCACAGGAAGGTGCACACTCCATATATCCAAAACTGATGGCTGAAGCGTGAGCCTTTGCAACGCATTCATCCTCAAAGCAACAATGTGAAAGGAAAGGAAATCCCATGGTGCTGTGCTTAAGTAGTAGCAAGGTGACCTGGGTGCAAGTCCCATGTGCTTGACAGACAGCCTCCTCCATTACTGGGGTAGCAAAAGTAATGAAACGAGTCTAAACAAATTGCATCTCTTACACTGAATGAAGCTGACAGTCTTCTGCCCCAGAGTTTGCTGCTCTCCACAGTGAACCAAAGCTTGCCCTGGTGACAGTCTGGGCAGGATGAAGGACTGGACAGAGCACGCCCATCTTGCAAGGATGGGGTGACCTTCATGCTGCTTTTTCTTTCTGCCATGTTTACCACCACCTCTTAAGCTGCTGCTATCATGCTCTGCAGAGTTTCTTACTGACCGGTGACCTCCTTCTCCTTTGCACAATGCAGCCACATTTCTTGTCTGAAGGTTATCAAGCAGCAGAGCAAAGAGAGCTTTTCAGAGAAGTTCCAAAGTAAACAACACAAAACACGTATCTGGGTTCCTCGGTTAAGTTTTGGGGAGGAAAATGCTCTGCAGTTCCCAGCCACTGTAATCTTGGATTTATTCCTGTGCCCCATCTTATTTTTGGACTTAACTCATAATTAAGTCTTATTTTTGCACTTATATCTGTAACGTGACCACGTTGAGGCAGGCACAGCATTTTCCATCTCACTTGTCTGAAAGATACAGCCCACAAGCACCATGCCGTATGAAGCACTGAAGCTGGGACAGCAGCAATAATCCTCAGGGAAACCCTTGAGCTCATACATGTATTTTGGGGTCTATATATACACTAAGAAAAGCTCACAGAAACGTAACCAAATTCAAAATCCTCCTAGGGACTGATCAGTGCAACTACAGTGTAATGAAAGAAAAAATAACTAATGCACCCAGCAGCCAGTGTTACATGGGGAAATTACAGCAACCCTTGCAAACCACGTGAGACAATACACGTCTGATGGGCAGACTGCTACACAGACCCTGGAAAGGCAGCAGTGCTGCATGGATATGCTGACAGACTCAACTCACACCAAGCCTACAAGGAGCCTTTTCTTTTTGTTCTCTGCCACATACAGGTGCTCAACAAGCACAGACACACAGACTGAGGGCTATGGTTAGTGGGCATGGTGGGGTAAGCCAGGGTTGGACCAAGATGATCTTAGAGGTCTTTTCCATCCTTAGCAGTTCTATATATAAAACAAAGACTCCTTAATTTATCAATTCTGATTTCATCTGTTGTAGTGCTTTCTTTGAAGCAACATCGGAGTTGTTAGCAGAGCGTTTTGCTGCGACACAGAAAGTAGCACAGGCGCAGCACAGGCACATGTCACTTAACTGAAGAGAACTGAAACTACGCTTAGCAAAACGGTGGGTGGGGAGAAAATATTTTTGTCCCACAGGATTCAGCAGAGATGACGGAAACATGGACTTCCCGTGGAAAATGAAATGCTCGAGCAGCTGTACCTTGCCGCACAACTATCAGGGTGCAAACCCTTCTGGAAGTTGTTTTGGGGTCTACAATTATACTCCACATTGCAGCTGCAGAGAGGTTCAAAACAAACTCAATTTAAGCCAGCATGTCTTTAGACTGGCTCTAGCCACAACCCACAAATGAGAAACCAGAGGCTAGTATTGGAGAAACCCACATTTTCCTTAAACAACTGCTTCTAAGCACAACATTTTCAGAGTAAGAACAGAAGAACTCAGAAATCTGTCACTGCCAAATGACATAGGATATGACCAAGGTTTTAAACATCCTAATGGCAGGGCATAAGTGACTACAGAACGGTCAAGTGACAAGTCACACAATGTTAGAACTAGGGGTGCCTGGGGAAGTTAGCATGAGATTGACTCAAAACACAGGAAAGAAGCACTTCTCTATTGCTGCTGCTCACAGGTAGTGAGCCACTGGAACTCACTGTCACAGAGGCTGCTGGAGCAGGCAGCATCATCAAGTTCTGAAGGCAACAGAAAAGTTTATAGAGAGTGTGACCACTGACACTGAAAGTGGGCAGTGATGTACCTGCTAGCACACCCAACTTAATAAACACAGATGCTGGAGGAACAAAAGAAGAAAACATTTAAAAGAAGTTGGGTTTTCATATTCTGCCCCAACTGCATCAGTTGCTCCCACTGTCCAAGACAGAACTGCAGGTTGGATCAATCCCTGAGCTTAACCAGGTGGGTCTTCCTACGTTCTTACAAGCTTACCACTAACATCTATCATTTGGTAAGATATTCATGTCTTACACCTGAGCAGATGACTGGAAGAAAATCTCCTCCTTCTGGTAAAAGCGCTGTCCAGGCATGCAAAGGGCAACAAACTGTGCGTCCCAGCAAGGCCTTCACATGAGGACAGGCAGGGCGCACAGCAAAGCCACACTGTGCCTAACATGTAGTTTGCAAAGTGGCTATGAAAAGACAAATGAGACTTAAATATACACATGCACACACCTGCACAGCTGCCAGTGCCTGCTGCCAGGCATAGGAGGGAGCCAGCTCCCAGCCACTGTCAGTGCTCTCAAGCAGGCAAAACGGGCTCCCTCACAGCGCTCGCTGGCTCCAAGACAGCATTACCTCTTCCAATACAGTTAAACGTTCCTTCAGAGAAGGCAGAAAACACCGCCACAGCCAGTCTTGGGGAAATCTCTGTGAGATCGTATTGAGTACCAGCGTTGTGTCATACAGAAATTGGTACCCGACATCGCCTGTGTTCTACAGAGAAGTTAATGGCCTGGCCGCTATTACTGAAGCCAAAGTACTGCAGCCCCAAATCCAATCAGTCAACCCTGAGAAAACACCACACAGAAAACATCAGAACGTTTTAAACCATGGGGGTTAGACCCACCGTCAAATGTATGCTCAGAATTTGACATTCAACCTAAGTGAGACCAAATTTAGGCAACGGAATCCCCAAATGCATTGTAAATTGCAAAGAAATTATTATATGTCAACAGTTAAAAGATGTATAATTAAGATGACTGAGCTCAGAGGTTCACACATTGCATATGAATAAGATCTTTTTAATTGTGACTTTTAACTGTGTTCTTTGAATTCTTAATACCAGCACAGACTTCATGCTGTATAGTTTGGTGTGTTCACACCATCTCACAACAAGGTGCAATTGCCTACACGTGCCCAAAACCATTACCTTGGGGCCAGAAAGTAGAACTCTGATCTCCACAAACCTCAGATTTTCCACAAGCAGCATTAATAGCAGTTCTGCTGATTCCTTGATTTGACCAAGAGAGAAAAATTCCCTGTGCTCCCACCACCTGATCTTTTTTGCTGAGACTGACAATAAACAAGTGGATCTGAACATGCTTTTGGCAACCTGGAATTTAATCCACTCAAAGTGGAACAGAAGCCATAAGAGTCATTACAAAATGACACATTTAAAACTACCTTACCATAAAATTGTCCAGTCAGTACTAGTAAAACCTGTATTATTAGAAAGAAGGCTGCCCCCTCCTTGGAAGCATTGAAGTCCAGGCTGGATGGGGCTTTGAGCAACGTGGTCTAGTGGGAGGTGTCCCTGCCTATAGCAGGGGGTTGGAACTAGGTGATCTTAAGGGCCCCTTCCAACCCAAACCATTCTGGGACTCTGACTCCTTTTCTTCCCATTTCATATCTAGAGACAAGTATCTCTCTGAGAAGTACTCTGTTTTATCAAAAGAAGCTGTACCACATCTAATTGTGGTCACCATCGACACCACAGAGTTGTAGCTTCTGTCCCTGTTCTATGATTTAACCGCAATTTTGGCTTACTTCTCAACGTAATGATGACGTCATACCAAACCAAGCCTGCTTCAAACCCAGAAAGAGTCCTGTCGGTAAAAGCACCCAATTCAAGACAGAATACTGGGAGGTAACCAAGGTAAATAAAGTCAGCTACAGGAGTTCTCACTGGGAACAACTCTACTAACCAGTGCACAGTCTTAGCTCAAGAAGACCTGTGAAGAGCCCACACAAGTGACGAAGGCACTGCACACACATGCAAGAACTGGGACAAATCTACCCCCAAGATGCAGGCACTGAGCATGCGAGATCTTACTGGACACTTTTACTTCCCTGGAATCACATTTTGAACTAGTTCTCACATGTGGAAATCTACCTAGGAAGACAGAAGCAGCAACATTGTCCTCATTCTGCCTTCTTAGAAGGCTCATTACTTCAACTCTGCAAAAAGGCCATATATATTGCATAAAGGTGTGCAACATATTAACAAGAAAGCAACTGCATGTTTTAAGCAACACTGATAACATGAATTACTCTTCATGATACAACAGACTAAATACCATAACTAAATTTGAATATTACTGCTAATAATAACTGAATAACATACAGGCTTGTGAGAAGTTCCAGTCAACAACAGAAAAAGTAACTAAGGAGAGGGGAAAAAATACTTTATGTTCAAAACTGTGCAAGTTGCTGATTTTGTTTTCCTACACAAAATAAACTTCAGCAGGAATGGTAGAAACTTGGGTTTCAAGGAGAAAAGATGGTCAGTAGTAACATTTGTTACTGAAATTTGTAGCCAAGAGCACATTCCTATAAATTTCAGTGTAACATTTCCTAAACATGGCTATTCCTCCTCTGAGGCTCCAGACTGGTTCTCTATCTCAGAAGCCTTTTGAACAAGGATTGCTCTATCTGACCCAGTCCAAGGCCCCCGTCCTGCAATCACATCCACACAACACGATCCTCATGCTTGCACAGAAGCACACTTATTTCAACATGGCTATAAACAAGCCCAGGGATTGCCAGGGCCACAGGCTGCAGAAAGAAGGTCTTCAGACACAGCAATAAATGGGACATTTAAGGAATTGCAACATCACAAAAATGCAAACTAAAATGATATCTCAAAATATCTAAACCATGATCCAGAGAGAAAGCACAGACTAAAATATAACAGTGTACCTAACATCTGTACTTGAGTTTTCAAAAAATAAAAATTAAAAAAAAATAAGAAAAAAGTAAGTCCAAGTCTTTTATTCATCAAAGTAGGAGCTAACCTGCACCTGCGTACGAGGTTAAATAAAACACTTCTGCCTTATTTTTAGTCCCAGTGGTGCATAGACAAACAACCTTATTTTCACACAATGCAGGAACATCGTTCTTGCTTTAGTAGGAATACTCAGTAAGTAAAATAAAGCAGCAGAGCGCCTCACAGAGCCGCCTTTTAGCAGTTATAAGCAATCAAAGTTTCTATGTTGCATTACAATAAATTTCTGCTTCCTAAGGATCTGCCATACTGCGAGAGCATGGTAGTACATGCAACTCTGTAGGACCAAGCCCTACATACAGCTCATTCATTCATCGTGAAAGTACTCAAACATCAAAATTACACCTACTAAGTAAATTTGGGGTTGCTTCTATAGGCAATTTAGCTTTACAATTAATAAAATCTGTCTTATGCATGTATATAATACAAACAAATCACATACAAGGCTGAAGATGGTTGCAACAATGTCACTAGGCGGCAAGTGACAGCTACACAGGCAGCACTGGTGCTGGGGTTTACCCATCCACAGCAGTACCCGGTTGGTACGATCTGAGCGTGAAACTGCTGGCACAAACGGTGCCCAGAGGACACAGGACACTCAGCAGGAAGGGAACGACGCGCTGTCCTAAATTTGCCACTTTTAACTATACCAATCCTCAAAAATTGAGAGCAGTTTAAAATAAACCCTCATATGTTGTTAAGTAACGAAGTTAGAACTAACTATAGATCTACATATTTTAATCAGATGGTGTAATATAAAGCTGTAAATTGTTGCTGTCATTCTCAAAACATATTCAAGGTTACTTGTACAAAGCAATTAGCCTTCTGAGCTAAAAGGCATTTTAAGGAACATTTGAACAAAAGTATGCATCTCCAGCATGAGAAACCGGACCTGGTTCACCTGTGCAGGGTGAAGCGTATTGGTTGGCTCTCCAGTGGGCTCACTTCACAACTACAGATGTTCCCTTCCCTGGAAAAAAGCATCCTTTTATTTCCCACTCCCAGCAGCAGTACCTGACGGGCAACCGATGCCCCTCACTTGTCCTACTGTGGCCCACACCATGCATGTCTCCACAGCTGGGGATGTGGGACAGGACCGGAGACCGTGTTCGAACCCCCCGGTTGGAACGGGGCCTCGAGGGGGTTCCCCTTCCCCGGCTGCAGGGTCAGGGCCACCACCCCAGCTCGGCGGTGCCAACCGGCCCCGAGCAGGGCTGGGGGCTCCAGGGCACGGCAGGCACCGCGGCCAGCCCAGGTGCGTGGCACGGCACAAGGGTGAGGCCTTTGCCCCCCGCCCAGACCCCTGGTTTTGGGGTAGGCCCGCCACGCGGGGGCAGCTTACGGGGAGCTCTACCGGCCTTCCCGCCAACCTCCACAAGAAACCCCCCGTTTCCACCCAAAAAGTTGGGAGGCGAAATAACCCGAGCGAGCAGACAAGGGCCGGAATGAGTGGGGGTGCAGCCGCGAAAAAGATCGGGGGCCAGGGGGGAGAGACCACGGCCGTATCCCGGGCGCCCCCGCCCCATCCCCGGGGCCGCCGAGGCGGGGCAGACAGCGGCAAAGAGTGGGGCGAGCGCCCTAAAAAACGCCGCGAAACTTTCCAGGCCGCGGTCCCGCGCGCCCCGCGGGACCGGCACCGCCTCCGCCGCGGCGGCCCCGGACCGGGCCGGGGGAAGGGGCGCCCCCACCCCCCGCACCGCTCGTTACAAGTCATTTCGGGAAATTAATGCCGCCCCCGGCACCCCCGGTCCGCGTTCCCCCCCCACCCCCCCCTCGCCCCGCCGCGGTATGGGGGCTGGAAGCGGCCCCGCCGCCGCCGCCGCCGCCACCGCGCCCCGCCGCCTTCCCCCTGCCCGCGAGGCTCCGGCTCCAGCGGGGCTCGGCCCGCTGTGGGCCCGGGGCCCGGCGCGGGGGGCCCGGTGGGGCGGGGAGCAGAGCGGGCAGGCCGCGCCGCGCTGAGGCCTAGCGCCCCCCCGCCCCCGTTCTCCCCCACCGCCCTTCACCTCCCGGGCAAAGGCTCCGCAGCGCCGCGCCCCGACCCTCCCGCTGAGCCCCGGCGACCGTCTCACCCCCCTTCGGGGCTCCTCTCGGCGCCCGAAAGCCGCGAAACCCCGCCGGCTCCCCTCACCCCCCGCCGCGGCCTACGCCGCCCCGGCCGATCCCCGGCCTCGCGTAGCCCGCCTCTCCGCCCGCCCTGCTCCCTTCGCGCCGCCTGCCGCGCTACGCGAGCCCGGGGATGCAGGCCGGGCCTGGCTTACCTTTCCAGCCGCTTTTTTTTTCTCCTCTCTCTCCTCTCCCCCCTTTCCCTCTGTTGGGCTGACAGATCAGAGTTTCCTCCCCGGTAGAGGGACTAGGAATGGGCTCGGGCTCTGTGCTGAGGAGCTGCTGCCCCCCTGGCTCTGAGGAGATCCTGCTTTTTGTGGGGAGGAAGCTTTGGGGGCTCTTTATTATTTTAAAACTACAAAGTGCTCAGAGGGTAGGTGATTATTAAGGGGAATCCCTGAATATATTCTCCAGCAAAGAAGGCAGGGCTGCTGGGGCTGCTCAAGAAGAGAGCCGGCAGCCTCCTACAGCACCACTACAGGCACCGAGAGGACATAACATCACAGAGCGGCTCCTCTGCCCTCCAAAACAACAACTTTCCTACCATCTTGGAGGTAGTAGAGGGAGAGAGGGAGGGGGAAAAAAGTACAGAAGGTTTTTATAAAGTGTCGATTTGGGGGAGGGAGCCGAATGGACAAAAGCAATTTTTTTTATTCGTGTATCTGACTTATTATTTTAAATAAAAATAAAATACAAAGGTATGCGACTGAAGAAATAATTTTATTTATATCAAGTTAAGATCAGTTTTCTGGGAGGAAAAAAAAAAAAGAGGAGGTATGAAAAAAATGTCTTTGGAATTTTTTTTTCTTTAAAAAAATAAGATTTTTTTTTAAATAAGAATTTTTTAGAAACGTGGCAACTTTTTATTGTTTTGTAATAGTTCTAAAAATTAATGTGCAATTGTGAAAGTCAGCGTAACTTTTTCTGATGCTGCTACTGCTAGTAGAGCAACTACAATTGATGCAGAATAGTTTGGCAGAACTGTATCATTACATCCTCTCTCTGAAGGCATTGTAAGTAAAACTGAATGTACAGGTAAGAAAAGAAAAGTTTTTTTTTTTAATTTATATATATATAAATATTAATGTATCTATGTAGTAGGAAGGCTTATAGAAAAGGCATGGGAGATTTAATGTGAGTGGAACCTATGGTAGATACCTGAAAAATTCTGCTAATCTGTCATAAATTCAGCACTGTCTGTCTCTCAGGAGGGGATGTGAAAAATAAAGCTCAGAGGAAATCTGGAGGTAACAGTTAAGTTTTTCTTAATATTTTCAAAGCATATTGCAACTTCTGAAAAATCTGTTTGTGTTCTTCCTAAGTTGCTGTTTTCATTTCATCAAGGCTTTGTTTCTGATGTTTATGAATACAATTATTCCTGATTCTTGCTTACAAAGTTGAGAAATGCTGTTAACTTATGCTACAGTACCCTGTAACACAGGATGGTCATTGTGTTTTTCCTTCTTTCAGATGCTTTTATGAGATTGTTAAACATAGATAAAATGCTGTTGAAACGATGTGAGATTTTACCGTGTCCATAGGTGAGGACGCTGATCATTGCATTGAGCAGACCTATCGTAATGTTTGCAGTAAGGTTAAATGCAGCCCAGCACAGGGAGCTGCAGAAATGCCTATTTATTCCTCCTGGAGAAAGAGGAAATAATTAGGAAACTAATCAGCTATACATGGAAAAATACGTTTACATTTTTTTTTGTTGTAAAAAATTATTCAGGTGGTGTAGCTAATTGAGCTGCAATCAGACTTTAGTCATATGAATGAGGGTATTGGGTTGTTTAGTGTGTTATTGCACCCTCCCTCTCCTCTGCCAAATCTGGAATACATTGAGTCTTACCTCTCTTACTGTAATTTTTTACTTAAATGTATGTTTTCTAAATACAGGTATATTCCTTCATTCCCTTCTGAAAATAAAATCTGTCAGTAGCCTGGTGAGCATAGTTTGTATGTTCATCATGGCTTTTTCATGTAGATAAATTAGTTTGAATTAAAGTTTAATTAAAAGTCAGTTGGTCTTTGCGTCAAACTGCGTATTTTTTTGTTTGGCTGGGTTTTTTTTGAATGATGGTTATTCTAATTAGCATGCTTTAACAATGCAGCGTTGCATTCCGTGGAGTTACTGCAAAGATGTTTTTTGTATCAGATTATTAATCCATTAAGTGTATTATTCAGCTCTGACATTAGGAAAATAATAATAATCAAATGCATTGCTCCTGTTTCACATTTGGAAAAATTGTATAAAAGTAATGGCATAATTAGGGTACTTTGTAATCTTACCAGTTATTATTGTGTCATTTGAAGCATGAAATATAATGATTATTTTGCAGGATATTTAAATAAAAATACTTTTATATTCTGCATCTAAAACTCACGGCAGGAATGACAGCGATTACAAATGTTGATCATAATTGGGATGATTAAAAAAAAAAAGCACTTTTTGAAATATTACGAATAAATGCTCTGCTGTGGCAATGGATTCAGAACTGAAACAGATGTAGAACAAGCTAATATTTCCTGCTAGCCTAGATAAGTAATGGACCAAATTCTCAGACCAGTTTTCAGATGCTTGCAGGCCTGGTTAATAATTCAGGGGTGTTTGAGAAATTGCTCCATACTCACTTGCATAAAACTCCAAAGTTGTCAGAGTTTTGCTGTAATGCAGTATTTAAGTCCCTACAGCAGGTGATTTCTTGTCTCTATGTGTACAAGAATTGCCACTTACACTGGAAGTCAGTAGGTTAGTGTGATTCAAATGTAATTCAGGTTATTTCTTTTCATCGCACTACTGAAAAATCGTTATAGAGAGGGAGGCGTAATGCCAACAGCTGATCTGCACCGAGTCTGTCTGTGGGGCTCTTGAGAATACCCATGCAGCAAGATGAGGGGTGTCATAGCGCTTTTAGAAATGGGATGCAGATGATACAACTTGTTAGAGAAAAGGCCGTGAAAGAAAGCACTTGAGAAGCCAAGTACAGAAACAATGCTAAACCCTTTCTTTGGCTTATGTGCTTGACTTCGCAGATACTGACTTTAATCGGATTACTTGCATGCCTAATGGTACCAAGGAACGGGGTTTAGTGGGCAGTGCTGGGGGGCTGCACGATCCTAGAGGTCTTTTTCAGCCTTTATGATTCTATGATTAAACATGTATCACA
Organism: Tetrao urogallus; assembly: GCF_951394365.1. Taxonomy (NCBI): domain Eukaryota; kingdom Metazoa; phylum Chordata; class Aves; order Galliformes; family Phasianidae; genus Tetrao; species Tetrao urogallus. Next base: position 24,619,414 of record NC_136821.1, read on the forward strand.
GCAGCATAAGAAGTTTTGGTGACATCCTGAGATCAGTTTGACCTGCAAAACCAGAAGCTAAAGAGAAACGTTTTGAATCTAGTTTGGAATAGGAAAAGTGCAAAGTGGCTTTTTTTTTTTTTAAATATATATAAGCAATACTTTGTTAGAAAATAAAGTGGGAAAATTAGTTACATCTTAGAAATGTGGACTGCTGGCTGTTGTGTAATCATCTCCAATTGTGTAATCAATCTCCATTATGTGGACAGAGGAATTTATTTAACAACACTTTGTATGTCTGAAAGGATTCAAAACATTTTCTTTTTAGTTATTTACTAAAAATTGCCTATATTGTTTTGCTCACGATAAGGAGCAAATTCCGCTAGTATTAGTCATGCAGAGTTTATAGTGTGTATATATACGTTACACAGTTATGGATGAGACTCATAGCTTGGGAGTCACATCATTTTGATAAGAGTGGAGCTGTGCTCTGAAGTGATTTCTGAGGAAAAATTCAGTAGCTATGACTCCTGCACAAGGAAGGTGTGTGAGCCCACAGCAAGAAAGCACCCCTGTGCAGAATGCAGATGGGAATTCTGTCCCTTCCATTTCCTTGTTACAGAATAGGCCTGTGTGGCCAAAACCCTGGACTAACCACTCCAGCCAGTGTGTTGTATGCTTGAGCACAGAGTAGTCAAAGAAAATTAATGTTCCCTAAATCACCACTTCCAAGTTAATGAGGCATACTTCACTGATGCATCTTGCTGGTATTAATAGTGAGACAGAGGGCAGCAACACAGTGAATAAGCTTTGTGAGTCTAATGAAAGAACTGAAATAGATGCTTTTGGTTATACACCAGTTACTGGAGGAGACTGCTTCAAAAAGCAAATTGTGACTCTCCCGAGGTCACATGGATTCCAAGCACCTTTGAATCATAACTGAAAACTGCACACATGATGAAGAGTCCTGGCTTTTCAGCAAACAGCATTATGGCAGTGCTATGGTATTATTCCCTGACATGCATGTGTTCTGAAGAAACACTTCTGAAGTCTTAAAATGCTTCTGAAAATGATCAGCAAATTATTTGAGAAATACCTGTTAAGGAGGAGGACAACTCTATGCCTGTAGATGTTTGTTAAAAATCTTTATACACAGAGCTCCATGAATGTATGAAATCTTCAGGCATTTAAATGCTGAAAGGGGTGACAAAAAAAAGTTCTGATTAGATTTGTTCTTCTAAGTAAGATCTTAAGCAGCATCTTTACGCAGTGTTGGTTTATTTAATTGTGGTGAGTTCTGGGATTGAGCTAACCACTAAAAAGCAGCCTATATTGAACAGTGCTCTTTGGTGTTTTGTTTTCTTTTTTTTTTTTTTAAAACAATTCTTTAACATGGGCATTTTGTTTATTGCAGCAGTTGTCTATGGGATGCCTTGATTCCCATTATCCTGTACTGGTGTGTATTAGGTAACCAGCATAACACCAAGAATAAATGACTGCCTTTGTTTTTCTGAGTCTTAAGGTCCATAAAAAACTAATTGGAGCAATGGGAATTTTGCTGAGGATTCCAGTAGGAATAATGCTGCATATGCTAGCTTACTGCATGGTAATACAATAAATTGACAGTGAACCAAAAGTAGTAATTAACTAATACTTCACTAACCTGTTCTTCATTATCAATGTGTATTTTAATCTGCATTAAATAAGCGTTACTGTTTCCTAACTCTCAGCAAATACAAAATGGTTAGACAATAAATTGTGGGAAAGCTGTCCAGGGTACATGACATGACAGGCATCTGAGCAGATTTCTTTAAACAGAAGACAAATGAAATAAACTGCCTCAGCAGAGTGCTTTAATACAGTCCTATTTTACTAAGGAGGCTATTGTTAATTGCAAGTATGCTATTGCCCTTTTCCTTATCTAGCCACTTGAGCCTATTGATATTTTATTAGCTGTAATCATGGCTATTAAGAAACTACACACTTTATTACCAGACTTTCTTTCAGTTGCTCATCTGCATTCAGGCTACAGTGGATCTTGGTCATCACTACAAATTAGAAAGATAACTCCAACTCTAGAGCAAATCAGTGATCTCTCAGATTTCTGACAGTGTCCTGCACAACGTGCTTCAAAAAAAGTCCCAAGATGGGTAGCACAGAAATAAAAAGCACAACATTTGGGTACTGATCCCAAATTTTCACTGTTTAGGGAAATACCGCATACTTCCTTATCTACCATGAGCTATACTTCAAAATACATGTTTAAAATGAGACACTTAAAACTATATATATATATATTTTTTTTTTTTTTTAATACCAGTGGCCCAGTTTTGTTGGCTGTTTCAAAGTCTTGCTGAAAGTACAGCTCAGTTTGACTTGACTTTCCATTTGGGACCTTGTTGCCTGACTATTTTTTTTTTTTTTTTAAAATCAAAGAATCTCACTAAATTGCCAGGCTTTAGAGTGTCCTGTGGAACATGGGCTGCCAATGCTTTAGGGTAAGTGGATATTGAGTAGGGATTTTTTTTTTTTTAAATCACAATTTAAAAACTTAAGTCTAAAGCGTGTCTGCACTGTTTTGACAGGAGATGGGAAAAGAGGACAGTTTGATCCTCTTTAATCTGACTGCTGGTGCTAACTTTGCCTAAACTTGTTCCAAAAGACAAGTGTTCAGTAAGGCTTTACCTTGAATCAACACAATGTTTTCTGTTTCTCCACAACCTTCTGCTGAAGACAAGGCTACATAAAAACAAGGTTTAATGTAAGGCATATTTAAGAGCTTATTTTACATAGTACTGCATTAAGAGAAAAGAGTGCATAGTGACTGAACTTCTCCTCAACACATTCTTTCTCTTGATATCTATGCAGGAGAGTACAGGAAAAAGCAAGATGAAGGTTACTGTTCTGTAACAGGTCCTGCAATAAGTGAGAAAGCATCAGCTGTCCGTTGGCTATGATCAGGGCTGCATTTGGGAACTGATCTCCCTCAGCACTCACCTTCTTCTTTGTTCAGCCTACATCACCTCCACTTCTGTGTGGATCCCTACTTATCTTTTTATCTGTACCTGAACAGAAGTCCACACATCTACAGTCTGCCCAGCAAGCAAAAGCAGCATGGGCTTATGAACTATGCACTCAGTTGATAAGCATGCCCATTTAGATTTCTTTACTACCTAGTTTCCAATAGTCAAATTCATAGAGCTTTGTTGCTATGTTCAAATTTGCCTAAAAAGTTCTCTACTTAGTGACTACTTAAGTGGCAGGGGGAGAGGGCAGAAACAGGACAGCAACACCTCATGTGCTAATTACCTTTTTAAAATAAGTCTCTCCTATATACACACTAACTGAAGGATGCAGTACTTTCAAAAGTAATAATAATGTGCCTGTGCTCCCAGAGTTAAATAATGATGTTATTAATGAAAGAAATAGCTGTTGATTTTTTTAGCCTTTATAAATCCTGAAGTGAAGAAATGGCTGAGTTGCTGCACAACTGAAATTATTCTTATACATATATACAATATGGATTTGGAAGGGGGGGAAAAGGAATTAATCCAAGGAACGTAAGAACCAGATATTTTACTGAATCCTGTATTCAGTAAACCTTTCTCTTTTGAACCACCACTTATGGCAAGAACCAGCTGTCTTGCTTTGGGCATATGCTGTTATACACATTCTTCTTCTGCTGTCCCTGCCGCATCCTCCTTTTTCCCCCCTAAAGTAACATTCCACAAGGACAGAGGAAGGTTTTATGCTGCATTTGGTGACATGTATGGACATACCTGTTAACTGCCACGTTAGAAACAGACTGCAGTACTTGCAGATGTTTGCTTAATGTGCACAGTATCTTTGCATGAATAGTTAGTTTGTACCACCAAGAGAACTGACCCTGTTGGTAACTGGAGAATAGCAGGCTGGGTAGAGCAACATCCTGTGCTTATGAGTCGCTTGGTTAGGATAAGGCAGACTGGGTGAAGCTGAGGAAACCAGGAAGAGACTTCTTCCTTGGCAGGAGGAAAAGAACCTTTAAAATGCTACTTGATTGTTACTGAAAGATGTCAAAGATAAAAGAAAGAGCTTTCAGAAAGTTAAGAATTCTAGAGCAGCATTCGTATGAAGTATTCCACCAGTATTCTACTCAGTGTTATTCCACCCTGGAAAAAAAACATAGGTTTTCCTTCCGAAAGAAACTAAAAAAGTTGGAAGTAATGACCTTGTAGCAGTGCTTCAATCTGCATGGTTCCTGGAAGGATTCCTCTATACCTTATTACTCTAGTACCTTATTGCTGGGGTACCTAGCCTTCTTCTAAACTTACATTATCCAACATTCTGTAGCACTGAGCAGATTCTCACTGTTCTAAAGACATTACAAAGCTTTAAAAATGAAACCCCAGTCTCCTCTTTCACTTTGCCATAAAACCACCAGTGCACAGAGGAACTATAGTGAGATTTTGTTCTTGTATTGATACAGCTGAAGGCCTATTATGTTTTGCTAAGTTTTAAAAAGTTAAACATTTCAAAGCTGTGTATAAACTGCTTTCTCTTAACATAAAAATATTTCTTCCCTTGAGTAGTTTTCTCAACTGCCAACAAAATGGAGAAACACATCAAAATATCTAGGAGTGGTAGGTAAATACTGACACAAACCAGGTACATTTAACTGGAAAGAGAGACAACTTGCTCTGAAAGTGCAAGACCAAAGTAGAGCCTTCACATCCTCATTGTTTAAAATAGCTAGATGCTCTGGAAGGTTACAATCTAGTGTTCAGGCTACTAAAAAATTGTTCTTGGCAAATCAAAACTTCTGCTGTGGCTGAGTTGCTTACTGAGATTTCATACAAGAAGCATGAGCTTTATAAATTACATGGGTAATGGCTTGTTTAATATTATGATTTATTTGTATACAATCATCATGTATGTAGCCTCTAGGTACAGCAAGTTGAATGCTGCGTGTTCTCTCCAGCCACAAGAGTCCTATATTATGGGAGCATGTGAACTGATGAAAATGTGAATGAAGAAAGAAATGCCACTGCCTAGCAAATAGCTTCTGGGAAGAAAAAGGTATTGGTCACAGCTATTAACTGCAACAAATACTTGGATGAAAGTGGTAGCAGTCTGATCAGCAACTAGCAGCTGGCCGTCTCTTCCACTGTATGAGCACCTTCAACAACAGCTTTCACACACTTGGCCATTGTCTGGGATGCTCTACTGATGGAATCTGCAGAAAGAGACAGATAAAACCACACTAATACATAAACTAATAATTTTTCCAGCATATGCAGATTCACACAGCCAATATAAAAATATGTAGTACAGGACTGCATACAAAGATGAGAAAGACAAATGCCCTATTCTTTGTGCAAATGCCAAGTCATCTTATGAGAAAGTTATGAAGGAAGAGTCAAATTCAACATAAATTGGTGGAAAGCTTTAAGCACCTCATAAAAACCATGCTGTAAAGCTAAGTAAGATGTATCGCAGGTTTCAGAATGGGAAAGTCATCCTCTACGTACCTGTCATGTAGAAGTCTTTTATTGTGAGCTGAGGTGGAACAAGAGGATCAGCAAGAAGCTGCTGCTTTACTAACTGTGGCAAGAAAGGAAGAAAAATGAAATTAAGCAGCTTTATGATAGGAACTTGGTACCAAAGTATTTCTGTTGTGAAATCTGCATTCACTGCTGCATTCACTGTTCAGTGTAGATCTAGTTATACTCGCAGTACTGTGTATGAAGGTGGCTCGTTTTCTTAAAAAGCATTCACCTGTGTAACAGCATTAAACCATGCTTAAGTGTTTTGCTTACCTTTGATAATTCATTTGCCTGCTTGAAGTAGTTAGCCTCTTCCACATCATCGTATCGGACCAGGTTAGGAGATACTTCTTCTAAACGCTTCCGTATTTCATCAAGGTTCTCATAAGGCAAGGTCAAACCAGCCAGCTGAGGGATTCACAGAAAGAGATGCCATCAAATCCACATGTTCAATACATAGTATTTTAATTACCAAGCCATTAGCACACTTAAAATAAAAATCAGGAAAACTATGCTCCTGAAAACACTGGCAGTTCTAACATACAGACTGAAGCCTTTACAGCAATCACAGTATTCTGTTGAGATTTGATACATACAGTTAAAACTACCTCATGGTTCGAGAAAAAAAATCAAAAATCAGGAAAGAGACAGAATATTTTTGTGTGTATATATATAACCTTGCTTGTACTTTCCCTTGTTTCCTACCAAATGTGATAGAAGTTGATATTATCAATGCATCACTTCTAGTGACTTGTACACATGTTCGTGTCTTTCCTGATATCAGATCCTGTCCCAAGCATTGTTTTCTTTCTAAAAGCAACAAATTGTATTCTCCCATCAGTTTGCTCTAAAGCACATCAGGAAGACCAGCAGAAATTCCAGATAAAGCTTCATCCAGAATATATTCCAATTGCATACAACAGCTACAACATTAGTTCTAGCCATGAAAGGTAAACAGTATTATTCAGCTCACACAATAATGAAAGCATTCAATACAAAACACTGTTACATAAGACCACAAGCATACATTTCCCTAGAAATATACCATTTTGGAAACAGTTCTCAATAGCAAAGGAACTTAACCACTTGCTATACTTCTACTAGAAGCAATTTATAGTGGAAACATTACCTCAGAGACAGCTCTTATGATTTTCCAGTCTTCCCTTGCCATCCCAGGAGGTGTTACTGCTACTCTTGTCTGCTGGGCCCTACCTTCAGTATTCACATATGTTGCTGCCTTTTCTGTATATGCTGCTCCTGGGAGAATAACATCAGCCATGGGAGCTCCCACATCCCCATGATGTCCTAAATAGGTAGACAAAAAAAAAAATAAAAACAGTAAACAGCAAAATAAAACAAAGTGGAATACTTTACTAAAGCAATATAGAATCTGTGTTCCCAGAAGGAAAAAAGTTTGAGGTTCACTTAATCATCAGTGACACAAAGCATATTTTGATGACTTTTCTGAGGTTTTATCTGACCTCACCTTGAGCCCATCACTTTGGTGATAAGAGCCTGCAAGCAGTAGAAAATAGTGATTCAGCCTCTATAGCCAGTCAGCTTAGTAGAACTCCTGGAACAAGGAGCTTAGTGAATTAAGGTAAGACCACATTTTGGTATGACAGAACAGCTGGGAACCAACATCTTTCTGCCAGGTCTGAAACTAAGCTGCACACTGTCAAACTGGTTTATATTCCCCTATTAGTTATCAATAATTTCTTATTTCTACTTAAGAAATAGAAAACCAGTCTGTCAGTTGCATGTTGGAAGTTTCATTTCTTGTCAGAAAACAAAGGCTATAACTTAAAGGGTCAGATACATTTCTAAGAGCATGACACTGTGTAGGCTCTCTCTCCAGCTTTCAGCTGACAACACTCCTAAATTTACATGTACTAATTACCTTGATAGATGATAAAGCAATCCTTTGGCAAATCCTGACGTGTTATACAACCAGAATCTGCTCCCAAGAGATACAATACTTTGGGAGGATTTTTCCTAATTGCCTCCACTCCTGGTTTGAAACCCAGATCCAAAGCAGCTACCTGGCTTGCAACCCTGCAGGAACAAACATGACAAGTTATTTCAGAATTTTCTCATCAGAACAGGCTTAATTTTTTTTTTTTGAGCAAATATTTTGGACTGCTACATCTCTAACAAGACAAAATTGAAGCATAAACACAGCTGTGAATTTTGAGAAAGTAGCTGACAATACTAGGTTGGTTTTGCCTTTTGACTGACTGATGCCAATTCAACTCTTCCTAATGAATCCCGCTTACTTAAGATGGGATGGCAGAATAAAGGCAGACAATGCAGTTCAGGGCCTAGTGGTGGAGAGCTACCTTGTCATGCAGAACACCACAGTTCACATTTCAGCAATGACCTTTGCTTAGCAGGACTTTCTCCACAGGGCAGATGAAAGACTATCACGAGCCACATTGAATCATCTTAGATCTAAAGACCACCACTACATCACTACTCACTTATTCACACACACACACACACACACACACACACACACACACACACACACACACACACACACACACACACAACCACATTCTTAAAATGAAGTTGTCACTCCTATTTTGCAGCATTTATTTTTCCATAATCCTACATAGTCAGGTGCAATGTTCATGGATATATTTAGAAGTCTCTCAGTAGAGTACACATCTTTCAATGTTACTGTTATAAAACATTAAATTTCTCCTTTCATGCAAAATGATTCATTTTGGTATTAGAAGTGTGAGTTTCAACAGTAGGGTTTTACATTTCAGCTTCCTTGAGAGGACCAAGCATTGCTCTTGCTAAGGAATATTTGATAGAAAGACTTCGCTGCATCTCTGAATCTGAGAGCAACTGCATTTGCTGAAATCATTTTTCTTTTACAGAAGTTGTCAGCATGACAGTTTTAGAATGGAGTGGGGAAGGACTTCCACAAGGGAAGCTTGCCCATTGAATTAATAATAGCACTGAGGGGAAAAGCTTTAAAGGTGCATACACCACTCAATTATGAACTTGCACAGTAAAGAAATAAGAGTTTACATATATATAATATATATAAGTATATAATAAGAGTTTATTATATATATGTATATTTATTAACATATTATATATGTTATTTATATAAGTTTGCAATTCTGTTTTTCCTTACTGAGATAAGAAGCCATCATTTAGCAAGTAACAATGGTCTGCCCTGCCTTTTACTGGGCACTTTGGTACGTTATTAAGCTCTTTGTGTTTTGTCTCTCTAAATTTACACATTAAATTCCATAGTTAAAGATAGCAGAATAAGAAATCTAACGTAATCTTGAGAAGAGCCTGAGAAGTTTGCCAAGTCAAGAAACTGATTTTTATTTATGCTTCTGCTAGTTATATTCCCTGCAGGTTCTAACCTGATAAAGCATTTGAATACACACAAATTTGTGTGCATGTGTAAAGATAACTTGTGTAGGGCCAGCATTGAGTGAATGAAAACAGCCCCCTAAAAAGCTTTAAAGCAAACCTGTGAAGGATGTTCATAACTTTCCAATCAGAACCAACTCCACTCTTAGTCCTGGCATTTTGTGCAATGGTGGAAACTGCAGCATGGATAGCTGCTCCATCGTTGCGCTGCAGTGCTGCACTTCCTACCACCACCATTGGCTTTTTAGCTTGGTCGAGGACCTGTGTGAGGATGAAGACATGAATTCCAAGGCTCTGATGACTATTCTTAGTGCAGATAAAGTAATAGATAGCATAATTTCAATGTAAGCCTTCCATGCAAAAACTACAGTTCTGAAATAGTCTTTATTACTAAATGAAACTATTACAAGAGAAATGATGGCAGTAGGTACCCTGTTAGCACAGAACTGTACTCCAGACTCTTAAGTGGAAACAGCAGTGGCTGATACAGCCTGTTTCACATCAAGAAATATTTCAGGAGTTTCCTGCACCGGAAAGTTTTTACTTGACATATTAAACAGTTCACACATGCTTAGAGCACACCAATCACTACCTCATCTCTGCAGTTAATTAAATGCTAATAACCCTATACACAGTACTTCTAATCATATCTGTCTCTGTGAGGAATCCAGACTGTTATTTAATGTATCTGAACTTTTAATAGATTCAGAAGCAGTGTGTACCTTGCAGAATGCATGTTTCCCAGAAGCAATGTCCTGGAGTATCTGTGGGGATTCTCCCAGATGATCATACGTGTAGGTCAGATTCACAGCAGAGCCAACAAGGGCCACATGCAAGTCATTGTGAAGCCAGCTGAAAACACAGCAAATGTTACACAAAAGAAATACAGGATTTTAGTCAACCAAACCCACTGATGTAATTTCCCAAAATAGGATGCAAATTCTTTCAAAACAGCTTAAATATCAATCACTGTTTTATTAAAATGTGGCTTAACATTATTATTTTGGGCAAGCTCATGGTTTTTAGAGCCATTTCTCTGTATGCGTTCTGGGATTAATGCAGCAGCACTCCTTATGAAAGAAGTTCAGATCTCAGTTCTCCATTCAAACTTTTGCCAATTTAATGGCAAATAAAACCATGCACAAAATGAGGTGCTGTACCTTTAAGGCATCTTTTACAGTGTTAGGGAAAAACAAGCAAAGAAAATGGAAAAAAAAGCACTCATCTACCGCTAATGTTAAGATTATTCTTGTGCTTAACTCCTGGTTACATCAGAATTGAGATTAGAACATTCACAGTAAAGAGTTCTGAATTGGACAGTTTTAGAAATCCGCTTGCTTATTTGATACAAAGAAAAATGTTGCTGGTTAGAATTTTTTTTTGCAGTTCCTCACAGCACAGTCTTTCAAGAGATAAACGTTCCATAAATTTAACTGCATTTTTCTTTTCATCTCAACATTTTGAAAACAGTTGTCACTATTTAAAATGATGCACTTTAGAAAATCTCCAACCATAAGGTAGGACGGGGCTTTATAAACTTCAGTTATCACCCGCTGATGCATCTTGTTAAAGATGAATTAGCAATGTTCAAAAGAAATGGCTCCACTGCTTGTCAAAGACAACATGACATTTGAATTACTGTTACTAATCAGAAAGCCTAGTTTGTTAAAACAGATACAAGAAGGAGCAAACCAATGCTGAAAATTATTCTTTAAAGAATTATGCTTTAACAAGCAACTTTAAACAAAGTCTGAGGTGTCTGTGTTACATAAGAAAGGAATAAATGAGCATATGAATGTCTTTAAAACATCAAAGTGAGAATGAACAAAACACAGCCATACACTACAGGAAGAAGAGACACCCCTTGTCTACACATCCCCTCTTAGTAAAGGGTGAACTAAATCCACCAGGTCCACCTGGATGAGTGCCTTCAACTTACTGCCTGCAGCTCTAGTGGAGCACAGAGCCAAATCCAGATGCATTTGCATGCTTGTTCACCACCAAGGGATACAAACCTCTTCCGAATTCTAGCATTAAAAAGTGGTGCCTCAAAGCGTGGATTGGTGCCAACCAGAAGCAGGACATCTGCCTCCTCCACTCCAGCAATCTTGGTATTAAGCAGGTAGTTAGAGCGTAAATCTGTGCTATAACAGTGACAAAAAAAGAAAGAAGCAAGGCAGTGAACATTCAGGGAAGGAGTGAAGAAATAAATGTGAAAAAGATACTAAATGCCCCAAATATATATATTTTTTTAATCTCAGCAAAAGATACTTTTTATTCTGAATTACTAATCCAAATAAAATCAGCAGCTTTCCTAAGTGTCAGAAACAGCATGAGAAGAACTACAACACAGACAATTAAATAGAATGATTGAGTTATTAAGCTTACTAACTCTCAGTAGCTCACTGTCAAACTGCAGCAGACTCAGTAAGTGTGATGCTGTACACAAACCTTGCTGTAGTGGAGACTTCTGCCTCTGCTCACAATCAATACTCTCTATAAACAAAACCTGCTAACACATCAATAATTACCACCCTTGGTCATCTCAGATTCTTACCATAAAATGATTCACAGACTGGAGAGTTTATTAACATAATAATTATGAACTTTGCCTGGATTCTTACCCAGCTCCAGTAGTAGGAAAGATCTCTTCGGTGCAGAGCATATCGCAATTTACTCTATTCAGCAAGTCTTTTAGAGCTATTAGTGCTTCCGCATCCACCAGTCCTCCTACAATTGCTGCTACATCCTTACCTTGGACAGCCTTTAGCTGGAGGGACAGAAAGTATAAACATAAGCAAGAGAAACCACAGAATTGAATTCCCTTTGGGGCCAGGTAAATGTGTTACATTAGAACGAGCCAAAGACAGGCAGTCTACTAGCCTGGAGGAACACAAAAATCAGTACGAGACTTCCTCAAGGCAGCGATTCCAACTCCTTCAGACCTTGCAATGGAAGCAAAGAACAGCTCTATGCAGGGGTCTCTCATTTGAATTACCGTATCGACTGATTTTTATTTGGTGTGGTGAGGAAGACGACTTCATGCTTATATTTTAGTGAAGCTATAGCACTGACAGAAAACAAACTTCCATTGGACAAGCTCTGATAAACTTAATCCACAGGCATTACCTGAGAAGCAATGACTTTCATAACAAATCCTACTACTGTAACACAGGGTGAAACATCCCCAAGGGAAGTTCAATTACAGTTATTCAATTCTACTTCAACCCACATAAAATTTTAATCAAAATCCAAAGCAGTCATGCAGCACTTCATTTGAGCACCAGAATCAATCACTGCACACAGAGAGCAATGAGGCAAGCACGATTCAGATAAAGGTAATACAGAATTAATGGCTCCAGTGGCAAAAGTGTTGATAGCACAATTTCAGTAAATTTAAAGATTCAGACAGATCGGAGTGATTTGAGAAAGGCACTTCCTCTTGGGATTCTGAAGTAGTTTAGTTTGCTATTTAAATGCCCCAAATTATGCACTGCCTGTATATTCTTGAAATCATGATAAGGCAAAATTTTTCAGGTCATCTAATCCACAAAATACTGAATCATATTCAGAAGAGATTTAAGTGGAAGTACAATAGAAGTCAAATTCTCCCCACTAACCTTAGAGAAAAAACATCCTTTCCTATATAGCTCTTTCCCTATTAATCACTTTAACGTGTCCAGCCCTAGGAATTAATTTTACATGCTATACATACTGAACATTGCTCTTACCACACCAGCAACACGAGTTAACACATCCTCCCATGAAGCATAAACAAAGAGTCCTTTCTCATTTTTGATCATGGGCTGAGTCAGCCTCTGACGCTTCAGACCATCATACGCAAACCTGAGCAAAAACACTGATGTTAGTAAAGAGCAAAGACAGTTGTGTATACTGAATACTTTGTAAGACTATATTTTTAAAAGCTGTGCAATTATTAGATTTTCCAATTATTCTCCAAACCATGCAAAAAAAAAAAAAAAAGGGAAACACCACAAAAATGAAAATACCACAAACCCAATAGCTTTGGTTATCAGCAGTATGTTTTACCAATTACCCTTCATCGTATCTTTCCAATAGTAACAGCAAAAATCAGGAGTCAGAGTTACTGTGCAGGTTTCTGGTTTTTAAGTGTGCCTATGTGTGCATAAATGCATGTGTGCAAATACCTCCCACACACCTTGTTTTGTCAGATATCCATTCCTCATTGATATCTTCATGCAGCCTTGGCAATATTCTCATTACTTCTCCAGTCCTTGTGCTCACTACAATGTTGCTTCCAACTGCATCAAGAACATCAATGGACTCCACCTTCCTGTTCAGCAGAATAAACAAGAATTTGCAGTTTCCTATAGACTAACAGCAGATAACTGCATAATAAATATTAAAAAATAATCAAGAGCTGTAGGGTAAGCTTTAGATTTACAGTAAAGAGATATCTTTAAAAAGATATTTTAAATAATTTGAATTTAATTAGTTTCAATTTTTCTAATAAGTATAATCTCAAATATTATGAGCATAATCTAAAAAGTTAGAACTAAGTATAGTTTGTCAACTATACCCAGAAACTCTGGCATTTTTCCTTTTCTTGAAAGATTTCTGAGTCAGCAACAGAATATTAGATTTAGTCTACTAAGGGTTCTACAATAAGAAAACCAGAAAAAACCCTATGATCCGGATGAGGGCATATTGTCAGATAAAGATAATAGGAAAAACAGAGGAAGTTGCACGGTGAGCTAAGACACACCTTGTCTCCCATGGGCGTGCAGTAAAGGCATAAGGCTTGGAGGTAAGTGCACCAACGGGGCAGATGTCAATAATATTCCCTGATAACTCAGACATGAACATCTTTTCAACATAGGTACCAACTTGCATGTCGTTTCCTCTTCCAGTTGTTCCCAAGTCATCTACACCTGCGATCTCACTAGCAAATCTGGTAGACACAATAAGATTGAAAAACAGATTTGGAATGCTTAACAGCAACACAGCACATTTTTTTCAACTCTTTCTGAATACAAACATTAGCCTTTGTTCACATACCTCAAGACAGAGAACTACTACCTTGATACATTCATCTCATGCAGGATTGTACGTATGTTGAAACTCATTTAGATGGGGCCCACAAAAATTAGGTGTAGTTAAATCAAAACACCACAGTGGTTTAGTGGTCACTGAACTTCAGAGTTCAAGTCTAAGATTAGCTGTACCTAAGAACTTCTTTCTAGAAGTAGACAGATATGTTGTATTCTTTTTCCATCTGGCTCAAGGCAGTACTGCATCTCAGAACCAAGGAACAGCATAAATACAGCTACCAGAGGCTGTCAAGAATAAATCAATCTTACAGATCTGGCCAAGGAAGTCACCAGTTCTGTCTAAGAGTGCCAACTTCACTCCATTCTGGCCATCTCTCTCTGCTTCCTTTGACAGCTGTCTGACAGCTCTGGGAAAACAGCCATCAGACCCTTCCAGAAAGAGTTCTTAAGTACAATTAGAAAAGGGAAAAAAATGTTGGCTGCCTCTCACATTTCTTTTACAAGTAACAAGTTTATATAGATATTGCTGCTGAAGTACTCTCTCCAGTGAAAAATAAAGGACATTACCTGATACACCGAGTGCACTGTATACACCGAGTCATGATTGTTTTGACTAATGGGCCAATGTTCTTGTCCTCAACAGCGCGTTTTCCCTCTCTAAATCTACTCCTATCACTGCCAAACATCATTGATTGATCCTAGAACAGACAATGAAAAAATATATGTTTCCAGACTGCTGGACAGCACAGTGTCACCTAAGGCAAGACATTAATACATGTCTACACCATTTAAATGAATGTTGTACCTGTAGATCACATTCTCCACCCTGATCACAGATAGGACAGTCCAGTGGGTGATTTGCCAGCAGGAATTCCATTACACCCTCTCTGTTGGATTCAGGAATACAGTTAATGTTCACTCCATGCCCGTTAGCAGACAGTACAAGTAATCAGCCACAGGAGACTAAAACAAAGGTACCTTGCTTTCCTGGACTTCTCAGAATTTGTCAGAATGTTCCAGCCCTTCATAACTGGCATGGCACAAGCAGCTACTGGCTGCAATCATCATAAACAGCAAGCATGAGCACAACATATTTCTTCTCAGTATTGACATAAATCCCAGCCTCCCTCCCCGAATTCTGACATAGGCACCTGTTATTAATTTAACACATTACAGAAATAAAAAGGTACCTGCACTAAAAAAGAAAAAAGAAAACCTAACCAATAGCATCACTAGAAGTCACTAATTTAATATTAGTTACTAATAACTTGCTGTAAAAAAAAAAAGTTAGATAATTGAGGTTAATTATTTCAAAATCTTCTAGTACTGAAGTTGAAAGCATGTATCATTTAGCTACTGGGCACTTATTTGGACACAACATTTCCCAAGAGTCATGGAATAAAACTCTTCACAAGATGAACGCAAAATTATCAAAAAACCCTCCTCAGAAAATGAATCCTTCCTGCCTTCCACTCACATTATGATACAGATCATAATTTCAATCCGCAATGATGCAATACTACTGGAGATACAAAGCTCAAACTGTTGAATTCGAGCTGACATGAGCTAGGGAGTTTCACAGGAGTACATAAATGTTTATTTAAGTGCCCAATCCAGAACTCCAAAAGAATGCCTTAAGTATCTAACTGGACTTGGTAGAACAATACTGCCGAAGGCAGAATTCAATCTGAGTTAATTACTATTTTACAGTGAACTTCAACGGTACACAGTGCACTAAAATACAAAGTGGTAACTACAGTCCTTAGGTAGAGCAAACTAGTGCAAGTGCTAATCCTATGGCTGAGTCCAAGTGTTCTGCTTGTGTGCTATCAACTGAAAATCTGCAGGTGAAGCTTGAATTACATAAAAACATACCCGAAAATACACAGCTATCAAATGCTCATCTCACAGCAAGATAATACATAAGAAAAGGAGTGACCACTCACAGATCTAAAAATAGACAATCACAGCAGCCCAGTATAACTTGGTCTTAATGCATATATAACAGTGATTAACTTAAAAGTGGGGAAAGGGAAAAACCTGCTTGAAGCAGCTGAATTACAGTAATTGCTGTGCTTAAGATTGTACAAAACAAGTACAAAGCAAAAACTGTACTTCTTACAGAACATACGCAGTACCTTTGGAGCTTTCTCTATTTCCACAAGACACATCCTACAGTTTCCAGCAACGGAGAGACGGTCATGGTAACAAAACCGCGGTATCTGAATTCCAGCCTTCTCACAGGCCTACACAGAATAAAGAACAAAGGGAAATTAAATTTCAGTTACATCTTTCAGTAAGATCTTACAACACATAGCACAGACAGCTGAAGTTTTCCCCCAAAGAGCAGTGGTTTTAGCGCCCAGAAATATGGAGCTTTCAGCTTTTCAACTCAACTAAACTCTTAGCTTCTAGAGGAATAAGTTTTGAAAATTGTAAACAAGCAGCAATATGCAAAGGTTATTAATAATAAATATGATTATTTTCCAACACAATGCCTAGCTAACAAACTGAGAATTGGTCTTTCATTCTTTCTTTAAAGGTTGAGGAAGTCTGTTTATTAGATAGAACACCAGAAGCAAAAAATGAAGTTCTAAAGAAAAAAGACACTATTTGAAGAAAAGTACATAAAGGAAAACTTGAAAAACATGTAAAAAAGAATGGGCATTATGACATCAGAAAATCCAACAAAATTGGTACACAGCATGAATACACAGGGGCACTGTCCATCTTCGATCTCAGCACAAACTTAAGCCCAAAGAAACAGTCTTCCACACTATGTCTGAAGAGGCAACACAACAGGTTAGATAAAAGATTTGCAGAGAATGAATGAACCTGCTTTTTGTCTACAACCCTCCCATATCACAGGATTTCTATGACAGCACTAGCTACAGATGACACAAAAAACACTACAGAATTATTTGTTTATGTACCACCAGTCAGAAATAATCAATTAATTAGCAACTTGTATCTATAACAATTAGATAGATCAATAAGATAGGACAATATCTTATTATCAGCATAATATAAAGGTGTACCATTAGGGAAAGAAAAAAAAAAAATTGCTTACCCATATTAGAAGACATATTGGAAGAGTGCAGGTTCACAGAAGAAAACTCCACCAGGGAGGGATCTCCAGAAAGAGATCCTTCCCCCATGGCAGTCAGCCCTTAAATGAGGTCTAAGAGAGGTGCAGCCAGGCTCCACCCCTTCCTGTCATACAGCTGAACTGCCTCCACCTGTGCTCCCAGGGCTGACCCAATCCTTTCCCTAGGAGCTCAATCAGTGGTTCAGGCCGTGACTCAACAGTTCCCATACAATATCGAAAGAGCAGCTATGTTCTAATTCATTATACTGTACCCCCACTGAATGGCTGCTTGAAAAGATGTCAGACTGGAGAACGATCTACTTGACATTTTGGCCTGAAAAGCAGCAAAAATGAGCGTAAGCTGGGAGATCCAAAGTCTGCTATTCCCCACAGCAGAAAGCATGAAAGCAGTGCAGGAACAGCATTATGAGCTGTAAGAACTAGTAACCAAAAGCAATCCCTTGTTTGCCTGAGACACCATTTTAAGGAACAAAATCAGCAGATGATGATGCTCAGTTCAGTCATTAGACAGGTGCTACAGCTTCTAGAATCTAGAGCTAGAATTTGTAGCTTATGGAGTTTGCCATAGCTGATAGCATTCCGAGCTGGAACCAGAACTTATTTAAGTCTGTTCTTGTATGCCTTACTTCAGCCTTGCAGATTGGATTCAACGTGAAATCGGAGGCACACATGGCCAGGCTGGACCGGCCGCGGGCAGCCTGACATGAGTGGCAGAGCCGCCCACAACAGGGAGGGGCTTTAAGGTCCCTTTCAAACCCAGGCAATCGGTAATTTTAAGATTTTAAAGGCTTCTGCAAGCGAGAACACAAACGCCGCAAAGAGCCGCGACGGAGCGCAGTAAAGCCTCGCCGTGCGGCGCCCGCACCTGCAGCACCGTGGTTCCGGGGTCCACCAGCACGGGCTGGCCGTCCACAAACACCTCGATCTGGTTGCCGGCTGCCGTGGCAGTCGTGCGGCCTGAAAGACAGGGGAAAGTTTTCGTAACAAGCCCTTCCCCGGCAGCCGGACGCGAACGGGCAGACCCCGCACCCGTCGGGGTCTCACGGCGCCGACGCGACTCCGGTCCCGCTCACCTCCCGCCGGCAGCGGGCCGGCACCACTTACCGCGCAGCGCGGAGGACGGCGCGGCCGCTGCGAGGGCCGTGCGGAGGGCGGGCAGGCGCAGCATGGTGCTGTGCGGCGTTCTGCGGAGAGAAGCGGCGCGGGGCTGCGGCGCTCGGAACGTCTCGCGGCACGCTGCAAACGCGCCGAGTGAGGCGCGCGGCCCGGGGTCACCTTGCGGGCGGCTACGCCGGCAGCCCCGGCCCGCCTGGCGGCACCTCGAGAGTGACGGGAGGAAGGCGCCGGGCCCGCGGCTGCAGCCCAGCGCCCCTACCTCGAGGAGGAGCCGATCCCGTTACCGGCGGGTGCGGGACGGCCGGCGGAGATAGCTCGTCCTTACCCGTCCGCCACAGCCCCTATGGCGACCGCCTCGGCCCTTTCCGCCGCTCCTTCGGCAATCTCCGGGAACGAGCCGATCGGCAATTTTCGGAACGGAGCTCTTCGGATCGCTCCGCTAGGCTGCGCCCGTCGGCAATTTCCGCCTTCCCGCGGAGCCCTCTCGGCCACCGTCAAACGCGCCGCTCCGGCAAGTTCCGCCTGTGCCGCTGCCGCTTTCGTCGGCCGACTGCCGCTACTTCCGCTGATGCAGCGAAGCGGGGGGAGGGTGGGACGAGGGTCGGTGTAACACCGGCCCAGTACTGACAGGGCTCCTGAGCTCCGCACGTTCCGCTACACATGTCACTCTAATCCACCTCCGCTTGTATGTCGCCCAGTTTGCAGCACGCCCTGCGCTTGAGCGGCGCCCAGCCCGCCGGGAACTATTTCGGCGCTTTCCGGCGGAAGGATACGTGTTCGTGCAATGCCGCGGAGGGATCAGCCGCTATATAAGGGGAGCGCAGGAAGTGCTGGGCCTCTTTGCGCGGCGGCGGGGCTTCGGTGTGGGCTGGCGTTAGGCGCCGCTGCCAACATGGGCTTTGGGGACCTTAAGTCCGCTGCCGGCCTGCGGGTCCTCAACGACTT
The DNA here is from genome assembly GCF_951394365.1 of Tetrao urogallus. NCBI lineage: Eukaryota > Metazoa > Chordata > Aves > Galliformes > Phasianidae > Tetrao > Tetrao urogallus. The sequence continues at coordinate 24,638,523 of NC_136821.1, forward strand.
CCTGGCCGACAAGAGCTACATCGAGGGGTGAGGGGCGGCGGAAGGGAGGCGGGCCGGGCCGTGGCGAGGCCTGACGGGGGAGCGGCGGGGTGGCCCTGGGACACGTGTGTGCGTAACCCTCGTGTCGGATGGGCGGGCGCTGGGCTGCCGCTGGGGCGCGGGCCGCCGTGTGCTCCGTGGAGGGCGCCTTGCGGGCGCTGAGCACGGGGCTGACCTCGGCTTCTTCCTGCAGGTATGTGCCCTCCCAGGCCGACATAGCGGTCTTTGAAGCTGTCGGTGCCCCGCCTCCTGCAGAGCTGTTCCATGCTCTTCGGTGGTACAATCACATTAAGTCCTACGAAAAGCAAAAGGCGAGGTATGCTTAAACTGCAAACTGAACACGTGTGAACTGGTGTGCATACTGCTGTGTTTCTCTCTGAGCTCAGAGAGGAAGGGGCTTTTCCCTGCTGCTGTATGGCCTCTTGCAACAGAAACAAGGAACAGATGAGGAAGCTGAATCTGCCTTTGTGCAGATTCTACAGGGTTTCTGTAGAAACTTATAAGAGAGCTTGGGTCTTGTTGCTGTCTCCTATTCAAGTGACTGTGCTGAAAGCTGGAAATTACTTAGCAGTGATCTACTCCATGAGGGTAGGATCAGAATTAGGAGCTGTGAGAGAAGGCTGAAGACAACAGGCAGAAATGAAGAAGGTGATTTGTTCAGACTTCTAATCCCGGAAGGTGACACTAAATTGAGGATTGACAATGAAGAAACACATGTGAAGAATGATGACTGTAAAGGCTAAGGCTATTTCTTCTCTTTTAGCGATGTTAGTGTTCATGAAAGGTGCTGAATTGACATCCATGGTGACTGCAGGCCTCTCTGGAAAGGTACAGCATAGGCAGTGTCAGCACTGCTACACTGTCACCTTTTTGTGCCCCAGCCCTCTTCTGAAGGGGGCTGGTGTGAAGTTGGGTGGCTCAGCTCTCAAACCCAGACAGGACTGAGATGATAAAGTTTCCTCAAAAAGTCCAGTCTGGAAACTTCAGTTAATTACTGAAAATTAAATCTTAACTTTATGACATTTATAGCAGCAGTTCACGGTAACAATAGGAAACTAATGGGATTTTGGTCCCTTGTGCACCGTCAACATGTTTTCTGTTACTACTAATTTAAACAAGTGAAAATATTTTTAGGGTAACAAATTGATAACTCCTGCTACACAAAATATATTGCAGATTCCCTTATGGAAATTTTTACTATCCATATAGTCACACACACAGGGCAGCAAAATAACATGGGATCCATCAGTGATTAGATAGGCAATCTTTGTAGGATTTGCTGTAGTTTCAATTAAGGTGTTTCCAGAAGCATTGTTTTGTGTTTTCAAGTAGCAAAACTAACTTTTCTTGTTCTTATCACAGTGTTATTGCTATGAATGTACTTACGAATAGTAATCAAGTAGCATTTCTACAGATATTTGAATAGGTTCTTATTACCTGTTTTCCTTTAGTCTGCCAGGAATAAAGAAGGCTTTGGGGAAATATGGTCCTGCTGATGTTGAAGACACAACAGGTGCAGCCACAGATAGCAAAGATGATGATGACATTGATCTTTTTGGATCTGATGATGAAGAGGTATTGGTGACTTAGTTTTATACATATATATTTAAGAACCACCTGGATAGGCAAGTGTTTACCTTACTAGTTTTAATTTGTGACCTTAATAACAGATACTGTTCAGGATCTCCAAACTCCAATGTCTTTGTTGAATGTAACATAAAAACTCCCCATTAGAAAGAAATAGGATGGGTTGAAATGTCTGCTTTGACTGGTTACATGATGAATAAAACAAAAATCACCATCTTTCGGCTGACAGCTGTGATGATTTGTTTTTTCCTGAGTAGATGCCAGTCAATCTAATAGTGCTTTAAGATCCAGGGCTTTGGTGCTTTTTTTTTTTTTTTTTTTTTTTTGTGACTTTGTATTTCTGTTTCAGGAAAGTGAAGAAGCGAAGAAACTGAGGGAAGAACGCCTGGCCCAGTATGAATCAAAGAAGTCCAAAAGTATGCCTTTGAATAACTTTGACCTCCTTATGAATTTGAACAGCATGATTAGAAATAGTGTTTGTAAAAGAGAAACTTCACTGGAATGAAGCAGAAGTAGTTTGCTTCACCTGAATGGTCTGTGAGCTTAGCCTTTCCTATAGCAAATCACTGAACCTTAGCATACTGTTTGTCCTGTCTATTATACCTTTGTTTATCTTTAATGAAGAAGCTAAGGTTTTTCTCTACAAAAAGAACTCTGGGATCTTATTCAAATAAAACAGATGCAAAGTAGTATAAAATGCATCTGCATAAGAACTCTGACTAGTCTAAGAAAGTCAATCAATAGTTAGCTTTGAAAAGAAAGGCTGTTGCATGCAGGTTCCTCCACAGTTACTGGTCTGAAACTGTTTGGGATTGTAGCAGTTGCAGTATTCCCTCTGTGGAAGATAAACTGTTACGTAGTATTAAGCTCCTTCTCAGATCCCCTAAGAAGGACTTTCTATGTAACAAACAATGTTAGCTTATGTTACCTTTTTAGAGCATTTTTTGAAAACATGCATCTATATCTTAAATATCAGGATATATATTTTCTGAACTCTTAAAAACGCATGTTGGTACAAAAGGCCTGAGTTATGAAGTTTTTTTTATTAAGCTGGGAGAGTTTGTCTTGTGAAGTTAGTTTTGCAGGTATATTCTTGAGCTTCCTGAAAATTTCCCAGCTGTTGATAGGAAGTTTCTTTTCTTTTTTTCTTCAGAACCAGCTGTTGTTGCCAAATCATCAATCTTGCTTGATGTGAAACCTTGGGATGATGAGACAGACATGGCCAAATTAGAGGAGTGCGTTCGAAGCATTCAAGCAGATGGCTTGGTCTGGGGGTCTTGTAAGTAACATTCAAAGTGGGGAAAATGGTGATCATGTGGTGTGCGGGTGCTGTATATCCATCTGTGATAATATAGGTAGCTAAAATAGAGAATTAACTGCCATGCTGCGCAGAGCATGTGCACCATGAGCTGTGCATGTGTGCTGCTTGGTGAACTAGCACCCACTAAATAGCAAACTGATGTTTTTCTTTGCATAATCTCACAAGAGTGATAATGTAAAAGGGGTTAGTCAGAAAGCTGCTAGGGCAGCAGCAAGGTTTAAGATTCAAATAAGCACAACTTTCAGATCAACTTGTTGATTAATGCTGTCAGCCACTTATATCTTTGACTTGACTTTTCAAGCAAGGAGTGTTTAATGCTTTCTTTTGTTTGTTTTGCAGCCAAGCTAGTACCAGTTGGCTATGGTATCAAAAAGCTTCAGATTCAGTGTGTTGTTGAAGATGATAAAGTTGGAACAGACATGCTGGAAGAAAGAATAACAGCTTTTGAAGATTATGTACAATCAATGGATGTAGCTGCTTTCAACAAGATCTAAGCCTTGATATATCTAGAATAAATATAATTGCAAAAATTGGGCCATCTCTGTCGTTAATTCAAAGTCATAGTGGAATCCAGTTTGTTAATGTAAAATTTGATTAATGGATAAAGTAGAAGCTAATAAATTGGATTTTAGGATTGTTCCAGCACCATAGTACCTAGTGCCAGAGCAAAGAGAGTGCCAGTTGCCGTATGTCTAGGCTTAATGTTCATGTGGCTTTAAATAACTGAAATGCCCTTTATTTTAGGCGGTTACGTATTTGGATACTTGTATTTAATCTGGAAGGAGAGATTGCTTTCAGGGAGAAGCACAGGGCTGTAGCACTTTTTTCAAAAGGAATATAAACTTTGTATAGAAAGGGTGGTGTTTAACCAAATAGTTGTATGGTGGCCTTTGCCTTTTTCTTTTGAAAGCTATAGTTTAACTGGCACTAAGGGAATGAAGACAAAGATAGGGAAGTTTAAAGCAATGAGGACTGCAGTGCAGTGGAGGTTATGTGGTGAAATGTACTTTTTACCCTGGCAGTCTCAAGTCAAATTAACTTCTCACCATCTCCAGTTGTGTAGATCTGAGATTTTTTTTCTCCCGAAGTGTTTAAAAATAAAAAATAGAAATAACCTCAAATTTTCGGGGAGGGAGGGAGGGCTTAATTAGTACTGCATAATTCCTGCTTTAAGGTCAAGGCCTTGGTGTGCCTTAAGCTGCAGGCCAGTATTGGTTTTTAACCTTGAGTAGTAGGATTGTGATCCTTGAGGTGCAATTAATGCACAGATAGCTAGGGGGCAGCGTGTCCCTTCAAGAGGACCGGGGCATTGCCACGTGCTTGGAGGATTAATGGGGTGCAGTGGCTACATGCTACAGTTAATGCAGGTGGATAATATCTTATAATTTTGTTCAAGTACAGCTTACTACAGTGTGCCTCTGAAAAATCAGTATCTTAGACTGAATGAGACATTCCTGTTTCAAATGTAAACTGTAATGACAAGATCAATCGTAAGTTTGAGATCTTAAATACAGTCATATAAAGTAACATGGGAGAACTGGTGCCTCTTTTTAAAAAGGGCTGCCAGTTACCACTGTTTTTTAAAGTAATAGAGTCATAATATAAGTGTCAGAAACACTTCCACACAATCTTCAAAAGAACAAACATTAAGAAGCAGTTAAGAATAGAACGTGCTACTATTAAGTTTTGTTGTTTTTTGTTTCTATGCGGTATCTCATAGCAAAATAAGACAGATTCCCTTCCTCTGCTTCTTTTTTAATCATAGAGCTTTGAATGAGCATTCTTCTGTCCAAGCAGTGTAGGAGAGTAATTGGACTTTTTTGTTATTCTTTGGAAACAGAGCGAGAATGCTGTTTTGATTAGGTATCTTCCATTACTCTTGCAGAAATGAGTTGGAGGCAATTATGTAGCTGATCTTTGTATGAAGGAGGTAGCAATAACCTTGCGAAGTTGTTGGTCTATTTTTTTCCACAAACCGGGACTGATACTGGCCAGATTCTATACTATGTGGGGGAAGCTTTTGGTGAAGGTGGTGGTTAGATGTTGGCGATATGTTTTGTTTTTTTTAATCCAGAGAGCTGGTCCAAGCAAAGCATTGTAAAACATTTTCTGATTACGTACACAAGACAAAGCAAATGTAAAATTCTCTTGTTTTGAAAATCAAGTTCTTTGCTCATATATTTGTTCTCATATACCTAATGTGCATGGAAAAAAACTGAATAAACTTTAATTCCTGTAACATAAAAGGTCAGGGTTTTCTTTCATCTTCTAAAAACATCAAGAAGGTGCTGTTCTGTGAACAGTCACTATGTATTTGTTGCTGAGAAAAGCAAATGAGCACATTCTTCAGAGCCAACAGAATTTTATTACTCCACTTGGAGTACAGTCAGGGAAGGAGCACTAAAACACATTCTTAGAAAGATGTCAAGGAATATGTGAAGAAAAACGGCAAACAGTTGATTTAGGCACGCTCAGCTGTATAGTGCCAGAATATTACGGGTGAGTCACTGTGTACCAGGCAGTGAATGACTCAAAGGAAAGAATGCTGCTTACCAACTTTCCAGCCCAAAGTTAAATACACTGAAATTCCATAGGTTCTGCCTCACTAAAACTCTGAGACCAGAGCCCAAAGAAACAGCTACAGACCGCAATCAGACAGTTGCTATTTATGCAGCTATCAGTACTGGATGTGCTTATGCATGAATGCAGATGCACAGTTTTACATACAAGGCCTCATTTACAATATAAACGCGACTTACGTGTTAACATGTAGGTTATGTGAAAGCCAGTTTTACTCTAGATATGCAGGCCAGTAACAATAAAAAGCGAGTTACCTAAAGCTTTATGCTTTTATTCTTCGCAGTTTTATCTCACGTACAACTTCTCGATCAAGTGGTACTGCCTCAGAAATTGATCTGCTCCTCTTAGCGTGTATATTTGCATTGGTGTAGGTGTGATTCTACAGCAGGCAACATGTTGGAGCAGAAAATAGGACAACTGGGTCTACTGCCTATTTCTTATGCGAGTGAACTTTGTATTTTGGCTGTACAATCTTGACTGCAGCTTGGTAGAGAGGTCTGAATTTGGCTACCTGCTTGTGAAAGAATATTGTTGAATTCACTCTACTCCTATTTAGACAGTAGGACAAAATGTTTTACTGCATCTTAACTTTGTTTGTGAGACCAGCAGAAAACAGCTGATAATTGTGAAGTCTCTGAAACCTGAAAGTTTAAACACAGAAAAAGAACATGTGACAAGGGCTTTAAGTCTCAGATTCAGTGGGAAACATTTCCACTAATTCTTTGAATATTTCAAATGAGCCAAAATACTTTCTGAAACACCTGCTTAGTGTTTTACAACCAGATGGCATTAAAAGCAAAAAATGACAAGAAACCACAGCCCCCTGGCTCAGCTCAATATAGGACAAAACAACAGGAGAAAACATTTCCATGCTTCTTTAGAAGGAAAAGGCAGCAATTCAGTGTTCTCTGTATTGAGTTACTTTTCTGATTGCAGAGTGAAGCTAATGACAGCTTCTTTTGGCTGGGATATAGCTAGGTGACTCCTACTTTAAACAATAGTGGAATACTTGTGACACTCACAAACCACTGATGTCTGACATGATCTCTCACATGAGGATGCCTAGATCAAAAGTGTTATCAGTGGCGATCAGAGGAATGTTATGTGCTCTTTTGTGATCAGTGAAGTATTGTCAACAACAGGATTACAACAATATTCCTGATAGAAAACCCAGACGACTTTCTATTCAGGCCATCCACGCTGCAACCACACCACACCCAAATGATGTATCCTTTAAAAACATTTAAAGGAAAGCAGCAAGCACAGTAAAGCCAGCCATTAATACAAAACTGTATATGCAAAGATGCACATCTCACTGGCAGATGTGAAGCCAACAACACCTCCAAATCTGTCAGCTATTTTAAAGATGGATGGTGGTGAACAGTCACTGAGCGGTTTCGCAGTGGTGCACAGGCGCATGAGTGTTGTCTGAGTTCCACAGCTGCTCACTGACGGTTCCTGAGCGGCTCACTTCCCACAGTGCCAATTTTAGCACCTCAGAGACTGTTGTCTTGACCTGAGCCTGAAACTTCTTGCTAATGAGAACATAGAGGATTGGATTGAGACAACTGTTGATGAAAGCAAGGCCCGTGGAGAGGGGAATGCCATCCTGCAATAAGTCGTGCAAATTTTCGTCATGGTGAGCAGAGAGCTCCACAATGCTGAATATGTGATATGGTGTCCAGCAAAGAAAAAAAGCTACAACTACAGCAATGATGGTCCAGAAGAGCCTGCTAGAAGTCAACACCGTTCTCCTCTTTACTTTAACGATCAGCAATGAGTAACAGATAACCATGGTCAGTAGAGGAAAGAGGTAACCAAATACAAGCCTCACCCAAATCAGAATGTGATGTCTCAGCAAAATGAGTTCTCTGTCATGCACGTGGAAGTTGTTGTAGCAAATGGTGACATTGTTGAGAGCAGTAGCTGTGTCTCTAAAGTATAAGGCAGGGCCGCCAATAATGGCAGCTGACATCCAAATGATCATACTAAGAATGAGGGTGTTCTTTATAGTCCGGTACTTGTAGGAAAAAACTGGGTGCACAAGGCGGATGTAGCGGTCAAGGCTGATGAATGTCAGGAAGAAAACACTGGCAAACATATTCAGTAGTGCAATGAATGAGTTCATTTTACAGAGCCACTTCCCAAAAGGCCAGTGGAAGCCCATTGCCACGTATGTGATATAAAGGGGAAGAAAGAGAACAAAAATGAAATCTGCGATGGCCAGATTGAGGAACCAGAGCGTAGAGACAGATTTATCCCACTTGAAGCCCATAAACCAGATGACGATGGCGTTACCCGGCACTCCCAGAAGAAATGCCACACTGTAAAATGAAAGGGAAATCATATGGGCAATGCTGAGGGTGGACTGGGGTGATTCTTCTTCCTCAGGCAGGTCATAGAAATAAGAGTAGTTCTCAAAATCTTCAAATGACATGTTGCACAGCTGCTTTCTAGGGAAGAAAAGAAATGGAACAATCAAAGGGAAACTGTTTTATTGGGTTGTACATAGTAACCTCAACTCCTTTCAGTTTAGTTTCATATTATCATTTGCTAACTATCAACCTCTATGACAAAGCTTGTGGAGTACTTGGCTGTAGACATTAAAAAAAAAAAAAAAAAAACCTCCAGACAAGTAGTCCAGGAACTGTTTTCCTTGCTTTTACTTCTTAAGAGATCCATCACTGATGGATGACGTTGCAAAGTTCTACTGAAGTGTGATTTGTATTCTTTTCTAGTTGGGTTTGGTATTTTATCACTGTAGTGGAAATGCTAAGTCACGGCCTGAAACAGTGATTGAACACCTGGAAGGAAGGCAGGGCCAAGCCAGGGGAGCTCAGGTGCATGCAATGAGATTCCCAGACCTCATTTAAGGGTTGGCAGTAGAGGCAACGGAGTCTTGTTGCAGATTCTTGCCTATGTGATACCTTCTGAAGGTAAGCAGCTTCTTTCCTTTATTTCTGTGCCTATGGCTGTTACGTTTGAGAAAACTCTCATTTGTTGTAGCCTACGACCTTGTTGCTCTGCTGTCATCACTGTACTTTCCATTGCTTTACAACTGCTCTAATCCCATTTGAGGCAAGTTTTATGGACTGTGTCTGTATCAAAAATCAGAGTAGCACTGGGCATCTACAAAGGCAAGAAAGTGCCAGGGAGTCTTCTTCATAAAATAAAATAAAAAAAAAAAAAAAAAAACCAAAAAACAAACAAAAAAAAAAACTGTGCATCCTCACACATTTCAAGTTATAGTTAACAAAATACAGACAGTGACTTTGCTAGCAAATGAAAGTTCATAGCTTTATTCCTGTCTATCACATATTTGATTTGCCCTCATATCAAGGAGTGCTGATTCTTAGACCCACTCAATTTAGATTCCCTGGGGTACAGCCCAAACAAAATGCAGCAAAGGATGTAGAGAAGGAAATATAAGGAAAATAGTTCAGTGGCAATGCATTCAACTGGTGTATTTTTCCACTAGTGATTGGAGAAACAGGTAATAGAGGAAAGAAAACAAAGTTTCCAGGAGAATAATACACACTGTAAGTGCTACAGCTGGAAATGCATTATGTTTGGTTTGTTTTGTTTACTTGGTTGTTTTGTTTGTCTTTAAAAAGTCTCCATTTTCTTCTGTTACAAAAGCTTCTGGAACTTGCAAGGACAATGTGATTTTTCAAATAGGAATTTTCCTCTAAAGCTAAAGAGGAAGAGTGTAGGAGGGACAGGAGGAGTAAAAAGGAAAACATAAACCAATAGAAAAATCCAGAAGAAAGAAGAAATGCACAGGAAAACATCAAATGACAGTTGAGCAGGAAAAAGCACTTAAGGTCCTGTATTCATTCCAAAGTACAGAAAAAGAATAGCATAGATGACCCTGGTCTGACAAAAGTATCTTCCACATTCAAAAGAAATATTCTGCTTATTTCTGTCATCATTTAAAGCAGTGTTTTTTGGCTGCACTCAGCTGCACTGAGAGCAGGATGTGACCAGCCCACTGTCTGTACCATGGATAAGCTCCATGGTACATTTGAGTGCTAGTTCTGTTCAGAAACTGAGAATCAGCCTGCACTTTTGGAATCCAGCTATGCATTCCTGCAATTCCATTAATTTTGGTATGCTAAAGGACAACAGAAACAGGACGTCAGGAAAAAACTGCCTGCAGAAGCACGTCTGCAAGCCTGTATTTATGTAAGTAATTTTCCTTGCATAAGTGAAGCTACGTATGTGCACACATTGGTAGGATTTGAATTCTCATTTATAGATGGATGGGACAAGGTTAGAACAACAAAGCTGTATAACTTCACATCTCTTGTTTAAAAAAAAAAAAAAAAAAAGTAATAAAAGTCACTGGAGTCTCATCTATCAAGAGGCCATGATAACATTTGCCCCTTGCAATTTGCATCAAGCTAAAGGAATGTTATTTGCTTTGCTGCCCTGATAAAATGATACATATTGGGCTGTATTCATGTAATTACATGCCCCACGGGGGTAGGCTCTGCATCAAATTCTGGTACCACCCATCTGAGTAATTTTTTCAAATAGCATAACATCTGCTGAGAAATGGTATAAACAAGAAGCAGTGCCACTAACATCTGGAACAACCCTACGTTTGGATAGTTTCAGAGAATACTGAAGTTAACTGGGCTTTTAACTGTCCTTGCCTGTATATGGAGTTATACCTTCAAGTTGAATTTATGCAATTAAATAAATCAGTGTAGTTTTCCAGTATCTTGATGATTAATATCCTGTATCTTAGTCATTAGCCAGGTTTGCATCTAAGTTTCTCAATAGCTAGCACAATACAACACTTGGATTCAAGCATTTTCTCCCTTAAAGTGTAACCCCTGAACTATCTCTTCCTAACTGGGCTAAAAACGACAACAATAACAGATGTTTGCCTACTGCCCAGCAAGGTTCATTTAATATTTAGAACTTCATGGATGACGTACAGCAGAAAGAAAAGTTAAACACTGAATACTTACAAGCCTCCACCCAAAGAGCATGCATCTAGAATGCAATGTACTTTGAGGAAATATTTTTCCAAGGCTACCCTTTCACTTATCTCTAACTGCCAGTCTTCCAGTATAGTATCAGCAGTGAAGTAAAAAAGTGGGAGGAACATTGTTTACCATTGCTCTCAGGGCACAGATGAAAGCAGACTATATGGCTAAGACTTCGCAAGACTGCCAATTCAACTTGCAAAGCCCAGAAGCTGCTGCATCCCATATATACAAAACACTTCTGTGACAAGATTCATGGCATTAGGTGCTGCTCTGGAAAAGATAAGCAGCAGGGGATTTTCAGTGGAGCTATGCTGTTTTAAAGCAGTAAGGATGCAGATTTATTTTTTTTTTCCCTCCTGGGACAACTGTTAACCATCATTCACAGCAGATATTTCTTTGTGTTACACAGTCCCAAACATATGAGTTAATTTATTCTCAATCTTTAAGAAGCAGAAACTATCTTGAAGTCCAAGTTCAGATCTTGAAAGTGAAGAAATTAAGTTCTATTCCTTATTTTGTTTCTGATTTCTTGCACAATCTTTGCCACGTGGCCTAATTTCCAGACTGAGAAGACTCTTCCATGAACTTCTCTGCAAAAAGAGGTCCAGTAGGAAAGATTTTTTTCCATTTGGCTCTCAGGCTTATTGTTAGAAAGAGAGAGAGAGATGATGCTGTTCAGTGTCTCACACTCTACTGGTCCAGGGCTTCAAAAATGGGCCACAGGGAGGAAAGTATTTCTTAATAAACAGGAAAATGTGGTCAGAGACCTGGCAATAGGACCTGGGGGCAGCTACAGGTTACAGAACAGTGTCGTATTGCATTTGGATGAATATAACCAAGTTTAGACTACATCCTGTCTTTCTAAATAGTACACAGTCTGTGTAAAGTGTATGCTTAGCAGTTGTCCTTTGACTGGTGTCTGTTCCTGTTTGCTGAGGTAACAAGCAGCTATGGAAACTGAGTTTCCTTGATTCAGTGGTTTAATTATGAATATAGTTGTTAAATGTTAAGCAAATAGGTTTCAGAATGTTTGATTAGGAGGCTTCATTTCCTGTCCCCTTCTGTAAAACTGAAGTCACTTAAGAAATGACTTCATGGAAGTATCACAGGATGATGCTCAGTGTTAATGCATTTCAGATCCTAGGACAGAATATTCAGAGAAAGAAAGATTGTTAATAAAATGTATCTAAAAAAGCCTAAAAGCTGCTGGGAAGAAATTTTACCATGTGTCACATGCAGTGCCTTTCTCTGCATTTCAGGGAGGAAATGCAGAATAAGATCTGAGTTGACAGATTTGCAGTTTCTTATTACAAGTGTCTGAAATTTGTATTCTCTGCCACTGTTATAGTAGTCTAGGAAGGTGAACCATAGTGACAGCTCAGACAAATGGTTGAACCTGCTCACAACAGAACAACTTTTGTCACAGTAAGAAGGGCCTTACAGTTCTATGAGACATATTCTATGACTCTATTCCTGGCTGTGCCACATGCATCCTCTTTGGCCAAGGGGAGTCATTGACCTTGCCATGCCTCAGCCCTGAGGCTTTGGAATGAAATTAGGCTGGGTTTTCAGTCTAAAATAGGAGAAGACAAACAAAACAGTCACTATTTCCTTCCACCTCACGCAGTGTGTGAACGCAGTGTGTGAACACTTCATAGGAATTCAAAATTCTCTGAGCAACATGCAAGTTAGGGTCCAATTTAATTGCACCGGTAACTTATGCCATGTGTTTGGGCTGCAGCCCATGCAGTCTCTCCCTCACCTAAAATTTTAGGAATTTACAAATATGTCCAAGGAAAGAGCTTATTATTGTCTGTGTTGGTTAGAAGATAACAAATATTTGAGTGGCCACCCCAAACTCTATTTGTTCAGTGTGATAAACAGTTGAAACAGCCTTTAAAAGGCTGAGAGCCTTTGGGCAGGTAAACTGATTTCAGTGGTCTCAATGGCTGGCCCTGATTTAATAGGAAAATTATAGTACATGGAGTTGGCTGTCTCAGTAGTTACTTTCATAGAGGGCATATAATGCAAACCCCCTCCTTTTAATGTCCTCACTAATAATTCTGAGCATATCATATTCTGCATGTATGATCTATGGCTACAAGAAAGCCTCTTTGATTGATTCACTTCAATGTTTGTCATCTGTAAGAATTACATGTTGGAGAATAGTGAGCTTTCCAAAAGGCCACTCAAAGCCTGCTTGTCCTGCTGTGTCTTCACAACTCGGACACAGAATTCATTTGAAAGGAAAAAAAAAAAAAATCTGAAAAATCTTCAAGCTTTTGAGGTGCCGAATCTTGAATTTATGTAGCTTCAAATACATAAACATGAAATTCACCTAGTGATTTATCTGTGAAGTTCAAAACACAGATGGCTGAGCAAGTTTTTAGAAGAATATATAGAGATGTTTCTGGAAAGTGTTGTACAAAGGCATAAGTAAAGATCCTGAAGTTAACAGACAATACTGGTGAGATCACAAACTGGCAGCAAACTATGTACATAAGATGACCACTTGCCTCCTTGTGGAAACATTCTTATAGCAAGAAGTGTCTGGTACACCCATATTACAAGATTAAATTATAGCCATGGTATAATTTAAGCTTAAATCTGACCCTCCTAGAAGCTAGACAAAGCTTTTAGGAAACTGACTGTTTAATCTGGTACACAGAAAAGCAGAATCAAGGCTTGTGTGCATATTTTCTCTTCCATGAAAATGCACAATTGTTCTCATGGTCAGAAGACACGCAGTAACAAAGTTACTTTGTATACTGTTGTGAATTCAACAACTTGAATGCATCATGATAGGTATGATACACACTGGAAACGCTTTCAAGACACAATACAGGTATAGATTTGCTCTAGCAGATAAGACAGGAGTATAAATCATCATTCTCCATTGTGTCTCTCACTGAAACAGCGTTAGAAATGCATATGCCATGTCCTAGCTAGACGTCTTCTAAAACTTATGCCAAAAGCAACTGTCTTTAAGCAAGGCCAAACATGATACTGTTAGTCATAACACACCACTTCATCTGTGGTATTGAAGTCATCTGACCAGATAATAGTCTCATAACATTTTGTACTGACTAAGTGACTCTTGCAGTGAGATTAACTTATACAACAGACACGGTTAATACTGGTAAAACAATAATTTCAGACACAGACTTCTGCTGCCACAGAAATGTTAAACAACAAATGGAAAACCTGTATCTGTATCTAAAAAATACTTCTGTAATAGGAAAAATATCTACAGTAACTCTGGTTTGAATACGACAAATCATCCAAACCACTGCTGCAATTGAGCAGCTTATCATTTTCATAAACAGGTAACTCAAAAGTCTCCAGAACCAGCAACTCCATTGTGTAGAAACTGATTTATTTTCACACAGATCCCTACGATGCACTAAGATTTCCATCTCTAAAGAAAACATGGGAACTTGAATGTCCTTGGGATATGCACTGGGAGGAGACAACTTTTGTATCTGTGCAGTCAGCTCTTGCTCTCATTCCCCTCTGCTAATACAGCTAAAAGTAGAAATAACTCTTTTAGTATTCTTTGGAGTGTAAAGCGTGACTGTAATCTCTGCAAGTCTAATGTGTGGCCATAAACATATTAAAAGGTCAAGCAGAGTCAATAAAATGACAAAAGATTAGATTAACAGTGTATCTCAATATTTAAAATATGGTCTATATGTCAGAACTGTCTGACTATTTACATAACAGCTAAGTATTCAGAGGTTGTAGTGAAACTGGACTCAATGGGAAGTATCATCAGAAGATTTACAGACAAAGAAGGTTGAAAATAAACTACAGGAAGTCTCTGATAAACCAGGTGCTAAACACAGAATCCTTGCTTGGTTCTTCAAACACAGTCTGACCTTCCTTTCTTAAAAATAATGCCATCCTTTCACTCGCAATGGAGTGGAGAAACCAAGCTTCACCTCTTGGATACCTTCTCTTTCCTAAAATAGGACTCTGTCCTGTGATATGATGCCCACTGTTCTGGTGGGAGCTGGCACCTGCTTGGGCAGCTCTGCAGATTTTAGTTGGTTTTCTCTACTGTGAAAAGGAGCCTGGATCTCTGTCCATGCTTATTTTTATCAGTAAGGTCTGAGTTTTGTACGTATTCAAATGCTGTCATTACTTTCTTTAGCTATGAGCCATCATGGTAACTACGTATGTAGGATAATGGAGATAACCAGTTTAAAAATTTTGAGGTGTTTCAGCTTAACAGATGTCTATGATAATAGATATCTGTATTTCTAATCAAGCGTGACTTTCTACTGTTCTCATGCAAAAGTTATATGCAACTTCTACATTGCAACTGTTGCACATTTGTGATGCAAGAATATGTTGATTGACTTTCATACGATCATTACTTTGTCATGCAACTTTGACAAGTGTTCCTAAGAGGCTGTTCTGCTTCAGCAAAAATATGCATTAATTACACCTCTTTCTTAACAGGAAGGAGGAAATGAGAGCATAGAATACAGTGAATGCATTTCTTTCAGACCACTCATTGTTGTGTCAGCAGACTGATTAAAGTCAATTAAATACATGATAGAAAACAGCCATTATGAAAGTGAGAAGGTTCAACCTCTGTTGCCATACCACCAACATCTGCTTCTGATGTTGCAGGCTGACTTAATAAAATAGGAGGCATTACTTTTGGAGCAGCACTTGTAATAGAATCACTGTATACCACTAGTATTCATACAAAGATTTTTATTTATTACTTTTTTTACTTAAAGCTTAAGTCTAAAATAAGCACTGCCTGTATTCTTGAAGAATTGAAGAGGGGGGGGGAAACAACAACTAACCACACCATAGTAGTAAAACAACTGCAGCAGGACTGGATATTTATACATTTCCCTAATATGGTACAGGGAACACTCCCTAGCAGTGATAAGAATAGATGGCATCTGATTCAGATGTTCAACTAGAAGCTTGGAAATACTGGTTTTACAGGTTTCCTATATTATCTGTGCAAATCACTTTTATGTCATGTGGAATTAGACTCACCAGACAAGGCACAATACACTCCAGTAAGAGTTTAAGACACTGAGAAACGTCTTACTTAGCTTTCTTAAAAGGACAATGGTTCTTAACAATTATGAAACTTCTCACTTGAACAATATGAGTCTGAGCTCTTTGAAAGATGACCAGAAAGAAGAAATGGGAGTGCTGAAAATAGTATTACATTGATGCTTCAGGGACTTTCTACTCACAGTTTTCTTGCCTCTCTCAACCAGGTAGCTTCAAAAGAGATCAGACTTGCTGTGCCAGGCTCACACTTGCTGAAAGAGGTGAGTATTTTATGTTGTCTGTAGGCTTTGGAGATCAAAGCCTTGCTGCATCTAGGTGCAGTAAGCACATAATAAGAGACAATTCCTGCCTTGTTTATAATCCAAACAGAATAAACAGACACAAGAGAAATAGGGAAAGGATCAGAAGTAACTGCCCTAAAGCCAAACAGCAGATTCAAAGGAAGAGATGAAGGTAGAATCCAGACCTTGCCAAAGCATTGAACAGGCAAATCTTGTGGATAAAGGGAAAAGATGCTGGTTCTTGTAGTTCTTGAAATATTTCTTCTGAGAAGTGTCAGAAAGGTATAGGAGAGATATTAGGGAAGGGAAGAAAGAAACAGGAAAAGTTTAGAAGACGACAAATGAAGTTAACAGAGGTGGGAATACATTGTTCCCTGTCCTCCTGGAAGACGTTTCTGTGATTTATGTGATCTAATCAAGAATTCTAAAACTGAAATTATAAATGAGATTGTGCATGTTTTTCTGCTTTCTCTGCATGTGATGACCTGATTTATATTAAAAAAAAATTAGGCTGTGGAAAATTTAATTTGTTTGGCTTCCACTTTTATACAAGTATACCTGGATACTAGATGGGATATGGCTATAAATGTGTTAAAACTTAAACTTAATGATTTTAGGGTTAGAAAAGCGTAAGAGTAACAGTAGGTATTGGAAACTAGATACTCTTTGGGAGCTAATGTACTTGGCAAAGTCAGGAGTCTTCTGGAGTGTTGGCCTTTGTTGATACCCTTGAAAACAAACCTGTCTTATAGAAACAGGTTTGGTTAATTTGTCATTGGGCCCACCAACGAAAAGAATACTCTTAAGAAATGTAATGCAGTAAAGCAGTGGGCAGGTGAAAAAGATCTGCAACAAGGCAGCAAAAACTATCTTTGCAAGAGAGCAGTGATAGCCTGATGTGCTTTTGTTTGTTTGTTTGTTTGTTTTTAATCTCAAGTCTCCAAGCCCATGGCATCTGGAACACGCTGCAAATAAGAGCATAGAAGCAAATGCTTTGAGGATAATTTTTCTTTTTGTGTCAAGAGCTTCAAACACTGTAAAAGTAGCAAAGAGCGTTGGAGAGATGATCCATGCATGATATCTTCCTTTCTAAAACCGAATGTCTCTTGGGTACCGCCCACCCCAATCTCAGCAGTTACTTCTGGTAACGTGCCATGAGAAACTGCTCCTCCAACTCAGTTCTCTTCTGCAAAGCCAGCAACAATGCAGATCTGCTCTCTTATGGAACTTATAGCTTCAGATTGAATGAACACAAATCAAACCATTATTAGAAATAATGAGTGAAAATTAGCCAGACAACCAGCAACTGTATTGAGAACCATCGGAACTGTTGGTACGTTCCACAAGATAAAATGAATAGAAAAGCCAGTAATAAAAGCATTTTGCAGAACATTGTAGTCTGTTGAACT
Source organism: Tetrao urogallus (assembly GCF_951394365.1). Lineage (NCBI taxonomy): Eukaryota > Metazoa > Chordata > Aves > Galliformes > Phasianidae > Tetrao > Tetrao urogallus. The sequence continues at coordinate 24,655,786 of NC_136821.1, forward strand.
GTCTGTCTACTGTTTGGAATAGTGGAATTCACATTTTCACACGCAAAAATATCTAACAACAGATCACAGACTGGAAAATTCAAATGTGATGCTATTCAGGAAGAAAAATTTATTCAGCTAGAATGCAAATGTGTCTTAATTCCTCCTGAATCCATGCATCTTTTATAAAGCTACAAAAAGAGTTCTGGTATTTTGTTTGATTTTGCAAGGTAGCATTTAAAAAGTCTAGAGGGGAAAATGACATGGCCATCACTAGGGCTGAACAGGAGGTGGAATTCAGCCTTGCTTATTATACGCTCATATAGAAAGCTTCAAATCTTGTTGTTTTCTAGATAACCCTATTCCACGCACTGAGTGACAGCTAGATTCACATCATTTCATCTTCATGATAGTAGGGGGAACACAAACCTTCCAGATCAGATCATAAGGAACTCTTTATAATTCTGCATGACTGTAACTATTCAGAATAATGATGTTCTTATCCTGTTAATAATTACAGGTTTGTCAGTTGTTAACAATCAATTTGTTACCTGAAGTTGAAATGATATCCAATTCCTGTTCTGGAATCCAGATCAGAATCAATGTACTTATTTTTCATATTACTGGAATTTCTGATAGCTGTAGGAGATGTACTATTCCTAAGCCTTAAAGCAAACAAAGCTAATGCAGGGTGTGGGGAGATATTTCAGCCAAGGTCAGCTGGCATTCTTTGGCTGGCTAAAATACTTCTTGAACAGCCTATAAACGCATTTGAAAGTTATTAAATTCACACTTATTTTCACATCCCTCTTGCCTCAGGGTTGGTTCAAAATAGCCTTTGAAACAAATGAGTATCACATTCTTTAAACTAAGAAACTCTTTTAACCACTATACTGCCTTACAGAATTTGCTTGTGATTGTTGTTTTGTTTGTAGATGCATGTTATTCTGAAGGAAGGGAGAGAAAGATGTAATTCTTAATAGAAAGATTGACCTACCTTCTTAAGTTCTTCAGAAGAAAGCACACTGTAAGTCAGGGATGTGCTCTCTGTAGCAGAAAGAAGAACGAAGTGATCTGTAGAGTTCAGAGTGACTTCAGTGTGATTCCAGCTGCTTCACTTGGCTACTGCCTTCCTCTTAATAAAGCTGCAGAATGATATAACACTGTGTTTGTTTTCAGCTGTGAGGAAGTTGTTTCCAACTTCCCTTGGTTTGCTAAACCCAGTTTTGAAATATTGCCCTTCTGTATAATCCCAGTATTTCACCAAAATAAATGTTAGACATGTGAATGAATCATTCTGGCCCGTGTCCAAGCAAGCAACAGATGTGGTGGCTGCTGAATGGAAATGGACTTTACAGTTGCAGGCTGCTTTTTGTTATGTAGAGGAGGATTTCAACAGTACTACTTTGTTTCTGACCACTCTGGTTTATAGAAAATAATGTTGAATGAGCAGAAAGATGCTTAAGAAGCTACACTGAAAGCATCATTTGTTAACTGTATGGTGAGATACCTTCAGTTTGTGTTTATGATTATTAATCTCTTTTTGTATGCAAGAGAAAAGTGAACTTCTCAAAGTGTGAGTTACTAGCCCCCTTGCCCACCAGTCAGTGTAATTCTATGGTCAGACACTTGAACTGGGCTTTGGGAGACTTGACTTGCATTCCAGTTCTGTCAAGAGGCTGCTTAGTGTTTGTGGTCAGCATTCATGCTCTCCATATACCTTAGCCTCTCAGCCAGTAAAATGGGAATATTATTCTCCTGGTATCTTCATACCATAGCTTCACCTGACTTTGATGGTACTGCGTTCATCATACCATTTTAAATCAGCTCTTGGTCTGACAGCCTGCCTTTATCAAAAACTAAATGTTCTAGAGGAAGGAATAATCTTAACAGCTGTACTCATTTGTGACTAATGCAAGACACTTAAAATGTTCAACTGACTGAATTCAGTCAATTGCAAATCTTCCAGGTATCAACTCTACTAATTCCAGTAAAAACAAATAAAAAAAGAAAAGAGGGAATTACGTAGTGAGAAGAAGCAAGACTGAAATTTCAGTTGATAAGATTATCAATTTTAAGCACTACTGTTATGGCTCACAAGTTACAGGATCTATCAGGAGCCAGAAATTCCTTCCAGCAAAACAATCAGCTTTGTCTTTCTTCCACATCAGCTCTTCTTGTTCTGCCAATATAATATAAAATGCTGATAGCTTGTATGAAGAGGAAAAAGCTACGAGTGAAAGAAGGATAGAGATTCTGTTACAGCAGGACAGAGTCTGGACCTGGAGAAAATGATGGTGGTGGGACATAATACCTGCAAATGTCTGACAGATAGCTGGGTTACCTGAAGAGAGCAGGAAGATTTCAGAAGACCTCATGATTTGGCACCTCATTTGTGTATTTCTTGATGCTTAAATTTCTTATTTCTTCTAGGTAACTGATAGGTGAATCTTAGCTGATAAAGAGCTCTTTTCATAGCAGTTCTTTTGTAAATATTGGGATAGGATGCATACAGGCACCATTTAACTGCAGATCTGCAGAGTATTTTGCTTGTAATAGTATCAGTCAATCTCTGTAGGTACTTTTTCAGATCCAGTTATTATGAGGCAATTAATTCATAGGACTCCAAAGCACTATTTGAGTAAGACGAGAGAAAATTGCTGGGTAGAAGCATGCACATACAATCTGCGCTGAAAGACAAACCTCAGCAAGCAAAGTAGAATTACATACATGTCAACTGCTCTTCACCTTCTTGGTGCAGGGAGTATTCTGATGAGTGCAATGAGTGCAATTCTCTATTAGTTTGAGATGGTGAACAGTTGTCTATAAGAGGCTGTTTCCTTCACCATAAACTGAAGCTGATGGGGACTGCTCTAACATGTACTGAGTAGATAGATCAACTGTTTCATCCTTCTGAAGCATGGGAGGATTAAAATTCACACAGCAATTTTCTTCATCCTGCTTGTCATAGTGGAAAACATGAAATCACAGCTGCAAAGGATCCAGAAGAAATTCTGTGGAGACAATTTTTCATGGAAAAGGAGGGCTTTTTTCCTCACTAGGAAGAGCAAGTCACAGCATTTCAAAGACATTTTTTTTCTGCCAGTATGCTTTACCTACTTTTTCTCCTTTGAAATTGAAAAGGACTTTTGCACTGATGAACAATTACCAAATTTGCACTATATAACCTGCACATGCAATGTATCTGTGAGCAAAAAAATAGAGAATAGGATTTTACAGACAAACTTCCATTTAATTTGAAAAGATTTTTTGTTTGTTTTCTGTTTGGAGCTAAATATATCACTTCATTCTTCTACAGTTTTGATCTACCACAGAGGGAATCTTACATCCCTGAGGAATGTAAGCTTGGTTCCTGCAACCTCCTATGTTTAAATTCCTTCTGTGCTCAGAGTAAAAATTGGAATGGTGAGTCCAACACTTTTGCATATACAACACATTAGCCATCGATATCGTTTCACCAGTGTGATCTTTTCAGATAATTTTTGAATGTTGTATGCTGGGGAGAAAGTAAGTGAAAAAAAATTACCCCTTGTTTGCGTTCTTTTCCAACATGGAAGTTGTTTCTATTTCATTGTGTCAGTTTTGCCTTTTCAACAGGGTAAGTTAATGAAGTTCTGGAGTTTTTATGCTACATTTGGGTAAGTGTAGGACTTCATGAAGGACTTGCAGAGCATAGAACTAGTAATTTAAATCTGATAAAAAAAGAATAAGGGAGAACATTTTTATACAAGTAACAGATTTGGAGTTGAACAGCTGTGCAAAAAAAAAAAAGCAAATGCACCTTAAAACACTTCAGAATTTTTCTTTTCTTTAAAAACAAACAGACAAAAAAAGCAGTCTATAGAACAAAAAAAGCATGTATGGAAGAAAAAAAATGTGGAGAAGCCTTCGAAAGTGCCTTACCAATATTAACCAAAGTACAAACTAACAAAACCAAAACAGCTTTAATTTACTAGACTTACAAATAACTGCCTGATAGTTGTGACTACTTTCACTTGGTGACTACTATTCCCACCCACAGGACCACCAGTTATCAAGCTGTATATTAATATGAGCAGATAATATCAGCACTGAAGAACACATCAGACTAAATCCAAAGTGTATAAAATCAGTTGCATTAATCGTGAATTTGTAAATTCAGTCTAACAAAAGATATTTGTTTTTCCCAGAGTTAATTTAAGCTGAACAACAAGAAATAAGCTACTTACTTTTTAAGGATTCAGATATTTGGAGTTCAGTTTGTTTCATTTTTAATTATTCACTATTCCTTTGTGCTCATTGTTTGAATTAACACCTCACCAATACAGATCCACTCTGGAAAGACTGAAATTAACCACCTGACAATCAGGAAAAGAGTAATTTCCTTCCTTTCTGTGAAACTAATGACTATTCATGCCTATCCTTTCCCTGAAGCTGCAATGTTTGCTTGTGGCATAATTGCCCACTACATACCATAGTCAGTAACTACAACAACATTCTCCAGCATTTAGACCAAACAACCTGATGAAGGGAGGTTTGGCTTTTAGCAGATCCACATCCTCTTTATATGCAGATATTGGAATTTGAAGACTTTCATGTATAAAGTGTTGGAAAAAAATCACACAATGCACAAAAAAACACACAAGCACAGAAACAAATGAGACTATGTATGAATATATATCTATATGCATACAAGTTTGAACAAGATCTTTAAAAGCAGCACTTTATGCAACTCCTGCAAACAAAACAAACAAAGATTTATGATGAATATTGAACACTCATTTACAAGGAAGTGAAAGAAAAGCACAGAGAGGAACCTGAGCCATACTTCTTCAGGATTTTAGCCACCTCTATCCACTTGGATCCAAGCCACCAGTATGAATGCCTACACCTACTCTTTCAAATAAGTCTTTTTTTTCTGTTTAAAGCCTAAGTTCTGAGGGTTCAGTCATCCATCTTTTATACACCAGCCCTTTGATTAAGCTCCCAAGTCCACAGTTCTGCTGGGATTATACCCTGGTGTTGCACACAACAGACATAACTCTGACCCAGGAGGTCATTTAAGTTTCATCTTCTGCAATCATCCATAACAATTCACAGCTAAATTGTTAAAGTTTGTCACGATGATTAACAATGCAGAAAGCAAGCAGGATCATAAGGAGGAGAGGATGAGTGCCAGTTCCTCATTAGTTTCCCCTTAGGCTATTTCTCTCAGCTACTGCAATAGATGTGACAGAGCTGCTCTGAAACACAAGCAAACTGCAATTGGTAATTAAAAAGTAGTTCTCATCACATGCAGAATACAGATACCAAAGCTGAGGTTTGATAGAAAATTAAGGACAGCTCCCTGAAAATAGAACAGGCAAGGTGCCTATATAGGACATACAGGTTATCACTGCTGCTTTGTGGCATTACTCCTCAAAATCTTAACAAAGAGAAATACGTAGGCACGTTTGGAACAGAGAAGGTTACTCTCTACAGCTGTTGACATTCCTTAGGACTTATGGACACGCAAAGGCTTTAAACTGGACAGTAGAACCTTATATATAAATGGAGAATGGATCCTGAACACCAGTGCAAAGCCATGGCAAATATAGTCCAAACCAAGCCCCAGTAAAGCCTAATCACAACTGTGGATCCTCTCAGATGCTGCCGTTGGTGTATTCAGCACACACACATTTGTATATTTAAAATTGCTTTTTCCATTTGTCAGATTGTTTTTCTGCTTGGTGGATGTAAATACTTTTTGTGAAAGGTGCCAGATGCCCTTGACTTCATGGGTATCAAAGTTATTTTTCCAAAGCAATGAACGTGAGACTTAAGAGAAGGAATGTAAGCTCCTGGTCGCTGTTCTGGATTTGCCCTCTCCTCTGATCGCTGTCAAAGAAGAGAGCGTAACTTCGCTTCTAAAGCCTACCCAGCTCTCCGCCTCTCTCAGGAAAAGGGAGCAGAAAAACCCGAGCTTGATACAAAATGGCAAGGCCATTACTGGTTGAATACTGCGCTGTCAGAACATTTCCATGCTGTGTATTGCCTATCTCTCAAGTTTCCAGGAAAAGCATACTGGTGATATGGCAGTGACGGTTGAGTCTTCCCACCAGTATTGTTCCATTTTGTTGCAATGTGACAGATGGCAGCAGAGGGGCAGTCTGACAAAATGGCGTCTGACACGGAACTGCAGATGAAGCAAAGGGGTGGAATTGAATTGTTCCACACAGAAAAAAAATGGCACCCATTGACATTCATTGATGGTTGCTGAATGTTTCTGGAGACCAAAGAGTGGATGTGAGCACAGTGAGGGCTGGGTGGTGCATTTCAGCAGTGCTGAGAACAGTGCAGAAAACAAGCTATGATCCACACAGCATGCAAGTTTTTACAAGCACAGCATGCAGCCTCTTTGTCATCACTGAGAAAAATGCGGAGGTAATGGTGGTGACTATGTTTTGTAGGTGAGAATTTGCTCTACCAAAAAGTGTTATTCTGTTCTTTGTGTTTTTTGTATTTTCCAAAGAAATAAATAGGAGAGACTTTTGGAGTGACCCACTTTCCATTTCTGTTACCCTTGCAGAGAGGGAAACTCCCTCTCTGCCACTTCACAGGGAACTGCCTCTTCTCCATTTCAAGAGGAGAACTGAGGCAAGAGGGCATCACACTAAGTGTATGTACCTCATATCCAAAGCAGAAACTGATTCCCTGTTACTTCTGTATTACACACACTGACCATCCACCAACACGTAAGAGACTTCTGGTTTTACTGATGGACCAGAAAACAAAGATGCTAAACTCTGATGCAGAGAACACTAGTTACAGTAATAGCACACCAAATGCTGAACACCACAAATAAAAGTTTTTTTGTTCTTTTACTTACTCCATTTTCTGAATTTTCCATGAAATTGACTCCATATTTTCCAACTGGAAGAGAAAGAGGTTTCTTTCAAAGGCTGATGTTGTTGCTTATCAACTTTGCTAGACTAAAAGCAAGTTTTGTCCCTGGAGAAAAACAGAGCTTCTCTATTCCACGCTATTCAACTTCCTGCTTTTTCTTTTTCTTTTTTTTTTTTTTTTTTTTCCTGAACAGCATAAAGAAATCTTTCTTTAAATGATTCCCAAAGTAAAACGACGTAGAGACTGCTTGCTCTCCGATGTAAGAAAATACTTTATGTGGTTTATTGTGGAAACATTAAAAAAATTAAATATAATTTGAAACAGCCAATGTGGAAGAAAAGAGCATTTATTTAACTTCCTTGGGAATACATTTTGACCCCACCTTAAACTGCCTGCAGAATATCAACTGACTCAAATAATAGCATATGTATTTGCAGCTCCTATAAATTACACTACATACGAAGAAGCTGCTGAGGTATTTTACACTCAGGGTCATCTTACATTCACACACATCCGTTTAAAACTGGATCTGTTCATTTGACATATATACATATAAACATTCGATTTAGATATTCAAGGGAGTCAAGGTAGGTAGATAACTTTTGGGAGCCTGAACACTGAACAGCTCTTAAAAAACAGAATACATCTCCACTAAGCTTTGAGAAAATCAGCTCTATTGGAAATACATTATTCTCTGCCTGAATAATAGGAATAAATATTTACTTTCTTGAAAAACCTCAGAGTTCCTACTATGATGGAAAGGGAGGTGAGCTAGAAGGGAATAATTGCCACTTGCAATTCCTATTTAAAATACTTCAAGGCTCACATTAGCTTCTCATATAAAACCTGTGTTAATTTTGTGACATATCTATACCATGAAAGAGAAGGATAGTTTAAAATCTGCCGATCAAATCATTCTGCCATGCAGATGAGAATAACGCTGTTCTAAGTGTGAAACGCCTGTTATCTGTGGTTAATACTAGAACCTACTGTTCTTTCCATTTCCTTCATAGGTGGAGGATCTCAGGTCATAGAGCTCCCTTCAGCACAAGCAAATGGAGTCATTTTACTGCTTTCTACTGCATTTGCTGGCATGTCCATTTCAGAAACTACTGTATATTTCAGAGTGATTCGGTAATGAACACCTACACTTGAAAATGTCAGTTCTCAAGGGCTGATCTGACTATATCAAACAGGCAAGTTTAAATGGTGCTATTTTTGAAAAGAAATATAAAACAAATAGGAAATGGAATTAAGAAATGTTAAGGGACTGTTATTTCTGAAGCTAAAAATAAAATCCATGCACAAGCTGAAGGTGAAAGAATATCCTGCAATTCATGACCAGTCACGACAAGCAACCCCCAACCTACTTCCTGATCCAGTCCTGTTCTTTGTGTCACGTTTCTGAAAACAGACACTGTTATTTCAGAGACATGAACTCGCTGAACAGTTATTAGCAGAGAGTAGAAATAACTGTGAATGCAACACCAAACTATTTAGCACTTTATGATTAAAGATGCTTTCTCTGTAAGCAAACATTATTTCGAGTTTCAAATGGGAAAAGGATCTGGAGGCATTTCCCCTTTACTTTGAAAAGTCAAACAAATTTTATTTTGCTCCACAAGAGGGCTATGTGGACACCAAGACATTTTCCCTACGCTGTCTTCAGCAGCATGGTTAGGCTTAGTCCAGTAAGAAAGCATTTCATGCAGCGCTAGATCAACACATACAAACCACTCAACTGCTGCCTTCTTTACAGAAAGTCTGTTCATAATTTCTGTTTTAGGACAAAGTGTCTCAAAAGCATGTTAATTTAAGCTACTGGAAAGATTGAGAACAGTTGAGCAGTACTAGAGTAGGGATTTAAAGGGTAAACAAGAACAGAAGTAGCCCACCGTGCAGAAACTTTCTGGGAGCATTGAATTCTGATACTTTCTGTACATTTTCAGCGCTTAAGTGACACATTTTGAATTGTCTCATCAGCCCTTCCTTCTGGATGACTTGCCACAAATGAACAGCAACAGCAGCTGTACCAGCAACAACAACAGGCTCTGAAACGAGCGTGAATGTCACTGAATTTTGCTCAGCATTATCATAATAAAAATCTCTCTATTCTCTAACGTATATGTGTACAAAAATCTATTATCCAGAGCAGTTACAACAATAAATCGATAAGTAAACAAATAATTGGGTGGAGGGAGTTAGTATTATCATTTAACACGTAAGTTTTTTTTGTTTTGTTTTGTTTTTTTAAACTCTGAAAACACTACTACTGGGTATAGTTGGAGTGACCATACAGGGGAAAAAATACCACAGAATATCACATCATTCCTCCATTTAATCTGGTACCTCAGAACAGTGGCCCCCACAAAATTCTTGAAAAATACCAACATTCCTTTACGAGAATTCTACACTTCTTCATAATTAAAGCTTTTAATATAACATCACGTATCACGGAACTCATTCTCCTACAGAGTTGAAGAGATCCACCTTTCCCAAGTTCACTCAGAACTGAAGTGCTCTAAAATCTTCACACCTGCTTTGAACTGTTTTGAAATTTGCTGTCCTTGCAGCCCAGGCTAGGTCTTGCTATCCACCTCCAAGGCCATTTGGCTACAGTACTCTGCGCGCCTCAAAGCCCAGCCCTCAATGGATGTCAGTCATTCAATGCTCAGCTCAGACCCTTAAACAATTTTACCAAAACAGCAATTCAATGAGCATATAGGCATTCAAAATTTAAATGGAAAGAACATATGCAACAAACTGAAATTCTGAGCAACTTTCCTCCCAGATAATTTTATCAACCTTGATTTTCTTTTGTTACTCTTTCTCTACAACCTTAAGCCAACTACTGGAAAAATTTTGTCTCTTTTAAGAAAAATATATACTGTTTACATTTGTCAGAGGTATTTTTTTCTTAATATTCTTCATAGCTATAACTTTGCCATGGATTTGGCTAACAGGAGCAGAAAAGCATATCAAATTGAAGCAAAAGTAGAAAGCAAAGCAGTGCAAGTTGAATGAGACAGTATATGGAAACAACTGGCACAGATATCATCTGCGGGGGGGAAAAAAAGCTGGATGCTCGTATCAGAAGAGAGGAATTTTTAAAAGAGGGGAGAAAGTTTCTCAGCCCTGACTGATCATTCATGTACATACATACTAGGTTAGTTGCTAGGGTTAAGAGGAGACTAGAGGGAAGGGATCTCTGTCAGTACCTTACCTGAGCTTGAATCAAGATGTAACCTCAAGTTACACAGAAAGAGCTGGAAGCCATGAAATACCTGACAACACATACCTGAATTCTGCTACCTTTGATTGATAGTCCAAAAGATAGAAAAATCCTTTCTATCTTCACAAAAAAATATTCAGGAATATTCCAAGGACAGGCTAGATAGCATTGTAAGATGGATTCTGCAGTGTTCTTTGCTACGGATTTCTGTTTTACATGAGCTATTCTGGAACTGAAATGTCAGTACCTGAGCTACACTGAAACCTCAGATATGCAACTGAGCTTACTTTGTTCCAACAAGTCACACAGGGTTGGTAATCCACAGTAACTCACTAAGCGTGCTGCGAACCCATCATAAAGGTAAACTATTTTGGCATTAGATAGCATTTCAAAGTGTTTGCCACAGACAGAGCATACACCTTTAAACAATGCAGCTCTGCCCACATGAAATAATTTGGCCATGAGCCTGAGCTTTCACACATGTAAATATTCTCCAAAGACATGCTGCATCTGCAAGATCTGCTTCTCTCATATCTCCATTGCTACCCACAGGATGCATTCTAAAACTGGGTTTTCCCTTGTCCATCACTGAAATCGAGAATCATTTCCATGTTACTGAAGTGACTGATTCTCTCCACATGTTTGTATTGCAAACCCATACCTTCTGACCAGTCCATCTTATTCAGTTATGCCCAAAAAAATAAACATAACAACAACTACACTGTTTCATGCATCTTGTCAGCCTTGAGAAGCAAAACCCCTATGCAATACGCACCTAAAAGCAGTATTCCCCCTTCTTATTTCATCAGCTAAGAGTTTTGCCAAGTTCTGTATTAAACCAGGCAACAAAATGTCACCGGGCAACTTAAGATCTGCATAAGCTAGCTACATTGGCAACGAAAACATATCTGCATCGAAGCAAAGGGAGCCAAACAATCCAACAGCAATTTGAGTAATTTCTCTCTTAAAACAAAGCCTTCTCCCGCTGCTCTGCAGTTTATCTGTGACTTTCTGTGCTCAATTACAAATTCAGTGTGGGCAGACGTTTCCAAGACACGGTTTTATAATCACACAACAGCAGCCCGCTTTTACAGCAACCTCACTTTAAATTTTCCAGTCATTCCCCCCGCTGCACAAGTCGTGTCTGGTATCTGCACCTGTCTCTGCACGTCAGCTCTGGTCAACTGTGCCTCTGCTCCGGCTGCTTAAAACACGCTGCTTCCAGCAACCGCAACACGAGGGAAACACGCAATCTCTGCTTTCCCACGGGAGATTAGATCTACAGCGTTAAAAACCTACGGTTGAAAGCTAAAGGGAACTTGAACTATGCCCTATTCTTAACCTCACTCGTGAGAAAACCGAAAGCCTTTTTAATTTCCACGGAACGCGAGCAAATCCAGCTCCACACCAGCCTTCCAGCCGCCGCCCCCCGACGAGCTCCGGCAACCGCCGCCCGAAGGGAGGAGCGCAGCGCCCGCCGCCCCGCCCACAGCGCGGCCCTCCAAACCGCCCTCCGCCGCGCCCCCCGCCCACAGCACCGCCCCGGAGCAGGAAGCCGGGATGGCGTCCCATGACCCCGGCGTGGCACGGAAGGACTTACTGGGAAGGGACGGAGGTGAGGCGGTGCCGGGGAGCGAGTCGGGCGGCACGCGGCAGCGGCGGGAAGGCGCTCCGTGGGGCGGGGGGCAGGCGGCGGGAGGGGCCGCGGAGGCCGTCGAGGCGAGCGAGCGCGCCCGCGCACGGAGAGGGGTGGGGTCCGCGCACTGCCCAGCGGACCTGTGCGCGCGCGCGCGCTCACGGACATGGCGCCGGTAGCGCCCCCTCAGCCGCCGCCTCGCCCCGCAGCCCGGCATTGCGGCGGGCAGGGCTCGGCCGTGCCTGGCGGAGCCCTTGGAGCGCAGCGGCCCTGCCCGGCCCTCGGAGCTGCCCGCGGCCCCGCCCCGAGGGCCGTCGTTTTTGCTCTTTTCTCGTTTACCTGTTGCAGTACGAGAGCGGCATTAGAGTTTCTTCGGTGCTTTTTTTTTTTCTTCGTTTTTCCCAGTGGTAGAATGTCTAAACTAATGCTAACACGGATGCGATTTACTTTTTAGTCCAGCAGCTTAAGATATTTACAGTCAGAAGGAGCCTAACAAAGCTGGAACTGTCCGTGCAAATCTGAGAAACCCTGCGTGGCTTTTCAGAGCTGATAAAGTGAGAGCGCAGCTGGGTGTGCCTGATTTTGGCTGTGCTTTGTGCCTGACCTCAGGTAGAAAATGACTGTGTATAGCTTCAGATCAGCTTTTTACTTCATCCTTCATGTTGATCTTCTCACAGAAGGCTGAGCTGAGGCAGTTTGTTACTCCTCTCCTGTCAGCTGCTGAATTATCCCTGCAGGTTCTCCTCAGACGTTTGCCTCTGTTACTGGCAGCACATACATGTACAGGTCTGACGTTGTGTGCCCATCCTCTGTGAGGAAGTATGGTCCATTCAATCTCCTAAACAGTAGGAACTTGCTGAGGAGATGCGCAGGCTGAAGTATCTCCATTCTTTTAATAGTTTTGCAGTTTCAAGTTACGCCACTTGTGACTCAGTTTAATGCATGCAAGTAAAGCCTCAGTATAGCACAGCCACTGAAATTACTCCTTGAAATAAAAGAAGTGATGAATCCCTGTAGTGGTTACCCATCCATGTACTCCAGTTGCTGCTGTCTGGCATTTCTGAGTTGAAATGAGAGCCTTTAAGTTATGGTGCTATCACCATAGTTCGGAGGCAGGATAATTGTTTGTGGTGCCCCTGCTGACTCTGTGTGAAGGTCCCACTTTCTTCTTTCTAAGTCCCGAGTTTTAAGATTGGGAAGACACTAATGACAGGGATTGTGGACGTTCTTGAGGTATTTCGCTCTTACATGTTTGTAGTAAGGAAATCATAATACTTCATTGAGTATGTAATGGTGAGTTCATAAAAAGCTGTGAATATCTAGCATCTTGTGAAAGTTTCAGTTAATGTTTTATTGCAGTGTATGGTGAGTTTGCATTAATAAAGGAAAATGTTTTTCCTGAGTAGGTTGATGAGTGAAATTCATTTTGGTTAATACAGAAGTTTGGTTGTGTTGTTTTTTTTTGTTTTGTTTTTTCCCTTCTATTACTGTAGAAGCATATTTCATTTCCTGAATAACAGCATCAGCAGAATTTAATATGTAGAGAGTACATGGAAGAAAGAAGGAAGAAAGTTATTCTGGTAGGAACAGTTAACGTTTAGGAGGAAATACTACTGCAGTAATGGAAAAACAGATGTACTGCAGACATCAAAAATAGGTTTATTTGTTTTATTGTCTGACCTGTTTGCAAAGAATTACAGAAAATTTTGCATGCCTAAGGATAAGGAAAACATATTATTAGCTCTATTTTAAAAGGCACTTTAAATTAATTTTTTGACAGATGGGATGAGAAGGGACAAGTGTCCTGCACTGCAAATGGCCTCCTGTTTGACATTTGTTGTTTGCTAGCCTGGAATCATCTTTGATGGTGGAAGGCTGGCGAAGCTAAGGTTTGTACTAGAAAGTTTGACTTTATTTTTGTATTCTGTAGCATAAAAGGATTGTGTTATAAGTTGTTTATGTTTGGGCATCCTAAAGCATGTTACTGAAGTTATATTTCAGTTAAAAATTATGGGTTTCAATACTGGTTTGCTGGTCTTCTGAACGATAAGTATTTCTTTCCAGTGTGTATGATTATTTTGTTTGGTCTAGTATATTTTTTATTAGAGTATGTCTTTCATATTCATTGCAAAGATAACTTAAGAAATTAAGCAATTAAATGAATTTGATAATGCGGTCTAAGCTGTATTCATAAATATAGCACTTATTGCACTTACATTACACTTACATTAATACACTTATGAATTTTTTTTTCATTAATTACACCAGAAATTGTCCTATTCCTATCAAAGGAAGTGTGCATTATTAAATGTAATATTGCGGTAACCTAGTAAAACAGAAGTTGCTTTTTACAGTGCAGATTAGTTTAAATCAAGTCATGGTCTACAGCTGAAACTATATAGTACATCCAACCAACTTGGACTGAAGGATGGACTAGAAGATGTGTTTGGGTTTGTTTATTTTTCTGTTATTTTAATTCTCAATTATTTCATTTTTTAATTAAAGATGTTTGACAGAATCAAACCATCTGATGAGGCTTCTGCTTCTTCAGCACAAGGTGAGACATTTAAAGGAGATGGTTTTTAGTGCAGTTTTTTAACATAATAACCATCAGTATAGACAATCAGTTCACCTTCTAGTTTCAGTTGTTTCATTTGATTTCCTAAATTTCCATATGGAACTTAGATGGAAGATAAGTTATCCAAAGGTTTCTGTGCAAGCATGATTTTCTTTCCCTATGGTAAGCTGTTTAAGACATGCTGCATTTTAGCTCTCTGATTATGGATGGAATAGTCTTATGAATGTAGATTTCTTAATCTTGATCCCAGACAAATATGAAAAATACCTGCTCCCTTCAACGATGAAAGAGTGAAGCTTATTTTATAAGCCTCAGAGAGGATCTTTGAGGATGAAATGATCTCTCTAAATGTTATCTTAATGTTTAAACTTTCTTTAAAATACTATTTTTGACAAATACAGTGTAAAGGAACTAACTGACTGCAGGTAAAAATAAAAACTTTTTTTTTTTTAAAATAGGAATGGAAAGACATGGTGTTGAAGGCTCACTGCAACAGGACAGCAGTAGCAGGTAAGTAAGATGATAATCTAACTGACATCCAGTTTACTGCTTACACAAAGTAAAACAAGAATAATCTGTTTTTCAACCTTATATGTCATCTTGTGTAATGGTTGATAGTGATGCAACATAGAATAAGTGTATGATGAAGATCTTCTATGTTTACACATATTATAAACTGTGGAGGAATGGCACTGTAGTGCCCAAAACCAATTATGCAGGTGTCAGAATTTCTTAGTTTTCAGTTTATTTGTTTTTCATTTCAAAAGGCTAAAAAATACAACAATAAAAGAATGACTATTTTCTTCTGGACTGATAGATCTCTTCAGACTATATTTAACTCAAATTAAAATCTGTGCTAGTTGTGCCTTCAGCCTGTTATCTGTTGTTCTGCATTTAAGAAAAAGGTTTTTTGGGAATAGTATTTGCCATTGTAATTCTGAAACAGAAGTGTTAATTTTGCAATAGCAAGGTGGGTATTCTGAGTGTCTATGTTAAGAATATAATTGACAAGCCAACATTTCTCATTTTCTTAATGAAATGTCTTGGTAATATTACCTGCTTCTTTCAGTTTACATTCAAGAAGGCAAGAACATCCTCGGCGTGGAGTATCCACCATGCAAAATAGACAAGGGTACTGTAACTGCTGTCATGTACACTACAGTAATCTGGAGCAGGTAAGAAAGCTACTGCATAATTTGGCAGCAGATAACAAGAAGTGCCCATAGGCTTTGCCAATTTACAGAATATCATTTTCTGCAGTGAATGACCAACTCGGAATGGAAATAAATAAATTTGTGAGTTCTGCTACTTCTTTGTGCATACGAAGAAGAGGAAATCCTTCTTACCTGTTATAAAGAAGGTGGTAGTATGGCATGGTTACTGCAGTCTGCCTTTCTGAAGTGTTGCCCTACTGTGCTTTACACTCATTAGGTTTATTTCTGCAGCTTTAACCTTGAGAACTAGATATACTGTTAAACATTAGAGTTAATATGTTAGGTATCAAAGCTGAGCACTTTTGATCAACCAGTAACTTATTTGTTCTTAATCTGTTGGTTTCTTGTCTTCCAGACTTTTTTTTAACTAGAGAGTAAAAACCTATTTAATCTTCTGTGCTTACAAAAATTCTCCTTAGTTTGAGTAAATTATGAGCTGTTTGCTCAAATGAAGTTCAAAAATATTCTTAATCATCATACATCATTGACAGTATTTGTTCCCGTCACAAGAGATTTGTGAGCAGCAGAGTGGCTGATTTAGGTTCGCTTCAGAAGGGATTTCAACACACTTCAGTATTATTTGTGTCTCCCTTTGCGTATTTAAAAATCTCATTGAATCCCAGCCTTAAAGTAGAAAAGGCTGAAGATTTTTCTTTTTGTTAAAACATTTTCATTGTGACAGTAATATTTCACCTGGGAAGTAATTCTTCTGAATAGATCAGTATGCTAACAGTAATACTAAACTACTTATATGTTTTGTCTTTCTCCAGCATATTTTTAGCTCCCAGCACAGACATTTTACCACTTACTGCAGGAATCGTATGGGTACCAGTAGCTTGATGGAGCGTTTCCTGCAAGATGTTTTGCAGCATCATCCCCACAGATACCATGACAACAGGTATAATAATGTTTGTTTGCTTTTTAAATATTTGCTCGTAGTCTGCATGTATTGTGAGCTTTTTTATACTGTTCTATCACCAAACATTTTGCCCATTTGAGGTTAAACGTTTATATTGAATGGAGTTTAGAAACGAATGTATTTACATAACCATTGCCCAAGTGTATTCCTTTAGTGTTGTCTCTGTGCTTTCTAACTTTGTTTCACTGCTTATGAGTTTGATGCAGCAGCACTGAAAACAATTACATGTAAAGACCTAACAAAAAGTGCTAATATATTGGTCAGATAGTATATTAGCAGAGTGTACAATTGACATACATTTACAAATTCTTACAATAGAGGCATCCTGGGCTTAATATTAATCTATTTTGCAGTCTATTTTATGATATGTATTGAAGTGCTTCATAATTTTGGCTTGTGGAATGTGACATTGGTTTGTGGATTATGTCAGGTGAGCGTTTATAAGTTTATTATGTTTATTTTTTCGCTCTCCTTACAGTTTACACATTGAGTTACTATTTGTGGAAATTGCATTAAATGGCTGATTTGTTAATGCTCAGATTTCAAAAAGTGTTACTTTTATTTATCACATGCATGTTTTAGCATAAGAGGGAGTATAAACATCTTTCTGTAGGAGGGTCAGCAGAAAGGAAATTAGTTAAGTCTCATCCCTTGTTATATTCTGCAAGACATTAAAAACTCCTGGTCTGAATCGAGTGTATCTTGATAAATAACTTTTTTTTTTTTTCTCCAATATTCTTTCTATATTTCTAATAGAGAAAATATTGTCTGTGCTTTAAGCCCACATTCAAATGAAAAAAGGCCGATATCTCTTCAGGTATTGCTAGTACAAGGCTATTTCATTGAGTGAATAATACCTACTAATTAGGAAAACCAAGCTATCCATGTTCCTATAAGTTGCTGGAATAAGGAGCAGAATAAGAAAAATAATGCACAAAATCTAGGTAAGGTTGGATGATCAGTGTGAGAGGAATAATCCAATATACATACAGAGTTTGGAAGAAGAAAACTGAAGATGGAAAAGCGTGAATAGATTTTTGTTGTGATTCTGCTCTGAAAAATGACTGAGTCAAAGTATTAGGTTTTTAATTAATGTCTAAAATAAGAATTGATTCACTGGGAGTGATAAACAATTTCCCTCAGTTACTGAATACCCATACAAGTCATACGGTAACTGAAGTCACACAAAGGATCTTTAAGATTATCATTTAAAAGAATATTTGTGAAACTTGTTTTTGCAGAACCCGTATCTTCAGTAGTGGTGTGAAAGAAGAAAGCATGTTATCTGAACTTTACCTCTTTCTGAATTTCAGAGGAAATCCTTTCCTCTTTATGAGATGGGTTGTTTTGTTTTGTTTTTTTTTCATTAAAGAAGTAATATGGAGCATTTAAGAAATCTTTACTCTGATTTTGGGAGTAATTTGTAGTAAAACTGCCAGAAGTACCTCACTTCAGAACTGAAGATCTGTTCCCTCTTTAGGCATTTGCTTATAAATTATTTTTGAAAATCACACATGGTCTGCTAAGTGAATGAAGAACCTGGGAACTTGCTATAGTTGATCCATAACAAAATCCATTTATATTCAATCTTCTAGCAGCATCCAGAGAGTGTTTCACACAAAGATAGAAAAATAAAAGTGACAAAATTAAAAAAAAAAATAAAAAAATTAAAAAAAAAAAAAAAAAGGGAAAAGAAAATTCTACTTATTTTGGCCTTCTGTTTAGATCTAATTCTGATTTATAAGATTTTGGAGTTAAGCCACAAATGCTTTACCTAAGAACTTAGGTGCATGTCTCAGTAGGGCACAGCAGTTCAGCTGGCTGGCATAATTCAGTCATCTGGTGTATTTGATTACATCACATTCATATGATAATAATCTCTTTTTTTAATGTGTTGCATGAGATTTTTTAATGTGTTGCATGAGATTTCCTCTTGTGCTTAGTCAGTCCTAATAACCCTTATCTGTACTTTTATTCATTCTACTCCTTTTTTTCTTTTTGTCAAGAATTCCACCGTATTCTATGTGATTATACACCTTTGAGAAAAAATGTTTTATTTTTGGAATTAGGGAAGGAATATTACACATTGTGCCATAATTCATTTCCTTTTAAAGTAACACTTGCATTTCAAGCAATGAGGAGTTGTGTATTGCTGTTGGTAAATTGATATGGCCAGTTAGGCTCAAGCAAAATGTGTAGCAAGTTTTATTCCTTGCTGTTTACCAAAATTTAACTCAACCTTCCCACTGCATTCCTTTATATTCAGAGGGTAATTGTAATCATTTCTGTCATTCATTACAAAAATGGCAAGTGAGTCATAGAACAGCCTGAACCAGAGGGTATCTGTTTCTGATCTTTTGTAATGGGGAAGAGTGATTGTTCAACCTATTTAATATTAGCAATCAGTTTTTGGTCTTAGATTGCTTTTTCTCCCCCCTGAATAATTATTTGTTTATGTTTCTAACATACTCTCAGAGACTTTCATCACTGCCTATTGCATGGTTCAGAGATCAGTTGAAGACACAGTTCTTCCTTTTCAGAAACCATGAAGGTGGCAAGATCTTAGAATCTTCCAGCTATTTTATTCTACTGTGCTAATTGCTATGAAGTTTTTGCTTTACTACTTGCAACTACTTTGTGTAATTAAGCATCAACAGTGTGCTTGCTATATTCTTTAGTTCAAATCTCAAGTAGTGGCAGTCAATATATACATCACTCCATGAAGTAAAATACTCAGCAAATTACTTCATTCTAAATAGTATACTTTAGCATTTCTAAAGTATACTGAGCACTATACTTCCTGAATAGTATACTTTAGCACTTATTATGTAGCCTGTGAGATCTTTGTTACGAGTTTTGGAGCTGTTAGTAGTTATTTTTTTGGGAGGCCACAGAGAATGTTTCATAATGATGTTTTAGAAATACTGGGAAACAAACAAATGTAGAGATTGTCAGTTATCGGTAGGGGCGGGGAAAGGACCTTCTGATTTACCTTGCCTCTTTGCTCAAGTTGTGCTGTTTCCCTGATAATTGCGTAAATGACTGTTCATAAGGATCTAGAAGGCTGTGCATTGATGAGTGATGGTTTAGTCAAGAAAAATCACATCAGGCTACCTTTGACAGTGTAACAGACCTTGTGAACTGAGAAAAATCATCTATCTTGATAACATTTGTCATGTCACATCTATCAAAGCCCAGATTTTGGGCTGTTCCTCTATGAGACTTAATAAGCTAGCTAAGGAAAATGTGATTAGAGATTAAAAGGTGTTGAGTATGTATCTGGCTGGAAGCATTTATTCTTAATTACTTCTGGCTTAGGGGAAAAGCATGAAAAAACTGGAAGGGATCCAACAAAATCTAATGTTGGGCCATTTTTGAGCTCCATCTTGGGCTTGAAATCGGTGATTTCAAGTGTAGATTATTGGTGTGTGTTTTTTAAGTTTCTTTTGCTTTGCTTTGTTTTTCTGTTCTGGTAGTAATTCACTGAAGTGCAGTTTTGTGTGTTGTTTTTTTTTTTTTCTACGCTAAGTCTTGTCAAATCTGTAGAGACCAAATGAAATTTTACTTTAAATAAAAATGAAAATGTTTTTTGAAACAGCTAAACCTATTATTTTTTCAACCATAAAACAGATCTTCTAACCTGAGAATTCTTTTGTCTGTCATTTCTCAATAAAAGACTGAGACATAGCTACCCTCATAAGATCTCCTGTCATTGTTTCTCAGTATGAAGTATCTAGTTAGATACTTGGTATCATCTGGCTTTATTAATAACTTTATAAACTTGGACATAATTGGTACTTGTGAGTCCTTCAAGGACTTCTGCTCATGTTGTCTACTAAATGCTTACAACCAAGGAAATTACTAGAGTGGAATTTATTCTCAGTACTTCCATTAGCAGATGAATGCGCCACAAAAGGTGCATGGCTGTCTGCTGTGAATTCAAACAGCATCTGTTTGGGTCTCACAAGGTCTGATTATAATTGTCAGGTGAAGCATCACATTCTCTTTTTAGTTGTATTTACTACATATAAAAACAATTGTCATCTGCTACACACATTTAAACCTTCGGTGTTCTAGAGATGCATAAAAGAAGTAGTCTGTATCCCTCTGTTCTGTTAATTCTGCAAGATGTAAAACACTCTTATCCAAGGCAATCCTGAAGACAGAACTGTCAGTTCTGGAATATCTGAAAGTCTTCTGTTGCCACAGTAAGCCTGGACAATCATAATTTAGCTTCTTAGAGAAGTTAGTTAGAGCTGTGGTATGTCTGTGAGAAGTAATGAACATGGAATTCCTTGGTAACGTGTGCACTGTTCCTATCAGGCAGCTGTGCTTTGCAGCAGGAAGCAGGCATTTATACTCCATAGTATTTTTATACTATGCCATATTATAACGCCCCATTTCCTTACAAAAGCTCATTATTTAACAAATCATAGTTTTACCAAAGAAATGACTTGTTTTTGAGCTCCCAACTTCCAACAAAGGAAAACTCTGTATCTCTAGCTTTCTTCTACTTTCAAAGTTATTGTAATGTAAGTTTGGCCATTCTTAATGTTTAGTTGCGTGAAGAGGGCTAACCAAGTAACTAAACTGGACTAAACTGTTGTCTTTAGCTTTGAGGAATGTTCCTTCACCCACGTTCTAGTGGAATGGTTTTGCTAAAGTAGCAAAGCTAGTGTCTTGAGTTTGTTCATTAGGTGCAATTACTTTAAAAAAAAAAAAAAAAAAAAAAAAAAAAAAAAAAAAAAGTAAAAAAAAAATATATATATATTAATCATATTTACAGTGTTTATATAGGATTTTCTTTTAACCTCTCTTAGGCCAACCTATGATGATATGCCACTCCCTGTCACTCCAGTGTCTGCCAGGATTGCTTCTTCAGGAGAGGTGGAGAAAAAGAAGAATAGAGGCAGACAGGTGACTTCCAGCAAAGACCAGGAGTCCATCGACAGCGTGCGCTCTTCTGCTCCATACCTATCTCATGAGCACACAAAGGAAACTTCTGCAACGCAGACATTTACTCAAAAATCAGAAACTGAAAAGGAACGTGTTACAGCAACGTCCCGGGTGTCTATGGGCAATTGTAGCAATGAGAAATGCAATGTCCTCAAAGATGCGCAAATTGGAAATCATAGCCATGAAGGCCAGTTTACGGCTCTGAGCCCAGTACCTCAACATTTTTCTGTCAATACGTTAGTTCATAGTTCTTCTGTTAATCGTAAAATACAAAAAAATATTAAGACTTCATCATCATCATCAAATCGTATTCTGCATAGTGGATGTGATAACACGGGAATGGGGGTGTGCACTAGGAATAAGTTGAAGCCTGCTCTGGCACTGGTTCACCCAAAATGCCCTTCAGTTTTGCAGCAGAATCCTGTGTGCAGCCACAGGAATACTTCACATGTTACCTCAGGTCAACCTCTTTTAACACGAGATGGTTTACAAACTCAGGATGAAACTTTGGTGTCTGATTTCCGTCTCAGGGATACTGTGGGGATCAGCAGCGCCCTAGGTCTTGGGACTTCCCCACCACTAGCAAGATGCAAAAATGTGAAGATGAACAGAGGGGATGCAAGTTCAGTGGATGAAACAATTGAAAATGTTATTCTGAAATATTGCCATGGAACTGCATATGAAGAACTTCATTTCAAAGAGGAGAATAATCTCTGTTTAACTTCTTCATCACTTCTGGATCATGCTGATTTAGAGGGCTCTGAAATGAGTTTTGACTGTGATGCACCTATTCAGTCAGGAACGGACTTACCCAAGGCAGCTATAAAAGATATAGAATTGCTAAAAGAGGTCCAAATAAGTCTGCAAGATAAAGACTATGGAACACAGCTCTCTTCTGTTTTAAAAACCGAGTCAAAGCAAATAGAGACGGTGAAACAGAATGTCATAGTTCATCCTGAAGAAGCAGTTCTTCCAGCTCTGCCTCATGTGCCTCCTTCTTTTGTGGGAAAGACTTGGTCTCAGATAATGTACGAAGATGATATAAAAATAGAAGAACTTGTGCGTGATTTCAGGGAAGGTCGTTTTCGCTGCTACTTTGACAGTGAATCCTCGGCCAACTGTACAGGAAAGAGAATGAAGAAAAAAAAGCAGAAAGATGAAAAAAGGAACAATACTGCTGAGGGTAATAGAACAGAAACTGCTTCAGTTAAAGCACTACCAGAGTTTAATGATGCTTTAAGTGGTGGTTTTGATTTTGATAACCCATCTTTAGCTTCAGATAGGCTATGCAACCCACAAACTCTTAAAACACCTAGGAAAAGGACATGGCGCCTAGCTTCAAGATGCCAGGTGGTGAAAGTCAGCCATGGCACCCAAACAAGTCTATTGAACTACCCTGTAACGAAAAGAAAAATGACAAGAAGAGAATCGGATCCATCTGATCAAAAAGCAAGCATTATATGGCCAGAAAATGAAAAGACTCCAAACATGAAAACTAGACTATGTGCCCTTAAGCTTCCTGAGTCCTATAGCAAGATTATGAGCCCTGTGCAGCCCAAGACAGTGGTGTATGTACTTTCGTGTCCAGAGATGAAACAGTGTAAAGGTAAACCTGTAGATGTTCCCAAAATGAGGAAAAATCGTAATTCTACAGATAGCAAGGACTCTATAAGGTATAAATACAAACAGTGTTCTTTCAAGTATTATGACCCGCTGACAAACAGAATTCTGAAAATACCTCCTAAGGGTTCAGTTGGGGAAAAGGCCAAAAAGCCTTCTCACGTTCGACAGCTGTTCAGAAGTCTCAGCTTTGATGCAAACATGAGGAAATTAGCTGATGCACAGAGAGAAGACACACCAACAAAGTCCTTCAATCGGTCAGACTTCTATAGCTCATCTTCAGCAATTTGTCTGCCAGAGTCAGCTAAAGTGAATGATACACTCTCAAGTCAAAAAGCGGATGGATCTTCGGTTTCCACAGAAAGAACAGATTGTCTGGTATCTAGTCACTCTGAGAACTCTTTTAAACAGCTGGTCATTTCACCTTTGAGTTCTCACCAGTCTGTTGTTGAAGGAGATGGTAGATTAACTCCTTTTAACAGCAGAGTTACCAAAACTCCTTTG
Source organism: Tetrao urogallus (assembly GCF_951394365.1). NCBI lineage: Eukaryota > Metazoa > Chordata > Aves > Galliformes > Phasianidae > Tetrao > Tetrao urogallus. Next base: position 24,679,309 of record NC_136821.1, read on the forward strand.
ACCTCTATCAGGGGTGATCGATTAGAGAGAGATAATCCAAAAGCAATATGGAAGAGAAAAGAAAGCACTAATAAAGAACCTTTTTTTTCCAAAAAAGCTGCAGGAGCTATGTCTGTCAGATGCGCTGTTGCGAGGAGAGGAAACAGAGTAACAACAGGCAAACAAGCTTCCAGAACTAAAAAGCAACAAAAAGAGGGTATGAGAAGGAAACTTTCTCCTTGTGCCCAGAGATCTTCAGCGTTCTCCATTCACAGGCACCAAACAAGGAAAAATACAGTGGGAAAACACCTTAAGAAAGAAAAACCCGATGCTAAAAAATTAAACGTGAGGAGAAAGTCAAAAAGGACTTTTCTGACCTCAACAGTCACAAGTATTCCTGAGAAGAGACAGAAAGGCACATCAGGATCTTTTCCCAAGAAGCCAGAGCGAGCTTCTTCCAAAGTCAGAAGCTGGGAAGTAAGTGGAGATCGGGGTCACCCTAGCACTGTGAACCGACCCTCAAGAAGAACTTCTGCTGTACCGTTACTTAGAAACTGTATTGTTCTACCAGGTGAGAGCTAGCCACCAAAACAACTTTTTTTTTTTTTTTTCTTAAATAGCCAGCACCTGGAAAAGGAAAGGGAACAAATGGAGGCCATAGACAAAGCAATTGAAGTGCTAGAGCTGCAGAAAGTACAAAGCCAGTCTAATGTGAAACAGGTACAACTTTAAACTCTTGTTCCTGGTATATGGGACGTTATATTGCACTGTTCTACTGTGTAAAGCTGCAGAAGTTGTGCATTTGAGTTTAAAGCACTTAGATAGAACCCTATTTACTAGGCTTCACCTGTGCATCAAAACAAATGGGCTTGAATAGTATGTTATTTTAATGGATTATCAGTGCATAATAGTGCACTATAATCGGGTAAATTAGAAGCTGTATTAATTAATTGTGCCTACTCTCATTTTTTTCCACATAATTCTTAAAGTGCAAAAAAAAATAATGTTATACTAGAAATTAAATTAAGATATATTAATCTGGGGTGAATTCTGTGTTTGTATTTTGTGTTTGTATATATGCAAATCTTGTTCAACACGTAATATGGTATATATTTGCCTAATGAGTGGTATTGAGATTAATATAGTATGATAGAACTCAGATCAGCGCTTTTTTGAAATGAAATACAACCGAACTTGGTTTTATATTGATCCTTTTTCCTGAAATCATGTCCAAATTAGTTATTTTGGACAAAAAGTCACTGTGGGCTGTTATCTAGCAATAATGGACCATCCTGGTAAGGAAGTATGTCTCTCCTGGTTACCGTGGTGGTGGTTATAATGAACCCTCAAATTCCGAAAGAAATGTAAGTTCAGTGTTTTCTTTATTCTCTTTTGCTCTTTTTTTTTTTTTTAAACAGCTTATTGGCAAAGTTCATAGGTTAATTTGACATTCCTTAGGGAGGAGATAGAAATGTTATAATACAGACAAGTAACAATTGAGTTCTTGTATTGTTTCAACATTAAATTTGAGACCATGTGCTTTCTTTGGATTTTAGTAGAGCGTACTGTTGGTTACAATTTTGTGTACTGTAGTTCAAACTTTATTTTAAGTAGTCAGTACAGTATTGAAATAGAACAAACCCAAAGCAGCATCCAATGTATTAAAGTTAAAATATCTGCTTAAAACAGATATTTTCATAAGCTGAATTTAAAAATAAAATATTCCAAGTAATTCTTATTAGGCAGTTGATGCTTTATGACTTTGTTGGGAAAGAAATCTGATATTCTGTGGCTTTGGTTGTATTTGTCTTTGAGTTTTTGTTTTGGTTTGGTTTCTTTGTTGTTTTTCTTTGGTTTTGTTTTGGTGTTTTTTATTTGCTTTCAGTTTTTATGATGACAGCTTATTTGATGAAAAAGTGTTTAGGAAGCAGAAACCCCAGTGCTGAAATTGTTTGTACACTATAAAATCAATTTCAATTGTTCATTTGTTTTAAGTTTTAAGCAGAGAATTAAGCTTCATCACTGTCTGGGCTCATTTGTACATCTGCAGTTCGATGCATTATATAATGTGTCTTATTGTAAAAGTCTTTGTAAATTCTATACTTGTACAGTATATATTTTTAGATAAATAAGAATAGCTTATGAAAGACCCTGCTGACTCTGCAATTGCACATTGTACCTCCTGTGCATTCCCTCCCTCCAAATCAAAACCTATTCTTGGTTAACTTTCTGAAGTGTCAAGGGTCACTAGTTTGTATTGAGGTAAAGCTGCACTTTGAACTGTTGTATTTTTGAATAAAATGTCTGAAAGAACTGTAAAAGCTGTCATCATAAACTACTCATTGTTAACAATATGTATCAAAAAACTCCCCAAAATATATATACATGCATATTTCCCAGCATAAATAAAAGACGTGCGTGTACTTAAGCCAGCTGGAAATTCTTCTGCAAGTGAAATACAGTCTGACTTTAAAAAATTTTTCTTTTAGTTTTGAAATAAAGGTTGATTTCTATGGGTGAATTTTCCTATGGTTGTCAGTTGACAAAGAATCTTATGACTGCATTACAAGTCACTGGAAAATAAAGGGTTATAATATGAGTTTTTATAGTCCTCTGAACTAATTGTGCCTGGATAATTTAATATTTTGTCTAACATAAAACTGATTTTTTTAAAGCAAAATTTTAATGGAATGGTTTTTATAGAAAGGCTAATTTTTAGAATAAAGTTTTAAAGCTGAAAAAAGATTTATAAGAATAAGTTTGTTTTAAAGCAAAGCTTTAAATTAATTATATATAAGTCCTATTCTAACATATTTTTATGATTCAAGAATGTTTTCCTAGCTGACTTTGTCAGTCTCACTTTTCATGCTATTGTACTCATGAAAAATATGGATTGTTTTGTTTGTAAATAAGGTTTTATGCACATTCTACTTTAAGATTGCTAGTGTATGTTTGTTTACACTCAAAAATGCTGTTTTCCATACTCATTTATTGCAACCTTGTGTTTGTCTAGCATGCAAATTTCCTTGAAACTTTGAGTAATAAAATACATTGAGGACTACAGAATGGCTAATTTTTTAGCATGACTTTTTTATTCCAAATAATATGCTCCTTTTCTAGGTGTGATCTAATTTTTTTTTAATGTTATATGTGTAAGAAGATATATACTTAACTTTTTAAAACACCTATTCAATCTAACAATGTTTATTAAAGAAAACAAATCTGGTATAAATTTGGAAATGCTTCTGTGGTTGACAGCGTAAAAAGATTTGTTATGTAGTTCAGATGTTTTTCTGTGCTTCACTTCTGTTTGAAAACCTCTTCTGTGAATGCTCAGTAGCTACTAGGGAAGAAGGGAAATTGTGGTATGAGAAGAAACTCTTCAAAGAAGCAATTTCTTCAAATATAGAAATTGCCTTGGAAAGAGAATTGATGAAGATGCACTCAAAATGTACAAGAAGGAAAAGAGGAGACGTTTTTCTTAAGTCTTAAGGAATTACTTAAAAAGGGAGTTTTTTGCTGGTATCGATTTCGCTACCATTATTGAATACCCACATTGTTCAGTAGCAGCATTGCTGAAACTTCAGAACGTGCTTGTGGAGATGTCAGCAATGGAAGATGTCTGCTGAAATACTTTCTCACTGAAACTGATGGGAGAGGTTTTTGGTTTGGTGCTTTTATTAAAAGCATTATCAAATTAACATTAATGGATAAAGGATTTTGTCAGTATATTTGCGTATCTAGATGTACAAAAACAAGTAAAGGTGACTCGATGATGAGCAAAATCATATTAGAATCTAATTGGTGGCACTTAGATGCTGAATATTTTATGTTGGCTGAGAAAAAAAAGTTTGCATGTCATTTTGACCTACTATATGGTCATGCTTATTTTTAATACATTTCATAATTTTGAAATTATGAAAGCACTCAGTGAACTTTTTAGAACAATCTCATTCTAAGCAGCTTGACTTTTACTTCTAGTATTGCACATCTCAACTGTGAACTTGGTTCTTACTGTACTAGGTAAACAGAGTATTGAGACTTCCCCCCCCAAAAAATTTCAGTGTCTGATTCATGCACTTAGCAGCTCTTCAGTTGTTTTTCTGATTGACTGCAGGGCAATGGTTAGGCCAGGGCTTGAAGTGGTGATAGAGCACCTGGTGCAGGGCTGTGTCTGCCCAGGGAGCACAGGCAGATTGTTTGCATCTGTGCTCCCCAGCTGACCAGGAGGGGTGGCACAGGTGGAGCCCCTGGGCTCATATAAGGGCCAGCCTCTGGGATGAAGGGAGAGCGTCTCTTGGACCTGGGCTGCTGCTAAGGAGTGCTGTGTGGCCAGGAGCCCCTTCACCAGCTGGGTGAGTGCTGTTATTCTTTTTGTACAGGACTATTGGTCTATTTGTGAATACTTGGTCTGGTATCACCAAGAATCTGTCAGAAGCAATTTTGCTTCCTTGTGAGCAGAACATTGATGTCTTAGTTTTCTAGTTCTTTTTGTTGTTTGCACCTGATGTTTATGCAGTAGTATCAAAATGCATCTCTGGAACTTGGATGCAGATATTCAGTTGTGTTTGTAAGACTGACCTAGTGCGAAGTCGTGTTTAAGTTTCATGCTGAATTTGTGCCCAAGTAAGGACACTTCTTCATGGGTTTTATGTTCTCACAATTGGTAACTTTTGAAATATTCTTGCCTGATGTCTTTTTAATTTGCTTCTTTACTGCCTGTGCTTATTTGACACAATGTGTTTTTGTTGTTTTGTATGTTGATGTTAGAAGTATTTACAGTCATATTGTTAGATGTTCTTGCTCTGCATCCTCAACTTTATTTGATGTCAGATTTATTATTTTCCTGTCTATTCTCAGTCATGCCTTTGGGTGTGTTTTGTTTTGTGTTTACGTTGTGAAGAGCTAGACTATAAAACAGAGTATTTTATTTGGAAATAAATTAGTGAGAGGTAATGGGAGTGGATGGTAACCTTATCTGAAGCATTGAGGACAGGTTCATCTTTGTGCTTCCCTGCTTGGTATTCTCCTTCCTTTACTGGGTAGTTTTAGAAGGGGGTGGTGTTACGAATCTTCTTCAGCTGTCTTCCTTTTTATTTCACCGAGGGTAAATCTAGGGTTTGAGAATTGAATAATCTGAATTCATACTTCGGATTTGAAAGCATTTTCTATTTACAGGTTAATGTTTTGGGTATAGCTAAAAAAAACCCTAAGGTTTACCTCATTCACTAATGTAGTTAAAGTCCAGTTATTTTTATCACTAATGACTTCCTATTGTATGAAGCATTCCAGATAATACATTTTAGAAAACTTTGTAGTTGCATAAATCTGAGTGTGCGTGGAAGGGAAGATTTTTGTTGTTCCTTGTTTGTTTAGGTTTAACAGTTACAAATTTATTCATTCCTTCACTAGAACAAATCCTATTTTTTCTTTCTTATTTAAATAAAGAGAAAATTTGTATGTGATGTAGTCTCTTTATTTTGGAAGTAGAATTTAGCTTGAAACAAGTTGGTATGATTCGTTATGGAGAGAACATTGCAAAATGCTTTGGAGGTCTTTATTTTGTTTTATTTTACTTTTTAAAAGTTTAGTTTATTTAGTTGGCTTAATAAGCAAGGGAGGTAGTGGCCAAAAATATCATAATGTTGAGTAGTTTTGAGTTTTTGAGTACTTTAAATATGTTTCCTGTTGAATAAAACATCAGCATTGTATTCTGTTTCCACTGAACAGTGGAATACCTTGTGTTGTCATATGCTGTTTTGAAACAGTGATGCATGCATGTAGTTCAGTTTGAATTAATAAATGCTTGAAAAGCACAGGCATGTTGTTTCTTGAGGCCTTAAGTCATAGATTTCAGGATACACTTTGCTGTTTTCAATTCATTGTTAAAGATTGTCATGTGTTTTGTTCTTGGCTGAATTAAATTACCTAGATGCATGCTATTGTGCTGTCAAATAGTGTTTCGTTACATATATAGGATGAGGTTTAACTATCTAAACATGGAGATACAACCATCATGCTAATTTTAAGTCTGGGGATTGCATCTTTCATGGGATGTGTGAGCAATTCATGAAATGCTTATAGAGCATCAAGTATGACAACGATCCAGTTTGAAGGAATATTTGAGAATTGTGATGAAATTGGTCTTGGTTTCATTGGAGTAATTAGTGGTTTAACATATGAAATTGTTTCTTTGGCTCTGGAAGTTGCAAAGATTTTCTTGAAGTGAAGCAGTGCTTTTGATGAGACCTGATCACTCACTGTAGCATATATTAGTTGTCAGTGATTTTTTTAAATTCAGGCTTTCTCTATAGAAGTTCCTCCCTTAAGGAATACTGAAAAGCAGTTCTTCCCAAATACTACCATTTGTGAATAGGCTTTTTTTAATCTCTTGTATCCTAAAGATATACTTTAACACATTAAAGCCAGTCAGGTTTCCATATTTACTGTGTCACACTGCATTGACATTGGCACTGCTGCACTGAAAATACTGGTTATACTTTACCTTAGCCATTATTAATATTGACAAAGTAGTTGCAGAATCAAACTTAATCTTGCTATGTTGTGCATGGAGGTACCGGCTGGCCTGGAGATTGCTCTGTAATAACAGCAAAGAGCACGGGCTTACAGTGCTCAGGACACATTTCATCCTTTGTGGATGTGATGTGCATGCGTGACTTGCTTTTGTTGAGATTAGAGGTAAAAATGAGTAAAACAGTTGTAAGGGATGAGATAGGAATGAAACCAATGAATAATCAGTTTTTTTTTTTTAATTTTAATATTTATGTTTGTCTTGCCTGAACCTTTGCAAACAACTGTCAAAATCCATTCACCTTCTGTGATAGTTCAGTTCATGTTCCCTCATTCTTTCTCCTGGCACGTTACACTTATTTGCTTAAAACGTGGATGGTATTTCTCTTTTTTTACTTCTGGTCCTTTGGGCAACTGTTCACAGGGGAGAAAGGAGTATAACAAAGGTTGTACACCTGTTTCTTTTAGAGGAAAGCAGTTAATAAAGAAGTCCTAAGGCAGCATGTGGCCACTGGCAGGAATTTCCAAACTCTGGAAACAGCTCTGTTAAAATTCTGAGTAGTGACTAATCCATCAGATGACCAAAGGATGACAGAAACTTGTGCTTTTCTTTACTTTTCAATAGCATTAGACTCAGCCTTCGTACAATTAAAAGTAAAAATACTGAGCTTTTGCAACAGGTATTTCATGTCTTTAGATTTCTGAATGTCTAATATTTTCATTCTGCCTTTTTGTTTTAGCAAATTGTCATTTCTTAAATTATTGCCAACGTATTGCAGTTCTGGGTTGAATTTGGGGCACGATAAAGTTGGAGTCAGTCTGTACTTTCACCTACTAGTTAGTTAATGTTCATACCACACAAGAACACATAAGTGTTCAATATTATCCAGAACTATCTTCAGTATTCTTTGTTTAATGTTGGAGTTCCATGTTTTTTTGTGAAATGCGTTGGTAAGCACAGGTCCTTTTTTGTTTTTTAAGAGCTTAAGAGATAATACAGTAACAGAAAATAATACAGAACTGAAAATAACTTTTTTTACTTCCAAGTTTACAGACAATTCTGTAACAAGGATTAGGTTAGTAGTCATTTTTTCCTGCGCTTTTTCTCCGTTACAGTCCTCCCTTTTTAAAAAAGAATTCCATCTGTGATGCAGAGTTGTTCATTTTTATTTTCTTAGAGATTAGGGTGTGATTAGTGTCATTTGTCTTTATCACATATATAGTAATTACACAATAAGCTGTTGCTTATGTCTTCATATGTCTCTGCCTTTTCAAGAAAATTTTAGAAGAGGGCCAAGTATCTACATATGCTTTTAGTGCTTGTGTCTTGTTCTGTTGGCTGCTGCATCCTTTTCAGCTCTATTGTGCAGCTAGGGTCAACTTCTGTTTTCCCTTATTTCGTATAACTTCAGAGCATGTCAGAAAACAAAAAATTTAATTTGCAGAAAAGAATTGGTTAAAAATTCATATTTATTTTTTTCTTCATAAGATCCACATTCTTAAAGGGGGAAGAAACGTGGACTGTGCTTTTTATATGTCAAAAACATTTGTCATTAAATTGGACAGCTGTATTTTGGCAAGCCTTCTGTTCCTATCATCTCCTTGAGATTCACAGAACCATTTGTTTTTGTCTGAGATTTTTGTTTTGGCTTGCTTTGCCTGATGTCTAATATTTTGTTCTAACTGGCTTTGTGTTAATTAAATTTAATGAAATTTTGCAAATGTAATGCTCAGGGTAACTCACTGTGGCTTCTTTCTTTGGGGCTTGTTTTGAGCTTTGAGAGCTTTTTAAATGATTTCTGTATTTAAAAAAAAAAAAAAAAAAACAGTCAATTTTTTACAGTCAATTTACAATTTCCTTTGAAATTATATTTTGACTTTCTGCTAATCAGATTAAATAGCTTCTGATGAGAATGGGTTGTGGAAGGTGGTTTAAAACAGAATTCCTTCGCTGGCTTGTGCTGCCATTGCTTTCTTCAAACCGTTCTGTACAGTGGTGCAAAAAGGCAAGCTGTGTTAAGTGGCACCAGTGATATCTACTTCAGCAGCTAGGGATGTAAGTAAAAGTGCTGTAGAACAGCTGTGCCAGTAATACTGGACAGAACTTTTAAATCTGTTATGAGCAAAAACTAGATAAATTTCTACTGGGGAGCTGAATTTACATTCACAGCATGTAATTGTTTTGTCTGTCTTGTTATGTTTAAATTTACAATGGGGATTTGTTTTCATTTTCTTGTTTGTGTATGGTGCCATGTTGGTATCATCGGTTCAAGTTCTTGGTCCGTCCTTGGTAGGAGGATAGAGCTGTCTTTCTGCTTTGTAAATATGGTAATTTATCTCAACTTCATAATGGGAAAGAATTGACATTTTTCAAAAAGGTTGCTTGTGAATCCACTGTCATCATACTGTATGATTCTTACCAAGTTCTTGAATTACACCTGGGGGGGGGAAGGACATCAGCTTCCAGCTCAGGCATACTCCTCTGGAAATCTTACACAAACTATTGAAGTTGCGAGTTTGTCTTGTCAATCTGAATGCTCAGTCTGTATGTGGATATGAAAGGACTGGGTGGTGAAATTCAGTGCAGGTTAATAACCTGATGTTTAACTTTGTTTCATGTTTCTAATTCTTCATTGTGGCCTATCACTCACAACCATTTCTCACGTTTGTGCTTTCAAGAAAAGTGTGCATTTTTTTCTAGATGATGAATTCTGGAGTATTTACATGCTAAATGTCATGCTGCTTGCTCAATTTTTACATTTTTGAGTGAACATTCAAACTTAATGCTGATGATGTAAGCAAAGGTTACATAAGATCTCAAACTGCTCGAGAAAACTTACTAAACAGTGTGTGGAAGTGTATCCGTTCTTTTTCAACCTTGTAATGTTCTGTCAGCACACATGAAATGTTTCTTCTGTGATTGCAAAATATGTGTCTGTGTCTACTGTGCTGAAGAAGAATGTTTGAAGAGATGTTAAGAAAAGGGGAAGGAAATATTTTTCTTGATAAAAAGAGATTTTTGAATATAGCACAAAAGGCCTTCATGATATTCACTGTGTGACATCAAGGCTTTATTCATTCAAATTTAAGCATGTGTTAGGCTTTATTTGTTGGCTAGAAACTGTTTCATTCAAAGATGGATCAACAAATTATTATGTTGAAGTAAGTGAGGTTTCTGAAACTTTGCATGTGGGTCCTGATTTTATACAAATTAAACTTCAGATTTGCTGTATCTGTTCTGTTCAGCAAAGGATAATAGAACAGGACTGCAGTAAGTTGGAGCTTAAGTGAACTTAGAGATTACCAGCAGGTTTCCATTAGTTCTGGGAGTCCTGCTTCTAAGCTTCAACTGAAATCTTTGAAGCTTTTTACTGCTTTAGACTGTCAGACTGCTCCAGCTGTAGCACAATATTCATCCACGTGATTGGTCTGAAATTAGCTGGTGTAAATGCAAAAACCTCCAGTTGCAGAAATATCTGGATCATTCCCCAAAGAGGATTTCTTATTCAATGGAGTACTCATTCCACTATTCAGATTCCAAAAATATTTCTGTTCATTTGATGCAACTGCGTAGCAAAATAAGCCATATATTTATCACTCTGAAAATGCTTTGCAAATACAGGAAAGTCACATTAATTTACCTGTCTCACATGAAGAAGGACAAAAATGTTTGTATTGTTACAGTTTATCTGCTGCTTCCAATTAGGAATCTAAATCGTTTGCTTTTGTTCAATGGTTTACATATTGGATAACATAAAAATCAAAGTTTGTTTCCTGTCACTCTGCCTTCAGCTGAAATGCTGATTCTTGCTGTATTCTTAACTGGTGTTTTGATAGCATGTATCACAACACAGGCGATAGCACAGATCGGCTGCCAGAGTACGCGCTTCTCCCAGCTGTACAGCTGCCTCAGGCTTGCTAACTGTAGCTTTATTTTTGTGACTGCTGTGTCAAAACCATCTATTTATAAACCAAATCAGAAAATGCCCTGGAACCATAATTTCTCTTTCAGGCTTCACTGTGAGTTATCCACAAGCTCAGTATTCTGCATTCATAGATTGGTTATAAAATTTTAGTACCATTTAGGCAGGCTAAAACTTATTAAAAATCTCGGGACGTAAGTGCCAGTCACAACATTTAAAAATACTTGTGCTTTCAGCCTACAAGGTGAAATGTAGAGGATGTTGGGATGCTCTAACCAGACAACAAAAATGCATATATTTTTTTTTTCATTTTCCATTTCTATTTGGTTATTGTTCTTGACAATGTTTTCTCATGATAAACTAGTCTTGTGCTTGTTTTAAAGGTGGGGAAAGGGAGGTAAGAAGCTTAAAAGCAGTATTTTGAAAATGCTCACTAATTTTGACTTTAGTTTCAAATCAGTGTATGCACTCATTTATTCTTAGATGTTTGAATGGTCTGGAAGCAGCTAGTCTTTGCTAGCTATTTATTAGGATCAGGCCCTAGGTGACCTGAAACTAATACATAAAAATTGGCATTCATAATAAAGAGGTCCTTGATAATCTTAAATCTTCCAGAATACGCCAAAGAAACATAAAATCTCCAATTTTTTCCTATTTTCAGATTAAGAAAAAAATAGTTGCAGGGGGTGACTTTGGTACAGCCTGGCTAATGTGATGGACTAAGACCTCAATTGCATGAATCAAACTGCATTAACCTTTTGTGGAGTCATAGTTTAGGCTGCAGGCAACCATTCTTTTCTCAATGAAACAATTTTCTAATATGAGAGTGGTCAAGATAAGGAGTGAATAGCCAGCAGTCACCCACAGGCAAGTGATACTGGGAGCCAATGTAGATGGTTTGGAAGTGTTTGCATTACAAAATAATAGTCCTTTCTCACAGATTAATCTCCTATAACTAAGCACTTTCTTTAAATATAAATGGCCCTGTGCCATTTTTAGAACACTTGGATTACTTTGTTAAATTATTAACTAGTTTTTATCGTTGGGAGGAGAGGTTTTATAGAAATGAGAACAAGATCTTACTCATGAGTTATTTTTAAAATGTGTCAGTGTGAAGACTTGTTCTTGTGACATAAGTGCAGTAGAGCTGCTGTTGTATAGATATTAAAGGAATTACAGAAACTGCAGATAAGGAGAATTCTTTCTAGGTGTAAAGCTCTGTCCAGGTTTGGTCCCTACAATGTACTTCATGCTCTGATTCTGAAAACAGCTGTTCAGCAGTTCTTGGTAAAGTTTTCTGTTCTTTTTAGTCATTTTTTAGGATCCACCTAGTAGACTGTAAATACACTGAAGCAAGAGGAAAGCTGATCTTTGATGCTTAACTTACCAGTAAGCATTTTCTATCCTGATTTCGGACATAAAACGGCAGTAGGCTATATGTTATCTCCTCTCCTCAAGTTTCTTCTATTTGTTTTAGGAGATAGAGAAACACTAAGTTCCTGTTCAGCTTGAAGGCCTAGCAGGAGGGCTCACCTGCAGGGTACATGCATGAGGGTCGCAGAGCTGGTGGATTGCTGTGGGGCTCACATCCCAAGCTCTCCATGATTTCCTTGGCATATATATACCTGTGTGTATATATATATGTATATATATATATGTATATATACAGGTGTGTGTATATGTGTGTATGTATATGTGTGTGTATATACAGGTATATATATATATATATACCTGTATATATGTACCTGCTCCCAAGCAATTCCCAAGTCCAAGCAGGGTCAGGTGTAGTTACGTGTCTCAGTAAAGATGTCTTACCTGCTTCTGAGTAGCTCAGCGTCTGAAGAGGCATAATCTCATCTAGAGCTGGAACTCCAATCTCCTGGTAGGAAACTGAAAACAAGACAGGTGTGTTTGATTTCAGACTGCAATTAAACATAATGTAGGAATATTATCAAAATGTACTTGCAAATTTAATTATTCTTCTACAGAGTAGAACTTATCTGTTATCTTAACTGAAAATACTTTGAAAAAATGGTGTGACAAATGGGAATTGAGGGGATCACTACTTCTCTTCCTCTTAGCCCCTAGAGCATTACTTTCTCCAAATAAATTTCAAAGTCTTTTTTTCCCCATCTAACAAGCCAGTTTAAATTTTCCTACTCAGATGGTTAATCACGTAAGGATTTGCTCAGCAAATATGAATGTCTTGAGGGTGACTTATGAAATCTGAACGCTTGCATTATGCAGACATTTCCCCTGATGTCAGTATGCCCCAAGTTAAAACCTATGATTCAGAAACATAATTCTATCTTATCGTTCTGTGCTGAACTTGCACCTCTCCTTTTTGCACTAGGCAAAATCATACTTTTAATGGACAACTATGAAGTTACAATATTGTAAGTGGATATATTCTTACAGTTTATCGAGTAAAACACTCATCTGACATTGGCAAAGCATACTCAGCAGATGGCTGGGGGAGGCCTAATCCTTTTCCTCCTGGCACATAGTATGCTAATTACAATTTGCTCTGAGCAGAGAGCCTTCCGAATATTCAGTTAACTTTCATATTTGGACAGAAGTGTTTGTTGGGCAAGGTGGTGGGAAAATCCCTGTGCATAGCTGAAGACAACTATACTTTAAACAAAATCTGAGAAATCTGTGCTATCTGTAGAGTCAATTGGAAAGGTAACATGACTGTTGTGGGATTTGAATTATGCTGATGAGGATTTATGCTGGATGGAAGTTGAGTTTGGCATGATAAATAACAAGAAATGGCAGCATCTTCCATCAAAATAGTGTTGATTTTCAGAGGAGGCAGCAAAGGATCTCTTGGTATCTCCTTGTGCTATCACACACAGCTATCTGAGTTCTGTGAAAGACATGCTATGGGGTTTGCTAAATGAGCATTTGGCACTTCTTGTCTCATTATTTTCACTTCCATTGAAGTGACAATGTAACATCACAGCAGAGGATCCAAAAAGAGGCCAGTAAAAAAAAGCTGCTTGACTAACGAGGGAAAACTGTGTGATGAAACCTAAGATGCTCCTCCACATGCCTGGAGAATTCCCTTTCTTCCATAGCAGTTCAGAGGGGTCATGCTTCCAATACAGTTCCAAAGTCCCCTTTTGCAGGTGCCTCAATTCCAACAGAGGCATGAGAGCAAGAAGCCCAGGGATGGTGAAGACAAAAGGATGCTGTGCTTGTCCTGAAACCTGCAAGAGACAGCAGTTGTGTTCATGCAGCAGTAAGCCAGCTGGGAGGATTCTGAAGTGAATTGAGGACTGTGAACTGGCAGAGCTCAGACAACTGTGATCAGCTATGCGACAGTCTAGTTGGAGGCCTGTTATTAGTGCCATTCTCTATGAGTCAGTGCTGGGTCCATTCTTGTTCAGCGTCTTCATCAGTTCCCTGGATGAAAGGGTTGAGTCCATCTTCAGCTAGTTTGCTGATGATACAAAGCTGGGAGAAGTGGCAGATGCAGCAGAAGGCTGTGCTGCCATTCAACAAGACCAAGATGACTGAAGAGTTGGGCAGAGAGGAACTTGGTGAGGTTCAACAAAGGCAAGTGTGAAGTCCTGCATCTGAGGAGGAATAACCACGCGCATCAATACAGGTTAGGGGCTGACCTGCTGGGGAGGAACTCTGCTGGGAAAGGCCTGGGTGTTCTGGTGGACAGCAGGTTGACTATAAGCCAGCAATGGAACAAAGAGCAGTGGGCAGAAACTGGAACATAGGAAGTTCCATAGTAATACAAAGAAGAATTTCTTTATTATAAGCATGACAGAGCACTGGAACAGGCTGCTCAGAGATGCTGTGAAGACTCCTTCTCTGGAGATACTCAGGACCCATCTAGATGCCTGCCTATGTGACCTGCTATAGAGAACCTGCTTTAGCAGGGAGGTTGGTCTTGATGACTTTTAGAGGTCCCTTCCAACTCCTACAGTTCTGTGATTCTCTTTACCGTGGATTACCTGGACAACATTGACCCATTTTGGCTGATGCACTGATATCTCTCTGCTACACGCATATGTTAAAATGTGCTTTGCAACAGTGATGGTGAGAGGTCAGCTGGCTAAGTACTTGGCACCTTTTGTCACAGTTCTCTTTCAGAGCATGCTCTTGGGCTACAACTTATACCAAGGAAATAAACTTCAGGTATTTGTCTTTGAGACAAATACCTGAATTTTAGATTTTTCCTGTCTCCAAGAAAGTTACAAACACTGAATTTATGTTGCAATTGACTGGGCTAGCAGGAAAGAGAATTGTGGTCTATAACGACTTAGCATGAACCTTATCCTATGCATTGTTAACTTTATTTCAAAGGAAGTGGAAGGGAATGCATTTTTGGTTTGGCACGTCAGGTAATCCATTCATCCTGCTTACTTAAAGATTCAGCAAATGATCAAAGAAGATAGCCTTTTCTCAGAGCAAAATGAGTATCACTTTAATGGTTCAAATTAGTAGTGAACTTGAAACCTTACTATAACACTCCTATCTCTAGTGAGTGAAAAATTCAAAAGCAAAAATTGCTTACCTGGACTTCGTAGGTGGTAACAACTTTAACTTCTGCTGTTTGCCTCTTTAGTAGTGTAACATGGTCACCTGCTAGAGCTTCTTTGTTGCCTCTTTTGTCCTGCACGACTAGCAGGCTGCATTTCTTCTCATAGCAGTATTGATGGTGAAGTTGTTAAGAGTCCATTGCTCCTGTGCCACTTTCTGTTGCTTGGAGTCCCATGAGGTCCATCACCAGAGCCATGGCGCGGAGAGGCAAGCAGGGCAGCCCGTACTGTGGTAGCAAGCTGGCAGTTATCGTACCTCCACCTTCAGAGTGTTCTTCTGCAGTTTAAATGCATCACTTCCTCAGTGGCATAGTACTGTGAATTAAAAACATTTATTCATAACTACAGAAAACAATAATTTTTATTAATATTTGAAGCTATAAAGGTTTCTGTTTCTTAATTTTACTAGGTTGCTTTTAAACCTTTAAAATCTTTATGTAAGTTAGGAAATAGCTTGCGATCAGCTGTCAGTTCTGTGTGCATGCTTCTAGAAATGACTCTGTAGGGATGACTCAAGCTTGGCAGCCCAACAAAAGATGTTCTCTCTGTAAAACAAATAGTTATATCTGAAAATGTGAGACTGTTTCTTCATTGCTCTCTTGGAGGGGAAGAAGAAAAAGAAGAGACTGCTAGGATGGTCATGAATATTTTAAGTTTGAGCTCTACAGTTCAGCTGTATGACAGCTCGTATAAACCAAATTATATTTTATACCCTGACTGGGTAAGCACATTAATGCTTCCAGTAGAGATGCCAGTTTTGGCTCTGCAACTCACTACCTCTGCACGTGTGAGATGAAAGAGTTCCAGAAGCCAGCATTTAAATGCCACTTTAAGCCAATTTGTGTGCTTATCTAAGCCCAGACAGAAGGCTGTTGTCATATGGCCACATCTGTAAGGGCTGCTCTGACATTAGGAATTGCTAAATACAACTTCCCTGGTAGCCCAGCAGTGAAGAGGAAGTACTCAGTAAGCTGTGGCCAGCATTTTCCTCTCTAAAAGAGAACAAAACAGAAGTGAAGGCAAATTGAAGGTGGCCATGCTGCTGAGGATAGGTCCACAGAGAATTCAAGGTCACATGAAATGCGTTGGCAGCTTTAACCTGTATTTATGCTTGGAAATCAGGGAGTACTCAAGCATGGTAGCTCCTGCACAGTGACTGCTGCAGTTCTCCACTGGTCTGGGCACTGTGCTACAGTGTAGAGTGGGAAAGGCAAGGGTACAACTGTTGGGGTCAAGAAAATAGTGTGATTGTTTAGGTATTATAAAACAGGCTGTGATTTTGAACTGCACTGTTGAGTGGCCAATCTTCTAGAGCTGGATTAAAATTGCATGGTTTTTTTTTCTGATTGTTTCTTAGCAAAATAATGCAGAGGAGCTTACATAACTCAGTTATGCTTTCATTCTCAATATCATTTCATTTTCTTCTTTACATACACTGATACTTCATGCCCATGTTAGTTCAGCCATTGTCATTTCCTCCATAAAAATGGTAGGTGGCATAATATTATGAAAGACTGCTGTATTGCTTAAAAAGCAGCTAAATCAATAGATCGCTGTGGCTGTTAAGATGCAGTTTTCTATAAGAAAACTCAATTTATCAGTTGCCAGAATAAGGAAAAAGACGTCTTGTGCTCAGTAGGCTCTCTTTGGTAAATGGAAGTTTCATTGATTATGCAGCAGTGTTGGAGAGCAGCATAAATTCTGGGATGAGGCCAATTTAATGTAAAAGCAGGCAAGTACTGTCCAGTGGGAAAAACCTTGGTCTGCAGAGGTCAGATTGTACTTCTAACTGTGCAATTAATCTGCTTTGTGTCTTTAGTCATGTTTCCCTACAGGTTTATGCTTTAATCTCTACCATTTGGAGTTTATCTATTTAAAAAGTCCTTCTGCACTTCAAGCTCAATGTGCAGCATCAGCACATACGAACAGAAATAAAAACTAAAAGTAATTCAGTTTCTGTAACTAAGCTTTTGACTTCTGCAGCCATACAGTGCAAGTTTCAGGCACGCCTTTGTCGTGAGAAGAGGGTTTGGTCTGAATCTCAATTTACTCAGAATTGTGATTCCTTTTGATTTTGGTTCTTGCTCACTAACTTGATAATTGCATTGCTTTGATTATCAGCAAATTGGTTCCTTTCAGCTAATTTTCTGGAATTGCTTACAATAAGCAAATATTTTCTGCAGCAAGATAATGCAGGAGAAGCTGGAAGATGGTTAAATTTGGAGCATTTATTAGCCGTAAGATGTGGAAAGAATTTTAGAGAAAAGCAAATTCATGAATTCTCTGTAAGTAGTAGTTTTATGAGTAATCAGAGAGAGGGGAGGAAAAAAGGATGGATTTTCCACAGTGGGGAGAAGGGATATAAGAGAACTAGCACTACTTCTATCATGTATGCTGCAAAGATGCTGCACGCAGGGTACAATAATGCTATTTTAATTTCCATTAAGTCGTCAAGACCTGCTACATTTCCATAATAACAACCCATAATTATGTGTGTTTAAACTTTATGGTTAACAGTGGGATAAGCAACCCCAGGTAATCATGGGGAACATATGCATGTAAAGAAATAATAAGGTCTTTGAAGGGTGACTAAGTGTAAGTTCACATGGGCGAAAGGAAGAATGGAAGCTGTGGGATAAAGCGCGCAGTTTCATATCCTCGAGTGTTGGTTCTTGATGTAGCAATCCACACGGTCAGATTGTATGGGGCTCTTGTGAGGGTGAGTGTGGAGTGTCTGCTATCGTGGTTGTGGGGGCTTGTTTTACTTTTGTGTGTTAGAGAGGTTTGTGACTGAGACCTTGGGCAAGAAAACAAGCAGAAAGTTGGAGAGATTAATTCTATGTTAGGAAAGACTGATGGGTCTCATTTTCCTATGTACCAAACTGACAGAATAGAAGTAGTAATCGCCTAGAACATTCACTGCATTACTGTGTTGACAGCTTGAGTCTAGTAAGCTAGTAAATATTGTTGACTTTAGATTATTTTTTTATCTTTGGGGAATTGAAAGATCTCTTGCAGCTTTCTTAGGAAGCAGGAATCTGCTGAAAGAATTGACTGCAGAAATTATAAAAAGTGCTCACTGGGAAGTGAATAATTTTGTTGTGATGTTACAAATCTGCCATGTTGATATTACTTGACAGTGACTTTGGTAGGTGAGTGCTGAGAATCACCAAATCTGAGAGACCTCTTCAAAATTTGGGAACCCATGGGTCTGCACCAGTTAGTGGGGGAAAGCCAAAAGGTGGTGTTATATAGTTGTATATCAAACTTTGAAGAAATTGAGCTTAGAATGCAGGGGCAAGAAGGCTAGGAGAAGGGTGGTAATATACCAATGTGGTATGTTATTTACACACACACACAGGTATAGATAGACATCTCCATTTACACCATATTCAACACAGTTATTTATATAATTAAAAAAATACCCTATAGCAGCTCAAATGTAGGGGGCATCCTTAACCTTTAGTGCAATATTTTGGTATCACTTTACACTAGTTTTTCTTATAAATTCATCGTAAGTGATGCTTAGATATTGATCTAGGGTCTCATGAGGAGTCAGTGCCAAATCCTATATATGTCCTCAAATAGGGATCTTTCAGGATAGTGCGTTTCACATCTGATGATTCATCCCTATGCCTAATTAGGAAAGGAACAGGGAAACTGGTCCAAGTTTATCTATGGAGGAAAGGCAGAATGCATAATTGGATGTAGCGGTTTCTATTTTTCTCCTATTTCGTAGAGCTGCATTTTATGGAAACACTGAGGCTTTCCTCTCCCGACTAACACTGCTGCTATTCAGCATTTTACCTACCTTTTATAACAGAATTACAGCAGTGATGGCAGCAACATCAGCACAGGGATCTGCTGGAGGCGTGCAGAAAATCGGACTGTAAAGATTTGTTACTCGAGCAGCACCCACAACACCTGCAAATGCTGGAGAAAGAGTAGGGTTCTTTCAGAATTTTGGGAACATTTAAAAAAAAAAAATAAAAAAATCAACTATAGTACTTTTTAAAATGCTGTGTGCCTGTGTCCAGAGAACCAGCTTCCTACTACAAGCAGCTGTAGCTAGCACGTTCCTTTTCTTGGTGAGCTTCCGTAGTTCAAGTAAGGATTATGCTGGCATGGCCACATTTCTTCCTCCTCTCAAGATAATGTGGCCCTTGCAATTCTGGCCGTCTCTGTGCTGAAGATAACATCCTTTCTGTTTTCATCTGCAGTTTCATATTTTTACCCATTTCTTCTTGGGCTTTGATGCTGTAAGCATTGACATCCTGGACATTTCAACCAGCAGGGGGAATAAGCTGTTAATGCTAGTGCTGGCACAGGAACAAATAGGTTTCTGCTAGGCGTGAATAAAATTAGACGGGTAGTAGGAGGATTTACATAGTGATTCACTGAGCTGCTGGAGCAGCTTTCCAGTGGTATTGGAAAGCCAAAACCTCTAGTTACTTTTAAACAATGTATGAAAGGAATTGCATAATAGAATAGCCAGTGTGGGCTTGACTGAATAACTCAAGAGATCCCTAGCAGCCCTTTTTTGGCATGTGCAAATGGGTCAAGGAAAGAGTGCCGATAGGTTCCCTTTGCAAAGTCACACCAAAGTAGCTGCAATCTGTTTTTTCCAGAACCTACACTTGTAAGTATCTGATCAGCTGTGGCAAGTCCTTAGGATATGAACATGGGCTGTGTCTACTTACACTTCAACTTGCACTCACTTAAAAATATTTCAGTGAAACTTTCCCTGCCACCCCATTTTTTCTTTCTTGACACTGTCTTTGCATGATAACACATGAGTGAAAAGAATTAGCGAGGCCCAGGCCTAATGTCACAGCCACAGTGACACAGTGAAGTGCTTATTAACAGAGCAGCACTTTTTCTGCTGGTAGCTTATATTTTACGTGCTAAGTATATCTGTATTGAAATAGATGACAGATGTGTTCTAGATGGCCTCATTGACCAGCATGTTTCTGCTCTCTATTACTAATAAATTGGACAATATGGTGAATAACTGCAGCCTTTAGAACTAAAATGCTTGCACCAGTGGCAAAAATACCTCACTGCAGTCACTTGCAGTATGCAATAACTTCATGCAGAAGTTTCAACATTGCCAAGGAACCCTAAAAACAGCTTGTGAAATCCTTTGGTTATGAATGCATGCTCAGAAGCGAGTTCAGTCTGAAATGGGTTTGGTTTGGTTTATTTAAAATAAATCTTTCTTGCAATGAGAAGTATCTTACTGATGCTAGGTTTCACCTGGATACAGATTGAACTGTAATTAATCAAACCTTGGACTTGTTTGATAGTAGTGGCACAGCTGTGTTGTCTCCCTTGCCACATATAGCTAACATACATTTGTTTTATCATCTTACTTCAATTTACCATTAATATTTCACAGTGTTGAAGGGAGGAGATGAAAAGTATATCCTGATTACCATGTATATTCTAACCTGTGGTGCTGGAACAGATGGTGCTCATAAGAGTTCATTTGTGTTGTACTATTGTGGAGAAGAATAGCTAGCTGTAACGCCAACCAAGCAAAGCTTGGTAAATGAGTGGCAATTCTAATGGAAGAAATTGCATTTTTACTGTCCTCTATAATAGTAAGGTAGTGTTGTGCCCAGTAGAAACTGGAGGGGAAAGCTGTAGTTAGAACTCTGAGCTACTGAATAACAGGAGAATGTTCTTCCTCTAGAGTATGAGGCTGAAATAAAAATTGCAAAGGTGAAGAGGCAGCAGAAACGCTGTGCTGCTAGATCTATAGTTTGGAAAGTGATGCTTCAGAAGAATCTAGAGCAAACAGTTTCCTGAATCTCTTCTGTGTTTGCTGCATTAGTGCAATGTATGTGCTGTCTTCCTCGGTTGCTGAAATGTATTTAATAAAACTAAATGAAACAGTAAAATCAAAATGCTGGGTTGCTGCTGTGATGGAGGGATGCACAGCGAGACATGGACATCTTTTATGTAAGAGGGGAAAAAAATCAAAACAGCTTTTCTGATGGAAATATTCTCCTTCACACTGATGACTGAGTTGTTATTTGAAAATAGTTGAATACTGAGGATCAGTGCATGATGTATTATTTTAAAAAGGTTATACTCATGCATTGCATTGTTAATTATAATTCCCAGGCTTCTTCAAAGTATAAATTATTTGTATTATATCTGATATTTTTATACGTGCTGTAGTATACTTTATAAAAGTAACTACATATGAGTTGCATGAAGTTTCAGTGCAGCTTTGTTTTGGCTTTTATTCCCCTGCTGAGAAACAGAACAGCTACTGCCTTCTTTGTAGTGCACATTAGAGGTTGTATGGATTAGCTCTGTGTCAGCTAATGAAGTTCTACTGTTCCTCAATGTCCTGTGTGCTTCATACCCCCTCCTGCCCAAGGCTCTTAGATTTGTGTTATTTACAGCACTGGCTGACTTACGTGCTACTGCAAATCAGAAGAAAATGTTTGTGTGACACAGGGCACAGCAGGACCTTTGCCTATGGCTGAGCCTGCTAATCATGCAGTAGTATCAGTAAGTCATAACCATGCTTGATTACTGTGCTCACTTAACAGCAGAGCTCAGCAGCAGATGCTTCTGCTCTGCTGCCTGGTTGCTGTGGTGCATGCCCTTTGGTCACCCAAGACTAGTCTTGAGCTACCCAGGTGCTCCTGGTAATTATAAAGGCAGCGTTGGTTAGTTGTGCTTGGAAACTCCTTGTTAAGCTGAATATTCAATATCCCATTCTGATACTTGATTCTGCAGTGATCATCACCATTGTGAACTCGATGGTGATTTTATGCCATTCTTGCAAAGAGATGACTGCTTCATCAAGCAGTAAACGTTTGTACCTCATGAACTTGTCTCTTTCGTGTTCTGTCTGCAAGAAAAATGTTCCTCTTTCTATAAAATCAGTAACCAGTTTGTCTCTATGAGCAACATACTGGAACGCCTCACCTGCAGTGCACCTTACAGGGCTTAACTTGATTTTTGAAATTGTTAAGTGTTTCAACATATCTTTTACTGCTGTTGAAATCCAGAAGTTTTCCTCGCATCCCAGTGAGATACACTTCCATAATGCTCAGTCAGCAAGACCAATATTTAGGCGTTGGGTAAGGAGAAAGTTCCTTAAAAAGGCTGTTTTCTGTAACTTTTTCCAAGTCAAGCAATACACTGACGCTGTATTTTCAGGTGATACCACAAAAAAGATTTGATTGTGTAGAAAGGTTGTGTCTTTAACATGGAGCCTAGGCTCCCATTTCCTGACTGGCTGTCAAGCATGAATAGAGAAGACAGTAAAGACAATATCAGCAGTTCTGTATCTTAAGTCTTTTCAATTTGAATTGCAGCACTGCATTTTCAGTCCATGTGTTCACTGACCCCCATGCTGATAAGCAAGTGATGAATTTAAAAGCTCTGGGAAATGGTCTGGAGCCATGATGCAAGCTTTGTTTAGCACCTAGACTGAAAATACGTATCTGCCCTGCATAATACATGTTTTTTCCATAGCCAAATATCGAAGCACTGACTGTCAGTGCTTTTCTGCGTGCCTCTGACTCACAGTTTTCAGTTCCTTCCATTGGACGCAGATGTTACTATGATAATCCTTTTTTCTGGTATCTTGCTTTCAGATATTCACAGTACAATTCATTTGGGATTATTTCAGTCTTTCAAAGATGAAAGCTTTTTTAAAAAAATAAAAGGCAGCTGTCATTCTTAGTGGGTATTTCACATGGAAGTGACTTCGCTCTCCCATCTGCATGGCCACCTGAAACTTTTTATCAGCTTCATAAAACACAGCTTGAGCAGTGTGGTAGTGTGAGTGGGAGACTATGTGTGCTGTTTAAGAGGTTCTGGTGACATCTGAAGCCGAGGAACAGCTGGGTTGTATGGAAAGTGTCTGGGAAAATACATATCAAGGAATATCAGTTCGTATAGAAAACTGGTAGAGGTTCTCCGTAGTTCCACACAACAGCAATCCTAAGGCATTTTCTCCATTTTTATTTTTTATTTTTTTTCCCTCAATCTGGGCCATTCTGTTGCTCTCTCCTGGCTGCCATTATGTGCTTAATTCTGAACTTCCATGTGCAGCACTGTCTTACCAGCACATGCTGGTAGGTAAGGGGCATGTGCAGATCAGAACGGTTTTGTGGTTTTTAAAAAAAGGTAATTATATATATATATATATATATCAGTAATGGTACTGCTGTTAAACAGTCTGCATGGTAATGATCTGCAAAGTTTCTTGTATCTTCTAAATTAGCAATGGTAATTAATTTGGTGATACAAAGTCTGTGTTAATTCGGGCTGGCTGCTGAAGAGCCAGATGAAGCAGAGAAAAATTCTGTACTTTTGGAAATCTGTGTGGAACCGGCACTCAGCAGAGGATGAATAAGAAAAAGGGGATCCAGGCAAAAAGGAGAATCGCCCTTTTTCCTCAACTGGGAGGCCTGAACCCAAATAAAATGCATCTATTCCTGGATATTGCCAGTCTGCAGGCAAAACGCACGCAAAGAGCTCAGCGTCCAGCCCGCTATCTGAGGCAATGCAGCTGTAAGGTCTCCTGATTGCCAACGCTGCGTACGGACTACAAAGAAGCAGGTTAATCTTCTACCTGCCTGAAGTTATTTTGATCTCCACGACGGTTCTCCTCATCGTGCTGGTTCACCCAGGCGCGCTCGACCGGAGGCCGAGGGCTGCCGGCCTCGCCAAGGAAACGCGCAGCCCGCTCTCAGGTGCCACCGGCGGAGGCGTTAACGGCTGCGCGTAACGGCTCGCCACGCGCCGTAAGGGCCGTGAGCGCCCGCCCGCGGCGCGCGCCGGGGCGGTGGCGGCGCGGCGGACGGCGATAGCCTGGCCGCGCCTGCGCCTACCGCGGGGCTGTGCGGTTCGGGGGGGAGCAAAGGAGAAGGTGCGCGCGCGCCGCTCCCGCCCGCCCTCGCGCCGAGGTAGCGGACTCCGGTCGCGGCGGCGCGAGGAGGCAGACGGGCGGGTGCCGCGGTGCGGAGCCGCCTGCTCGGCCCCCGCAGCCTTCCTGGCCCCGCGGGCGCGGCCCGTGGTGGTGAGGGCCCCGCGCCGCCCGCCGGCCGGCCGCCCCCCTCGCCGCCTCGGGGCGCTATGAGCCATGAAGCCGCCCGGCAGCATCTCCCTGCGGCGGCCCCGCCGCCCCGCGCTCCTGCCGCTCCTCGTCGCGCCGCTCCTGCTGCTCCACGGCTCCGCCCGCTCCCGGGCTGCGGCGGCAGACGGTGGGTATGGCCGGTCCGCGGGCGAGGCGTCCGCCGCTCCTCGCGCCCCTTCCCGACCCCCTCGCCTCCCTCTTGGGCGATGAACCCCGACACGACGCGTCGCAGCCGAGCGAGCTCTTCCTCCGCCCTTTCTAGCCTTGCGTACGCGTCCGCTCCCCTGTATGTAACGCTGCGCTCGGAAAAGGTTTCCGTTGCTTGCTCGTGAAACGGGGAAAACGCGCTCTGCTGAGGCGGTGCTGCAGTGCTTTACGGAGGGTGGTGTGAGGAGAAACGCCGCTGAGGTATGCGACAAAAAGGCATAGGTGGCTTCTGCGCGAGTCTGAGCGGGAGCCAACTTGTTCGCCGGGGCTCCGTGGCTGCCGGTGCCCTTATTTGCTTCCGAGCGACCGAGCTGGTGTAGAATACCGCATACAGCCGCTCTGCCACTCGACTCGCTGCCGATTTTACGCTGTACGTTGGCTGACTGTATTTTAAGGTAGAAGGCTACGGCGTTCCATCTGAGAAGGTGCTACTGAAGCTAAAGGCTCTTGTCGAAGTTAAAACATGTAGAGAACTTCCTATTATGTAGACTGTGTGTGCAAGTATTCTCAATCTTCTTGTACAAGTGTATGTATTTTTAATGTGCACGTATATCTCTCGATGTGGAAGAGACCATCGCTGACACGGGAGGTTGTAGAGCGTAACTGTATCCAGTAAGACTCTTCCTCTTGGTGGCTGAAAGGTGTTAAAATATTTATTATCCATGACTGTATGTAAAAATGTACACATGTGCATTTAAATAATTAACGTTATTTCAAAAGCCATTTATGAAAATGAGTCAGATCTAGCTCAGTGAATAAATTCTTTTTGTTTTCTTGAGTAACTGATTAAATATTAGAAATCTGCGAGTTTGTCACTGCTGGTGTGTCACTTTTAAATGGAAATAAACGTATTCTGCTATGTAATTTATGGCTGGCGTATCTTTTTTCCTCAGACCTGCACTGGAATGAAACGGCAGGCAGAACTGAAGGGGTATGGGCAGATGAAGAAAATGCATTTCAACTGAATAAAAGTAACAACAGTGAAAATAACAGCAACAGCAATGCAATTCAGAAAGAAATCACACTGCCTTCAAGACTCATTTATTACATCAACAAGGACTCTGAAACCCCTTATCATGTCCTGGATACTAGGGCAAGGCACCAGCAGAGACACAACAAGGTAGGGTAAAAAGAGGCTTCTCTGTGGAATTTAAAAATAAAAATAAAATAATAGGTAATGCAGAACTGTGGTTGTGTATTTTATTTTGTAGATCTTCAAGGCTTAATGTTGGCCCTTACCATTGTTTTTAGGAATTAATATAAAATGTTATTAAACAAGAACATAATTTCCTGTGTCTTAATTAAAACATATTTTAAGTTTCAAGGTGATTCAGTAGTTGAACTGTAGATAAAATTGATGGTAATTAATCAAAATTGGTTTGTCTGACCAGTGCAGATTTTGGTAGCTTGACTTCATACCATCATCATCAAAATGCTTCTTCCAAAATTGCTCTACAATGGAGGAATGTTGTACGGGGAATTTTTTTAGAAATCTAAACTTAAGGTGCGAGTTACTTGACACTGAGTATATCATGCTCTACCTAATAAATGCAGTAGTGGTTTCCTGCTAGTGTATGACCAGTGAAAACCAATTTAAAATGGCTGGAGTTGGTGTGTTGGTTTTTTTTTTTGTTTGTTTTTTTGTGTGTGTGTGTATGTGAGATCTAATCTAGTCTTGCATTTTATATGGACAGAAATGTTTCTGAAATTGCTTGAGACTAGATAATTTTTTTTTTTTTTTAGCAACTTGATGTAGGGTAAACGTTTTCTAAACTGTATTATTATTCAATTTCATTTTACAAATTTATATTAAAAAAAAAAACAAACTTTTTTTTTTACCAATAAGTTACAAAGGTAAAGTGAAGACAAAGAGGGTTTGAATAAGGTGAGGTCGCCATGGTAGAAAAAAACAGTAATGCATATTAGTGTATATAGACTTAGCTGTAGTATAGTCCTTACCTGTTGAATTACACTTCTTTTGGAATTTCGGAGTATGAATTAGTATGTGTTTTGTTTTTGTTCATACTGTAACATTTCAGATGTGAAATTAATATGGAGTTACTGTATAATCTTAGAAATAGTTGTATGGTTTTGATATTTTCATGAGAAGAAAGGTTGCTTTCTAGCTTATTGAATTTGGATACAGTGTGCGTGTTCAGATGAATCTAAATGCACCGATACATTGGATGGCATGGAAAGATTGTCCCTGTGTTGGAAAATGAAGCTACTTAAGATAATACTGTCTTCTGAAGTTGCACCACAACCTTCTTGAAGCATGTGAGATTTTTGTTGTTTTTTTTTTTTTTTTTACACTTTTTTTTACATTTTTTTGTGAAAATGTCTCAGACGTTACTTAGAAAAGAATAAGCCATGTCAGTGGTATACTACAAAGATCAACCTTCCCTCCTTACCCTCTCAGTGCTCATGCAGAATGAAAGTGCTCTGTTTATGCAAACTTTAGAGACTTGGAAAAAGTGTAGATCCTTCCAAATTCTGTTTTCTCTTCACGAGTATTGCCATGCAGTATTTCCTTTCTTTGGGGAAAATGCAGAGGCTTATCCCCTGGCATCTGGGGAGCTGCCCTTGAAGTGAGACCACTCGTTTCAATAAACTTACACACTGTGGACTTTGCCCCTTCTTTTGAGAGGAATATGGAAGAAAGGGCTGTGCTATTGGTTGGAGACTATTGCTTCTCCCATGTTTCTGTGTGATGTTTTCACGAAACGCACAGAGGTGAGAGCGTGCCATTCTCTTTACTTAACCAGCATTCTCACAAGAACATTGCTGCCATTGCCTATCCTTCCCGTGCCCCACCTTCTCTCTCCCTACCTGCTGGGGTAAAGCTCTGCAGAAATCAGTGCTGACAGAATCTGTATTGATTTCTTGGGGTATGCGTGATGCTGAGTACTGTGTAAAATGGACCTTTCCACTCAGTGTCCATTTTAAGCTGAGGCATTGCAAACACTGCAGTATTCCCACAGAAAGGTTCTTTAGGTTTGGGTTTTCATGGAGGCTGGAATTATGTTGACTTTGTTCTTCTGGCATGATACTTATTTTTGCTTTGTTCCTTTTAACTGAATGTTGGTTCATTGTATTCCTTGTCTGAATTGCTTGTGGTGGTGTTGTTGTTATTATCTTATTTATTTTAAATTTCCTATTCCCAGAGCGCAACATCGGGCTTCCCTTTCTCCCGCAGCTTTTCCTTCCCTCACCCAGTTTGATTCTTTCATCTTTCATTGAGTGAGATTTTTTTTTTTTTCTTATTTGCTCCTCCATCTGTTTCACCAATAACACAGTAATCAGTATTTGGTTATTTTGTGCTGCTTAACATTCACTGTAATCAATGAAGAAAAAGTATTCCTACAATGTAAAGGGAAAACAACCCACAAACAATTAGAACATCACTAAGCAGCTGGACTGTAGAACATGCAGATGAGGATTTTATTTTGGGAGGAAAAAGGTATGGACCTCTTACTGCTTGCTTTTATTCTTTCCTAGATTAAAAAAAATGCAGTATTGTAATAAATCCTGATTGTTAGGTTTTACTGTCTCCTATACAGCTAATAAAAATACCTTTGTAGTTGGGTGAAGAAAGAAATCTGTATTTAGGATTGATTGTTTGCATGTTCAAAAAAGAAAAACTTGTCTCTAGATACATTGGGCAGAAGTGGAATTAAGATGCTAGTATGGGTCATTTTATTTTTTTTTTTCTGTATGTATATTTTCCCCTCCACTGTTTTTAGGACTGTGTATCCTTTAACCTAAATTTTCTTATATATTACATGATGTATTGAGACTGATGATTTATAGGTAATATGATGAGGATGTACTCCCTAACTATTTGTATTGCTCAGTTAGACCCTTTTGTCTTGAATTTTGCTGTAGTGGCCAGAATATAAGCTGTTAGGATCGTCTGTGGGGTTAAGCTTGAATGCTTCAGAAATGCTGAATCACTCATAAGGAGGAGAGAGTAGTAGAAGTTATGCATGTGTGTGGAAAAACGAGGTTAAGCTAGAGAAATACAGTTATGTAAAATGACTTGAAATAAAATTTTATGAAGAGATTTTTAGAGAAAATCAAATTTAGAGTCTTCTTCACTTGTGTAGAAATAAAGAGCTGGCTAATAGAATAGTTGACTGAAGAATCAAAGGTTAAATAAGTTGCTTTCTTAGCTCTGTTCTTTATCTCCTTCTACTTCTGAATTGGATGAAATGCCATGAGAAGAGGGTATGTGTGCTCTAAAATGTTGGTAAAATCTCTCTCGTTTGTTCTTGTTTTTCCGAGAATGTTTTCTTGCTGTGAGCAGAAATGAACGTTCAGCGTAGTTCTGACTTTGTGAAATGGTCGCTCTCCAAGGTGGGCAGAGTTGCAGTGTGTAATCTTTCTTTTTCAGTGCTAAAAGAATATTTTCACTACTTGATGCTTGAAGACTCAAGTCTGTACACTTCTGTTTCCTTAAATTAAGGCTGACTTTTCTTCTGAGGTTATTTTTAGTGTGAAATACAAAAAATGGGTACCTTTGTTTATAAAAGCACACTAAAGAAGTTTGTGAGAAACCTGAAACTTGCTGAAAAGCTCTGAGTCATCTCTGTTCTGGAGTGTGTCTTTCTAAACTTCTGCAGGTGGAAGTAGCCTTTCGATAAGCTCTTGGTTGAATCAGATAACTGCTTTGATACATTTGCACTGACTGCATATACAGATTGTAAGGACATAGGGGGAGGGCTACAAGGGTCACAACTTGGTATAGAATGCTAGGAGCAAATCCTTGTGATGGCCATCAGAGGGAAAACGTGTGGTTTTGAGATCACAGTTCATGGCAAACAACAAATTTTGAGTGGAAAATGGCTTGAATTAAATCATAAGTCATAAAGAAGCAGTGTATTTTGTCTTCATCATTCTGAGTTCTTAGTATAATTTTGGAAAAGGGATATTAAGACACTGAAAGAAGTATGTAATAGTAATATGTAATATGTAAAATAGCGAAGACAGTTCCATCCCCAAAGAAGTCTATTAATCGTGCCATTTTTCCTGGGATTTCTTTGGTTGCTTCTGTTCAGCTCAGCTGTTGGTAATTTAAATAAAGGCCTAATGCTGTGTTTTCTGCTGTTACCCTGTTTGAAAGGCTGAGATACCAATAAGTCAGTTTCTGAGGCTTGGTTTCTTTCTTGATATGTAGCATGCCCAACTTGAAAGAGGCAACCTCAAGATGAAAGGAAAGCAACTTCATCACAGCCATAGCAAAGGAGGTGGTATTGAGGAAAAAACAGACCTGTTTTGTAAAACTCAGAAGACTATCTATGGTTAATAACCTCTAAAAGATGGCATTGTGTGAGGTCTTACTGAAATAGAGAGAAGTCATATGCATTAATTACTATATTCCCTTTGCCTGTCTTATAAGTCTTTGCTTTAAATCCTCTTGTAATGAAAACATTACAATCCCCATTTAAATAATCAAATTAAGGAATGAACTTTATGTTGCTTACATATGAGTTTAATAGACTGTCAGGGAGTCTTTATCAGTCTTTCAGCTGACAGTTGCATTTTGGTCAGAATTTTCAATGCTGCAGCTTCAGTTTATAGTACCTGCAAATGGATGATGACATGTGCGTTCTTTTGGTTCTGCACTGAATTTATATTAATACAAAGGGCCTACTTGCAGCCTGCATCTTCAGTAGTTACAGTAGGGTTAAAACTGGTGTTCCTGTCTCCTTCTGAGGGCAGGACATCTGCTTTATCCAAACTTCGCAAGTATGAGGGCTGCTCCAGAAGTAATGCCTCCTATTTTATTGTGTTGGCCTGTGACCTCAGGTGGATGTTGATGGTACAGCAGTAGAAGATGAACCTTCCTGCAAATGTTCTGATGTTTGCTACACTTTGTTGCCATGTGACAGATGGCAGCAGAGGGGCAATCTGACCAAATGGTGCATGTGAAGCATGTGAAGAAGTGCGTGTCACTGAATCTCCACGTGGAAAAAAAATTGCACCGATTGACGCTCATTGATGCATTGGAATGTCACAAAGTTTGCACCAGGTGGGTCCTGCAAATTCTCTCAGAGGAGCAGAAAGAACACAATATGCCAGTTTGTCAGGACCTATTGAACCAGTCTGAGGCTGAAGGTGACAGTTTCCTGGATCATGTCATTACTGGTAACGAGACAAGGTGTTGTTGCAACTATGAGACAGAGTTAAAACAGCAGACACTAGAGTGGCAGTGTGTGAATTCCTCATCAAAGAAAAGATTCAGGATGGGTACGGTGGGGTACAGTGCACAGTCCACTGAAGATGGGTCTTCAGTGGGTGCAGTGCACAGTGTCTTTGGTGACAGGAGAGAGGTGATCCTTCTGGGTCTCCTGGAACCTGGACAAGCCATCAGCTCTGACTTTTGCTGCAGCGCTGACCAAGCTGAAAGCTGGAGCTTCAGACTTAGGCCAGAGAAGGAGACAAATCTCTTGCGACACAGTAACACCAGGCCCCATACCAGTTTGGAGACATGGAGCACGTTGTGCATCTTGACTGGACTGTTCTACTACACCCACCATGTAGTCCAGACTTGGTGACTTCTGATTTCTGGTTGTTAGGGCTGATAAAATATGGGCTGTGTGGGCACCATATTCCTACCAGTGATGCCATCACAGCAGCTGTGAAACAGTGAGTCACCTCCACTGGTACAGATTCTTACAAAAGTAGCTTGCAGGCTCTTGTTCATTGCTTGTGAAAATGCACGGCTGTTGTGTTTTGCAGCTGAGAATTTGCTCTATTGAGCAGTGTTGCTGGGCTCTTTGTTATAATATCCATAGAAATGAATAGGAGTGCACTTTTGGAGTGGCCTATGTAGATCCCCATATTGGTTTTCTAGCTGAAATGTGGATCGTGTTATTTCTGAAAAGGAAATGTGTATGTTCTGTCTAGTATTTATAGGCAATAGGTTCTACAGAAAAGTGATTCAAGGTATGGGTACACTAGTTTGTAGAGTTTTGTTAGCAAATCCCAGAGGGAGATGTGATTTTTAGAAGCCGGTATCAGCACTACATATGGGTAGCTGAGTATCATCATGCTGTGAGAGTTGTGGCTTACCAGTACTGTTGTCAGAAGGAAGGTCTAGATCAAGAAGTGTTTTGATTCAGTAAAATCTATCTAAACCTGATGTAGGTTTCTGATTCCAGAGCAGGGTGTGAAGCCCTCTGCTCACCTACTAAAACGAGAGAACTTCTGGCCCTTATTTCAGTCAGCAGAGCTATGTGGCATGGACATCATTATTTCTATGAACATAGCAGAAGGCCTATGGGTAGTATGAGTCAGTTAAATAATGCTGTTACACTTGTTTAAAGACTCGTGACAGAAGTTAGTAGTTTTGCATTTGGAGTAGTTTTACTGTGAAGGTGTCACTTCTTGTGGTGATAGTTATGCAATTCCTGAAAATCCGTTAGACTGGAATGACAGACAAATGGTACTCAAGCATACTGACGAGAATGAGCTTTTGAGTTGTGACGTGGATCAATGGAACTCAGACTCTGGTTACAAATTTCTAGTCCTTGCGTATCTTGAAACTCTTAGTAAGCCAATGATTGACATGAAAGAAACTACAATTCTTTCTGTGTATGTATAGATTTTTGATGTGGAATAAAACAGAGATGCTGCATTGCACAAAAAGCTACACACTCTTGGGATATTCCTAATATGAAGAATCTCTTTTTAGAGTGACAACACGAATAATCTAACCATTTAGAGCAGTGAATGTTTTTTATAGTTTGTTGTTGTTGTTGTTTTAATTCAGGTTGGGGAAGAGGAAAATATTTAAAGACTCCCACCATTCTTCAGCTCATTCCTGTATGTCTGATCAGCAAGTCTGCTGCAGAAAAATTGTCCTGAATTTTGCTGCTTTGCAGTTGAAGTAACCTACGCCTATCAGAGCAGGCACCTCTGCAGAGATTTTACAATGATAAACATGTACAAAGGTACTTGGTTTCCTGTGTACATAAGAATGTGCACTAAAGTGGTACACAGGACGATGCATAACGTGCAAATGAAAAGCACCAATTTTCAGATGACAGTCTTTTCAAATGATACTTTAGGCATTGTGTTACATACTAGCTGATAAAGAGAATACAGTGAAATGATTTTTGTGTACACCTCATTGCAGATAGTTTTCTGAAATACTTTGTCCCATCATGATGATACACAGCAATCATAATGGCTAAAACACCGGTAACAACTCACTGGTGCTTTTCTGTGTGCTAGCCTGTTGTAGGAAAAATGTCAGTTTCAGGATGAAACAGTTTCATTACCTTTATCTGATTTCTGGCCCATATAGCTTTCATACGTGGTTACACATTATTAAACAGGACGAACAAGGTCTGTATTTCACTGCAGCAGTGGAGTATTATGTTCACCTGAATTCAAAGCAGTGCTTTTGCTGAACAGCAGAGACTTAAAATCTGGCGTTCTTTTTATAACCGATGGTAAGAGCTGAGTTTGCTGGAGAACATGCCCTACTGCAGGGTGCTGAATTACCTTGTCAGCTGCTTTACAGTAATTGCTTATGTGTATGGGCTTGCATGTATTGTAAGTGAAACACAGTAATAGGTATACAGAAGTAATTGCTTTCAGAAATAGCACTAATATTATGTTTAATACTACTGAATGAACTTATTTTTCTGGTAATACTTTCAACTGAGAATACAATTGCTTTAAATAACTTTAAGTTGCAGAAATGGTTGGTAGGTTAGAAATTTGAATGAAGAATGTTATGCATATCATCAAATGGTTTGGGTGGACAAAATAAAGCTATAGCAGGTCAGACTGGATTCTACCGAGCTGTCCTGAAGAGCAGTGAGTAGATGTCTCAGGAGGGCTATATGGTGTAACAGTCAGGGATGCTGTTGCCTGGAATGCTCTCCATCCTCTAGCAATTGCTGAGTCAGGGCCCTCTAGAAACCAGAATTTGTCATTTGGATCTGATAGAACTTGATGGAATTCCCAATCTTTAGTTTATATGGTTTCTTTAACGCATAAACTTTTGGTACCTGTGTTGTCTTCAGGATTTTCATGGGTTTCAAAAGCTGAAGAGATATAATTGCCAACAAGCATTTTTGAAGTGTTTTATTATTGAGTTGATACATCTTCCTCCCTTCTTAAGCACTTCCAAAATTGGTTAAGTAGCTTGAAACATTGCTTGATCGTTTTGAATGTAAGTATATTCAGGAGTTTTAGTTATTTGGTTTATAATTGGCAGTCAAAACATATTAGTGTTAAAACCAGAGAAGTACTTTGTAGAAAACTAAGTAGTTGCTGGCTCTCTCTTAGATGATGATTTAGCCTTGATACTGCTGGTGTCCTAAAGAGTGTTTGAAAAGAACAGATATTTGAAGTCTTGATTAGTCTGTTAGGGGAGGTGGAAGAAATGCTGCACCAGGACCAAAGTGAAGATATTTTTTTCTAAGCTAACCCTGGTAGAAATAAGTAGTCACTTTTGATATTACTTTTCTGTTCAACGTAATTTAAAGGTAATGCTTGGGATCACTTTTCTTTTTGCATAAATTTAATCCTTGAAACAGACTCTCTCCATCAAGTCTCCTGCCTCTATTTGTACTCAAACTTTCAACCTGGTAATTCAGAGCATCTGTAAGCTCACCTTGCCAGTCCAGTGTTATTTCAGCAAATTGCTGAACTGCTGAGACAATCCCTTCGTTTACAAAATAACAAAAAAGAAACAAGAAATGAACCAAAAATCAGTGCTTGATGCTGGTTCTCATATTATTGTAGATAGCAACCACCTAGCAATATTACTTTTAAATTTATTGTTTAGAGTTTTATATTTTTTTAATAAAGGAAAAAAAAACAGGCTTTGGATGAGGGCTGTTTAATACTGAACATTTTGTTTTGTAACTATACATTTTGTGGGGTTTGTTTTTGAAGGAGCTTTGTAAAGTTTCTTAGCTGAAAGGTAAATAATTCTGGGGGGCAAAGATAAATAACAACAGAAACACGAAAGCTGAATTTAGATGCTGTAGCAACTTTTGGAAACAGATTTTTAAATTGATGTTGAAGAGTTTTAGGAAAATGAATATGTTTGCTGAGGAAAAAGAAGATGAAAATCAGTGGTACTGCATGTAGTGCAAGAATAGAAGAGGAACAGGAAGAAATTGTTCATGGAAAAAATCCTAAAGGTAAACCAGAGTTGCAGGTCCTGCGGGTTGTAAAAGGTAACCTTCAGGTTATCTGAGCTATGCAATAAACAGCTAGAACTTTTTGTTTTGTGATGTATCTGAATATTTATTGTAGTGTTTAATTAAAAATTCAATTTTAAAATGTAATTAAAAGCAGTATGTTTTGGTCTTTTGAGTAGAGGGCACGGTACTCCAGCTTCATGTGGTTACTTGTTTTGTATCTTATTAGTGTATAAGTAAGCATGTTTTGATTATAATATTATCAGTAAAGTTCAGATCTGATCTCTTTTGCTCTGCTGGAACACAGTCATCACAAAATGGAATTCTTGGACCATCTTTTCTTTTTCTAGAAAACAGCTGAAGGTGTTTTGAATGTTTGTTGTGGCTGACATCAAAAAGTAGGGGAAAAAAAAGTTGAACTATACAGTCTATATGAGATAAATTGAATATTTTTGAAGTTGACTGCCTATGTGAGACTAGCTAATGTCAGTTTGTTTGTTTGTTTTGTGTAAAATCAGTCTTTATTTATTGGTTTGGTTATAATGCCAGATATAAAGCCTTTAATTGTGAATGGATTAGTTTGAATTAAGTCCTTGATAACGTGTAATACAAGCTTTACCCTTGTTTTCTTATAAGAAGGCTTTTATCAAAATGCTTTAATTATTTTGGGCCTTTTAAGGTGAATGAATGCAATAAACGTAATTAAAAGAACAGTATTCTGCATTACTTTGGTTACATAGCCATTGGGCTATGACAAAATACAGATACTTGTTTGAATCTGGTTGGTTGGGAGATAATGAGCATGGTTTCTGTGACTTTTTCACTTACTTTTTGTTAGTCACAAATACTTACTGCATATAAAGCTCAATTATTCTTTCTGACAGCTTGCAATGTTTCACAAAGCTCTATAGTATTGCTGTGTATTCGTGTTTACAGGCTGTACATCTGGCCCAGGCAAGTTTCCAGATTGAGGCCTTTGGTTCCAAATTCATCCTTGACCTCACTTTGAATAAGTAAGTGCACAATTTGAGGTTTCTTTCTTTCCTGTTCTAATTGTCTTCAAGTTACAGCACAAGGTCAGAGCATGTGAAATTCCAGGATCTACAGAAAAGTGCTGTTGTCCAAGTTATATTAATAGAAAACAACATGTGGCCTATTTTAAGCAAGATTGCTGTTACCCTTACTGGCATCCATAACATGCCTTTAAAACTTCGTAACTCAGGAAGGAAAATGGTACATAAAGATGATAAATATAAATCAATGCTGTGGTCCTCAGAAGCCTAAACCTAGCAGTGCAATTTAAAGGTGTTTAAAACTTACATTTACGTTTAAATTTGTAAAGCAGTCTTTATATTAATACACATTCAGTAATTGGATTGTTACAATTATGGATTTAAAATCTGTAGTTCAGTTTAACTATAATTAAATTGTCGGCTGTTAAAACTTAATGCTACCAGATTTTGCGGTAATTTAAAAAACACCTCAGTGAGATATAAGAATAAAAAATAGCATTTTCTGTGTATATTTCATGTGAAAATTTTAAAAATGTCTCATTACAACGGAAGTAGTTGCAGAATGAATGACTTCACTACCTTCAGTTACATGTGGTAACACCATAGATCACAGTAACCCACAGCGACCAATCCTTACATGTAGCAGTGAAATGTTGATAGGTATTACTGACTTACTTCCCATGCTGGTACAATATTTCCATGCTTGCTGTATTTGCAGAATGTTACAGAAAATGATATATACACCATTTGTGCTTGCATCCTGGTATAGCATAGTTCAGCATATTGGACTGTGGCTAAAGATGTTTGCTGTCATCTTTGTTCTTTCATTTACATGTCTGGTCATATTCAGGACAACAATACCTATATTCATTTGTGGCCACCATGTGCTTG
The DNA here is from genome assembly GCF_951394365.1 of Tetrao urogallus. NCBI lineage: Eukaryota > Metazoa > Chordata > Aves > Galliformes > Phasianidae > Tetrao > Tetrao urogallus. The sequence goes on from NC_136821.1 coordinate 24,715,687, forward strand.
AAAGCCTAGATGTGTACAAATGTCAGTGGCTCCATTTATAGATGGTGAACATTCAGTAGCACCAGTATTGGAAGGGTGTCAATTTTCTTGTTTTTGATGTTTGTATTGTTTTAATATATTGATGAACTGTCACAGAGATGTTATTTTAATTGTTCAAGTTGCCATGTGGGAATATTGCAAATATTTGTACAACTGGCTAGTTCTTAATTATCCAGAGAATGTATCATTGTCACTATAATCATGAAGTTCCTGATGAAGTGGGAGTCTTAGTGGTTTGGCTGCACTGACAGGTACAGCCTAGAATGTATTTACCAGGAAAGTGAACAATAATTTTAGACAACTGTGGTCAAGAATGTTGAACTTGTAATAAAGGTCAGTATTGGTTTAGTTGTTTACAGCACTTCTGCTTATGTGTCATCAGCTAAACATAGGGAACTGTTGGTCTAAAAAATGGGAGAGAGCTTTTGTGCCACTGAAAGTTTGTACTGATAAAGTTTAAGAATTACGTGGAAGTATAAAATCAATATGAAATGACAGGTAAAATAATCTTTCATTACTGCATGAAAGTGCATTTGCAGCTTCTGCTGTCATTAGCTTTTCTGCATGCTTATGGGAAAATACAGAAGTAACGTATAACACATGATGTGTTTTTTGTTAAGTAATTAACAAGGTTCTCAATGTGATTGCTAAGTGTGGTTCTGAACTCAAATCACTTCACAGTACCTCAAAAAAATGACTGGTGGTAGGTTAGTGTAAAGGAAATTGAAGAAGGTAGAAATGTAATTAATCTGTAGTATGATTTTTCCACGGCCTGCATACTGAGTTCCTGGAAGCCAACTTAGTTACTTAAGTATGAGATCTTATGTCCTTTACCTAGTGTCATCATTTTTTTTCATAAGCATAGTTAGATGACAGCTGAGGTAAGCTATTTCTCACACGTCCGTTCTTCTATTGGTAGTAGAAGAAGTGAAATGCGTGCCAAGGATATGGATGTCAGCTCCTCAGAAAGCATATGCTGCTTTAACAGCTGGCTCATCTCTTCAAAGAAACTAGCAACCATGGATGGCATTTCCATGGCTCTTTATTTTGCTTGTGTGTCTAAAGCCATCTCTCAACATGACTGAGGAGACAGCGAGGCAGCTCTGTTAAAAATTATCTAAGACAAGCAAGGTAGCATGGAGGGAACTGCAGAAGAGGGTGTAGCAGACTTCTACTTCATTTTTTTTCCATGACTTTGTGCATTGTATCTAATTTTGGGTTGCAGTTTGTTGCAAGTGTTCATTATTAAGTCATGCTGACATGGTACTGGTCTAAATAGGCCTTCTTCTGATGTGACCATAACTTACACAATTGTTGGGTAAACAGATTTGTAAACCAGTTGCATTTCTGCTGAACCAAAATGTGAATAGGTCAGCTGGCAGTCTGGTGCAGATGAGGCACAACAAATATTTTCTGAAACTCAGAGCTGCCTTTCAAAAGAAGTTTTAAGCATTCTGGCAATAGTAATGAAGGATAAAAGTTAATTTATGTGGAGTTCTCTACTTTATGACTTTACTACCAGTATGAAGAATAAGACAGATCATTGTTAATGTAGGAGCAACTGGCGTAATAGCAAAGCTGTGGTAAAAATGCCTGCGGATATACTGTCCCCCCACTGTTCTCCCCTGTTCCTCTGAATAAGATCCTGGCTGTCTGAAATCGGCAGCGTACATTAAAGAATTTCTGAATGATTGAAAGTATGTGTTCTTTTCAATGTTCACAAATACGGACTGGTAGTAGAAGTACACATAAGTGATACAAGGTGACCTCAATATGATGCTTTTTTCCTCCCAATTATGACAGGATTTCAGAAAATGAAGGAGGGTACAGAGAAAAAACAATTATCTGTAAGTGATCCAACATGCATGCTAGGTAAGAGGGTGGCTAGCAAAAATCAGGTATCAAGCAGGGTAGAAGCTTATTTTAAGGAGGAGATGGTTGGTATTTTGAATATATAAATAGAATATTTCCTGTGGGGAATGTTGAGTAAAAAAAATGCCCTTCCAATACTTTGGTGGTTAATTTTGGCAAAATGTAATGATCAGCAGCTAGTGCTAAATAGCCTGCTATAGTGCAGCTTGTGGATCGACCAACTTTAAGGTGGTAGATCGTGTTGTATTTGTCAGGTGGATTGCTGACAAATTAAAATGCATTTTGTTCACAGCCTGGTATTTGGGAAGTATATCATCAGTAGCAGGCCCCAGCTTTCTTCAGAGGGGATTTGCTCAATACAGAGAATTTTATCGACATGCCTTGTGTCCAGCAGGTCTGCAAGACATTAGAATTGGAAAGTCAGTGATGATGAAAGTGAATAGTCTACTGGAAAAGCCACTGTCTACTGCATGCTTTCTTTATGTATATGAATACATATAGGAATATTCTGTCATAAGGATATAATGTTGGATACTCGATAGAACTCAATTTACTTCCTGAATGAGGAAGCCCTCTATAACTGGAAGCAATGCAAAGTTGAAGACTGGAGAAGAACATAACTGAATTATGAGAGTAGCTCAACCAAAATCCAGGAAAATAACACTGAATTCTGGAAAGATTCTGTGAAGGTTAGACAAAAGAACTTTTAAGCAGCTCTTACATCATATGCAATGGGACAATTCTAAGGGATAAATCTTGTAATTAAGTTAAGCGTGTTTGTGAGTCCGGAAACAGTGAGCGACCACTCAGTGCAAGTCTAACAAAATGCTAAAAGCACTGGAGAGCGGTGAGAGCAGTTTTGAAATCAGTCATGTATCATGGCCATGAGAAGATTTAAAATAAAAAAATAAAAAAAACTTCCTTGATTTGGAAGCAGATAAATCTAGATCCTGTCATTGTTTGAGGAACCGAAATGGAACTTGGAATTTGGAATTCCAAATGAAGCAGGAATGTCTTCAAAAATCTCACTGCAAATAGAAAACAGTGCTAGTAGCCTTAAGATTTGTATTAAAAAAACAAACACCCAAATAAAATCAAAAGAGCAACTCTGGCCTTTGCCTGTACTACTAGCTTATAAGGCCAGAAATATAAACAGCCAGCTTTAAGACTTCAACTTTCAGCTGAGGAAAACGTATGTATTACGGTGCGAATGTGACTTGTGCAAGAACAGCACTTTTATTCCTTGTGTCGGTTCAACCTCATCTCCTGAGGTTAAACTTGTCTACTGTATGAGGCTGCAGTTGGCTGTGATCAAAGACTAATCAAAGCGTTTAGTGAGCACAGTTTGATTGAGGTTGAAGTGGGATCATCAAGTCCAGTTGGAACCACTTGGTTAAGGCTGTTTCTAGTTGAGTGTACTTGTAGGTTTTAACCATCCTCGTGGAATTTTCCATTTTCCCTTGTGTTTGTTACCTCTAGTCTTGTTTCAACCATCCCTTTAAGTAGTTGAGGACAGCAGTCTTCATAACACTCATGAAAAAGACAAAGAAGAAAAGGATGTTATCAACACTCTTCAGTTCAAGTGCTTTGTATATATAATCCTTGTTAGAAGCTTTAAACCTTGTTGTGTTAAATGTAGTGAATATTTGTATTGAAGTCAAGCACTTGTGCTATTCATACTGTTTGTGTTTTCTTGCAGAAAATTTATAGTTTAGTATGATGAATATTGAGAAAGTCAGAATGATTTTATGCAGCTGAATTTATTTTTAAAGCAGCGCTTTAAATGTGTATATATTTAAATACTGCTATCAGAATGAAGGTTAAAACAAATGGTGAGACTTCATAGACTCATGGAATGGCTTGGGTTGGAAGGGACTGCAAGGATCATCAGGCTCCAACCCCCTTGCCACAGGCAGGGCTGCCAAGCTCCATATCTAATACTAGATCTAAACTTCAGTAATGGTTCATGGCTATTGCTACTTTGCCCATACTGTGATCTCTCAGTGCTATGAAAAAAGGACTTTTAAGAGAAGCACTGGTAACTGACTTCAGCAGGAGCTCTGATAATTTTAATGCCTGATAAATGCGGGATGACGAATTGATTTTATGAGCCATTAGTAACAGTGTAATCAGGGTTGCTAATGGGGTATCTCATTTTGAGATGTGCTATTACAAGTACCTGTTAGTCATGAATTCCTATCAGAACTACTTTGTCACACCAGGCTTTCATCATAGTGATGGTTTTTATTCATAGCAGCAGTACTTTTTTATCTGTGTCACTATCAGTTGCTTTCATGACATTTCTGTTTGGAAGGCTCTTAGAGGCCTTAAAACTGCTGAGAAGTCATTATAATGAGTAATGTGCTTATATCAAATATGTGATGGTGCCAACTAACATGTTCAAATGCTTTGCTGTCCTGAGGGTGCTGTGCTGCAACCCGCTCACTGGGTGAGATGTGAATGAGACATTGGAGGTGTCTAAAAAAAAAAAAACCAACTGTAAGTTATTTACAGTACAGGGATTTCTTTTATGCTTCAGAAATGTATCTTGCCAGAGTGGTTTGGAAAAAAAAAAACGAGTAAAAAAGGGTCTGAAAAGAAAACGTGAAACAAACAAAAGGAATAGTGTGTGTTTTTTGCATTTGTGTTTGTTTATTTCTAAAGAAAGTTTTTGGAAAACAGTTAAGATTTTTGCAGATGAGAAAGCAAGGTACAGATGATACAGATACACTTTTGTCTTTGGGACAATCATGTATGCATTTGTCCATTCCTGCATATAATGTATATGATTTTTAGATCAAATATAAAATGTTTCTGAAAACAATAATGAACTAAGCATACACATAGAAAGTAACAGTCGTGGGCAGCTAGCAAAATTCTAAAGTCACTGGATTTTTTATTTTTGTATGTTCAGGATAATCAATTGTAAGACTAAAATAGGATAGGGGAACTGAACACACTCTGTCTTCTAGAGTGTAATCAAACCATCTACTGGTTGCAAGCTGTGTGGTTGGTTGGTTGGTTTGTTTTAAGGTTATTTAATGGAAAGAAAAATCGGTGCAATTCTAACTAAAGCATCCACATAGCAGTATAATCAGATTTTTCTCATCTTGATGTTTCGGTTTTTGCTCTTTTTTTTACAGTGATTTGTTATCTTCCAATTATGTGGAGATTCACTATGAAGATGGGAAACAGAAGTTGTCTAAGGTACTGCGCTTTTAACATGTGTCAGAATGGTATTTCTGGGGCAACAATGCCAGTAACATGTTTTGTTTTTTAAAGGGTCAAAACACCAGAAGCCTTTTTGCAGACACTTAAGGATGTTCATCTGGGCTGGGGTAGGAAATAGGCAGTGATGGATGATCCAGGCAGTGCTAGGACAGTTGTGCTTTGTAAAACGTAGGGGATGGAGGGGTGTGAGTCACGGTTAGTGTAGTGTTTATTACGTGTACTTAGCACAAATTGCAAGAGGAACAGGTAGTGGAAATACAAGATGTACAAGCAGAAAACTTGCAGTGACTTTCCTTTGTAAGAATTATACAGCTGGGAAACAAAAAAAAAAAGATGAAAACTTAACTAACTGGAGTAAGTAGAAATTCTGTGAAAGCTAGCATGTTATCTAATGACATCTACTTAATTTAGTTTGTCAAACTGGCTCCGAAGTTGAATTCAGTGCCAATAAGCTATTGATACAAAGACATAAAGTTATGCTAGATAGTTTGGTACTTTGGAAATTACAATCAACTTCTGATTGTATTAACAACATGAAGACTGATAAGTTCAAAGGAGGATTATAAAATACATTTCCAGGGAATGACTTATTTCATAGCTGATACAAATGCTGGAACATTTGTTGTGAGCTTGTTCTATGTGAAACATATCTCTATTTAGAGTGGAGAAAAGCAAGCAATCGCGTTACGCTTATGCATTCAGTGAAGTGACACTTTTTGGCCATACATTAGATACCTGATTATTTTGCCTTTGCTATAGAGAATTACAAATAAAAGAGATAGATTAGGTCAAAATAACTCTATTGCAACCTAATTATTGCAGTGAATTGTTTTGTATTCTACTGAAAATAATTTCACGTAACATAGTAAGAAAAAGTGATTTTGTTTCATTAAGACTCCGTACTGTGCAGAATGGGCAAAAAAGCTAAACGATGCAAGAAAATGGATCCTTTCGGAATTTGGACAAGCTCGTACAATTGTTAGCTGCAGCGCTAGCACTGAGCACTGCGGTTGCTGAATCATGGATCTGACTGGAAAATTATATTGCAACTTTAGACTGAGCAAATGTACTGCCTTTGCATGCGGCAGTAATTTGATCCATGCTTCCTAGGGGATCTTCTCTCAATTGATTTGTTTAGAAACAATAATTTAGCTTTAATTTATAACTCTAATTAATGCATTGAAGTCTTCATTATAACTTCAGAAAATACACAAACAATTAATTAAGGAGATCAAATGAGAACTACATCCTAAGCTTTTTACAGGATCTTATAATCCTTTTTAGACTTGAAAAAAATGATTGTTTTGTTTCTGGATGTGGATGCAAATATGTGAGATCTTGATGAAAATACTGTAGATTTTTATTGAAAGAGTGAAAACTTCAGGGAACACACAGTAATTTTCTCACTTGCGTGACAGTCTATAAAAAAAGGAAGAGATTGAAAAGCTGCTTGTGCAAGTAAGGTGATCACCAGTTGTTAAAAAGCACATTCTGAGTATTCTCACTAGTAGAGAAGTAAATACATGGTGGTTGCATTTTGTATAATATGATTTACTTGTGCAGAATGGACCCTGTTGGGAATTTCATTCAGAATTTGAATAACTCATTAAATAAGGCCCAAAGTAGAAATAATGCTGTGCATAGCTGAAGAGCATTTACATTTTTGTTAATTCCTCAAGTCATAGTAAGTGCGAAGAAATGGTTCTAGTATGCGTGCTGGAATTCAGATGACCCCAGAATTAAGAGTATGATGATGAATATCATACTCGTATGTTGTAGAAGCCTTTTAGCTTCTGGGTATAGAATTGTGCTTCCTCTTTCTGAGATCAGGAATCTGTCTTCCACAAATGAAGCTGCTTCAGTGTGTTTTATGGAATTCGGGGAGGGTGCTGTGACACATAGTAGCTGTAGACACAGTAGCCATTACATGTGGGACAGAGGATCTTTCTGGAAAGAGATTCGAGGTGGTTCTCAAAGTGACCTGGGAAACTTGAGGCAATAGCCAGAGGAAAGGCTTTTTGATGTACTAGTTTATACTCCAGAGGAATGAAAAAGAACACAAAACAGCCAACAATGAAAGCCACTGCAACTGTGTTTTGTGAGGGTCTCAAAACCTTGTCAGTCTCTTAGATGCATTCTGAGCGTCCTTGTAGTCCCCTTCGATGGCTGGGCTGCTTCTACGCCCACTTCAATGAGAGTTTAGTCAGGAGCCAATTGCTTCAGGAGAGGAGAGCTCAGCTTAGTTTGTTCTGTAGTGAAGAGCTGGATGAGCTTGGGGAACTTGCTCTTTCAATTCGGAGGAAAGCATGCAGCATTCCCTAGAGTTTAGGTCACGTACGAGCAAGGCTTTTCTGGATTAGAACTTCAATATTTTATGTACCAATTTTTCTCTGTAGCATTTTGATCTCTCGTTTTGTCCTTTTCCCCTCGTATATGCACATATTACAGCTTGACTAACCTTCCTGTGGAGATCTGACAGACTGTATTCAGAGTTGCCCTGAAAGCCCATTTGACAGCATATTTGGCACTAATTCTGTTCTGCCTAATTCTTACAGCTTCTGACTCGTCAAATCCTGTATTGCAGCATTCAGCAGGGTCTCTCTCACTGTGTATAATTAAGGCTTTTGAGAACTGACATCTTGGGTGTAGTTCACCTAATGTTGAGAGGTTGTTGGGTTGGTTTTTTGCTTGTTTAATTCTCTAACATTTAAACATGCTTGTAGGAAATTTGTGTTATTTTTTAAGAGCAGGAACTTGTCTAAAATATGACTGCTGATTAGTTTATGAAACCATAAAAATACTATCTTAACATACTATTAACATAGTCACATTAACTTATTAACATAGTCACATTTTGCATCTGCTTTTAATTTTATGCAGTTAAAATCAAGAATTGACTTTTATTACTCTTCTGAGCTATAGAGTGAGAATTTAACTGTGCATTTTAGTGTTGCCAATCTAAAACACTAAAGCTCATAAATAATACTGGTACCTATAGTCTAATGATATAATGCTTAAATTAATACTTTTTTAGAGAGAGAAAATCAAACTTGGGTTGGTAGAATGCAAACTGAAGCCGAACACATGTAGGTAATTGATGAACAGTGTATTACTTATAAATTTAGTGGACCTGGCAAGTATCAAGAGACAGGTCAGCTCATGTAACCCGCATTACATAACAGTTCTGTAGCATCAATTTACAGCAAAGAAATATGTTTGAAAAAAAAAAAAAAAAAAGAAAGATGAGGTGTGCTGTGACATCAGCAAGAGAGTAACTCACATTATAACTTGAAGGCATAAAATATTCTTTACCAGGCAAGGTTTACTTTTCTATCAAATTGTAATAGTCATTGGGATGCAGTTTAACTAGAGGCTACTTTCTCTGAAATTTTATCTAATGGAAGATGTTACATCTGTTTCCCCCTAGATTTAAACAATAGACATGAAATCAGAGCAATTTTCTGTGTTTTTTCTTCTTTTCTTTTCTTTTTTTTTTTTTTTTTTTAATTTGAACATGATTAGGGTGGGGAGCACTGCTACTACCATGGAAATATCAGAGGTATCAAGGATTCCAAAGCTGCTCTTTCAACTTGTAATGGGCTTCAGTAAGTGCACTTTCTCATTTTTCAAACAAGGCTATTAACTAGTTATTATTCTTGAATATTATATCATAATGCGTGATGGACTAAAATTTTCCAGACCAAAAGATGCTTGAAATTTCAAAATACCAGTGCCTGTTATGCCAATCTGCTCACACCATTTTTTAGTATCATTAGAATTAAAGTCTTTTGATAATATCTCATGAAACCTTTGAATGTGGTAAGTGGCAAAAAGTATTTCACTAAAATGACTTACTGTAGTAGAGAATGAACAAGAATTGTCCTCTGGCAGTCTGTTTGCTCACTATGCATGCATGAAAGCCCACAGAAGCATTTTTCTTTTTGTTAGATAATTTAAAAAAAATTAGTTACTGTTAAGTGTAACTTACCTCATTTTGCTGCTAATATCTGCCTTATGACTCCCTGTTTTCTAGGTCCGATGTGTATACTCTGGTTTTTCATCTTTACGTTACCATTACATGTACCTGATTTCTGAAAAAATAATAAAAAAAATTCTTAATTCTAAGTACATATGATGATAATGTGTATACATATGGGGTTATTCTAATATTGATCAGAGTTTCAGCCATAATTTTGGTTTTATTTTGTTAAAAAACATTTGATGGAGTCAAGTTAATTCTCATGTAATACTAAATGTCAGTTCTTTCTCCACGTTCTAGTGGCATGTTTGAAGACAGTGCTTACGTGTACTTGATAGAACCGATGGATTTGACTCACAGTGCAGTAAGTTTATTTTGATCTGATTTTCACTTGGTTTGAGAAAGAGAGCGCTCAGGGAGTAGCAAATAAAAACTAGAGGATAAATCAGTGAATCAGTGATCTGTGTTGTGTTCATATGGAAAACAAAAGTATTTTAAAACGCCTGATTGGACTTAGGACGAGAAATGTGCAAGTATGAACTGACTGACATTTTACTTTGCTTTCCTTTCATTTTTCCTCTTCCTATCTGCTGTTAATCACTTAGCTGCTGGAAATGGAATAGTAAGACATTTTCCATAGCAGGTGGCTGTGCACTGTCAAAAGGTGTCTATCCATTTGCTCTAGTGCTTGAAGTGAAGAATTTACAAATTTATAGAAGGGTGTGGAAGTCATCCTTCTCACAAAGCAGTTGGATCCAAGTTGCTCTTTGATCTACTGTACTTCCAGTAAAATCTTAATGAAATAGATAATTATATCTGAGTGTAGATGTTATGTGTGTAATATGTGTGTCACTTTAATTATTCCGATCCAGCTTAGTCATATATTCAAATATTTACATGGGATTTAGGACTGTATTTATGCAAAAATCTTACTAACTATAATTATTTTTGTACTTCACATGAAGTATATCACAGCACAGCTGTTCCTAAAACTGCCTATTTATAAAATTGACTACATTTCAGACAGTAACACAAAAACGGGAAGGTCTCTACATCCTGAATGGTTCAAGGGTTTGAGTGGTTTTCAGCAGAATGATTCTGTAACATTGAGTTGTAAACCTTAAGACTTTTCTACCTCAGCTAGTCTGTAGGGTCTGTTCCACATGCTGTATCACAGCTCCCAAACGTGCCTCACTCAGGTGCTTACCAGTATATGATAATAACGTAATGCTGCAGAATTCATGTCTTTTAGTGACTGTAAATATTGATTTGTAGCCCAGAGAAAGATCTGCAAAATCTTTGACTCCTGAAGCTTTCAAAGAAGGTGAATCAGCATTCAAAGGAATCACAGTTTAGCTGATCAACTCTTGGGATGTGCAGGAAACTATATGGACACTGAAAAATGCTGCAACTGGGAAGAATGACATTTCTCAGTCTCCTCAAAAGCTGTATTACATGCTATGTGTTAAGCCACGTTAAGCTACATTTTGATGTAGCACATATTCATAAAGATTGTGAGGCTGAAAACTGACAGTACAGACGGTGTAAATTTGTTGAAATTATACTTACAATTGTATCCGTACAGAAGTCAGAGGAGAAATTCTTCAACTGAGATACTGTCTGCCAATGCTGTTTAAGATTCAAGTGGTAGAATTCTAAATGAAAAGAGAACAGATGAATTTTTTTTTTTTTCAAAATGCTGAAGATCAAAACAATACAGCTACAGAGAATTTTCAGTGACTAGTTTTATTTTTTTTCCTGTGTGAGATAATATCTTGGCCATAGGCTTCAGGATGCAGATTATTCAGCTTGATTAACCTTAGCTGTTGTGGATGCTATTTGAAACGTTTTTTTCCAGAAGGAAAAAAAAAAATCAAAACCAGCAAAAATGTGCTCTTATTTTCCTTCAGTTCATTATATATTTCTCTCCCAGGAGTTACAGAACAGTAGCATGTTGGCAGCCTCTGTAGAAGAAGTGTTAGAGAAGAGAAGACAAGTGTCTTCTAGGGATATCAAAATGCAATAATTTGGGGCGTGTCAGGCTTCTAAAGAACACATGCATTAAAAGGCTGCTTATTATTGGTGTACTCAACACTACAGTGGAACAATCCTCTTAAAGATACCGTATTGATTAGTTTCTTGCATTTTGCTGCACTGAAGATGGTAGATTTTTGTCATAAATAGGAAACAGATCCTTGCATTTCTTCTGGGAGTGGAAGATTTCATGTAAACATGTGCTCTTTAATTTGGTTTATTGGAATCAATGATTTTTGCATTCTCTAGCGCTAAGGGTTTTAAAGGACACTTTTCAAACAATCTCAAAAATATCTCTGATATCCGAGTTTTGTATGCCGGTGAATGCTCTGTGATTGCTTAGGATTGCAAACATTACTTCAAATTGCTGCTGTGTGAAATTGGTACCGTGGTTGTGTTTTGTGGAAAAGCAGTAAGAATGATGATTATTGAAAGAAATGCCTTTTCACTCTACAGTATTAATTAGAAGAAAATGTTGCATGTTTTTCTTAACAGGAAAGTAGAAGTAGACCACACATCATCCAAAGAACTTCTGGAACACAAGCCTCCAAGCAGCTGCAGGACCATGGTATAGTTTTGCTTATGAGTTTTTCAATATTGGAAATAGTTGTATGTATAACTTGAATAATTTGAATATTTGGCTAATAGAGATATTTAAAATTGTTGATCATTTAGAAACACTTGGAAAATAAATACTAAACTTTTTTTTTCAATAATTATTGCAATGGATCTCAGAAAAGTAACTGACAGATTTCCATCTATGAAGAGCAACCAACTTTCTTCTGCAGATCGTATAATTTAATCAGTGATAGGAATGCTATTGAGGAATAGAAATGAAAGAAAACATATATCCTAAGCCCAGTCTACAATCTTTCTATCTTCCCTTGCGTGCTTTAATTCTAAATTTAGATTGCCAAGTGACTTGAGTTTTGATATGAAATACTTACTGCGTATTTTACAAGAATGAACTTTTCAGTATCAAATGTTATTCTAACTTTGGTGATCTTAATCTCTTTTTGGACTTTATACTAGCAGTTTGAAATAATGCCACGAAATTCTTAAATTCTGATTTGTACAGGGACTGAATCTAGTTCCAAATGGCCCTTTATCTCTGAACTATTGTGGCTGAAGAGAAAGAGAAGAAGGAGAGCAGTGAGTACAGATGTGACCCTTAGTTAAGAACATTTATAAAAACAAAGCCCAAACCATCCAGTTTGGATTTTGAGTTAACAGAAGCTTTAGAAAATAAATATTTTTGTAGCTTGAAATTGCTGTGTAATACAATTATCAAACAATTAAATTACATAAAAGCAAAACTATACATCAGTTGAACGGAAGATTAGTAATGAAAATGACTTTAGAAATTGGAGTGAGTTTTAGATTTCAAATCTGCTTGATAAAGATTATTTTTAGATAAAATATTGCTATTTGAAGGTAGCTGATTTTATTTTCACTTGGTGTGTTAAGTAGCGTGATCAAAGAAGAACTCCAAATAAGGACATCTAATTTGACTGGGTTACTGAGAGAACAAAAGTTGACAGTCCTCGTGATCTACACATGCATATGCATGAGAGCAAGAGGAATAATTGGGTTTAAGAAAAATAATCTGTATTTCTTCACTGACTTGTACAATTCGTGGCTTATTTTTGGAGGGCTCATCTATTTTTAGAAACTTTCTCTTCAATTCTGTGATGAATTGTACCCAACGGTTCCAGCAGTTCCAGCACTTGACATTTTTTTTTTCTCCTTTGTCTAAGTAAGGAGGGAAGCAGTGGTGACTTCCGTACTGAACCAAAAAGTAAATTCTAAACTTATTCCAAATGATGCAGCTCAGATTCCCAGCCAGTGTCAATTATCAAAGCTCACCAAGTTGGTGGAGTATTTACCATAGTAGAAGGTCTGACTCACTTCGGATAGACTTACAAACTTTGCAAAATATGTACAGGTAATCCTATTAAATCAGCAACTGCAGTTTGTTTGTTTTTTGTTTTTGAAAATTCTTCCATCTTCATGATTTCTCAGAGTTTCTTTAATCCATCAGGCATCTCGTGGTGTCTTTGAAGAAATGAAATATCTGGAGCTCATGATTGTCAATGACCACAAAATGGTAGGTGTATCAATTCAGCGATTCCTTGTGGTTATAATTTGTATACCGATGAACGACGCATTATCAAGTCCTTTTGGGATCAAATATTTCATTTATCAGCAGCTGGTAGTGATAATACTCTAAGACGTAGGCTATAATACCAGTACAATTTGTTTGATTCACAAAGTATTTCTTATTTGTTTAAAATGACAAAAAGGGGGAAAAAAGTCATTATTGAGGATAAACTGGAAAAAACGAGACCAGCTGATATCTGTAATATTGCTTTCACATATTATGCCAGGTATCAAAGTGCCATTATGATACCTCTATTAAAAATGGAAAAGAGAATTGTCAATGGAGCAGTGTGTGTTTTTAAGAGAGATTATTGTTCAGTTTCCACTTTTTGGGAATCCCATGTCTCAGTATTGAAATGTTTTAACCACTGAACTATTGGACAGAAAGTTGATTGTTGTTACATGTTATCATAGTCTTACATGTAAGTTATATAGAATATTCTCCTTCTACTTTCTTTCTCTTCTTTCTCTCAAATTTTCTGTGATTTTTTTTTTTTCTGCTAGAATGCACCTGCCCCGTAGTTGGTAAAAAGGTTTTTTTTTCCTCTGTAAGACTCAGGTAACTCTGACTCTCTCAGTAAGAGTTATGTGTATTTCCTGAGCTGTGGTTTATTCTGATGAGTACTTCTCATTTTGTGTTTTTGTAGATGCCAAACTGCTTTGGTACTCTGAAAATATGATACACATGTTTTCAGAACTTGTCTGAAGTGATCCCTTCTTGGAATCCAGTAGCTACATTTTAGCCAGAGCACATGGCTAAAATATTAAGTATAGGTTTAAATTTTTTTCTAGTAAGGAAGAACATACTGCAACTCATAGCAAGTTCCTCAAGAACAACTTGATTTTTGCCTCATTTTGAGCCTCGTTTTAAGGAAATTTAGCTTTCCCAACTTGCCTCTTAGTATGATTTTGCTTCTCTGTTTGCAAAACCTTTTTTAAAAAGCAAATTATGTTTATGAACATTCAGCTTATTTTATTTGCAAGTTGTAACAATTTTGAAGTTTCTATACAAGCTCATTGAATCTATCATGCTGCAGTATGTTTTCCCAGTTATTTTTGGTGTTTTGGACTCTTTTGTCAGCACTGAAGGATAATGTAAAAGAGTCAGTCTCAGAGCAGGATGCAGTATTTTGCAGATAATACAACCTTTCCAGAAATATTTTACAAACTGTACAAGTACTCTGGCTTGAAAATAACATACATTTAATCTGCATCAAATCAGCAACTTGGAGGAAACTTGCATGGGCAAGAATAGTAGGACAAACATTTATTCAACCATTTTCGTTTGTAAACCTATGTGCAAGGGGAGGAGTGTTCACATGTTAGTAATATGGTAGGCAGAGTAAATGAAGTTACAGATATTTTCTTATCTTGTCTGAGATCTGTGGATGGTACTTTTTATAACGAGAACATTTCTGTGTCTGGTTCCTCTGCCCTCTCTTGTTAACAGACATGCTTACAGTACAACCATCCTGTTCCTTAGGCTTGTAACAGATGCTAACTGTTGCCTCCTAGCAAGCTTTATTTGTTAGAACTTGAGACCACAGACACTCGAGATGACTTGCTTCAGAATTTTCAGTGACTCAGAAGCTTATTTTCAAGGAATAAAACAGATATGCTTAAGGCAGCATTCATGAGTCTGAGTTTTTGCGGACCTTTAAGGATTTCAGTTTACCAGTAGAGGGCAGATTTCTCCTGCAGAAGATTGCATGTTGGAAGTAGTGTCTTAAACCTCTTTGAACGTTGTGTTATTAAGTGATCAATATGTTTTTTCACAAAATTATCACTTCCTCTAGCACTAAAAACACATATAAACGTATTTAAATTGTTGAACACTTTACAAGCTGACTGTTTAATTTCTGTTTTAGGAGCTATGTTTAATGACATCAAATACTGGTATTGATTCTAATATTTAAGTAGTATTCTGAAAACAAGAATGTTTTCAAAGCATATTATTTTAATTTTCCATTTCTGAGACAATTTGACATTGCATCAAAACAAAGATAACCAAGCAGCTCTTCCCCCATTGTTTTTGTTCTAGTATCCTGGTTCCCTAGGGAGCAAAGTGAATCCCATAACATGGCTGCTATTCTCAGTGTGCATCCTAAGCACTAATACTGCAGCTGGCAGTGAACACCTGCATCTGTTTAAAACAAAAACAAAACAAAAAACAAACACCAAACACTTTTCTGCAGTCAAATGAATGAGTCTCAGCCATTGTTAAACAGTTTGGTGAACTTATGTTGTCTCCGTGGTATTTTGCCTGTATAAAACTAGCTTGCTTGTGCAAAAGTAACGAACTTAAAGTGGTAGAAAAAAATGTTATCTGACATGGAGAAGGTAACTTTGAAGACTGCAAATCATTTTGTGTAATACAATTTTGTTTTATAATTTTAAGGTTTATTGAGGTTTTTTGAGGTCATGAATTCATGCTTAGACACTAAGGCAGTGACTTGGAGATCCATGATCCTTGAGGTCCCTTCCAACCCTGGCCATTCTGTGACTTTGGAAAAACTGGTATTGGGCAGAAGGGATTTGTGGGGCAGGATGTGGAAAGACATAAGCAATTACAGTGACATGCACAGGAAATAGGAGGCAGAGCTTGTAATACAGCTCATTGAAGTCTATGAAAATGGGAAAAAAGAGTTTGATAGTCACCTTAACTCTTTTGACACTGAAAACACACCTTTACTTTTACCATGTGTTCCCTTTTCTTCTTGTTGTCATAACTCATTGCTACTGTCATAAAAATTTGGTGTTATAGTAAAGACAGAATGCCCTTGCAAAGAGTTGCACACAAGGCAACTGAGAAATGTCTCCACTTCGGGTTTTGTAATTAATGCTATGGAATGTGGCTAGTACTGTCTAATACTTAACTCAGCAGGTTAAGCGCACTTCTAATGGGTACAACATTCTCTCATTACAAGCTCACGTTTATGGGCTCTAGAGATAGAATGTAATTTTGTCTTGAACATTTGAACTCTGCTTCTAGATATGATATTTCTTGTGGTTAAATGATTCTTCAGGGATTCTTGAAGATGAGATATAGGCTGTTAAGTTTTGAGTTTTTCCCCACAGTCTTTCTTAAAATATTAATTTTCCTTCCTTGCTTTAAAGTTACTGCACAGTAATAAATATTTACATTCTCACTGTGTTCTTTTTCTTCTTATAGTTCAAAAAGCATCGTTCTTCAAATGCGTACACAAACAATTTTGCCAAATCTGTGGTGAACCTTGTAGATGCTGTAAGTATCTGTGTGTCTTCTGAAAACTGTATCACTGATTTTATTAGTTTAGCACTGTATTTAAAAAGTTAACGTTAGCAGGTAGCAGGATTAAAAAATAAGCAGCTATAAAAATTTCATTTTACATCTCATTTCTGGTCGCAAGATAGTGTGCGGTGGATGTGTAAGGAACCACCAAATTATTCTGGGAATTTTTCACAAGACTTCTATCTGCCTGACTCTACCTTTATCGGGGTGGATTTCAAACTTGAAGCAGTATTGGTCACTGCTTAAGAATAAGTTCAATTGAGTTTACATTAATGAAATGCATCTAACTGTAAGTGGTTGAAGCTGCAAATTTCTTCACTTACACACTGGGCAAAAAAACCTAAAGAATGTTCTCCTCTTTATATCTACTAAAATCTACAGTTGAAGACAAAATTGCCATTGTACCACTGATACAGATACCATAGTTGTATTTTTTACAAGAAATTTTGACAATGCATAGAACACATGAGCTAGAAATAAGATTTGTAGGAAAATTTGACTTTGTTGCTTTTCAGAGTTGTGTTTGCAGTGAAGGCAGGATGGATTTTTGGTAGAGATGAACACAATGAGTGGTTTGTATAGCTTTGAGGAAGCAAAACGATATTTTATATTCTCTGTTTTATGTGAAGTATTGTTTGTTGAAAATTTAGGTGAGTATAATTATAATACACAAAATAATGGAAGTGTTTTATAATATTTTTGTGTAACCATCTGAAAATGTTAACTAATAGAAATGATGTTGTTGGTGTTTATATTGCACATGTCCAAAGCAAAGGTGCTATCCCCATCTTCTTCTCATGTGATCAGTATTTCTAGGTATTTCTTCTGCGTTTTAACAACTATTTAACCATCTTGTCTTTCTCTGATTGTTCCTTCTGTTTTTCCATTTTCCTTTGCTGTGTGTGTTTACAGAAACATTCTGCATCTCTCCAGAGTAGAATTCAGTCATATTGTAGGAATCTTGCAAAATGTCATCCTAGTGGCATTCTCTGTAACTGGAGCATGAATTTCTGCCTTGTTATTCCTTCATGCTCCTAGGGAGTGAGTTTTATTTCTTATTGAATAGTATTCAGAAGATACTGGCTTTCAGAGATTTCAGTTACTCTGCTCTCTTTGCCACCTTTTCGTTCCTGTTTGCTTCAAGAAATACAGTTTTCATCTCAGCAAACATTGATCCAGCCATATATAATCTCAGTTCTAATTTTTATCATTTTTTCTCAAACACGTAACCATCTTCTTGTGCATGTCCTCAGCCTGCCTCCCTCACAGCAAAGCATATTAGTATTCTTTCTTCTTTAAAAGTGCTTGGATAAAACTGAGCTTGTCTGGTAGCACTCTGTCTCTTCTGTATGTACCTCCTTTGTTTCTGAATATTATGCACTGACATTTTTTAAAGTACAGAAAGTCTAGCATGCTAGCTGGTGCTAGTTTGTTCATTACAAACACCATAACTTAAGGAAGATATTGGCAGTTCTCATTGTATGTTGCAGTTATGGCTTGAAAACAAGCTAATGAAAACATATCTTTAATATGGTGACTTATGGAATGACTGAGTAGCTTTTACAAATGTATAGATTAAGCAGCTAATGGATTAATTATTAAAAGCTTTTTAGATCATAACTGAGCATGTTTCAGTAGGTGTTCTTTGTGTCCCATGAAATGCTTTAGATCAGCAGGCTGTCTGTTATGGATAAAGAATATATCTTGGAGATCTGTCATTCCCTTGGTCAACAAAATGTGGCATCTTATGTCCTGAACCTAAAGAGAGCAGCTGTTTTCTTTCAGTAGCAAATACCATGCACAACGTTAAAATGGATCTTTTAAGGATGATTTGTAATGGTTAGGGCCTGGTTGTCGTTTACTTATCTACTACTACGGGGACATTAAAATTAACGTAAAATATAATATTCATACATTGCTTAAGCTACATGAAGTGATGTTCTTATAAACGAAAATCAAGCTCTGTGTGATTTAAATTTTGTACTAGAGGAAGTTATTTTTGACTGAAGAACTCTCTCTGGCGCTTTTTTTTTTTTTTTTTTTTTTTTGAGATCACCCTGTGTACCTTTACATTTCTGCTTTGCGGATCTTTGTTCAGGTTTTGTAAGAGACTGAATTAAGTCATTTGTGAGAATTAAGTCATTGAGAATTATAGAGAACAGGGAATCACTAAAAAAAATGAAGGAAGATAATTTTTTGGAATTTTTTGTTGTTTTTTTTTTTTGTTGTTGTTGTTATTTTTTGTCCTGTCAATCAGAAGTTAGGTTGATGAGATGATTAACTTGCAGGAAATCCAAGGCATTACCAGCTAACTGTTTCCCCGTGTTTCCCTCCTGATTTATCCCTCTTGTCCTTCCGCTTTACTCTTACTGGCTAACTGTGCATGTCTGACCCAGTGTTCTACTCCTGTGCCTGTCCTGTCTCTGCCTTCAGATATACAAGGAACAGCTGAACACCAGGGTGGTCCTTGTTGCTGTGGAAACTTGGACAGACAGAGATCGTATTAATATTCACCCTGACCCATTGCAGATGCTTCATGATTTCTCCAAGTATCGGCAGCACTACATCAAGCAGCACGCTGATGCTGTGCACCTTCTCTCGTATGTACTGTTATACAGCGATTAAGACCATTATTGTTCTACCTACTTTTCTGTCTATTGCTTTTCTGTACCTGTCTTTTAATTACCTTTTTGCTTGTTGCTCATTACATCATCATCTGCCTGCTTTAACAAGTTATACCTATTTTTAGTGCATTAATCTATTTGTAATGCACGTAGTATGTACCATGGTCATACTTATATGTATGTATAATATAAGTGCAAAATGAAAGCTTAATGTCTTTGCAGCCTGGAGACAGTGTCAGACAATTGAAATGTCTCCTGATGAGCCCTTAAGGACACTTGCTTTTCTTAATGATCTGTAAGGCACAATGAAGAACAGGAGAGGGCAGGCTGACAGCATTATGTGTTGCCGCCAAAACATGTTTATTTACACATGTAGCTACAGTTGCATGTAATGTAAGTAACATGTAACTGCAGTTATGTGTTACTGTAACAGTAGAAGGTCTCTTCCTGCAGGGATACAATAGACTCTTAACATAAGTGCTGCCTTTTTGAGGGAAGGGCGGGTTGGGCAGTTAGCCACAACATCAATCTTAGGCAACTCTATCTATTACTTCACAGCGTAGTAAAGAGAAGGAAGAGTGTGGTTCACTGTTAAGCATAAGGATTTTAACCCTTTCCCAGCCACACTGCAGAGGGTGGAATAACAAATACTCCTCTTATTATTCATTTTTTACTGGGGAGCATTAAGATAAAGGCTGGAGGAAATTCTTCATCCTCTGTCATAGCTGCACTGCCTTAATATAGATGCTGAAACAATACTAATTTTGCTTCTCATTAGATATGCAAGCACTGATGATGTGCACTTTAGTTACTTTTATGTGTGTATTGTCTTACTTGCTGAATAGATGTTCTAACTCTCTAACTGTTGTCTTGATTGTGAATCAAGATTCTTTTGTAAATGTAAAGTTTCAGCTTTTAGGAGTGACAAGTGATTGAAGACTGCTACAGGGACCTTGTCTGAATTTCTTCCTGCTTCAGTATCTGAAATCTCAAATTGCTATTAAGTGATATTTTATAAAACAGTATCTTTGTAAAAATAAATAGAATAAGCTAAATGTGGCAGCGTGAGGTACCAAAGAAGGTGAAATCCATAGCTGAGTGAAAGATAAGAGTGTTCAAAGTAATAACACATCTGAAAAGGATAATATCCCAAGGCTGGGGCTGACTTTCCTGAAGGTATCTGTGCATCTGATAAGATCCCATTTGATGCATGCATGCTGGGGTCAATTGTCAATTTTACTACTTTTGCTGTTTATTACTTTTGTTGTTCAAAAAACAAAAAAGTAATAGTTATGGTAAAATCTTTCCCACAGTGTTCTGAAACACTGTTATTCCTCAAAATAAAAAGTAGAGATGACATTTTTATGAGTAGCCATTTTTATTAAATGGAGCAGCGAACACTGACAGTCTAATATTATTGCACTCATATGCTAACCAAATTTGAGAATCATAGAATGGCTTGGGTTGGAATGGACCCAATATCTAGGATATCATCTAGTTCCAACCACCTGCAGCCATGCCAACCACTAAATGAAGCACTTCACTTAGCACGTCCGTATTTAAATTTGGAGTTGAAACAGAACTTGAACGGTTTTATTTTAGATGTATCACCATTGTGAATGATCATTTCAGTGCAGAATTGCTTCTTGACAGATTATAAACTGGAATACAGAATCTCAAGGTTTGAGAAAGCCTCCAAGCTGATCTAGTTCAATGATCATCCCTCTGTGTCACCAGTATTTCCACACAAAACCATGTCCCTCAGTACAACATCTAAATGTTTCTTAAACACCTCCAGGGACAGTGACTCCACTGCCTCCCTGGGCAGCCCATTCCAGCACCTGACCATTCTAATATCCAACCTGAAACTGGTGCAACTTGAAGCCATTCCCTCTCGTCCTATTGCTAGTTACATGGAAGAAGAGGCTGGTCCCCATCTCGCCACAACCTCCCTTTTGATAGTTAAAGAGAGAGATGATGGCCCCTGAGGCCTCCTCTTTTTCAGACTGAACAATCCTGCTTCCCTCAGCTACTCCTTGTCAGACCTCTGTGCTCCAGACTACTCCCAGCTTTGCTGCCCTTCTCTGCGCATGCTCCAGGGCCACAATGTCTTTCTTTTAGTGAGGGATGCAGAACTGAACACAGTACCTGAGGTGTGGCCTCACCAGAGCTGAGTACAGGAGGACAGTCACCTTCCTGCTGGCAAAGTATTCATTATTATATTTTTAGAGGAAATGTTGTTGTATTTTCTTAGCAATCTGCTCGGTTTGTTTCTGGCTGTTTTGTCTGTGGGTTGGGACTGATACTGACTGTTAAAGATAAAAATAGGTTTTTTTGGCTGACGTTTGTGTCTTACCTCTTTTTATGTCAGTGTTCTTTTTGTAAACTTATACCAACCGTTGATGTTAGATGAGCACTACTGTGTGTGTAATGTGGAAGTTTAATATTCGGTAAGTTCTTGGTGCTCAATGTTAACATGTTATGCTCACTTTATTTTTGTCTGTTCATAAGGAATGTGACATTTCATTACAAAAGGAGCAGCTTAAGTTATTTTGGAGGGGTTTGCTCTGTGACCAGAGGAGTAGGAGTGAATGAGGTAACTTTTTCTACCACTAAATTGTAGTAAAATAGAAACTTTTATAACCATGGAGTTCATATGTTTCAGTGTTCAGACTTTAAAGATCATTCATATATTAAAAAGATTGACACTTTGCAGCCAACCTTCTTGTGTTATCACTAAAGTTCTGCCCACTATGCATTTTGTTTAAAAGTGCATCCCCTCTATCTTCATTTTACTCTCACTGGAGTCTGAAATTTTTTTAGCATATTTGGTAAATATGGACCAAAAATCTCAGAGTAGGATATTTGAAATATAACACCACAATTCCTTCTAGGTTCTTTTACTGTAAGAGGTTTGGTCTTCTGATGTACTGATGATGTAGTTCTAACTTTTTTTTTTTTAAATTTAAAAGCTAAGATCATTAAAGCTAGCCCCTGTGTATTGATATTTTTCTTATTAATATTTTTAACCTCAGTGCAGTCTTAGATCTAGTATGACAATCACATGTTTTGACATGGACTAATCATGTTATACAGTAATTAAATTGCATATATCAAACAGACTGTTCTCTGTAGGTTGACCAGTGTACAGGATTCCCCTCAGAATAAGAGGAGGATTTTTTCTGTGAGGTACTTCATTGTGTTCATTTTTACTGTATGCACAAATAATTGTGACTGGCTGGGCAGAGTCGCTTTGTGAAATACTAGCTGCATAGTAAGGCAAAATGAGCTGGCATTGTATTCATCTTTTTCTTTTTTTTTTTTTTTCTTCAAATGTAGTATGGCCTCCCATTAGCCATGGCACAGGAATTAGCACAAAGCCTTGCTCAGAACCTTGGAATACAGTGGGAGCCAGCTGCCAGGAAACCGAGTATGTACATGAATATGGAGCCACCTCTTGTCCTTCTTACCTCAAGCTATAAGAACTCTTTACTTTGTAATATTTGAAATGAACGTCATACTTATAACCAAAGAATGAGAAATTTTGTTTTTTGAAATATACTCACCAATATTTGAGTTTAAGCAAGTGAAAATCTCTAGTTTAGCACTTGTTTTGCAATGACCTCAGCAATGTCTTGAGTTAGGAGGTTAAATTAATAATCAGCGTTCAAATGCATCGTGCAAAAACACTGCTAGCTTAAAAACCATAGACCAGACCTAAAAAGAAACAAAGAAAAACCGCCTTACTTCAGATGAAGAAATTGAAGAATCTGTAACCTAATGACATTTGCCCAACTTGGTATCTGGCTGCTTCACGTCTACAAAATTAGCTTGATGTGGCCTGACGCATTACAAAAGCTGCTGCAAAAGTCATTTTGGGGGCTAAAGAAATTAAAGCAATTTGGTTATGTTATCTCTTTGTTCCTTCTGTAAAACTGAGTAATAAGAGTGACTTGATTTTAGAATCACTTCAGAAATCTGTGAATTAGGACACAATGTGAAGGGAGCAGTTGTAAAATCACTGTTACTGTGTGTATTCACACTGCCTGTGCTGAGAGCACATGGGGAAGAATCTTGCCCGCTATGTTTAGCATTCTAAACTGCCTGAAACACTGTGTTGAAAGTGTGCGCTTTTATATGATGATGGGAAAGGAACACGTTAACTTTAAGTATATTAATATTTCTTCAGTTGGTCTGTTTTTTAGGGCTGAATAGCCAAGCAGTCTGTTAATTTTTGTACAATTTGTATAATTAGTCATGGTCCAGTTTATTGTGAGTACTTTATTTTTATTGCAAGGGTATTTATAACTGCTTTCCTTTTCTGTTGTATTTTGATCTTGTCTGAGAAGAGTGTGACTGCACTGAATCCTGGGGTGGTTGCATCATGGAGGAAACAGGGTACGTCATTACTCTCAGTAACTGAGCGCTCCGGAATGAATTCATAGTTTACATTCTGACATTAATGTTTATGTATTGGACATCGTCCATGTGTTTTAGTACTAATAAATGAAAACCTGGAAGAGATTTACAGTACAAAAAATGGTATGATCCCTCTGCCCCCTTCCAGTTGATATTTCAAGGCATTTACTCAGCTGATTCTTTGCTATTTTAGGGTATATCATTCCAGAAAATTCTCCAAGTGCAGCATAGCAGAATACAAAGAATTTTTACTTCGTGGTGGAGGTGCCTGTCTTTTCAACAGGCCAACAAAGGTAATAAACGTGTTGGTAGTCACTACCTCTGCTAAACATAGTGAAAATGAAATTGTTCCACTAAAACATCTGTTCTTGGATTTATTAAAACATCCGTGTGCATATTTTCTTGAGGCTACTTGTGGTTAACTGGATGTTCACTTCCATAGCATTTAAAAGTAACCTGAAGAGGAATCATATAATGTGTTTTCTATTAATTCCTAATTTTGCAAATAATGACAAACCTTGCAGTTGATTTGCATAGCTAGACACACATCACTTTAGCACAAAGGCACTGCCTGTTAAGCTGGAAGTAGTGCAAAACAAATCCAGAAGTGCATGCTCTACGTTCACTCAATTCTTGAGCTTTTTGCTTGATGTTACTGAAAGGAATGAATCTATTTCTTAGTTTGTTAATTGGCAAATAAATAGTTTACTGCATATAGACAGCAGCAGCTTCTGTTTTTACTGAAGTTCATTTCATTGCTGATGTACAATTAACAAAATGTAATTTACAATTATTTCCTTGTACCATCCATCCATTTTGTCATTAAAAACTCAGCAAGGTCGTATTTTTTTCTATGGTGACGCGAGCGTGACATCCCTCTAAAGCAGCCAAGTAGTGTAAAAATGCTCCATGTGGCTCTTTTTTCAAATCAATCCAAAGTATTAATACTCTGTTTAATTATGATGTCAAACTTGCTGCCCTTGTGGAATTCAGCATCACATGGCCCATTAGAGTGTGTTTTCTGTGCTACGGAAAACTACCTTGCACAGTTAACTAAAAAAATTTGCTTGTTGGTGTTTTTTAATCTTTTCCTCAAGTAGCAATTTTTGCTTACAGAATAAGAATGTAAGGATTAGAGAAAAAAGTAAGTAGAGAGAAAGGAAAAAGTGTTTTATCTTTTGTGATTAAAATAGGATAATTTTCTAGTAGGGCAATATGAAGTAATTATCAAATTGACTGCATACAGAATACAAATGTGGTTTACTTGGGTAAAAATGGTCCCAACAATGGTTGAAATTCCCTTTATATGTTACCTATGTTAGTGTTTTGCAGCCTTGAAATTAAAGGAAATAACTGGGGGGAAAAAAAGTTGTATGTCATTTTTTAATCTCATAGTTTGGAGGTAGAAGTCAGGTGGAAAATAGCATGTTTAACTTTAGATTAAAACATGCTCATGTTAAGCAGTCAGCATGATGCTGACTTTTAAGTTTTGGATGCTGTCTTTTTAGTTTGGCCCTGATGTATGTGTATGTGCTTTTTGTTTCTTGCAATTCTCTGACACTTTTGATTATCTTACCAGCTGCAGGCCAAATAACCAGGGCTGTTCAATGGAAAACTGAATTTCAGGTTCTGAATAGCAGATCTTGGTGTTTCCACAGGAGCATAGGAGTGTCAATGGCTTACAGAGAGGAAAAAACAAAGAAAGAAATAAAAAATCAATTTTCTGTATTGACATTGCTAGACAAGAAAGTACATGTGCTTACTGTTTCACTATACTTTTGATTTGGCACCCAAAACTGTATGTTCTACTGATTATCCGTGTAGTTTGTGCTTTCTTTCCTTTAAATGAGGCATTAGTGTTCCCTCTGTTTATTCTTTAAGGAGTTTTAAAGCAGTTTTATGTGATTAAGCTCTGGTCAGCTCTGGCTGACTTCACCTGTAATAACCCTTACCGTTTGCAGGAAGTATCAGGTTGTTATTGGCAGTAGATACTCTGAGAGAGAGAACAGGGAGTGCGTGGAGAGTTGTAAAATGGATATATGAGTGAAAAATGTAATAAGAATAAACTAGTTAAATACTGTAACTGAGAAATGGGTAAGAAGATGTAAATTAAAAAAAAATAAAATCAGTTATACCTTTGATGGCTTATTGCACAGTGTCCTGACTGCCTATTAGAACAGCTGAACTGAAGGACATTCATAGGGCCTTGAAGTTTTAGCCCAGTGCTGTGCATAAAGGCTGACAGGAATTTTGATTTTACATTATAAAAAAATCACACTTGTAGTTATCCTTAGATTTTCATCTACTATCGAAAAACGCAGTTTGATTTGTGAATTACAAAGAGTTATTAATTGTTATTAACTGGGTTGTGGTGCTCTTTTGCTTTCAGCTCTTTGAAACTACTGAGTGTGGAAATGGTTATGTAGAAGCAGGAGAAGAATGCGATTGCGGTTTTCGAATGGCAAGTAATGCATGTAATTCTCACAAAATACATTAAGTTAAATGATTGGTAAGAGAGGAGGAAAGGTCTTGGAAACTGACCTGTTTTGCCTTTTGCTATGAAACAACTCAGTGGAAGGACTACGTTAAACATCATCTTCCAGTGAGAATGAGTGAGTGCAAAGCTGAGATCTGACCTCAGCTGTCTTCCTGTCATGTTGTTGGAAAGGACATGCTGTTTCCTCGTATATTTTGTAGAATCATTTACCCCTTTCCTTTCCCTGGACACTGTGCCTGCAGTGTTAGGTTCCTCGCTGGTGTGCTGGAGATAGGTGTTTGGATTCAGACAATATGAGGAAGCTGTTGTTTTCTTCTCTAATACAGAATTATTTAAGATCTGTTTTGCAAAAGTTTGCCCTGTAGCCTTGAGTCCTAGTTCTGCTATTTTAACGTAGTTACACATAGTTAGTCTTCTTAATTGTTTTTCTGCACTGTGCTATGCTGCACCTGTGCCGAGGTTTCAGAAGGAATGTTTCTCCTTACTGCAATAGCATGTATGCCACTGTTTCCCCCTTGCTTCACTATCTGAGCATTGCAAAGGATTCTTCCACCTTATAATTTCAAGTTGTCAGTGCTGATTTTTTTGTGCTGGTACATGATAGTTTGTTGGAACAATTGGGAAGAAAAAATTATTCTAAATAGAAAACTAAAAAGACCACTTAATATTTTCTTCAGGAATGCTATGCAGACTGTTGTAAGAAGTGCTCTCTTTCTAATGGAGCTCACTGTAGTGATGGACCCTGCTGTAATACATCGTGTCTTGTGAGTATTGTTGTAGTTTGCTATTCTTCCTAATTGTCATTTACAGTCTTTAAAAGATGAAGAAACTGAAATCTTTTTCATCACTTGGAAATAGTTATTGAGAATGTGTTCTGATCTTAGCCAAAAACAAACAAACAAACAGAAAACCCCACCACAAATATATATAAGCATTAAAATGAGCATTCATTCCAAACTGGAATTTTCCATTTTGCTTTTACCTAATCTTACTGTATTCTTCATTTTCTAGTTTTTTCCACGAGGCTATGACTGTAGATATGCTGTGAACGAATGTGATATTGCAGAGTTCTGCACAGGAGATTCTGGCCAGGTATGTAAGGAGCTTCTGTGCTCACACTGTTGTTTATTTGCAAGAGAAAAATCCAGACTAACAAAATGCAGCGTTGTGCGCTCACAAATAACTGTGCTGGTGGAGAGAGAGGGGACTGTTTTTTTTATTTGGTCCTAACAAAATTTGTTAAACATAAATACACAAACCATTAGAAGCTCAGTAAATAAATATTAATTAAAAATATAGCAGACTCAAAATATGATTTTTCTTTTAAAACTTACGTGAGGGTTTTGGTATAGCTTTTATCCCAGACATCCTCCTGTACTCTATAGAATAAGTACTGAGAATATACTGCAAATGTGAATAGGTTCAAAGGCAGTAACAGTAAGATTTTAAGAGATTAAACGGTTTGAAATGCAATTATGTAAAATGTATACACTTACAACAAATTGGGACTAAAATGCTATCTTTTTAAGAGTTCACTTGTGATAATTTTAAAAGTTCTATGCATTTCTGTTGAAAATACTTAACTAGTAAGCTAAGCTGCCAAAAGGTTGGGTTCTTTAAGATAGTCAACACTCAGCACATCTTCTATTTGCAAAGTAGTTTTGGTTGGTTAGGTCATACGTGTTCCTTTTCAGTATTGCAAATTTTGCTTCAGGATTACGTAAGAACGTCTTAACTCTGCTGCAGTCATCTACTGCATCAAGTTCTTAGCATTGAAGAAATAAGATTCAGGGTAGATCGCGTGGTTCTTTGTGTAATTATAGATGATGATACAATCATAGTAACATTTGAGGCATTCACACTTACAGATTTCATTGTAAGCCTTTCATTCTGTAGATGGAGGGTTTCTTTATCTAGAACGGCTGCTCTGGAAGTGGCTGTGATGTATGTTACAGCACTGTGCCCTTTTCAAACCTTCGCTGATCTCTTTTTGATGAAGAAAAGCACCGAGTCTGGTCTACTCTTAGCTTTAGTAATCTGAGGCTTCTGGAGCTAATGAATTCTTCATACCACAATTTTCCAGTGCCAAGAGACTGTGACAGTATGATCATAATAAAACATGTCTCTAGTCTGTGGGGAAGTAGGTTACAACTAATTTCTCTTAATGGCACTGAAATGAATGTAGTGGAAATGTTGCACGAGAGCAAACGTATCCCCAAATATTAGTTATCAAATATCCTGTTCATGAATACATTTGTTTTGATTTTTATTTTGCCCCAACTCCTTAATTTCTTCTGGGGATATGCAGGAAGTTACAATCAAGTCTTGTTTTCGTGGCTCAGGAAGTTAATTTCTTTGTTTTTATGAATAGCTATGAAAATTCCTGCAGCGATTACATTACCTACTTCCTTTGTATGGTTTGCATATTTGAGACCATGCAATCTCCATATGTCATCTTCTGATGTATAATCTTTCTTTTTTTAAGTGTCCACCAAATCTTCATAAACAAGATGGATATGCTTGTGATTCTAATCAGGTATGTGATGTTCTAAAACCCCTGCACATCAACTAATACAAATCAACCAAATACAAATTTTCTTTTTTTTTTTCTCTTAAAACCTGTCTTCTGTATTTATGCATAGATATTTGACTTTTGGACATCGATGTTTTTTGTGCATTATACACTCCATGAATAGTACAAATCTGTAGCTTGAGCAGAATCTGTGTGGTATCTGCATTTTGAATGTAGATATATAATCCATGTAGGTACGTTCTATATGACTCTGTAAATGAGAAGTATAAAGTAGCTGCTGAAATTGCTGTGCATCTTAGGCATCAACCGACTTTGAGAATCTGAGCAAAAATGTGTACTCCATCTATTCCAACTCATGAAAACTTGCACATCCCAAGATGTGGGTGAAGAATAGAATCGGACATTTTGTCAGGGGTGGGAAAGGAAAGGCGAGTGCTCAGTTCTCATTGCTAACCTGTTGTGTTTTGTTTAGGGACGTTGCTATAACGGTGAATGCAAGACAAGAGATAATCAGTGCAAGTATATCTGGGGATCTAGTAGGTTGACTTTTCTTACCTTAAACATACTTTATTTGCAGTTAATTCTTGTCTTTGACTGTATGTTTACTTTTTGTTCTCCCTGCTGTAAGTGTAGGGTTTCTGTAGGCTGCTCTGTGAAACTGACGTGATTGCCAAATGAAATTTCAAGTTGCACACTTATTTGGCAGTGATGACAATGAGACATGGATAGAACAGTAAATACTTAACCCTCATGGGGTTAGATGAGATTAGCAACTTCAAAACAGTGTTACGGGGGGGGAAAAGTGGGTTTGAGGACTTCGGTTTTTTTATAGATCCTGACAGATGTTTTTGGTTGTTCTTGTTGCTTTCTTTTTAATGACAGTTGTCAGTTCCCTTATCTTAGCACTGGTTCATGCTAAAACTGCTTCTTCTATCATTATTATCTCATCCTGTATTCAAGAAAGTTAATACAGTAGTATAAATTTAAATATCCATATCACAAAATTTAGCCCAGATGTGTTGGATAAACTTGTATTTGTGGACTATGCAGCTGACAGAGGATAAATGTTCTGTTCAATGACTTTGAGACAGTTCAGCAGAGGATATCCTGTACTCAAGGACTGAATGTTTTCTTGCATTCCATCTAAACAAACATAGCTGCAAATGCTGATGCTGCCTACTTGAGACTGAAGAATCTCTGCATTTTCAGGGGACGAGAGGGGAGAAATATAGCTTTAACATTTCTTGTCTATCTTAGCACAATATAAAATATGCTATATAGGTGTAAAATTGGATGGAGATAACATTTTCTTTGTGTTCTGATGCCTTTTTATGTGTTATGCTGCCCTCTGATGCTTATTTTATTGATAATATTAAAAACAGTAGAAGTTTTGTTAACTAATTTGTTTGCATCTCACACGTTTATATTTCTATCATTTGTTTTGTTTTCTGTACATGTGATTTTACTGCAAATGACTCTTATTTACCCTTTTTTTTTTTGTTTTCTGCAGTAGAAAAAGTTAGATTAATGTTACATGCAGATGTTAAGAAGTAAACAAAATTAGACTACAGATAAATCCAAGTGAAGAAA
This sequence comes from Tetrao urogallus, assembly GCF_951394365.1. NCBI lineage: Eukaryota > Metazoa > Chordata > Aves > Galliformes > Phasianidae > Tetrao > Tetrao urogallus. The sequence goes on from NC_136821.1 coordinate 24,745,936, forward strand.
ACAATACAGTCACTGAAAGGATTGATTTCTAGAATAGTTCCAAGCCGATTGTAAACACTGAGGATTACCTTAGAAAAGCCATTTGTAGGTGGTGTTGGTGTGTTTGGTATTCCCATACCAGAAAACTGCTGCAATAAAATACTTTCATAACCTGTGAAATTCCTTTTTTTTTTTTTTTTTTTGTTCATCAACAGAGTCTTCAGGATCTGACAAATTTTGCTATGAGAAGCTTAATACAGAAGGCACAAAAAAAGGAAACTGTGGAAAGGATGGAGACCGATGGATTCAGTGTAGCAAACAGTAAGTTTGGCTTAGTAGAGCTGATTTCTGTCAAAAAGAAAGATTAATATTGGTGTATTTTTTACTTTTTCATCAGTAATTCAGCAGTGTTTTGCATTATTTTGAATCTTCTCCCCTTCACAATGTTTGCAGCTTGAAAAAGTACCATAGGTGTTTCTGAAGAATCCATGTGTGACTCAGCAATATGCTTTTAAAGAATTCCAGATTTTTTTAAAAAAAGAGTATAAAATAATTTCAATGTTCTCAGAGAAAGTAGGGGCTAAGGCAGCAAAAAGTCAGTTTTATATCCAAATGCCTGAGATTTGGTGTATATATATATTTTGTATGTATAAATACTTATAAAAAAATCCACAAATAAAGAATGTACTTTACCAAAATTAACACACACGCTCTGCGCATTATTATTACTATGTTTCTGTGTTCCTGCAAGTGAAATAAAAAGCAATTAAAAATTCAAACTTCACATTAATGAAAAATGTCGAAGATGTTAAATGAATGAAAATGTGATGTAGCCTGGTGTTACGAAGCTGCGTACGGTTTGGTTCTTTTCCATTGTAGTATAGAACGTGGATAAGTTGTTGTTCACGTGAATGTGATATAAATATTGCTCACTGGCACATTACAATGCACGCCTACTTGTTTCTGCCTCTTGTCAGTAGTACTGTAGTTCCAAACTTATACTCTGAATGTCTGCTGTCTGGCTTATGGCAATGTATTACCTGCTGTCATTAGCAGCATTGTAACTAGTCTTTCTTTTTTTGCAAGTCTACTTCATAACTCTTCTGTTTTTGTTTTTACAGCGATGTTTTCTGTGGCTTTTTGCTCTGCACTAATCTTACTAAAGTTCCACGAGTTGGTCAAGTTCAAGGAGAAATTATCCCAAATTCTTTTTATCATCAAGGACGAATAGTAGACTGCAGGTAAAAGATACTGCGGTGTTTCAAGATGATTTTGGTCTGTCAAATCTAGTTAAATGAAGTTAAATGTATAAATATATTATTTAAAAATAATTGATATCTTACAGTGAAATTATTACTCTGAGTGGTATTTCTTGTGACTAAGAGAAAATATTTCATATTTAAAAAGGGTGAAAAGTGGGCTGCCCTCTCAACCCTTCTATCTGGACTCCACAGTAGCAAAATTGCGTGGTTGAGAGTTTGATGTTCAGCATTATATTTTTCTGGAAAAAAATAATTTTAACTGCCAAAGACCCATAGATTAAAGATAATATCTGCAGAGAAATAACTGTACAAAAAGTGATGGTTGAGAGAAAGGGAATTGTGAAGAGTGGTGACCAGGTAAGATCTTAAGCTACGGTTCATTTAGAGAGCAGGTAAATAGGTTTTAGTTTACTGTGCACACTACTGGATTTATATTTTAAAGATATTGTCAAAATTACTGTCATGCAGAGAGTGCTCTATTAGAGAGATAGAACCTGAGTAATCAATGATTCTTAAGTCTTCTGTTATTTCACAAAATTGTGTATTTGCTTCATTATGTAAACTTCTTTTTGGTCCAACTACTTCAACACTTTGTCCGTGCTATGGACAAAGATTGTAATTTTGTTTGATCTTCCCATATGCTTTAATGTGAGAAAGTCATGAGGATTTTACTATCTACACTGACATGTTTAATATTTTCCAAAAGACTGCAGTCATAATACTAATATTACCTTAAAACTTATTTCTCCTAGTGGTGCTCATGTTCTTTTAGATGATGATACAGATTTAGGTTATGTAGAGGATGGAGCTCCATGCGGTCCTCAAATGATGTGTCTGGACAAAAAGTGCCTGCCAATTCAATCCTTGAACATAAGCAGCTGTCCCATTGGTTCGAATGGAAAAGTCTGTTCCGGTCATGGGGTGAGTCTGTGCCTGCAGTTTGCAGCTGAGCCTCTCCAGCTCTCTGCTAGATGCGATCTTAATGTGTACCCTGTGGTGTTTTCTGCTTGCAAGCGTTCCTGAGACCCGTTGATCTGAAAAACAAACAAAACATGTTAAGATTCTGGGGAACGTTGCCATTCTGTGAAGCAGAGACAACTTTGCTTTCTAAACTATCATCAAATTAGACCTGCAGCTATATCCAGAGTGTTGCTGTATTATCAGGAAAGTTTTACATCAGTCATTGTAAAGACTTCTGTAAAATGTTATCCATATTTCAAGCTACTTCTCATCTTAAAGTTCTTCCTGTATACTAATGCCTTTATTAAGTTGGTCCTGTATTATACCTGATGACTTAATTGTAAAAGGCTGAACCTAAACAGAGATGATATGAACATACTTCATGAACATACACAAATTATAGCATTTTACACTCAGGTGCATTATATTCTTCTACCCGTAAGTTTGTCTGTCTTCAGATGCTAATGTTTTGAAGAACAGATCCACTGCTGTATGTCTTAATGGTAAGATTGTTAAAAATCTCTCCAGTGCAGGATTCAGTGAGCCTGTGATAGTTGCCTAAGGATCTGAATTTTGTACATAAAAGGCTTTTTTTTCTTGTTATGTGTAACTGAAAATGAAAGGCAAATCTGAGCCCTGCAAAGTTAAGAAAAACTATAAAAATGGAATGTAGAGGATCAAGAAGAGATCTAGAAATCTTGGTATGTTTGAAAAGCAGCACTAGTCAGAGACCTCTGATACCTTTTCCGTTTCAAGTTATTCTTAAAGAATACTTCAGTTGTTCAAACCTGTAATAAGATGCATTTGTTATCATCTTTCTAGATAAGTTTCTCCAGTGAATACTTCAAGAAGCAGAGTAAGATAAAAGTTAAATGAAAAAAAAAAAAAACCAAACAAATCACAGATGCTATTTCTGATCCTTCGTGCACGCATTACTTAGTCTGACTTTCTGATTGTGTTCCAGTGTCCAAAAGATATTATTAGCTGGTACCTAACAGTTTTCCTTTTTTTTCCTTTGAATCCCTCAGTCAGTCAAACTTCCTTTTTTGTTTTGTCTAATTCTCACATCCTCTCATGATGACAGATGCACTGAAAATCTTAGTTTTTCTGTATGGAAAGAGACTGTAAAACAGAGGCTGTAAAGCATGACCAAATCTTGAACATTTTTAAATATGAATGTTTGTATTCTTTCAGGACATCCAGACTGAAGCTCTAATGACTGTAGGTAATTTGTTAGTGGATCAGATTTGTTATCTCTTACATCCTGTGCAAATGATGATGGAATCACTGGGAACTAGCATACAAGTATATTTATACTTTTCCTAGCATACAAGTATATTTAGAAGGTTAAAGCAAACTTACAGGCTACTGGTGCATTGTTATACTCTTTCTAAACATTGAGTGCGATTGCTATAACATATGAACAGATAAGTTTTTATTCCATAAATTAACTACCTCATTACTTGTTAAATAAATTGAAATAACAGCAATTGCTTTTTAACTGTATTTTATTATTTTCTTTTCCAGGTCTGCAGTAATGAAGCCACTTGTATTTGTAATTTCTCCTGGGCTGGGACAGACTGCAGTATTGATGATCCTATCAGGGATACTGGTAACAAGAAAGATGAAGGATCCAAGGGTTTGTGTGATTTCAGTTTTGATACTATTTCAAATATTTATTACTCTTTGTGCGTGTGTGTGTCAGTACCACAGTAAAATTCTGCTTCATGTAAATGATGTAGGTCTTCCTCCTTTGAGAATTGCTTAAACTATTTTTCTAATTTACATTTTGGGGAGATCTCAATAGGTAGCAATATGCAGTTTCTTTTCTTTTTTTTTTTTTTTTAATCTTTTTTTTCAGGGTGTTTTTTTTTGTGTGTGTGATTGGAAGCTCACTAAATGTAGCTCTTCTACTTTACATGTCTGAGTATTTATATTTTATTAGAGATTTCCACTTCCCATAGCCATTCTCACATAATTCTGATACTGTGGAATAAGAAATAGGAAGAAGTGGAGTGTTCCTGGTGAAAACAGCTTTGGTTCTGGGGCACTGAGATTTCAAGGGATAGGAAAAAAAAATATTCAGGACTTTCATTATTCTTACAACCATTATTGCTTACTCTTGTTTATATAGAAGGTATTCAGTTCAGCTGAATATGAGGACTTATTGAGGAAATAGTTAATCAAAAATGTTTTCCGAAGGGAAAGAAAGGCATCTGAGATTCTCTTTGACTTCTCTGCCTTGGGCTGTCTAAGGTTTTTAAACTTTTCCTGTCATCAGGACATTGCCCTTATCAGACTGTCTTCATCCAGAATTATGTGTTTACAGATAAAGCAATAAGCAAATTATAAACCTGAACAAAATTTTGCAGCTAAATTCCATTTCTGAAGTCTTCAGACCATTCTATAAAGCTGATGAAAAGAAGCTTAAAAATGTAGTACTTACACTGCAGTTGATCACTCTTTGAAGTGTCCGGGGCTTCAGAGGAGTTGGACTCAATGACCTTTGTTGGATCCTTTCAAACTGGGGATACTCTGTGATTCTATGATGAGGAGGCAGAATTTTGGTGTGTCCCTCTAGAATTGCTCCAGTTCTGTCAGGTCTGCCATAATCTTTTGGTCCAGTGGGTTCCAGTAGAGCTTTACCAAGAACTGTGGAAGAGGCCATCTCAGAACAGGTTCCTAGCATGAAGGAAGCTGTGTAAAACAGTCTGGATTTCTCTTTGGAAATATTTGCAGGTACTTCCTGGACACCTAACCCTGCTGCAGTTCTTTATAGAGCTGCCTGTTCGTACGCTGTCTTACAGAGATTCTTATCATTCCACTTTCCTAATGTTGAAACACTGCTTATAAACTCTGAAGTACTGTGTTGCTGATTTCCAAATCCTAAGCAGTTATTTCATCCTGTTTAGGGAAAAAAAAAAAAAAAAAAAAAAAAAAAAGCAACAGAGGAGGTATATTCATCTTGGTTAGATTCTGGTAATTGAAACTAATTGGTATAATTTCAAATGGACAGACATGTAGTTTATACTCCAGTTTTCAGTGGACTCCACTGAAAAGAGGGAGAATATTTTTGTTACAATGTGATTCAAAGAATTTCAGAAAAGGAATTATTTTTGTATGTTCTTATAGTAATTTATTGATGTTGAATCACCTACAAATGAATTTAGGAACCTGAATACTGACAGATACTATAAACTCCTTAGGTGTGTTAATAGAGGATTCCATTGAGAGATGATGTCAACAGAATACAGAAATAATTTTCCATAGTTCTGAAAAGATCCAGAGTACTAAAATAATTTCCATTATTTTATCAGTGCTTCCTTTGTCATTGCCAGTGTACAAGTCTGAGACAGAAACCAAAATACTCGTTTTTCCTTAGCCCTAAATTTCTGTTATATTTCAGAGACAGAACCAGTCTTCTTTTCTCAAAACTAAAAAAAAATAGAACATAGAGTCAATTATGAGAACATCATCACATCTCAACCAAATCCAACATCAGAGAGTGATATCTAGTATGAATATAATCTGACTTTCTAAACTCAAGCAAATGCAAGAAATCAAGCATAGGCAGAGGTAATAGCCATACCTGTGTGTCAAACCTTCAGTTTTTGCAGTTTTGATCATGGTTGCTGACTGCAGTAAATGCATGAGAGTTTAAAGCAATTATATTCTCATAAGTGGAAAACAGTGAATTATGTTTTTCTTGCTCTTCAAAGCACATGTCCACATGTAAAGAAAATGGAAAAAGTTTTCAAGTATCACACTGTAGATGTACTTATTTTCCTCTGTATTAGAAAATGTTGGATCTATTTTCTTCTTTACAGTAAGCAAGTTTGTCACTTATGGCAGCAGGTGTGTTGAGTTTTGACTGTCAGAAGTTTAGATATTTGACAGATTCAGACTGAAATCTCCCAGGAAGTACCTGCAAAAAAGTAGAAAGCTATTTTGTATTGTAATAGCAATATTTTTTACATGAACCCTGGCAAATGTTTTCTAGTCCTTCTACAGTTCTGTTACAAATCATCATTTCAAATAAATCCAGATCACTTCCATCTACCTATTTCCTTATACCACATACAAGTACAGACACCAGCTCTTTCTTACAAGAGCAACCTCTTGATGAGCTCTTTGCATTAAATTTAGTACCTCTGTTGGAAGTGTTATACTTGGATAGAAGAGGGGGAAAAAAGTAAATAAACCAGAATCCTCTTTGCGCACTGTCAAAAGCTTTGGGAAAAGATTTGCTTAAGTCAGGAGCCCTGGTACGTTACTGAGTTGAGGGCTTTAATTTCGTCTGGTTTCAGCTACTTTCCTTATGGTAAGAAGAAGGTAATTATTTAGGGAGAGGTTATATAGCTTTTCAGAGATGTGAAAACTCAAATGGCTTTAAAACTTTTCACACTTTTTCCACGCGTTTTTCTTACTATGTTTTAACTATGTATAGGAAAATAGTATTGGTATTTGTTTATCTAGTATTATGATAGCTGATAATTTCAGCTTTTTGCTGCACTTTTGAGAATTCTGTATCATCCATCAATTACTGGTGCCTCTATACTATATTTGAGGATTTAAAAATTAGTGGTCCTTAAGTATATTGATACATACGTCTTCAATTAGTCTAAACTCTGCAACCTACTGTACCAACAGACCCACAGGAGAGCAGCTCAGGATGGTAGGTGTTTTGGGAAGGAGCTCCTGCTGCTGGTGGTTGGCTACTGCAGAAACTTTGAATTCTTTTGCAGTGTTGGCTAATGGTTTTGAAGTTGGTGGGACTCCATATACACACAGGGTCTTTCTTGGCATTGTCATTTATGGAACTGGGACTTTGTTTGACTAGTGGAATACTGTTTGTTTTTAACACGAGAACTTACGTCTCAAGTGTATGTGTGTGTGTGTGTGTGTCTGTGTATATGAAACAAACAAAATTAAGAAGCAATTTCAAAAGAGACTCCCAAGCATGAAGATGATATAGTCTTTGTCCCTGAAAAAGTTCCCATTAGAGAATTCATATGCTTGTTTATGTTCAATTATGATGCAATGAATCTATCAACATTTTAACTTTTTTTTTTTTTTTGCAACGTATGAAATATAGATTTTTTTTTTCTCAAAAAGTTTCTTCCAAAAATGAGAAATAAGGCCTCAGCATATTAAGGCTCTGTAAACATACTGAAGTGCAGAACGTTGTGCAGAAGCACAGTTCCAGGGTCAGTTTTACCCTTTAAAAGGTGTTGTATGTCTTTCTATTTATATAATGTAGAGTGGTAAATACAGTTACAAAGGGAAATACTGCAAACGAGTAAAGGAATTAATTTAAATCATTTTTTGGTGTTTTTTTCCCCACACAAAAGAACTGTTTCTAAATGAACAGTTTTCATTTGCTTAGTTATATACTATGGATACAGTATGTTTCTGATGACCAAAAGGAAATTTTCTTGTTGGTGATTCATTTGTTTTGGCTGTTTTAAACTTAGTAAAGTAGTAAGTTGAAGATGTTCCCTGTTTAAGTAAACAAGAATACAATCACAAGCTAAAAGAAGTAGTCTTACATTTATGGGAAAACTTCTCGCTGAAATATTTGCAGGTATTCAAGTAAGACAAAACTTATATCTGAATTTTTAAAGCTACAGTATTTGGTAAATGAGAGTTTGCTAAGAGGCTTGAATTGTTTACCAGACAAGAGTTTATAAAGTATTCCTTTGAGGAATTATTTCATGTTTTCATTTCAGACATATATGATGTGATCCTTTTCTTAAAAAATCTTCCCTTTTCCCTCCACACAGTGAGCATGGCCACTAACAGGCTAATAGGTGCAGTGGCAGGGACCATTCTGGCCTTGGGGGTGATTTTTGGAGGCACAGGGTGGGGAATAGAGTAAGCATTTTTCGTAGTTTGAGTTTTATGTTTGGTGCCTAGTGTGTGAGGTAACCGTATGCACCTGAGCTCCCTGTGTATTTACCCCTTTAGCTTTGTCATGTGGTGATCGTATTTGTCTGTGACTTGACTGTGTTTGTGTCGTCTGATTTGCTCATGCAGTGTTGAACCTTCTCCTGTCTGGGATAATGTGGGGCATAAAACAAATGAGTTTGTGAATTTTTAATTGTCACAGTGAAATTAAATGTCTGAATGTTTACATTACACCAAATTCAGAAGACAATGGGGAAAAAAAAAGTATGTTTGTAATTACTTCGCAAAATAGAATCAGGGTGACCTGGGCTATTTGATAAAAAGCAGAAACATGTTCTTTGTGGCTTTTAGTCTGATAACTATTAGCTAATAGTATATATAGTAGTATAGTATATTTAGTAGTATATATAAACAAATAATTTTACAGTAAGGCTTCCAGTTATTCTGTTTCTAGTATTCCATTACCATGAGACAGTAGAATACTGAAGCATAGAATTCATATGTGAATACATGTAAGCAGTTTTTACCATCTTCATAATTTTGGGGAACTGGAATCTTAAGTGTTTGCCTATTAACTCAATCTTAGCAGTGGCTATTTGATTCTTGTATATGTATACAGGGCTTGCAGGAAAGATGGAGATTACCAGGCCCTGTAGCAACACAAGGGGCAATGGTTTTAAAACTGAAAGGAGATAAATTTAGATTGGATATAAGAAATACATTTGTACAATGAGGGTGGTCAGGCAGTGGAACAGGTTGCCTGGGGAAGTTGTAGATGCTTCAGTATTGGGAGTGTTCAATAGCAGGTTGGATGGAGCTTTGAGCAACCTGGCCAAGTGAGAGGTGCCCCTGCCCATAGCAGGAAGAGTGGATGATATCTTTAGAAGTCTCTTCCAACCATAACCATTCTATGAAAAATGGCTGCTTAGGATTCATTTATTATTTAACACAGTTTGGTAACTTGTCCATTAACTTAACCTGTCTCAGATCTCTCTTCTGTCTGAATTTTCATTGAATTTTTCCACAGTCTTTTTTCAAATATTTAACAACCAGGTAACGCAGTCAGAGGAGAGATGTTAAAAAGTGGCCATTTAATGAGTTGGATAAAGATGTAATTTATATTCTAATCCATATTTAATTTATATTCTAATCCCTATATTTTTTTCTGTGGAAAGAGAGCATTCTATGTCTGGAAAGAAATCAGCTTTAGAGTTTTTAACAAGGTTTCTAGAATTTTTTATGGGTCAATTAGTTTCTGTGTTTCCAGTCTTTTGTTGTGTGCAATCATTTGATAAAATCCAGAGTAAGCCATACATCCAAGTTGGATACAGTAGCTCATTAAGTTGTGAAATGTTGAAAGCAAGCCTTAATTGGGAGTACAGTGCCCATCAAATGGCATTCATTTACCCTGCACCATACTCACTCCTATTAATTTAGAGCCAGGTGAGACTTCAAAGGTAAGTCTATGCAAGGTATTTTCTAAATCGTGAAAAATTAACTTTTAATTACTGTTGTAAAATTTGTGTACTGCTCATATCTGTAAAGCTCACTCTATTTCTTTCCAGTTTTTTATTAATATTACTAAATATTCTTTTTGTATGAATTGCAGGAAGCAATTTTTTGAAACAAAGGCTTGGGATACTGTTTAAGCCTCATATAATTTTGCTATGCTTCCTTGTAGCAAATAATCATTCTTCTTGAAGTAAATGTGTAGCCCTCAGAAAGGAAAGTATTAACTGAAGTTCATGGCAGAATACAAGGTAGTTTTTTGTTGTTCCCCCCCCCCCCCCCCCATGAAAGATGAGGGGAAAGTACTTTTTTATTTTACCTGAGTTTTATGCCTACTTATTTATAGTGATAAATCATGCTTATTTTCAGCATCACTTCATGACATGTTTGCAGAGTAATTGTTTCATTCTGATTAGTGTTACTAACATAAACTGAGGGCTTAGTTTTCATTTAGCTACTGGTGTATCCCAGAGCACTGATACAGCAAGTACGAGATGGATACAGTGAAGTTAGGTCACAGCTCTAAATCCTAGACCCTGAGGTACTTTCTTTTTGTAGTGTCTGGGGCCTGGCAGAAGGTTAAAATGTCAAACTACTACAGCTGTCCTTCCTTTGCTGATCTCTGGCTACTCCTTTTTCTTCCTTATGTTAGCTGTCATATAACATTCAAAACTCAGTGTCATTTTATTGCTGTGTTGAAACTTTGATTTTCAGAGGCTGGGAGAGGAGGAGCTAAGAACTGTTTCTAAAGACTACTCCTGAATATTTAAATGTTTAAACATAGTATGCAATATATTGCAAAAGAACTGTTGTGTTGGTTTCGATTTGCCTTGAGCTCAGATGCAATGCAATTACCTTTACATCAAAGACCGCTCAATAGGCTTTTTTTTTTGTGCAGAGCAATTAAAATGGTAAAATGCTCAATTGTATTGTCTGTTTTCTTGCACTCTGTGAAAGTAGAGCACTTAAGGTTCAGTTATGAATTTCTTATTTAGGTGTTCTCTTCCTTCTCAGAAAAGTGCACAAATATATTTTGTGCTGCTGCTTTTTGTTGCTCTTTTTTTCCTGCTCCACCCTTCCCCTACTTTGTTGTTAAGTAGCTTCTTGAAGATGTGATGAAGACACGCTTTGATGTTTGGAAAGCTTAATGGGAATGCAGCTTTTATGTCAACTTCTGTCCTTATTATGTAATCCTTTCCTTTGTCAAGAATTGTTTGTAAACTTAGCATTGACATAACTAGGAAAAGTCTGGCCTCAGCAAGTGGTTCTAGATACTGTCAGCTCAAATTAAAGCATCTACCACCTTTCACAGTCTGTATTAAGTAGGGGGTTGTGATTTTTTTATTCCCCCCATTTGCTGTAGTCATAAAACATACAGCATTTATATTTTTAAGTTAAGTAATTCTTCACAAACATCTCAGTTGAAAATGTCTTAGTTGAAAAATCAATTAACTAGATAACAGGAAAAGTGGAATTTACCCTCTAGTACTACATGTTTATCTATGGTAGAAGTTAACATAGCCCACAGTGCAGAGACCAACAGATTTCTTCATTCTCTTGTTAAAAGTAAATTGGGCCTGCTGAAATTGTCTACAGACATCACCCTGTGCGTGCTGTCTACATTCCTTACCTTGTTGACTACCCTTTAAGTTGCTTCACTTTATGTGAATATAGTGGTTGTTTTTTTTACATCTTTCTTACCGTAATCCTTTATCACAGGTCCTAGTGCCACCAATCTTATAATAGGCTCCATCGCTGGTGCCATCCTGGTAGCAGCTATTGTCCTTGGGGGGACAGGATGGGGCTTTAAGTAAGCAATGCCGCATGTCTTCTCTTCAGTGGCTCTGGCAGTTCTATTTCTTGCTTTCATCACTGAATGTTGAGTTCCTGCTACAAGAGTTTTGAGTTAACTCCTATGCAATTGACAGTAAACTAAAGAGAGAAATTTACACGCGTGCTTAACAAGCAGAAGAAATGGATTCAAAACTAGCCAACGTCATCAGGGTGCAAAGTTGAACAGCCACAAAAGAAACAATTTAACATTCGTGAGTTCATCTACAGTTAGCAAGCAAGCTCTTGTTTTCACTTCCAGCTAGTGGTGTCATTCTCTTTCAAGAGAAAATGAATACAAGGGTTTAAAAAATCCAAATGATAAATTTCTAACTGCTAAGAGCTATGGCTTCCTCAAGATTAACCTTCCCTCTGCAGCAGACAATACCTTTCTTTGCCTGTGAATTTGACTGAGCAGGTAGCAGTGACTGACCTGTGCAACCTGTGATAGGGACCTGCTTTACAGGAGATTGGACTTTATGATCTCTTGCGGTCCATTCAATTCCATGATTACTTAAGTCCGTTCACTTGAGATGAAAAGTACATTTTATATATATATATATATATATATACACACACATACTGTATATACATTATAGTACATTAAAACTATGGTTTTTTAAATATTAGTTTTTCTTATGTGAAAATGCTGTGTACTGGCAGTAGGTGAATAGTTTAAGTGAAAAAAGTGTCTTGCTAAAACAGCTGTCTCAGAAATACTGCGGCTAACTTTTGGCTCTTGTTGCTGATTTTTTTTTTTTTTTGTATTATTATTGACTCACGACTTTTTAAAGAATTTCAGCTTAGGTTTTGAGAGAACATTTTGAAAGCTCTTCGGAAAATGAAAACTGTTCTCACCCATTTCAATTCAATGTGCTTTATTATCAAGAGCAAGTAGCAACTCTTATCAAGAGTTACAAGTGAAATGACTACAGTCATTCTACTCATAACTGTTAAAGAAGAGTCTTAAGTCTTAAAGAAGAGAACAAATGTTCTTGTTTTTCTGGCAGTGTGAAGTCTGTATGCACACACCGTCCAATTTTTGTTAAAGAAGGCCTTAATTTAGAACCCGTGGTTTTTTAGCCTTAAAAATCAGTGCTAAGCACAGCAACAAGTAATTTCTCATGATATTTTTTGCTATTGCTTTTCAATAATGTGAATTAAAACGAGCCATAATAAGACAAGCTAATTCCTCAATTGGGGTTTTATAATAATTGAAAGAACGTAATATATGGTCCGTATTCATATTCTATATCTGAGTTGAGAAGTAGGAAAAAAAAGTTTCCTAATTGATTAAGAAGTTTATCAGAATAGAAAATAATGATCAGGCCTGCTTATCTGTTCATTCAGTTTCAAAGTCACCTAAAAACATTCGTTGTCTTATTTTTGAGTATTTCATTTTCTTAGGATCCGGTGGCCATAATGACACATGCATATAGAAGAAAAATGCAGCTAACTATCTCTCAGCCCAGGTGAAAACAAAATAGTTTGCCCTTTCTTCTGAAAATACACTTCTTACCTCCTGTGGAACTGCTTTCCAGTGTCGGTGCTTTCAGAAGGACCCAGGACCTGCTGCATTCTTTCTGGTATTTCTCCCACCGCTGTTCTGGGCTCCGAGCGATGCAGCAGAGCTGGCGGTGAGCAGGGACGGCAGCGCTCCCTGTGCATCCCAGCACAGGCATTGGCACAGTCGCAGCACTGGTGTTCCAGGCTCCTCATCTGCTTCAGTAAGAACAGATGTTATCCAACATTTCAAAAAAACCTCAGTTAATCATTATTTTTTAAGCATAGGTAGGTTATCTTTTTAACACCTGCTGATAGATTTACTTACCTTGAGCTTCTGGTTTTGTTTGGTTTTTGTTTGTTTTTTTTTTTTTACAGCTCCTTCTCGGTTAAATAATTTAAGTCCCCCTATTTGTACAGTCAACATCCCTGGGTCAGCCTCTAGTACTTGTAGTTGCCACAGCGTATCTCAAAGCACCAAAATTTTAATATAGTCCCATATAGTTTTTGTGGTCTCATAGTATTTCTGAGATAAATGTTTTTCATATTTATAAACAATTTAAAAAAAAATTGTTAATGAACATTTGATTTGTTGTGTTACTTCATCTTGTCTATTACTCAAAGCAAGGGATTCCAGTGAGGTCTGTATTTTAGAGTATTCAGTAACAGATTTGGATTCAGCTGTGGGAGAGACCGAAACTGATAGATTGGAAGATGTCTTTATGTGTAGGTGCAGTCTAAGCATTGAGCTTTCCCTCAGAATTTCAGTACATACTGGGCATATTCTGTAGCATTAACTAATTGATGCACTTTTTTTTAAACGTATCCCAGAAGATGCTAAATTATAGGAAATAATTCTCTTTTTCCCTAAACAAACAAAGTATGTAAGCAGCACAGAAAAAGTCAGGTAAGCTGTCGAACTAATTTGTTGTTTTTTTTGTTTTTTTTTTTAATGCTTCAGTGCAATTAGCTTTTCAACTAAATACAACCCAATTTTCTGTGAGACTTGTGTTAATATTTCTGTTAAAAGCTTTCCTTTTTGAGAACAATCATATATAGACTTCTCGACTGTTAACGTTAGGAACACCACAAGTACATTTTGCTGAAAGAACTGAGTTTTCCTTTTGGACCAGCGTTCTGATGTCAGAGATGTGTTTTAATAGCATCTATATTTTTCTGACACAGTATTTACTCCTGAATAACAAACTTGTAATACAAAATATAATTTGTTGACAGCACGCTACAACTCATTAAAACACAAAAACTTTAGGTGTTTTCTTCCTCTTTGTAAGCTAGCTCACGCTTTAACAACCAGCGGCCCAAACTGCAGCCCTTCTGTAGCAGCTGCTAGCATTGCAAGCAGTGTGGGTATGCGTACACTTGAAAGTTTGCACGAGCAGAGATGGTTAGACAATTCCTCCCTGTCTTAAATAATGCAGTATTTGATAGTTTATTTCTTCTTTGTGCTTTGCCTCCCTTCAGCTACTCTCACAAGTGTTCCACTTTGCATCCTGCTGTCAGTCCTTTGCCTGTGTATTTGTAGAAAATTGTTATTTCTGTAGAGAATCTGTATTGGAAAAGACTCTTGAAGCTGCTCTTCTTACAAGAGCAAGACACAAGTGCTCATTCATTCTGTAGCAGAACCTCAAATACACCGGCCTGGCCTAGCTCACAGCTTGAAGTGCATGTTTCTTTTGGGGGTTGGTGGCTTTTCAACTTGTGTACAAAAGAGGGCTAGCACATGTAGACCCTCATACTTTGCTTCAAATCTATCTGGAGAGACAGATGAGGATTTTAATGTGTCCTTTAAAAGCAAGCAATATGTTTAGTCTCTGCAAATACGAGAGAAGGTAGCTAATGCTTTACAAACTGGGAGATGTGATTTCTGTTTCACAGGTTATCAGATTTTCATATGAACATACGGTACTGTGGTGTCAAGTCCAAATCAAACGTAAGCTGCAACTAAGCAAACTTTGTTCATGAACTGAGATGGGGTGGGGGGAGGCTTGAGGGGGAAGCATAAAAGGCGGCTTGATGCAAGCTTAGAGAAATGAGGTTAAGACTTCCAGTTTCAAGAATGAATTCTAGATTAATTTTTCTAATCAAGTTGATGTGTGGATAGGCTAAGGAAGAAAAAAGTTTGACTGATTGAATTTTCAGGGATATAAGAGTCTCATTAAACATTTCTGGCTTGAAGTTAAAGGCTTTGAGAGGAAACCTCGTTAGGATGTAGATTTTACTTCAGTTGAGCCTGGATAGTACTTGTAAAGCTGTTGGATTTTAAACTGCACTACATATTTCTCTCTACTCTGCTGGGAAGTACGTAGAAATACGGTATTCACGAAACATGACATTCATTTCAATGTAGCAAATCTGTGCAAGATTTCAGTACATGACATTTTATACAGGACTGATCTAGGAAGGACGTTTTTACAGTGAGAGTAGTTTTTAATGTGGGCTTTTTGTATTGGCTGCTGCAATGTCAGTTTAAGGGACACATGATTGCTTATTTTTCTAGCGTATATTCATTCTTGGAAAGCAGTACAAGGCAATTTCTAGTAATGAAGCAGTGCTGCTAAGAATCAATACTAGGGGAAAGCACATGAAAAGCTGCTTCTCATTGTATCACTTCACTGACAGTGAAGAACTGATCATAGGTACCATTCTGTATAGTTCCAGCAATTGTTTCTTAGCTAGAGCTCAAGCTTTCTGTTTTTTAAGCAGAGGATTAATAGTTAGACTGAAGACTTGCACAGTCCATATAGATGCTACTTTTTTAGCTGGTCCATGCAAATGCACGTAGACCCCAAAAGCTTATGCAAGATAAAGCAGTAAGACACTTGATGAGGAATAAGGTTTCAGTCCCTTACCAGCCCTTCCTTAACGCATGCAGCATGACCTGGATACAGCCATTACCTACACAAACATCAGTGTTAGAATCACACAATGTGTTTTTTCCCTTTTTTTTTTTTGAACTATTACAATAAATAGCAGGTCAATATTTTAAGCTGCTAATTTTAGCCTCTTGTTTTCTTAATTTCAATCAGGTATTGTGGGTTTTTTTTTTTTTTTTTTTTTTTTTTTCAAGAAAAGTGTTATTTATTTAATCTCTTAAACCAGAATTTGAATCCTACGTTAGGAGGAATGCTTATGAAAACATTGGTTATTTTAAGTGATTAAACTAGCGGTTTGGAATAAATTTTTATGTAGTTAAGAAAAGGACTTGCAAAGTAATTTACTGTGTCACCATATTACTAACTAGTGGGAAATAATGCTAAGGATTACACAGAAAGGTATTTCTTGCATATATTGAGCCTTCTAAAAAAATATTCTGAAATACTTCTCATTTGTAAAGACAACCATATTATGCAGACAGTGTTAGCTGTATCATTTTACAGTGTAGTTTGCTTTTTTGATTCACAGTAGTCTATAATTCTGGTCACGTTAGGTGTTTTTCTGGTCGGATCAGAGACTGAAATGCTGAGAGTCATTACTTAACCAGGCATTAAAATATTAATTGCAAGAAGTTAAAGTTCTCACAGATTATTTTTTTTTTATTTTACACGAAACAACAAAGAAATGCAGCACCCTTCTGTGTGGTCTGCTGTAGCCCCTAGCTTTCAAATTGCTTTTGCTGCACTGTTTAAAGAGAGCAGGCTTGTTTTTTTCAGGTAGAGGGAAGAATTTTAAAGGTTATTTCATTAATTTTTTCAGTTGTGTATCACAGGTAATTATTGTCATACATTAAAACATTCCACTGATTTTCTAACAGAAAAGTTGATTCATCTTGTGACACAGGCTCTACCTATGCAGTGTTTGCACTGCTACCTGTCAAAAGCTATTTCAGCAAAGCGCTGTTGTTTGTGTCCTGGGCCAAGTGCTCAGAGCTCCTGTTCTTCAAATACTTTAGTTGTGTGCAGCTAGGCGTGATTATGGGCCCAAAGTAATAGGCAGGTATGAAAGCAGGCCCTGGAGATACATCTAGTTAGATGATGTGATTGGACCAGAGCCACGGAGATTTAGCAGAAGCTTACTTGATGTTTAGCTGAACGCTGTACAGGAACCTTGTGCTGCTATAAAACATAGCTATGAAACGGTGTGGACTGCAGCTACTGAGGATGTGATAGTCACCTAGTTTTCCTTTTTGTTGTAATTTTCTATGGGAAGACAGCAACTTGTTCTATCTGCTGATTTAAGAATACTGTCTTCATTTTAGCATTAAAATGGTTGATAACTCATGATGAAATTGTAAGGCAAGTTTGGGTGGCACCTTACTGTACAGCTCTGTAAAGCACTGAGATCACAGCAGAAAGATGTGGCAGGCCCTCCTTGATGTTTTACATGTGTGTACCATGCTGCCCTGTTCACACTGTACCTGATACTTAGGATTTCAGAGACTATTTTGCATTCTTACCTTAGATGTTTTTCTGGTGTGTCAGGTGTTTGGTTTTTTTCCCCCTCGTACCACACTGTTACCAGAATATCCTAAGTGAAGAAAGACAGTAATTTAATTAGTATCACATTCCTCAAAGTGTGTATTTCAGCTAGATGAAACTAGAGAATGAGCATTGTTTGGTCAGGTCAGATGCAGGGTGAGGGCATTATATTCGTACTGTTTACAATACGGCAGTTTCAGCAAGTTGACCTAGAAAAAAAAAAGTATACGCTCGCCTCAAACTTATCTGCTGTACAGAGAGGATGGATTGAGACATTGAAGTAGTATTAGCCCAGCGGGTGTTATTCCAGTACTTGTGGAAGGCAACTGTTAGAAAGATGAACGTAGTGATATTTTAAAAGCCAGTCATTCTTAAACAGCACACACCTTACAAACATGTAGACAGTGGTACTCAAAAACCAAACAAAAGATGCCCAGGAATGACCAGTCTTTAGCAGTCTTCTCAAAGAGAATTTGCCTTTGCACACATTTGTTAGTCTCTTAACCACAAGGAAAGCTTTGCCTATAGTATACTTACTAATATTTCAGCAGTTATAGTAGTTAGCGGGCCTGCAGAACATAGGAAATCCTGGGGATGGTATGTAGCTTTTAGGGAATTTGTGAATTCCTGTTCCATATTTTTTGCATGTCAGTTTGGTGGCGGTAGTGGTGCATATGCCCAGTGGGACAACTAAATGCATGAGCCCCTTGCTTGATGCCCCACATAAAGCCAGATACCGGGGAGGTTGCACCTAACTTTTGTTGTTGCTTTGTGATGTCTTGCTGTTTGACATAGGGTAGATACCAGTATCGTAGGAGCCTGGATATCACCTACTGGCTTGCTATCTGCTTTTAACATTAAATTCTGATTACAACTTACAGAACTGTCCAGTCTCCTTCGAGTGTGATGTCTTTGCTGTATTTTGCACCTTAATGAGATTCACAGCAATTGTGGTCGATGGTGTGGTAAGAGCTCACAGAGGCACTTTGAGCTTCCTCACATACAACTTGCAAACTAAATTCTGATATAACCAAAGATGAGCACCTGCTCTGAGAACCCAAGTCTCTGTGTGCTTACATACTACTTTTGGCTCACTTTGCTTAGGCACATGCATGCATGCTTTCTTGGCCTAGCGGACACACACTACTATGGTTTGAGCATTTCAACAAATACAGACCACTTCAACTACTACAAAAATAGATTCTGTATACCATCATGATTTTTAAACTTCATAAAGAAACTAATGCTTATTACTATGCTACAGAAAGCACACGACCGAATTCCTTATTGCAAATGTTACATGCTGTCTCACTGTGAGCCTTTTACTTTACTATGACCTCAGCTTTGGTTTTCTTCCTGTCATACCTAACTAATGATCTGCCTTTCTTGTTTTTCCCTATTCCTTTTGATGCAACCTGGAAGAAATGTCAAAAAACGAAGGTTCGATCCAAGTCAACAAGGCCCTATCTGAAGAAATGCAATTCAAAGAGCTGCTTCTTTCACTACTGGTTTTTGGGTATGATATCTTTAGCTGTGCAGGAACTAAATAAGGAAGAACATAAACCATAGCTACAACGACAACGTTGAGATGTTTGGAATTGAGGAGAGAGAAAACTGTCCTTTTTGGAGATAAGTTGAAAATACTTCCTCCATTCACCTTTCACTGGTTATTATTAACTGATAAGTTAATAGCAAACTATTTCAAAATCGGTTTTCTTTTTTTCTTTTCTCAAACAAAGGAAGAGACAAAGACCAAGTGCAATAAGAGAACTATTCCAAAATCATGAAATAGCAGGAGATTTTTTTCCAGCCTACAGGCACTCTAACTTCACTTGCGTTCGCATGACTTCCTTTCTCTTAACAAACTCCAGTGGCATGAGAAGCTAATTTTGAAAGGGTAACCTGCATGGCTCACATTATAAACAACCAAGCTAGCAAGCTGACCCCAAGCAGAATCTGCAGCCCAATAACTACAAACCACTGGGAAGCTGGTAGCAGGCTCCAACTGATCTTCGGCCACGCAGTGCATTTTGTCACCAGGCCTTGGAGCTCCCTGCTCTATGAGCTCACTGTCTGCCAGACCAGGAGACTGTTGGATATGGAAGCAAGTGAGTGATGAATGGAGTTCTCCCGAGAAGGAAAAAGTGTAAATATGGAAATAAGATTTTGATGTATCATTTTCACAGATTATAAATATATATAAATATATATATATATATACAGAAAAGGATTTCCATATAAAAAGGTTCTATTCTTTATGTAAATCTATTTTTGATGTTGATTTTTTCTTTGTTTTGTTTTTGTTTTTTTGCTCCCCTCTTATTCTGTAGCATGTTTTACAGCCAGTGCTCTGGACTTGCTCAAAAAAGGCAGAGAATAGCATGCAGATGCAGGGAGTTCTAACACCAAACAGATACGATCCTAAGTTTGTGTGCTTGAAACTAAAAACAATTGAAATGTATAAATGCATATCTCTGTTTGACTATAAGTCCGGATTCCTTCTTCACTAATTTTTTTGGCAGATTTTCTGTAATATAATGTAAGAAAGTAACACCCTCAAATCAATCACGGAAGTGCCAAGATTTTTTTTTTTTAATTCTAGCTTTTTTTCCTCCAGTTGTCTAGATCCTGCGATACACAAATTTAAATAAGCCTTAAAATACTTGCAAAATGTTAAAAGCTTGGAATAAGTTTTTCTTCCCTTCTGCTTACTCAAGCCAACTTGCAAAGATAACTGACATTTCTAATGCACTCCCTGTATCTCTTTGTTGCATTCGACTTTTCCAAGTATAATGCAAAAAAAAAAAAAAAAAAAAATCAATTTTTCTCACTCTGCTTCTCCTAGCTAGTTACAAAATACACAAAATGCATATAATTTTAGGGGGTGTTGTACGCAAGATGTATCTAAATAATTACAAGCAGATTTTTCAGAAAAGTGCTGGGCAGCTGTGCTGCTCCTGTAGTAAGCAGGCTACCTGCATGTCTGAAATGGGAAAGATATGAAGAGAGCTTGTTTAGGACTCCTTTATAGGCCTTTGAGATCTGGCTCATCCTGTTTAACTTGATTTTAAAAAAAATACATGGAATAAATCATTTAAGTGAAGCAACCTAGAAATTGTATTGCTGCAACTGATAGCCCAGAAGCAAAGACTTCTGTAATTTTTGATTTAAAGGTTGGATATTAGTAACTACGGAACTGAAGTTACGTGAGGTATTCCATCTATTTTCAGTGGAAATCCATTTCTTAAGTTTGCTTTAGGAGCCAGAGCATTAATAAAAATGCTGCAGATTTCCTGTGACTGACTTTTAAAAAAAGTAATCTTTCTCATTTCAGTTTTATTTCTTATGATAACGTTGAATCCAACAGTCTCACAAGAGAATTACTACGTATCGTTTTGGTTGACAATTACTATTAAATGTTTTCAAACAGCTTTAACAATCACATTAAACACTTACTACATTAGGAGTTAAAGGTGCTGCACACAGGTAGTCGCTATGGGTACATATTGGAAGTCATATCCTGAACAATTCCTGCCTGGCCTGAAGCAGAACTAAGTTTTTATGGCAAACCAAAAATCCTTGCAAATACATCGATGTCTTATAAAGTTAGTTTGCTTGGGAACATGATCCCAAGTTTGTAACAGTTCTGCTCCCAAAGCTGTGTAACCACAATGGAAATACTACTGGTTACCAAAAATTAAAGTGAATGAAATCAACTGGATGTATGTAAGCTACCTGTGTAATAAACCTTTGAGAATCATTTCACAAACAACATTGTAAATGTGCGATGTGATGTTTTAAATCAGACCACAGTGGTCCCCAACTCTATGTACATACAGTCAGTGCTGGAGTAACTTTTTATTTACCCCAGCAGTTTCATAGGAATTATGATTTCCTGACTGAGTTTACGCTCCACTCATCAGCTGTTGCCTGTACATGGAAGTACACAGTGGCCTTCTGCCCCACGTGTATAGAATACAAGTGATGAGACAGAACAGAGCAGGTCGAGGCTGAAGTGCTTTCTGTGGCATTAGACAATAAAAGCTGTTGTAGTTAGGTGCTCATTTTCTACATTCTGTCTTTGCTGTGCTTTGAAAGGTACGTGTGCATTTAATTTGTTCATCACTGTCATCAAATGTCACTACCAGTAACGTCTGTGGTTCCCCCACTGTATGTTTGCTCCATTATTTATCTGTTCACCTGGACAAGAAACTGTGGTAACTGTACTGCTTATTCCAGTTTGCTGCATGCTCTCACTGAATTGATGTGATCCTAAAAGAGAATTAATTTGCTAGGCAAATTAACAGATGTATAGGTGCATGTTAAAGGGATTATTTAAGGCTGGAGTTTAACAAATCTTTCTTTACTATGCAAAGATGGGTACTGCACAAATTTAAGACAGATGTCTGAGGAAATGCCATAGAATACTTGAAGTCTAAGCCTACTCAGTCATGTTCTATATTCATTATTGCTTCCACTATTTTTCTTTCTTTTTAAGATTATTTGTAATTATTTTTAAGTGCACAACTTGATGTTAAATATCAGTTTTTGTTGGAAGACAATATTCATATTTTGTTGGCTGCTAATGAATGGAAACTCAATAGTCTTTGTTCTGCATCTTAGCAAGATTAAAAGATTTCATGAACATGGAATGGATGAGTTTCTAATTTTTTTCATTTTTTCCTTATTTATTCTTATTGTTGCTGTTTTTTTGTTTTTTAATTTATTTGCTCAAGATGTCACAGCTCGAGCAGTGGAAAATGACAGGAAGTTACTTTTACCAAAGATCTCAGCCTATCCCATGTCACAGCAAGGTTCCCTCTGTGAGAAGACACTGCCCGCGGGCTGTGTGACACCAGAGCAGAGCTGCATTAGTCCTCTCTGCTGGCTGCAGGGAGGGCAGTGAGACCTGTGTGCAGCAGTTAGTGGAGAGGAGCCTTCTTGCATTTCACCAGTCTGAATAATATTTAAAGCCTAGATGATGCAACTATTACAAAATATTTTGAAGGCCTTCCTAAATACTATGGTCATTGTTTTAGTGGATTACAGAATGAAACTCAATCACTGTTTTTATTTGTTTTCTCCCCATTATTGTCAGACCAACTCTGCTTTCTCAAGCTCCAGCCAGGAAAACAAAATAGTCTTTTGCCTCAGTTCCCTCAGAGATACATATACATGGCAGCATGCTTGGCATTTAGAACTGTCGTTTAATGGAGCCACTATCATCTACTATTATTTCCTACCATTTGAACTTAGAAGAATTTGTCTATAAACTGAATATTAGCATGCAAACATTTTGGCTATAGCTACAATGGACACTCATTCCTTAAAACAGAAGTTAAGAGTTTTGCAAGATACAAACATAAAAGCAATAGTGTAGAGTCATATGTGCCTTCAATTTTACAAGACGATATATAAATTATTAAAAAATAAAAATAAAAAAAGCAATCAGGTCTTTCTTTCACTACTACACAGCAAGAGCAATCTTCCTAGATCTCTCACTATGTACCACAAAACCAACACTACAACAGCTGGTCATGTACAAAGCAGAAAATCCCATGTATTCCAAATGCACTTATTACAGATTCCTACCCACAAAAGAGGTAAAAACAAAAACAAGAAACAACGTGAAACAACAGAAACAATAGAGACTGAAAAATGAAATTCAATAACTAGAAATTTTAGTAGTAGTGAAGCTAGACCAAACACTATTGAAAGCTCAAAGTCACAGGATCAGATTCATCTTGATGCTATGCATTATAATTCCATTCAGATCTATTGTTTAGAGCTCAGCAGGCAAAGCAGCACATGATCAGACATTAGCAGGTGTGTTGAAGAGGTTTTTAGTCAAACTGTGCAACGCAAGAACATAAATGCCTCTAGGTAAGTACAAGGACCACAGATGAGAGCAGTGCAGACACTCAATGTGTGTTACTTCTGAGCAACTTCACGCTGCTAGAGGCAACATAATTCGGAATACTCAGATGTACAGAAGCCCACTAATCACATGCCCATCTATTTAATCATCATTAAAATTTTCTTTTAAAATAGCCTGTCATAAAGGGGAGGCACCCCTCATCTTTATCACTGTTAGCGTAACAAGCTGTGACATAGCGTGCACTTTCTGAGCCAGCACAAGAGTCACCCCATCAAATCTGGTTAACCCAAAGCATGCAGCAATAAGGTGGTTTTTGTCTCTATTTCGTAAGCACAGCTGTGCCCAGCACCTAGGTACACCCCAGGTACAGCTGGGGATTTGGCCCAGTCTCCCTGCCCCACCAACGGCTACACTTGGTCTAACACACTGACCCAGGGGAATTGCTCCGCTTTTGGAGACGCGTTTATGTGACACTTCAGTGTGAAGAGACGGAAACCAGAGCATTGCTCCTGGTCAAAGACCAGTTCTCAGGCTTCACAAGCACAACACTGCAACACCTAAAAAGTTTTCCTAACTGTTCATGTGCCCTAGATGGATAGATTTCCTCAGCCACTGGACTTGAAAACCTCTTAATTTGCTTTTGGAACCAAAAAGCAAGAAGTTTTCACCTACAGTGTCTGTGACTGTTTATTTCTTGGAGTCCTGCACAGAAGTTCTTGAACACAGAAGTAGAGAGAAACACAGCTTACTAAAGTTCTGGACCAAGGCATAGTGCGCGGCCCGCATTTTGCCCACACACATTAGATCTGAGGTGTAAATTTGAAAATTTGCCATGAAACAGAATAGGCTCTAATCATAACAATTCAGAACAGTTATTCATTGATTTGGTCTTTCGACTGTCAAGGTCGAGTTTTTAAATGCCTACCATACACCCAATTTTAAAAAGAGACAATCCAGAACACATTAGGATTCACAGAACATTGATCATGTTTCATTACGTGAAAGCTTTACTATTCCCAGAAAGGAGCATTCAGCATTCCAGAAAAACAGACAGACCAACCACCAATGTCCAACGCAAGCAGCAGCACCAAGATACCTCACAGAGCTGCAGTACAACTGAATAATACTTGCACAAAGGTGATGGGACCAGTACTGAATGGCACCTTTTCCTGTCGAGGCAAAAGAGGAGACCAGACTGTGCTGACAGAACATACCCCTGCTTTGCATTGGTGCTCGTACCAAGCTCTGGGGCTGCAGCATTAGGGACACAGAGTTCCCACCATCTATAGCACTTAAGGTTGGCAAAGCCTGAACATTCATTCTTAGTGCAGTCACACAAAGTACGCTTCCACTCTCTCTTCAGTTTATGCAAACGGATTTGTTTATCTTCCTAGCAAGAACCTTTTTCTGAAACATTGTTTATACCACTGGTTTGCTCCAGAACAGAGCAGTAACTACGTAATTAGAGAATAACTGTACAGGACTTGCTGTAGCAATGCAGTAGTCTTAAGTAGTACAAATCAGCACTTTGAAGGAGAAAGCTCAAGCCACTTTCATAAAAAAAGCACTACAGTCTAAAGCCTGCTCTCATACATTTATTTAGGCATTTGACATATTCTGGCCATCTGTTTCATCCCCGGACTTATACCTCGTTGTATTACCCTTGGAGCGGGGCATGTTGACAAAGAAATCAGATGAATGCAGACAAAGTGCACAAGCAAGCCTGTTTGTTCTGAAGTCATTCATTTCTCCCCTGTTTCCTTTCAGGTACATCCAAACCCTACATTGCTATTGCATGACTTGTTCCATTATGAAGTTACCGTTAACAATAACATAGTTTACAGACAATACATGCTTGACTGGGATTTCTGTGTAATGAAAAAGCAGTTCCAAGAAACTGGAACTATTATAGTACCCTCCATCATTCACTAAAAGCTTCAGGAAATTAAAGATTTTTTAATAGTCCTCTGTTTAATGGTGAGGCTTTGAACTCAAGACTCAAAAAAACACCATTATTCAGAGGAAAAAAAGAAACAATTCCCTTACATAGCAGAATTCTGTCTGCATGCTGTTAAAACAGAGGGATGGACAGGTAGACAAAAGATTTGTATTTTGCATCAGTTTTTCTTCCTCTGACTTGGCTGAACATTCTCCACTAAAAACAAGAGATCTCTGGGGCAGGAACCATCTTACTCAAAAATGACCTTCAGCATCTAGACCAGGGAGCTCTGATTTATGCAGAGCTAGCTGCCCAACAGGGTTCTGACAAGCCTGTGGTCAGGCATTCAAAGTAATTCTTCACAGAGCACGCTGTTCCTTTGACATGTTTAATGAAGAATAGAACAGGAGAGCAAAAACCTTGTTAAATCAGAGTAGAGTCTCTCCAGTTGCTCAAGAGCTAATTTAAAGATAAACTTGCTAGACAGAATTTCTGCTCTAGCCTCACCTTTATGGTATCCCTTGAGAGTAAGTTTCAAAGAGCACACTTGTGAATGAAAAAAGGGTACACTTGTGAATGAAAAACAAGGGTTTCAAAGGCCTTCTCAGAGCAAACAGAGCCTATTGGGTAACAATAATAAAATCATTTAATTAAATCAGTACTCTATCTGCCTCTATCACAACGCTCCTTGAGAATGTATCTGTTTTTGTCAGAAAATGTACTACTTCACTTGGAAAATTACTCAAGAAAGTGAATATGCCTGACGATGTACGGATATTTCTAACCAGATGTTGCATGGAAACAGCCATCTTCCTCGGACAGCAGCAGCAGCGTATGGACAAGGAATTTCTGGGTTAGGGTGATGCAAGTATCTTATGACTGCCGAAGAACCCTAGGCTAGAACTGGCAGCAAAATGCATAATAAAGTAGATTGTTTGCTGGTTACAGTAGGTAACAGAGGAAAGCCAAATATCCCACCAGTCCATCCTTTAATATGAAACAAAATCTCCCCATTCTTCCCCAGAGCCTCCCACAACCCCTCTCCTGGCCCTTAAAAATCTGCTCTACCGCCTCCAGTTCCTTCTTGCAGATTAGTTGCCCTAAACAGCCTCACAGCCAAGCAGGCAGCCTCCTACCATCACACCTGGCTGAGCAAGGGAGTGCCATGCTGCAAGGTGAGTGACAGCCAACAAGCTGGCATGCTTCCCAGCAGCATGGCAACTCCCTGGAGTGCATTTCTGAGGTGAAATAATGGATAGCCACTGTCACATCCTTTAGAAGTTATTTGCATTCAGCATCATATATCAAGACATTCTTTGGTGACATGAGGGCTGCTCTGAAAGTAATGCCTCCTATCTTATTCTTCTGGCACAGTCTCAGAGGTGGATGTTGATGCTATGGCAGCAGAGGTTGAACCTTCCCGCCAATATTCTTTTACACGCTGTTGCCATCAGAGAGATAACAGCAGAAGGGCAGTCTGACAAAGTGGTGTCTGACATGGAAGTGCATATGAAGCAAATTCAGCAAATACACTTGCTGAATATTTATGGAGACCAAACAGCGCATGTGAGCACAGCGAGGCAGTGGGTGGTGCATTGCAGCAGTGGCAACAGGAGGTCACCTCTGTTGGTGCAGGGTGATTTTTTTATTTTTTATTTATTTATTTATTTATTTTTACAAGCATAGCATGCAGGCTCTCGTTCATCAGTAGTGAAGATGGATAGCTAATGGCAGTGAATGCATTTTGTATTTTGTAGCTGAGAATTTGCTCTATCAAATAATGTTATTGTGCTCTTTGTATCTGTTGTAGATTTCATGGAAATAAATAGAAGGCATTACTTTCAGACCAGCCTAGGTATGCTCCGGGTGACTTCCCAAAGTTTAATTTAAATACATTTCCCACAAGAAACATTTATCTTTTTCACAAATTAACTTATAATCAGTGTCAGTGAAGACGACACTTCAATATAGGATTAATGGCATCTAAATTGGCTCTTGGGAAGGGGCCCCAAACACACTTGTGGTGACAGAGCTGCTCACATGTGACAGCTGGTAGACAAGAAGAGAGAATAACTTTTTATTTTAGAAAAGACAGATTTCTTAATGAAGAGCTACAGAATGCATGCTCCACCCATGCTCCATTATACATGCTCAGAACTGATCTGCTCACATGAAGCACAACATGCTGCACCAGCTCACAGGTCTGCACGCATGTTACTCCAAGTATTCAAGCAAGTACCAATTAGTAGCAGCCAGTAACACACAACGGTATCCCAGGCAAATATCACAAACATCTGCCGTAACTCAAGCTATATTCTAAACTACTGAAATGTCACAAAAGCCTCGGCACACAAATAATCTAGGAATTAAACGTGAAATTAGACTTTACAATCTAGGCAGTTTTAAAAATGGGGCTTAACAGCAATGAAAATATTGCTTTCAAAAGTTATAAGCAAGAACACCTAGATGCAAGGTACATCAGGAAAGAAATTCCTGAACATTGCCATTTTGAAACAGCTAAGGTGCAGCCAACAAAGATGACTAATGATCTAATAACTTCCTGCAACTTCCCTTCAAATAATTGGAAAGATAATAGTGCCAAGGCTTTCTTGGTAGGGTTACAGCGGGGCAACAGAGCAGCAGACTAGGAAACAATCTAAATAGCAGGAAAAAAGTTTCCACTAGCAGCACTGCATTGCACTGGAGCAGGTAGCTAGTGAGACTGCTGAAATTTCACCTGTGTGAAATTTCACCTTCAAAGTCTTGGCTAGAAAAAGCCACAACTCATGACCTGATGCTAATAACAGATGTGCTTCAACCCAAGCGCCCACACCAGAAGCTATGCTCCCCTGTCCTTCCTGAGGGCAGAGAATTAGGTCCAGAGGATCAGTAGGAGCAGTGTGGGGTTGTGAAATGTGAAGCCTGCAGTTTAATCCACCAGCCTGCATCACAGGAGAAACCAGGGATTTGATTAGGAATGTGACTTCTAAGAGAATAGCTTAGAAGCCAGACATAAGGGGTCCCAGCCCATGTCATTTGCTGCCAGAGAGCACAAACATCTAATCTCATAGATGCTCACTGGACACTTACACTTAGAATGACAAGGCTGTGCCCCCACTGTCCCTCAGTCTAGCCCCGCTGATGGCTTTAAATAATGACCTTGCAACACAGGGCAGTGGGTAGGCAAAATCCGTGGTGTGATCTGCCAGACTGTACAAAACTGAAAGAGCATTGCTGTATCCAGAGGACCCAACTGAGCAGAAAGAATGAGATTACTGTGAAATCAAAGATAAAATATAACTGAGCAAAATGATTTGGACATAAACAAAGAAACTCCACAAAAAAGACCAGTACTGCGGTACACCCACCAGTAGTCAAGAGTCAACTTCAAATTATTCCAATAAAAATCCTAGGACGGGATAAAATCCACCCTGGGATTTTGGCTGCTGGCTTTAGCTAGAACAGGTCTCAGATTCAATTACAACAATGCCCTTCACAACGTTAAAAAGGAAAATTTTCAGCAGCCACATTAACCATTTATTGCAAGCATCTTGCTTGGCAGTTTGCTTTAGAGAGATGGAATTAGACCTCACTTATAACTGTCTGCAAGTACAGATACGTGGCCCTCTCAACTTGATTACACATCATCTTCATGTTTCTTTAGACACTTCCTGCTTCATGCAATGCCATAGGTATAGTGGGACAAATATCTACAGAACTCAACAGGACATTATAGCACACCCTTTATTCCTGAACTAGAAAGACTGGAAGATAATGCATTTTTGTGGTACTTGCATGCCCGAAACACAAGTTATCTTGTTGCACACAGAAGTAATAATCAAGCAGAGCCAGCACAGTCCTCTGTAAATAATCTGTCCATATGTGTATATCATAGAATAGAATCATAGAATGGCTCAGGTCCGAAGGGACCCCAAGGATCATCAGTTTCCAACCCTCCTACCACAGGCAGGACCACCAATCTCCAGATCTAGGTCTAGACCAGGCTGCCCAGGGCACCATTCAACCTGGTCTCTAGATAGATAGATAGATAGATGGCAGGTATGTTTGTTCACCTTATGAAAGCAGATACAGGAGAGGGAAAAAAAAAAAAAAAGAAAAAAAAAAAGAGGCACTTGGCATTAAAAGCATAAGTACCATTCTTTGATACAACACTAGGACCGACACAGCCTATTTATCAAGTTACACAAGGGATACAGGTAGGTGTAAGCAAATCATTTGATGAAGAATTTTTTTCATTTTTGCCCCTCTTTCCATTTATGGAATCTCCATCTCCTGCTAATAGAATATAGGCTCCTCACTGTTTGACCTTCTAGCAGAAATTAATTGTTTGAAACAGCCACACAACTTTTCAGACAAGTTCTGCATTCAGAGACTTTCACTCTCCTTTACTAGTCAGTAGTGAAACTCCATGTCCTGACTTGAAGCCCTCTAAATAACATTTTAAAAATTAATAAAAAATATCCACAAACAGACTTTGGACTGAGCATAAGTATTTCATTTCCAAGAAGCTCTTAGTTATTTTTGTCAGGGAGCCAATTTTTATCTCCTGCTTAAAAGTGAATTTGCAAAGGTATAAGTGGGAGTTAGATCCCCAATTTGCCTTTGAAGGTTTTAAAAGAGAGCAGGGGGCAAAGAAGTATTTTCCATGTACAAAACCCAACAGACCTTGGAAGGGGGGAACCCCAAAGAATCACAAGTTTTGTATTTGCTGTCACTTGACTGGATATCATTAAAAACTTTGGATAATAAGGAACCCAGAGAAGCAAAAAATGAAATTTCAGCTAAAAGTATTTCTTAATTTCTCATCTAAGCAATGAGACACGTTTAAGGCAACATCATCTTATAAAATTTAATATTGGCTTTACAGCGAACTGCTCGTAGGAGCTACAGGCAAGGGATGCAGTATGAGTACCATCATACTTTGCTGCCTCTCAGTCTCAGTACTGAATGCAATTTTTAAAAAATCTGTAAAAATGCTCACATTGCTCAAGCAACTGTAAGCCCTTGTCTGTTAGCTGGCAGTGCTAAACCACAGTGGAGGGCTTGCAAGGAGCAAATGCAAGAAGGGAGAGGCACTGAACATAGTTGTTTATGCCCTTACTCCATTCTAAACAGAGATATCCATGAGATGCCGTTCAACTATTCTTCCTACTCCTACAGTCTGATCATTTTAGCTTGTACTTATAAGCTAAACATGATTTCTGTAGTGTTAAAGGACCTGTAATCTCTCTCTCAGCTGCGCATTCAAGAAGAAACTTTTCTTGATAAAAGTCACCTTTTGCAAATGACTCTGGATATGACCTACATACTATCTGAATTAAATTTATTGATAAGCTATGGAGATCCACCGAGGACATGAATGTTAGCTGTCAGGGGAACTGCAGTTCCCCTGCAGGGATCCTGCAGTACAGGGAAATAAAGATTATTCATAGCCTAAAAAGGGCACAGAAAGCTTTACTGAGAGCTCACAGAAGGGTTTGCCATCTCATTCAATTCTACGTTTCTTTTCCACTAGAAGGTTGAGGTGATGAATCCAATTAACAAAAGCATCATTCCCAGAAATAGAACGTGAGTGCTCTGGTTCAGAGGGAACAGAGCACAGTAGGCTCAGGAAGTATCTGTGGAGCCAAGTATTTCATCTGGAGCAGTATTTCCCTTGAGCAGTGACTCTCATTTCTCTGAGAACACCTAGTTCAGCACCCTTGAGTCTACCTGAAAGACTCTGAATTGAATGAAACCAGTGTTGTTCTTGGTCCAAAACTAGATAAAGTGCTCCTCAGAAGGGAACTCAATTAAATAAACTCACTTCTTAACAATGAATCCAGAAAGGTTCCAGCTTGGCAGAAACATATCAACTCTCAAGAAACATTCTGCATTTTCTTTTACAGTTACAGCCTTTTGCTTTACACTCCGCAGCAAACGTGCAGCCCTTAGAGTACTTCACCACAGATCTACAGAGCAAGTAAAAAACATTTCTATAGCACCTAGTCCTATGCTAATCGGGTCTCCTGTGCCCAGGCCAACAACAAACACGAGGAGCCTCAGAACCTTTACTACTCTGGGGCTGCCTTCAAGTTGCATCACAACACCCACATCTTACAGCAAAGCTTTCTATTTTCCCTTAACCAGCTCAACCCTCACACACAAAAGCTAAGAGAAACATGCTTGTTATTCAATTCTTCCACTTGCCAAGGGGGCTCCAGAAAGCACAAGGGCCCAAAGTCAGCTCCTACAGAGCTGACTTTAAAAATGCTTGAGGATCCCTTTATTCCCAGAGCCAGAGAGAAAACAGGCTTCTGGAATAGCCTGTGCTTGATAACAGTACAAAGCAGAAATATTGGAGTTCCATCATGGAATAAGAGACCTTCCCTTTTTTATCAGGTGTTACACTTTTTTTTCCCCCCACAACTCATCAAATTATGAAGGAGGGTAATTGAAATCCACATTGGACCTGGCTCTGAGCAGCCTGGGCTAGTGGTTGGTGACCCTGCGCATAGCAGGTGGGTTGATACTAGATGATCACTGTAGTCCTTTTCAACCCAGGCCATCCTATGATTCTATGTCTCAAAGGCAAGGTATTGCACTTTGCTGCCTCTTGAAGTCTCTGTTAGCATTTGGTGCCTCCCATTTCCTCATTCACAACTCAACACTTCTTGAAAAAAATAAATGGAACATCTGCAAATTTGCCAAAGTCCTACAAACATGGTTAACTATTGGTTCAGGTCAGATGCTTTCTCACTACTCACAAGTTTGTTTTGCTTCTATTAAGAAAGAATACTTTTTACACACCATTCACTCTCACATGGATTGAATCAAACTGAGAAAGAAATAAAGCACCAGAAGAATAACTGTTTATTCTTATGGAGACGTAAAATTATGAGTTAGTAAAAGAATGTGCTTCTCCATTTCTATGAACTAAATTCACAGATATATGCAAATTATAAGTATACAGATAAGTAACAGAAAAAAACAATCACTGCTTTAGGCCAACTTCTCAGCTAGTATAAAATAGCATGGCCCCCTGACTTCAAAGATAAACCTGATGCTACTGAGGCACAGGTTCTCATGGAGAAAGAATTATGGTTAAAAGCACCACGACAGAAAAGAGCTGCCAGTTAGTCTTGAAAAAACATGTTGTTTCCCAGTTGGTATGGATTGGTGCAGCTGCACTGACTTCAGACAGCCAGCAGCATGCTACATAATTTGGCCTGGAGACAACACAGAGTTATGAAGAAGAACAATGTCACTCGCCCTATTTACTTCAGGTAGCTAGAAGTTGGACATTGGTCAGTAGCCTGATCCTGGAGCACCAGCTATTTGTACTGTGTGGATTATGCACATCGTTGGACAGCTGCAGCGCACACACCGAGCATGGGTAGAGTTACCACTTGCAGAGCTGAGCACAGTAGAAACGGGATACAGCTGAGAACCTCACAGAGAGGAAGCACAACAGCAGTAGATCACATTGTTAATAATTTTATGCAGAAAAAAAATGTAGCCCGAGCCCTGCCCTTTTGGAGGGCACACAGCCTGGGTGGCTCTCATTTACATAGGCTTGTGTGAATTGAGCTGCAACCAGCAGCTCAGCCTCGTGGCTGTAGTTAATTCCTTTACTGGGCTCTTTTCAGGATCTCCGCCTGGGTGCCCAGGAGAGCAGGACCTGCTGCTGTACAGCTGAAACACAGGCAGCAGATACCACTAGATGCGCCGCAAGAATCCTTCCCCAGAGAGAAGGGTGGAGGACAGGAAGGGGACACCTCCAGCAGTCACGCACAGCGAAGATGACAACTTGGTGGCAGAGCCTGGTCCAGACAACTGGAGCTCCAGCATGGGGACCTCCTTCTTAACCTCAGTACATCACTACTGGGACAGAGGACAAGGAAAGGGCTGCGCTTGGGCAAGTACCGGCTATGGACCGTTCTTCACCGACAGCCCACTCCCGCGGGGCAGAGGAGTGGAGCACGCCTTAGAGCAGCCCATTTTCTCGCGGAGGGGAGGGAAGAAGCGGCGAGTGCCCAGGAACAGCGGCCAGGGCTCTGGGGGTGGGGGCTTTTCCCCGAGTCCTGACGTAGAAAGTATGCCGGGATGCCCGCCCCGGCTTCTTAAGGAGCGCGGCGGCGGGTGCGGAAAGCGCCCTGCCCGGCCCGCCCTGCTCGCCGGAGCGCCGAGGTAAGTAAGAGCTGCGGGCGGCGGCGGCGGGCGCGGGGCGGCCGGGCAGGGCTGGGGCGGGAGGCGCCCGCGGGCGGTCCCATCGCGCTCTGATCCCTGCCGCCGGCTGCGGCGTCTTTACGCTCCGGGATCGGGTGAACGGTCCTAACTGGGAGCTCCAGCCAGGGGGACGCTGATAACCAACGACATAATTAACTTTTTTTTCCTTTATTGTACGGCACTATTCATTATGTGAGGCAGGATGGGGGGTCAGTTAGCGAGGAGAAAAAGAGAGCCGCGAGGTGTAAACAGCACCCACACACGAAAGAAATTCATGGACAGACCGATCCTAAAAGTTGGAGTGAGCATAGGTAAGGCACTAATGAAACGCTATTTCGTGAGCACCTCTCCAGCTTCTGGCTACTAAAATAGATGCCGAGGCTTGCAGAAGGCTGGCTGACAGAAATGCTCCTCAAGTTCGGCCAGCACGCAAGGAGCAGCAGGGCTGGTACCGGCCCTGCTCAGCGCTGCCCACACCACGCCTCGAACGGCACAGCCTCCCAGCTCCCTGCCTACAGCAGCCGCTTTGGGGTTGTTGGTTTTTTTTTTTTTTTTTTTTTTTTTTTTTTTTTTTTTTTGCGCCTCTGACGAGCCCAGAGTCTCTCGTCTTGCCCGGCTCTGTAATTTAGAATGTTTCCAAAAGGGGATTAGAGGGAGAGGGGGAAGGCAAAGCAGCCGATGATATAGCCCCTGTCCAAATGACAGTTAATCAATTTCAGTGTAATTCCTTAATCTGAACTATTTGCATAGGTTTCCTTCAGTTATTTCTTAAATAAGGTTTCTTTCAAGTTTTTCTTAAAAAGAATCTTACCAGGCTAAGTTAGTTATGCCCCTCTAAAAAGTCGAGGTAAGCAGATCTATGCACACACACAGGTTCCTGCTACCCATTGCGAGGGCACTACTAGGGGGAATGAAGTAGTGACTCACAGCACGTCCTCAGATTTGCCTCTCAAAAAGCAATCCAAATCTGCTTTGAGCAATAAGGTACAGGGGAATTACACTTCTGGAGATCCTGGTAGGTGCACAAGGTCGGTGCTGTTACGAACAACTGTCCGAGAAGCATCGGAAGTGCGTTCTATCCCTCTTCATTAAATGCAAGTTTGAGATTCAAGACTGTCAAGTCAACTTTCCTCACTAGATCCTAATTCAAACTGAACAGAGAGTTTACTCTCCAATTGCTTACAATTAAATACTTCCGAAGTCCTCAGAACTTGACCATGGAAGCAGACTGGGTGCTAGAGAAGATCATCACTGTCAGGACTGAAATCGCATAAGAGCCCTTCAGACCTGCAATAACATACGCTCAAAAAAGCAGCTTAGCCTTCCCTGGTCTTGCACACAGGCTGTGGCCAGGCTACTTTCACACACACACAACCTCTTTGTGTGCACACATCTGCCTTTGATATCTTTCTTCATAGAGTAGAAAGACACTGCTTTTGTTTTAGAAGAGTTGCTGATTAAGTTAAGCTGGTTAAAAGAGGTAGCTTGTGTCCTTTCTCCATTAAAAGCAAAAAAACCTCAACCACAACCAGTTACTTGGTTAATCAAACCAAGATCACAACACGTTGAGTTGTTGCTTTTAAACAGAGTTGTTTGTGCTAAAAACTCAGATGCTGGTTTCTACAAACAGGATGCTCTCCTCACACCATGATCTAAACTAAGAATAAACCCCAAACTTGTTCCACATCAGAAATAACACTAGCGACATGTTAGAAAATACACAACAGAAGCAGGTGCTATAAATGAAATCTGATGAAGACCACTGGGCCTTTCTGTCCCCAGAAGGTTATTATTCTCCAGATTTCTCCCCGTGTTGCTGCTGCTCATGAAGTTTCAGGATATGAAACGCTCAGTCGTCAATTATCATTGATCTATAAGCATCTGTACATTTATATACACGAATACATATATGCTGTACAATACAGATGCTGTACTATGTCTTTGATATATCCTCTTTTCAGAACCATTCTGCATTTTAGCAGGTAAAACACTCCTGCTCAATGGATGATTTTGCAAACTACCATTAATTCATTAGAACATGCTTTCAACAGTTCTCTGCCTGCACCTGCAGATCCCTGGGAGTCTGCAGACTATTCTAAAGGACTTGGAGAAAAGCAAGACTTTCAAAAGACAAAAATGAATAGATCTTTACTGGAAGAGTTTAAGGATCTGCAGATCTGCCAAAAACTTTCAATACTAAGAACTTAGAGATAAATGAGTTTATCACAGGGATCTGTGTTAACAACCGTAACAGTTTTAACACATGCTTCTGCAGCACAGAATAATGCAATTCCACTGTATTTATACAAGAAAGCATATTTGGATTTTTAAAGATAAACTACTATCAACATCAAGTGCCTTCTATGTAGTGTAAGGCACAGGGCTTTGTTCCTGAATCTAATGGTGATAAGTTTAAGTTATACTGGTTTTACTATGTTTCAGTGACACAATGGATTTTGGTAACAGAGGGAGAATCCACTGCAACATGAGGCTCACCTACTCTCTGCTAGTCATGGGAATGCTGTGTGTGACACCTTCCCTCTGCCATAGCCAGATTGATCCACTGGCTCTTGGGCGAGCAGACCCTCAGTGCTGGGAATCCTCCTCAGTTGTCTTACTGGAGATGAGGAAGCCTCGTATTTCTGACTCTGTCAGTGGCTTTTGGGACTTCATGATCTTCCTGAAGTCATCAGAAAACTTGAAACATGGGGCTCTGTTCTGGGACCTGGCTCAGCTATTCTGGGATATTTATGTGGACTGTGTGCTCTCCAGAACCCACGGCCTAGGAAGAAGACAGCTCGCAGAAGGTCAACAGAGGATCACTACTCTACCTTCTCAGTTCACAGGGCAAAACCAAGGTTACTACTCCTTTAATATATCTCACAGGCAGTAAACAGTCCAGGAAAGGATGAAAATGTAGGCTTATATTGCTGTGCGGTAATAGCAAAAAAAAATTCTTTATTTTCTAATAATGGAGACTTAAAAGCTGTCATTAGAGTTCCATTTTATGAGAGTTGGGCAGAAAAGGCAAGAGTAGAAAATAAAACACTGGAGGACTCAAACTAAGACAGCAGCTCAGCAACTGAACAAAGATATTCTTCAACACCAGCAATTTAATCAGTATTGTGCCACAGATAGGCAAGTGCCAAGTTCCTCATTCTGAGAAGTACGTTAGTCCAGGAACAGTCATACTGCTGCTGTATTGGAACATAGGACTCAATAAGAAGAATCAAGAGGTCCTTTACACCCATTACTTACAAAGAGTATCTTAGCCATTAAGGTAGGAGATGGGAGCTGTGTTTGAATCAATCTCCCCAGACTGAAGAGGAACTTGTGCAGCAGCAGTTACTAAACAGAATCAAACAAACATTATCTCACAAAAGAAACAAACTGCTGTCCTGGTAAGGCCAGTACTTGCACTTCTGGGTGTAAGTAGAATGTAGCTTTAGCACTGCTGCCTCATGAGTCTTTTAAAAGCTGGGAGAACAATCAGGCAAAAGCAGCTGATGAATTTTGTCTTTTCCCCAGGATTACAGCTTTGAATTTTTTTGCCTAAGTTCCCTGAGCTTTTTCTTTGCCACTGGCTCCTCATCTCATGCTTTTACTTTCCTCAATAAACAACTAGTCTTCAAACTAGTAGTCAAGATTAAGAGCAACAGCATGATATCTTTTGAAGTACGATTTTTGTTTTGTGATTAATACCAACTTTTGTTTACTCTTATACAAAGGGATCTTAAGATACTACTAAAGATTCATACTTCAAAAGAAACACAAACTCCTTCCTCCCTCCCCACTTCTCTCCCATTCTTTGACTTCTTTGCTTTGTAAATCGCAACCAGCTGGTCTGGTTTCACTGCACAATCGATTATCATCAGTTGGAAGCAGGCACCTTATAGCAGAGTTGACTAAACTTTATTTCTTTGAGGAGCTAGCTAACCTCTCATTCAAGTCTCCCAGTTTCTTAACAAAGTCAGCTGTTTTAACCTTTGTAGCCTTGACCCTACCACCTTGCTTAGTGAAAGCAGAAAACAATTGTCAATAATTGCAGAGATAAATCACACCCTAGAAAGTGATGAGAAATTGAATTACTACTTATTATGTAATGCAAGGATATGTACAAGCCTGTTTTCATATCTCAAAGAGTAGCATTAACTGCATTTGGATAGCTTTGTGTTCTCCATTCCACATCTACATGAGCAGGTATGAATTGGTTTCAGTAGGCTAGTTTTAGAAGGGTCAACCAGTGCTGTTACTTATGCAACTGTTGATAACTTCTTTATTTGAAATTTTTTTCATCTTAAGCATTTATAAAAACTGCATTTTAATTTTTTTTTTTTGAATGGCAAACCATCATAAACCAGAAATAATCTGTAAGTTACATACACTGTAGTTCTTCAAGCATACTGAACTAGAAAAAACAAGACAGATCTGGACTTGGCACAGAAATGCTGGTGTTAAAGTATCATTATTGTCATCCTGACAGATTTCTGAACTAGAAGACAAATCCCATGAGATCATTGTGAAGATTGAGCAATACAGAACCAGAAAATGGCTTGGGCCAAAAGGGACTGTAAAGATCACCTAGTTCCGACTCTCAGTAGCAGGAAGTAGCAAGAACTAAGCTTGATATAAAACAAAACAAAAAAAAAAAAAGCAAAACAAACCTGCAAAGCCAAGAAAACTAGGAAAATCTTTGGTAAAGCTTGAAAGTAGCAATGAACAGAACTATTCCAACACATCTAAGAAGCACCTCCACAGTTCTTCAAACTTTGCCTTTTGGGAAAACAAGTCTGTCTGACTATGTACTATGCCACTGGTAGAACTAGCTCAGTTTCAGGCTTACAGTCTTAAAACAGCACTGTTTTCTGAACCAGATCAGCCCTGCTTGGCTCCTGATCGTAGCTATCAATAGGTCTACAGATACTCCACACAATCCACAAAAAACACAACTCAAATACAGCAATTTTGATTTTTGTTACCTGACAAACTATCAAACTATCAAACTATCCCAATTTCCTGAAACCCTACTTAAATTAACTGCATAAAAACTCCCTTGACAGTCTACAAAGAAGCACTAGCCACCTTTAAATTAAACAGGGAAAATCCTTTAGTTATCTGACCAATGTATCTTTAATCAACCATTCTCTTCCTTTCCTAAAACACAAACACTAAAAAAAAAATAAAAATAAAAAATAAAAAATAAAAAAAAACAGGTTTCAAAAAAATCACTTAATACATTACAACAGAGCAATACAATTAGATACATCATAGCTACATCAACTTTCAACAAGCCAAGGTAAAACTTCAAAAAAAACGCACAAGGAAAATAAAGCTTTTGTACTTACAGTAAATCTTTATGAAGAGCTGCTGTACAAGACCCTCCTCAAGACACATAGCACAATGCCACCATAAATAATTGAAGATTACAAATTAAAAAAATACTCTCTACCAATTTTCTGCCTCTCTCCTCCTCACCCAGCAGTCTCTCTACTACCTCATCGCTCAGAGTGACAACAGCTGTGCACCTCTCTCACAGGTGCAAGTAATCAGGCTCAGATGAGCTCTTGCACATATCCCAACTGCCAAGGATAAACAACTTGTCCTAGTTCTGCTAGGGTGCTAAGGAGAGTAGAGAGAGAAAGACTGTTGTATTAAGTATTTGAGGTCTGGTAAGTAAATGCATATTGTGTTAATCAGTTACTTTTTCAGAAGGCTAATATGTCAAAAATTAATAAAGCCACTCTGTTGGCTCTTAGAGATTATTGCTAAGAAAATATTCTATAGGTCCTCAAGGAAATAATAAACTTGCTACTAAATAGCAAAAGAGATCTCATTCATTCATTGTGCAGAAAGATCAACAATAAGCCAATGAGTTTGTAAGATTGTGTGGAGTCTAACAGGTAACTCTAACCGTGCTAATTACAAGTGGAAAAAGTTCTATAGGAAGGCTAAAAATGAAGGGAAAGACTAGAGTGGTTTGTCAGTGAAATGCAACTTGCAGATGGAGAATTACAACTATCACCAAAATGAGAGATTTGGGGCTACAACATGCAGTTACTACTGAGAATACTGGGACAGCAACAGCTAAAGATAGAGGAAATATGAATGTGGGAAACTGAGCACTCAGCAGCTCTTGGTCATTTTGAAATTAATTACTTATATGTGTTTTGATATCGCTTTTCAGGGATGTTCACTCATACTCAGAGGTCACCAGTTGTGAGGAAGAAAGACTTGTTTGAAGATTTAATAAAAAACCACAAGCAGAAGAGTAAGTCTACCTTACTTGGAAGAATCACTGGAGAGCTAGGGGAAAAGAGGAAATGACACGCTTCATCCAAGATCTCAACTTGTAGATTTTTTTTTTTTTAAACTATTTCTCTTCAATTTTTGCAGTTTAAGTCTCATTGGTGTTAATTTACAGGTGGACAAATGCCTATAACTAGTACTATATCTGATTAACTCCTGGCTTCTTGTTTTGTTTTTGTGTTGTCTTTTTCTGAAGTGCCTATAAATTTAGTCTCCCTAATAAACTGCATGGTTTATAAGCAGTTGCCTGCTTCAATCTGTATGTATATCAGGCTTTTTGTAATACATGTGATCTACTCACACTATTTTCTTTGGAGTGCCAAAGCAGGAAAAAACTAGTCCTCCAATGAGACATTGACAAACAGAGCAGGAAGTTGCCCCAAACCTCCCCCATTGCCACTGCTGTATGTATAGCTGCACACACATACAAAACAACCACTGCTGAACGACATCATCCTACTAAAGAAAAGTAGTTTTTTTTTTCTATTAAAAATATCTCCCGAAGACTTTGAAGTTTACCAGCAAAAAGCAAAATGAAAGACTTTAATAGGTGTCACCAGCTCCTCTCTTTGCTTTCACAGGGCATTTTTATGGTATTTCCTTAGATTTCTAGTTAGACGAGTGCTTCATAAAACGTAACATATTCTCACAAAGTATTTAAACAAAGGAATTCTCATACATGAATTACAATTGCTTCTTTCTTTTAGCTTGCAAGC
This sequence comes from Tetrao urogallus, assembly GCF_951394365.1. Classification (NCBI taxonomy): domain Eukaryota; kingdom Metazoa; phylum Chordata; class Aves; order Galliformes; family Phasianidae; genus Tetrao; species Tetrao urogallus. Next base: position 24,786,390 of record NC_136821.1, read on the forward strand.
TGTTTGTAACCAAGTCAGATTCCTCTGACTTTTATTGATAACTCTCATAGGGAATTTGATACTATTATTATAATAATATATTATTATTATACCACTGATATATTGGACGTACGCAAATACAAAATTCAGCTTTCCAGGGCAGGTCCATTTAGTTGTTCAGTCAAATCTTCTTTCCTTGAGCATATGGTAATGTTTGTTCTTTTCTTCACAAAATATCCAAATCAAAACTCATTTGCAGAAGCATATTAGGTGTTCAGCAACTTGTAGGTTCAAGTAGGAAAACGTGTAAATGAAATCTTGAAATGGCCATTGGACCTGAAGAAAATAAATGTTATTCATCATCCCATTGGATGGAATCCTGATTTTACAAAAGTAGACAGCAAACCTCAAGAAGCCTCCCAAGTTCCGCGGGATTGAATACATGCTTACAGTTGAGCATTCAAAGAATCATGTAAATGTGCAACAGAGAAGTGATCATGACAGTAATGTGAGTACAGGAGCATGGCCCCACCTGCCCCTGCCTGCAGCTGCTGCCTGAAAGAGTGCTCTGCTACCACGTGGGAGGGAGGCAAGGGTATTGTTACAACAGATCCTCTCATTCTACTGTTGTTAATTATCTAAATTATATTAGTGTATCTAAAAGCCCTGTTATGCACAGCTTTCTACTACCGCAAGAGAGACCATCTTCATGCACAGTCCCAAGTTACCAAGACTAGCAACAAAGTACAGTATGGGCCTGGTGCCCAGCCAAGTAGGACTGGAACTATAGTAGAACAGATTCTATCCATTCTCATATGCTTTCAAGTCTAGAAAACAACAACAACAAAAACAGAATGTAAACAGGTACTGTTAGACTCTGTTCCATAGCACCCTTCGGGAAAAGGCAAACACATCGAAATTTTATACGTTCCTTCTAAACAAGAGGATCTCTTAGAAAAAGGTTACTGGCAGCTTTCTTCCTCCCTTCAGACAGTAACAGAAATTGAGGAATACCATTGCTGGTCAAGCAGATATTTAGCTTAAATAACAATACTGTTCTGCTTCAGCATGTTCTTTTATTAACTGGCTGTATCGCCATTTGGCCTTTGAAGAAATGGGCAGGGAAGGATTAATACGTGCAAGAAAGACTTAAGAGAACAGATGAATCTTAAGCATAGGTCCCACTATAGAGAACATTTGGAAATTGCTGATGTAAAGGAGATGATCTGTGTTATTAATTGTGCTGAAATCAATTAAAAGAAAAGGAAGGAGAATTAAATTTCATGTAAACATGTATGCGATAGAATTCCTACATAAACTCCTACTTCATTTTCTTCTCTCTGAAGGACTCACAAGCTTAATTCTGTTTTATAATCTAGGTCTTATGTCATCCAGATCTCAGTGACTTGGCATAAAATCACAGCTGGATGATGCTGTTTGATATCAATTCATTTATTATAAACTGGGGCCTCCGAAGTTGGTTGCATTAAGGAAAAGCAAATACAGTGAGGATGAGATGTACGAAGATTTGCTGTACTGTCTCAAAATGATAATTTAAAGTTGTTTCCTATCCTCTTCCCTGTGAATTTCTTAGCAGATCTTGGCATGACCCAGGATTGTTTCTGCTGGTTCTGCTCCTGGCTTCCAGTTCCTCAGTCTGAGTGTGGCAGGAGAAGGGTGGAATGAACATTTATGACTGAGGTTGCTTCACTGTGTGCAGGACTGAGTAACAACAAAATGAAGTCTTGAGACTTTGCCCTTTTCGTCTCATAGAGAGCTAGCAAGTAATTAATTGCTTACTGATGTGGAAAATACTTCCTTGAGTCTTCACTCACTGCCGCAAAGTGAAAGTTAAATGCTGAGGTTCAGGGACATTTCAGAGATATCCATCCATTAGAATTTGTGTTCCACGCCTGTCCCATACTGCATCTGAGCAAACCAGTATTTGTCAGTTGTCAATGTTTCCAAATGATTTTGATCCATATCCACCTGCTCTGAAGAGTATTTAAAGCCTTGTCAGAAATTGCCGTATATCTTCTTGTAATAGCCAGCTATGCTGTTTGGATTGTTGTTTGCATCTCCTGGCACAGGTATATTGGAAAAGCTACTGATCTGTTTATGCGAGAATATGGAGGTATGCACTTCCTAGCGAACTCTCTGCTATTTGTTTCCTGCTTTCTGGAGTCTTTCTTTGTCAGTTAGTTTATTTACCTTCCATCCTCTTCACTCTTCATTTGCTAGAGACAATCTGTTAGCTACAGTTGCATACCACTCTTTGTTGCTGTAATTCTTGGATGTTTATGTCATGTGTACTTAAGGCATTTGCTGACTAAAACTAGCAGCAAAAAAGAGGAACGTTCAGCACCATCACTACCATCCACAGTACAAGGTCTTTCATGAAACTAGCTGAGGTGTTACGAGCAGAAATGAGATTTTTAGCCATTTTCTAGGCAGCTCCTGTATCTTCGAGATTATGACATATTACGAAAAAAAAGATAAGGAAATACGTGGAAAATTAAGTGGTCTGCTGTGCAGCTTCTCTTCAGCACTACACTTTTAGCGTTTTTCTATCACATTAGTCTAAAGTGTTTCATTATACATGAAACTAAGTTTCAGAATATGCAATTTTCCCCCCTTTTTTTTTCTTTTTTTCCCAAAATCAATTTATTTTCTTAGTCATCACAAACTAATTCCTATAAAAATTACGAGTCTTTTCTCTCTTGAGCTGGTATAATTCAAGTTGCTCAACTAAACTCCTTAAAAACATGCAAATTGCTCTTGAACCATGACTGGTTTTGAGCACAGATCTTTAAAATACTTCCATGTACTATCAGTACATCCTGAAGGGATACAGCACAATTCCTATCAAGTAATTAAAGTAAGACACATCAAAAACTAAGAGGAAAGAAATGAGCTGAAGAATCACACTTAGTAAATTTGCCATCAGTTCATACAGTCACTTGATAAATAGTTAACAGTTCAAAGAAGGAAAACATCTGATAATAACATTCAGATCTTTAACATTCCCCATCTTCGTCCATTATTTTAACCTTCAGAATGGCTGTTAATAAAACAATATGCAATTGTGACACTCCCATCATCACAGATTATACCAGTGTATCTCACTGAAATCACTGGTGTTGTACTGCTGTAAAAACAGGTGGTCAACAAGAAGCGATGAAAGAAAAGCAATGAGTCCTATTATTTTTCTCCTAAGAATGAAGTAAGTTCTTTTCAAGGCTTTCATTTACTCATCACTGTAAGAAATTAACCTAGGCTATACTATGAATGGGCCAAAGCAGTATTTCTTTTGTATGATCTATTCCTTTCTCTTCAAACCCCATCTACTTGTTGCTGAGGCTTAATAGATTCCTTGCAGTTTACGTCAACAGGTGCAATCTACTACCATTGCCAATTGTCTACTTCCACACTTCCACGCAGTATTTGTATGTTTACTTACATAGGCAGATGTACTCCTTTATACGTAAGTGCAGGCTTTGTATGTATCTTTAATATTCTGGAAGTTTTAGATTCATACAGTGCTAGCAATCAATTAGAAATGACTTCTCACACATTTTAATGCTGTAGGTAACATTACATTCTTATTAACCATTCTGTATTAGACATTGCATTCTTAATAACTGTTCTATACTAATATAAATACATATATATCAATCCATAGTGGAACAGTTCATCTGGAGCAACTAAATTCCCTTAAACGTTCTAAACATTTTTTTTTCCTTTAAATACGTATTTTTCAATATTTGGAATAATGTAACTATTGAGTCCTGAGATATCTCACAGTAAAGAATTTATTCCTTTCATTTAGACTAAGAAAAAAAATCTTGATAGACAATATATCACTGAAACCACCTGCATCAAGCCATTTTTATCGGAAAAAAAAAATGTTTCTGAAACACAATTCATTATCAGTTATATAGGAATGAAAAGAGAGTACAGGACAGGACAGTTGTGAAAGCCAGTGAAGCATTAGTGATGTTGCACTCGTTTTAATCAGTTGCCCTGTATCTACTGTATAGGAGCTAGAAACCATTAATGGATAAGAAATGTTATTCTCTAACACTGTTTATGGTTCCTGGTGAAGTTGTTAAATGCAGAAATCTGTTAGGCTTGGTTACTACAGTGCAACATCTGAGATATTTTAAAGAGTGTGACATGGCTTCAATTACCTTCAATAGTTCAGTGGAGCGGTAAGGTGAATGCCATTTTCTGTCACTTCCAAGCTGGCAGTTACCTGGTTGATGAGATCAGAGAAGGATCTGCAAACACGTTCAGCTGTAGAGAAGAAATGCTGCTTCAAGGCTGACTGTTGATCTGAAAAGAACAGAACAGGTCTTTCAGAAAACTTGGTTGCTGCCAAAACTCTAACATATCTTCATAAATCTCTAATATAAGACAATTCTGTATAAGCAGCAGCTTTTTCTGTCACTCTCCTCATTACAACCTCATTATAATGAGTGTTGAACAAAGTTTTGTACTAGTCTTTTGTAGTAAGACTATTGATTACAAAAGCATTTTGTACAGCTGAAAGTTTGCCTAGGACTAGAGCAAAAGTTACTGTGTCAGAGCATTAGTTGACAACAGAAAAGACCTGCAGTGCACCTCATCAGTATGAGTTTGCTCCTCAATTGACTGCAGAGACTGACTTCCTCTTACATGCTTGTTTTAAATTACTCAGGTATTAGGGGCTATAGTCTACCTTAACGGAGTGAGTTCCGCACCTTACAGTACACCTATCCTGCACCTTACAGCTATGCAGTACTTTTATAACAGCAAGGGCAAGATTCTGAGTTTCCTCTGAGAGTTAAATGACTATGAGTGATTTACAGAGAAAATTGGATGAAGGTGAGAAGACAATGTCTAGATAACTAAGAGAAGTCATACCTGGTTGGGCTTGAAGAGACAACGCATCCATCAATTTCATCTCTAGCTGCTGCAGGTCCACTTCATCACAGAACTCCTTCTCATCAGATGGTATCTGTATTGCAGCAGGAGTAAGAGCTGTATTCCTTAGGATGCCACTGTCGTAGTTTTCCATCAATTCAGGCAGATATGTTTGATTATCTTTTATTTTTTTGAACTGTCCCATAAAAACTCTGTCACTCTGCAAGGTCACTGACTTCACCAGGTCTTCTGAGAACATGAAGTCCACTGTAGCAGGAGCCTCAGGTGACTCTAAAACCTGTATTCTATTTGCAGAGTTGAGGTGATTCAAAGCTTTCCAATCTGAACTTGTTCTGCAAATGGGTTTTATTTGAACAGGATATAATTCACCCTGCATTTTGCTTTCCTGAAGAATATGCTGATCTCTTGGCATCGTATTCTGACACAGTGAAAATGAAGGATGTGCTGTTGACTGTAACATTGTCTACAGTAGAAAAAACATAGAAAATATATAATGAAAATAATTGTTGTTTTTGCGTGTTGGTAAAATAGGTGGGAAAATTCATTCTGAGACAGATTAATATATATATATATATATATATATATAATTTCTGGTGTACTTTAACCAATAATTTTTACAAATAAATTTATTTTCCTGCAGTGAAATAAAACTTTGAGTTCGGATAGATCTATGTGCCGTTTTTTCCCACAATTCCAATCTGAGGACATATGCTTTAATGCCATTGAAAATTGAAGATAATAGTGTTCTAAAGACTAAATTTGCAGGAAAGTGAATCTAAAAGAATTAAACTAGGGGAAAAACCATATATGCAAATTAAGCACTTATCAAACACCTCACAACCACCGACATACACAATTCCAAAACCAGGCTAGCTTTGGTGCCACAAATCTATATGGAATTTTCTATACTGCATCAGGATGGCAAACACCATAGCATGAACACTGAACTAACTGTGCATACACCGGGCGCCTGACTGCATTTGCGCAGTCAATCCTGCATGTTGTGGACAGGGCAGCGTTACAGCACGCAGTATGGTGGCATGCCAGGCCATATTGGACTCCATGTGCAAGTGCCATAAAGCTGTGCACTGCAGATGTGTCTTGTATTCCTAGATGTTGACTTGAAAACTACTCTAAAAGTTGCATGGCAGAAAATGCCACAAAATGCTGTAGTGTAAAATACGTATGAGTTCCCTGTAACACAGAATCTCTTCAGAACCTCAGAGATAGTTCAAATGAACAAGAGTTAATATAACTGAAAAGAAGAAAAACATATTTTCTCTAGGAGGTCTGCATTACATCCCAGTACAAGACAACAATTAGGAATGATAGAACAGAATTTTATTTATTCTGTGTCTATATAGCATTCCTCTCTAAAGGAACAACTGCAATGAAGTATCTAATACTTCCTCTGAGAACCATTTTCCCACTCTTATCGGAATTATTTCTCATTTTCTTCATTGCAGTATTATCTAAATATCCCAGACATGTCTACCTGTACTAAGTGCTAAATATATTTAGAATGAGAAGAAAATCCCTGCCACAAAGAGCCTACCTGCTCTCTATGAAGGTAAAAACTGGAGCTGACTGAGCAGATAAACAGAGAATGCATGAAATAGACTCAAGGGAAGTGGTCTGCAAGAAAAGCAGTAGTTAGTGTTCAGTAATTGTCCATAGCTGAGAAGATTCTTCATTAATTTTATCGCTATACCTTTACTTCTTGCTTCATTTCACACAGCTCCATTTGCAGGATTTCATGGCTTGCTCTCAGGCTTTGGAGTTCTGCCTGTATTTTGAAGCTTCTGTCCTCCTGGCAGTTATGAAGAAATTGCACTTTGTGCTTCCATTTATTCAACTGCTTCTTCATGTACCTTTCAGGGAGACAGGAGTGTGGGAATATTTCTAGATCCATTACACACACACATATTTCCAATCATGGAAAAGCGCAAACACTGTAGAGCAAGCTTTCTTCTATTTGTCAGTTGAGCTTCTGGCTGAGATGACAGCATTTCAGGAACTGGGCTGTACACACAGAATTATCAAGAACAGGAATGTACTGGGGGAAAGATGCAAGCTGAGTGGAAGTGAAGCCGGGACAGAGACTTGCATCTTGGGGTTTACCGTTCTCATAAAGACAGCTGCAATACAAAGAGCAGTCCCTCTTCTAGGAACAAACCTCTCAGCCAATTCTTAAGGCAAATCTCTGATCTGCAAAAGATTTGCATCCTTTTTCTGTAGGCATCATTACAAAAAAAGCAGCCTTTCCCTCTCTAATTGAATCCCTTGTTGCGCCTGGCATTCTGTAAAGCTTGTTTAACAATACCAATAGACCCTGTGCAGGCCACTTTCCCTTGAAATGATACTGAGATTTTCCTGATCAGAAGCTTCACTCTCTCACACACAGGGAAGATTTGGAAATTACCTACACAGAACACAGCATGTTAAAACTACTACCATATCTCTGGTCTAGAGGTGGGATCTCTAAGAAGTCTGGGCAGAAATACAACTCTGCCTTTCCCATGGCTGAGGTGAAGACAGAGAGAAAAACTGGTTAATGATGCAGTAATAAGCCAACTGCCAAATATTACCCAGACAAAACAGTTATCTGTCTCATTTAGTTACATCCAGAAGTTTATCTGATTCATTTTTTTGTGTGCATTCATTGGCTTACACAGACAACAGCAACATCAGCTTCACTGAAATCATGCACAATTTGTCAGAATGGGACAAGTTAGAACACCTCAAATTTAATATTACATTTTGGTCCCCTATTAAAGCATTTAATGGGCCTTTACTGTAAATTAATGACTGCTTTTAACTACCTTAGAGTTTGGTTCTATGAGCAGACATAAACATTGTAAACTGGTCTGCAAACAATAACAAAAAACTTCCCACGTGTAATGTAATTCATTCACCCGGTTATGATAAGCTTTAGGTCAAAGGGTTTTTCTTTGCCTGAAACTGTTTTTCCAGTGATCTTCACTTGCAACTTTTGTCGCTGACTTTTTTCATTCATCCTCACTTGAGAGGAATTATTTAAAACCTCAAAATCATTCACTGTATTGCTGTCTTGGTTTTGGCTGGGATAGAGTTAATTTTCTTCCTCCTAGCTGGTACTGTGCTGTGTTTTGGATTTAGGAGGTGGTGAGCTGTTGCACTGTGCATCTTTTGTTTTGTATACTATTATTATTTGTCCTTCCTTTTTGTCCTGTTTTACTGTCTTTATTTCAAGCTAGGAATTTTATGTTTTTTCCCATTCTCTTCTCCATTCCACAGAGGGTGAGGGGAAGTGAGTGAACATCTGTGTGGTACCGAGCCATCTAGCAGGTTAAACCACAACAATTGCCCAGATATCGGTGGTCACTGAAATACTGCTTTTACCTACCTGCTCTTACTGTGAATACTCCTGATGGAATCATGCATTTTTAACATCTCTGCTTCAAAAGATGCAATTGCCTAAAATAAAACACAGAAAAATATCTGTTCATAACTTACAGCAATAAAATTTTATTTTCTTTGCGAATTGTTATGAACAGGCATGGCAACTGGGGGATTTGACCGGTTCTATGGGTTTACTTGCTACCTTCCTAGTTAACTGACCGCACCCAACAAATACATGAATGTATTTGTGACGGCTGTTAAAATGGACTGACAGGTTGCTCAATATAGGACAAATTCTTTGTTATATGACACATGCTGAGTGTTTCAGAATATGTTTTCTCTCCAATCAGAACAAAACCTAATTCTTCGAAAATCCTGAAAAATGAAATATTCTGATTTGGGAACAGTCTCTCCCAAGTCACGCAGCTGCTTTGGGACAAGGAAACGTAGGAAGACAGACTGGATGTAGAAGGGAGAAACTTCTGGTCTTTGGGTGCAAGTAGTAGCCTCTGGGCCATGCAGAACAGTAGTTCCAGAAGTCATGGAGACAAATGTTTTCCAAATAAGCTGCTTTAGAGGCATGACATGAGCTGGGCTGGAACCTGGGCAACCAGGTAATTTTGAGACCCATAGTTTGGATCCTAGGACCTTCAAGCTTATGGACTCTTTTAAAAGTTACCTTGCATAGGACTTACAGTATGCATCTTTCTAAGCAATCTGCACTACTGTTGGAAATCAGTATTAAAATATTCTAAAAGAATTCCACCCAAGGGAAAGTTCAACAAGACAGTAATTGCATTTGACAGAGTAGCACTATAGTCGTGTCTCACTGTCTTCTGAAACGACAAGTGTGAACCATCAAAATGACATGCCTAAGCATTATCTGCTCATAATTGCTCCTGTGGACATGTGCTTGCTGGCATTATATCTCATGCTGGGCAGAGACCTAAAAGATAGTCCTGCTTCAAAAGGACAAGCACAGGAGTAGCAGCCAAGGGAGTGACCCGACACATGCAGGGTAGTTCGCAGTTACTGCACTCTTGGCTTGCGGGAAGAACAGAATGAGTAGATGACACAAACTGATTTGAACACAACCCAGTGTTCCATATTTTCCAGGTAAGGGCAGAACTATGAACCTCTCAAATAAATATAGAAACACAGAACTGCCATGTACTTATTTTTATGTACACTATCCTTTCCACTCCTCTAGTATTGTTTCTGTGCAGGGAACCTGGAAATAGATTTGTGGAAAGCTTTTATGCATGAGCTATTTCAGTTGAAGTGGACACTACTTAATCCTTAAAAAGGGCCCATAATATCCTCTTATATTGCTATAGTGACAAAGGAGGTCTAAGCCTATTAAGAATTAAGGTGCCCTTACTCGATGCTTGCAGTGTGTGGTTATGATGGCATTTTTTGTTTCACAATAGAGAGAGGGCTCTAGTATTAACAAGTCTTTAACATGCTGCTCTAAGACAATTTGAAAAGAAAAAAGTTAACAAAGCAAATATTCCTACAAATGCTACCAAAAGTCATGGAAGTCAAGGAGTTAGTGACTAATCTTGTTCACTGAGTTTTCAGTTTCCTCATTCTTCACAGAAAGATGAAGCTGTCCATTACATTTCTTTTACATTCATAATTAGAGATCAATTAGATAGTTAACACGGTAGGTCTTCTTTCAAGCTTTAATACTATTACACCTTGATGTCTCACTAACCTGAATTTTTGTCTTGCCTTGCTTCAGTATCTTGCTGTTATTGTCATTCTTGTGCAGCACAGTTCTGTTTTTGGATATAAACTTGGGTGATTCCAGAATAGGGTTGTTCACTGGGAGAGACAGGTTTTCATGTCTAGGGAATGGTGAAGCACTGAGTTCTGCTTGGGGACTGTATACCAACAGAGAAATACTGAGTAGAGAAAAGATCAAGCTTTATATGGTTTTGGTACCCTGAAGGATCAAGATAAAACTGAAGAACTGTGGGCAGAAACAGCTGCACTATTGACTAAGGAGGAGGTATGGTCCAGCTATATCCACTGGCAGATTTTGGCTGAAAGAATGAAATTTCTTAGAACAAATTCCACTCTTTTAACAGAACCTCAACATCAGATTCTTCTCTCCTTCCATTAGCATCAGAGCAATTTGTTCCTTCTCTTTTTCACATTAGCTAAATATTTTGGGAAATTCAACGATAAAAAGATAGCAAATGGCCAGACATCCTGTTGTGCTGGTTATTCTGGAAAAGCCCAGACACCTATCAGCCACACAGTGACACCTACAATGACACCTTCAAATGCTTCTTTTTCACTAAATGCAATCCAAGCATAAGGTAAGAAAAAACCCACTGAGAATCACAGAGAAATCTTGATTGCTCACAGAAGGATTAAATGATATTCAAGAATGAGGAAACGCATCACTGCTGAGAAGAAGTGGGGATATATTAACAATGGAAAATGGTTTGCATTTCACCACATTCTGAAGAACAAGCATTGAAATAATATTCTTTATGACAATCATTGTAACTATATACACTGTAGTATAGTTCAAGTTTTATAACCAGATCTTTCTCTTTCTTCCCACAAGGATGAAATTATTTTATTATAACTTTTAGAGAGGTGTGATGTTTTTTTTCTCTCTTTTGTTCTCACTCTCATTTGCAGAAAACATGAGATGTTGAGAGTTACTAGGTCTTTACACAACAAGCAAGGTGTTTCACCTTTCCTAAGTCTTTGTGCTTATCTCATATAATTGTTCTCTTCGGTTTCTTGATTCTATCAACCAAAATCCCAGAGCAAAGAAGGAGTAACTACACAGAAAATCGTAACACAACTTCCAGTGCTCATCATTAACTACTGCAATCTGTGGAAATACAGTAATGAATTTACACATTAACTAAAAGCAGGCAAAATGGAACTGACCTAAAAGAGCTGTAATCATAATGCAAAAAATCAGCTACTCTCAACAGCGAGTAATCTCACAGAACTGCTATTCAGTGGGACTTGAGTAGAATGCTACTCAGTGAAAGCACTGTGGGTCACGTGCAGGAAGTATTCACTTAATTTCCAATGAATTTGTCACAGAGGAGGTACTTAAAACCCACACGGTTTTTCCATGACAGGTACTAAATATTTGCAATGCTTGACCTTAGTCTGAGCATTAGATATGGCACGGAAAGAAAGAGATGACATAGGGAAGGAGGGAGGGAAGACACAAGCACGTATCTTTTAAGACAACTGGTCATTAGGTTGTCAGCATGGTAATCATGGTTAAGCAACAGAACAATGGGAAAGCAGCAGCTTCCCATTTATGTTTTCAATTTTTTACAGGAAAATCATGACACAGTCCGTCATAACAAAGTCACTTACTTAAAGAACACAATCAAGCAATATCCTACAGCCTGACACTTCATTCAGAGAGAAAAAATTCATTGAAAACAGAAACTCACAGAATCTTTTTGTGAGTAGGGAAATGCCTCTCCTCCATTATCTCCAGAACCTTCCTTTCCTGAGCCTCTTTTCTTCTGCAGCAGTCCTGAAACAGGTTGTTTCTGACAGTGCAGAGAAAGTGCTTTGCATTCGCCTTTGCTGACATCTGTTGGGATAAGGGATTACAGAGAAGGGAGTGAATTTTCAAACAGGTGCTGTCCAAAAGTAGGCATAGCCCAAGGCAAAGGCAAGACATGTGCAAAGTTCCAGCTGTTCAACAACAGCTGAAGAGGTTCACGACTGCTGTCTGAGATGTGGAGCTAGAGAGGATGATGATGCAGGACCACAGGCAAGATCAGCTCCAATTCTTTTATGTAAGCAAAATACCCTGCCTGGGCCAAACCGAAGCAGCCTGGAAATGTTTAATACAGTGTTTGTGAAATGAACAACAAGAATTCTGTCCAATTAGTTCATAAATTCTCTTTTGAACAATAGAAAAAAAGTAATTTTTAAATTCGTATCAAGTTTTAATGTATACAGCATTCAGTGTTTCACATCCTCCTCTTATGCAGTACAATGAAAACCATACTTGCAATTGTCACAGCAGGTAAAACAACTATGCTACACAACTATAGTATGGCAGGACACGAATCAATTCTTTCCCAGAAAATGACTGGTGCAGAATATTGGGAAAGGCTTAACAGACTGAACAGGAAAACAGAAGAAAACATACAGCATGCATCCCAGTCATTTCTCAACGGTAATATTACCACAAGGTGTCAGCACAGCAAAGAAAAACAGTGCTGACACTTCAAATCCATCTCAGCATCCCACACCCTAGTAAAGAAAAAAAGTAAAAATGTAATTGACTGAGAACTGCTAAAAGTAAAATGTATGGGAAAAAGGGCTCACTAGCAATACTTACATGTTTCACAAAAAGGGAAGAAATCAAAAATGGAAGAGGGTTGATTTGGATGAGATATTAGGAAGAAATTCTTTACTTTGAGAGTGGTGAGATACTGGAACAGGTTGCACAGAGAGGTTGTGAATGCCCCCTCCCTGGAAGCATTCAAGGCCAGTCTGGATGCGGCTTTGAGCAACCTGGTCTAGAAGGAGGTATCCCTGCCTATAGCGGGGGAGTTGGAACCAGATCTTAAAGGTCCGTTCCAACACACCCCGTTCTACATAACTTGAGAACACCTATTCAGTTGCAATACTGCAGCAACAACATAGGAAAACTTAATGTCATGCAGCCTAAGAGAGAAAGAGGACTTAATTTTAAAGCAAAATTGATTTCACTCACTCACACTAACTCATTCAGAAGTACTACTGTGCATGTGTTCAGGTGGTCTCTCCAGCATTCGCACACCAAGATGTATGTATCCATATGGTATGACTACAGTGACTCACACTGACATGGAGGAAAAGAGATGCCAGTTCTCCTTCAGACTCCTGGGTTACATGCACTGTGCTGTTTTTCAGATGCACCTTTAATTCCTTTAGGAACTCACAGTCGTGATCTTTTGTCACTCCACCTTTGCTCAGTTCTGTGGGTCATGAGGATTTATTTGCTATCTTCTGTCTCTTTGGATGTTTTACCACAAGTCTTGTCCTTTACCTTCACATTATCTTCAAATGGCTTTGTCCTTTTTTTCAGGTTGTTTTTTATTTTCCTAATCTGAGCATGCTGAGAAGCTGTGTTTATGGAAGGGCTATGAGCTTGCTGACCAACTAGTCTAGGTTGCATCATCTCCTGACTTTGACACATCCCTCCTGCTCTTCCTTCTCATGCTTTGACATTCACACCTTCCCATGCATTCCCCATACACATTCAATTGAATGTCCCTAATAGAAATCTCTGCACGAGGAGATAAGTTGTCATTCGATTGTTCTGTTTTCTCATGGAGCATAAGGAAGGATATTTGGAGGAACTAACATCTCTATATTATTTTTAATGAAGATATTAACCAAACATCTCCCTGGGAAGAGGACTTGCAGTCTGACATTTCATGTCTCTATTCAGTTATTTCAGAACAGAACATTTCTTAAGTTAGAAGTCTTTTTTTTCTTTTCTCTGACTCACTGTTCTCAGATAAATAAATCCTAATGTCTCATAGGTACCATGGCTGACATATACATAATTTTATAATCAGTTTAGCTCAAGAGTGTATTGTCAAATTGTCCATATAAAGAACCAGAACAGGGGAGTAGGACTCTACCTGCACACAGTGTTCCACAACAGGATGTGAACTCTTATGTGGTTTGCTGAGACGGCCAGTGAAAAAGCAGACCTGGCAAAGGTCAAAATTCAGGCACTTCAGACAGCGATACCTGTGAAAGTAAACAAAAGGATTAAGTTACTTCCTTGCAACTGAGAACTTGATGTCAGTGAGCTTGACTACCAGAAATTCATGTCCCTGCATTCTGAAATGCAGAGAAGCACCTAAGTTAGAATAAAGATTTTCACCAGCATTTTCTGAATAGCAAGAATTATTTTGTTCACATGACAATGGAATAATCTCCAGAATCCAGTCATGATTTTTGGTATTATTAAATAGCTGCAATGAATTTCAGTCCAAAAAAATCACCACAGTTGTTCCAGTATCATTTTTGAAAATGCAGTGACATCTTCACATGTTTCTTTTAGCTTACCTCTATCTGCTGTTCTCACTGAACTGTAATGTAACTTCACAAAAATTCAAAAAAAAAATAAACACAAACCCTCTAAACTTACTGTTAGTGAGAAGACAGTAACAGTAAAATGCTGTTCTATGCATTCTGGTCCAAGGTAATTTCTATTTTTTAATCAGGAGGTGATTACTGAGATGAATAAGGTTGTAAGATGGCTAACTGAACTAGACAGTTAATATGCCCAACTGATTATGGGAAAAAGAACTATAAAATGAGATACATAAGCTCAATTTGTGGTTTTACCACTGATCTGCAAGTTTACTTTCCATAAGTGTCCATAATAACGCCTGTGCCAGTGAAATAAAGTGAAACAGGATGGAAGCCTGAGTCAAGCTGGAGCCTGGGATAGCCCTCACTTTCCCACATCTGATTTGTTATGTTCAATGTCTATTGCTTAACATAGTAGTTTAAGCCTGCAGAGTATGCAAACACAATAGCAAGAACTTTCTATATGGATACTATAGATTACAGTAGTTACTGACATACCTGAGGCCTGTAATGGGGAATGTCTTGCAGACTCTACATCTAACATGGTGAGAAACCCTTTCTGTGACTGATAATCTGTAACATGTAGGGAGCCATTGCAGAAGAGCAGGTCCTGATCTCAGCCAAGACAGGAATTTTTCTTCAACAATTCCTGAATTCAGAACCTGGAAAAAATACACATCTTGAGTTCAGCCATTTACTTGAAAAGAACTAGTGTCTCATCTACAATTGTTAATATAAGTTCATACACTGGACTCTACTAGCAGGGATTTTTTCACTCATATAAAATACTCTGGGTTTAAAAGGTTTAGAATAAATGTAAGTCTTCGGCTGTATCTTATTGAGCATCTTTTCCATAGATATCACTCCACTATATTGTGAAAATGACAAACAGCCCTGCTTCTTAAAAGTATATACTGGTATATGTCATATGGTGAGGCACTTCCAATCTTAATTTATCATCAACAATCAAAGTAATTTCCCAGGCCATCTGAATTTCACTCACCCCCTGGAAACAGTTGTGAGTAGTAATTTCCACACAAGACAAAGTGCAGCCTTCTCCTACAATGGCTGGGATCTGCATTGAGAAGAAAGGCTTAGAAGCACCTCAATAAAAAACAGATCTTCCCATCATGCTCAACTGAGATGGTGACAGCACACAGGTGGCGAAGAGCCTATAGAAATTCCATTTGACATACTCTCCTCAAGAAAAGCTGTTCAGATTCATACCATCAGTGCACAGTTTCAGAGTTCAACAGGTGTCAGAATTATTTGCATCCAACTCACTTATTCTAATGGATCAACATACTACGTTGCTACATTAGAATACTGAAAGACAGTAGGTTTGAACCTCGGGAGTCATTTTAAGACCCCATTTTTAGCACCAGTTCAGCTGGAAATACTTGCATGCTAAGGCATTATTCTGCAACTGCAAGCTATTCTAGTGAGTGCAAGCATCTGAAGATAGAAATTGCTTTAGCAACGGCTGCATGCAGCTGTTCCCAGAACCTTTAAGCTCAGGCAAAATGAATACACAGATACCGATGTCAGACATTATTTAGACTAAGAAATAGCTAGAGAATTTGATTATTTTGCCTACTTTGCATGATAGATCCCTAAGTCCACACGGTGCCCTGCTGACATCAGTCCCATAATATAATCAAACATAAGAAGTATCAATGATACATGTTCTTCTTTCGGATTAGAATTCCTCCTGTGAGACTTGTTACCTAAAAGCACTGCAGCAACATTACCTGATTCAAGTCTGTTAGCAGGCTTCTCAGAGCACTACGGGTGATCAAGGCCTTCTTCCCACCAGGAACAGCATAAAACTCAAAGAAAGCTGGAAACAACCAGAGAAAGGAAACTAGAATCCTAACAGGGCTTGAGGAATCTTCTAGTTACTTATTCTCAAAACATCTGCATGATTATTACAAAGTATCAAGTAAACCTCTGAAAACAACTCTCCTTTAATTGTCAAATCTAGCAAGCACTCAGTGACTGCTGACTATACTTACCCCAACAGGGAAAAGAGAAAGTGGAGAATAGCAAATTAAGAATGAAATTAAAGCAATCTCTTATTCTTAAAAGTTAAGACTGGAAGGATGGAGGAAACACGAAGCTCATTTTCATGGCTGTAAGTAGCATAGTTAAATATATCCTGTTCAAATTGTGAATTGTCAATTCCAAGTAACTTGAAAGAAAATGCATAGTAAGCAATGGGAGAGTATGAAGCCAATATGCCTCTTGCAGTTCATTTGTTCTCCATTTTGAGCATTTAATTCAGGTGGAAGCCTTTGTGCTGCTCCATGCACTGGGTTAACTTTACCTTTTATACTTCTTTAAGCATTTCTTGTCTAATATTTAAAAGATCCCTAAGGACTTCCTGGACCAAATATATGCATTTGTTTTTGGCTCTAATGAAATTTAAAACAAAGGGTTTCTGTTCTTTTCTGCTAGGCAAACAGAACTTGGCCTTCATTACCGAGCTTTGACCATTTTGCAGAGATGAATATGAACACTGATGAGAAAGTACTTTTCTGCATCAGCCTTTTCCTATAACTTAATTTACTTTCTGCATCAGATTTATAATCTTTTAAAGTAAAAAAATAAACAAACAAAAAAAAAATCCAACTTGAGTATTTTCTCAAGATTCAGTATTTTACACAGTATATAAAGCTGTACATTTCCCACCTCTGTATTTAGCAAGTAGAGTGTCTCCTGAAAGGGCAATTAGGGCAGCTGCAGCAGATCTAGTTTTGATATAACCTGTTCCAGAGCTAGAAAAATAAAATCAATTACATTACATACACCAAGAACACAAAACCTGGAACCTCTAAAGAAAAAAAAATAGCTATGCTGTAAGATAACTTCAACATTCATATTCTTTTGTATGTACACAGCAGATGTAGCACTGCAGTGATATTTCATGTCTAGGACTCTTTGTGACTGAACGTGACTACAACATTCAAGATACCATTCAATCTTAAAACAAAAATACAATATCTCCTTAAAATCTCACATTCCAATTAAAACATAATTTTATTCTTATAATACTCATTCTAAAAGTAATTAATTAATTAATCATCCTCTTTACTTGCAGAAGGCCTTTCCAAGTATGGATGAGAAAGCAGGAGTACAATCTGTTTTTTCTACTTTATCATCAGGTAACCTCACTGCAGCCCCAGACATACCCCTGCACTTACCTCTTGGATTAACTTCCTTTAATTTCACTGCAATTCAAATAGAACATGCATAGAATATTCACCACATTGCTGTTTACTGAAACTTACAAGAACATTTTTGTGACAATTATTTTCAAATCTCATGAAGCATACAACCAAAAAACCTTTATAAAAGTTTATGTAAGCATGCAATTAAACAACCACAGAGACATGGCAGAGCACTCGTCTGTTCTTGCCTTGAATTACTTTCAATTGGCAATGGAAAGCAGAGAACAGCAAAGAGAAAACATGTTTTGAAGAAAATTACAAAATGCATTTTCTATCCTATTTATGCAGCTTGTGGAAACAGATTTATAAAAAGATATTACAGCATGAAGAAAGTATTATACCATCCTTGCAAAACAGGAAAAAAAGACCAAAATAGTCCTGTTTAGGAGATTCTTCTAAATGGTTTTCCTAAGGTGATACTTACAGCAAGAAAATTACAAAATAAACTTGATGTTTTTAGCTCTGATTTGAAATACATCTATTTATTCTTAGACTTTATTGATGTTGGAAGTACAAAAAATTAATAACATGGGGTCTTAAATGGTAATAATTTAATTCAACACGGAATCTTGTAGAATATCTATATCTTACATTCTCAGTAAAAAGCTTTGCTCTGATGAAAGAGGGAACTAATTTCATCTGTGGTGAGTAAACTCAACAATTAACTAAGCCTTTTATTTTAAATCTGATACAGTAATGAACCAATCCTAAGATTAATTTAGGTCTGATATCCGGAAAAACTTCTTTACAGAAAGGGTTGTTAAGCACTGGAATAGGCTCCCCAGGGAGGTGGTTGAGAAACCATCCCTGAATGTGTTTAAAAACCATTTGGATGTGGTGCTCAGGGACATGATTTAGTGGAAGGTTATTAAAGTTAGGGTAGTATGGTTAGGTTCTGGTTGGACTTGATGATCCTGAAGGTCTTTTCCAACCTGAGCAATTCTATGATTCTAATGAATTAATCCATATTGTTTGTGAATAAGCTGGAGAAAAATGAATAATGAGAAATGGTTGGTAAAGTCTTTACCTGTGCATATACAAAGGCAAATATGGATTTTTATTCAGAAGTGTACCCTGGCTGTCAAGTGAGTGAGTCTCTCTTTGTACACTGATGTTCACAGAAGGAGCTGGTATAGGCAGGCAGACACCCGGACTTTTTGGAATTATCTTAGTACTGTTTCTCTTCTAATGTTTTGTGCCCCACCTTCCTGTATCTTCAATACACTGTGCACAACTTAAAGAAAATACTATAATCATGGTAGAGTTTAATACAGAAGTGACATAAGAGTGGTAGAAATAGAATTGATCTAGCAGTACTTTGTGATGGATTTATATTTGTGCTCTCTCTCACCTGTCATACATGGCTTCTAGCAGGCTCAATGTGAATTCAGCAGCTCTTGGATCTACCTGGCCTGGCTTTTCTAACCTTGCTCTTTCAAACAGCTCCTTCAGCATTCCAAAGAGCCGTTGCACTTTCAGAGAAATCTCCTTTTCTCTCTGCCTCTGCTCACTTGATACAATGTGCTGAATCAGAGAAACGTTGATCAAATCCACTGTGGGAAAACAAAAGAAGAAACAAATGAGGATTCCTGCTTTCTCTTGAGTGGAAGCTGGACTTCTCTTTTTTAATGAGAAGTACCTACTTCAAGTAAGTCTAGACAATTAAGTCTAACACAGCATGTGACTCAAAAAAAGAAATAAACAGGGAAAGGTCTCGCTGGGTTTAGGGATACAGCACAGCTTGTGAGGCTGTAAGAGTAGAACAGCTCAACTAAAATTTTCTGGAGGTAATTTTGAAATAGTTAGGAGGAGAAGGAAAATAACATAATGAACTGCATGCAAATTATAAATGAAAACAGCACAGTGACTGCAACTAAATTGTAGAGCTACATTTCATTATATATGTAGAAAGAGACTAAGAATTTATGCACCATTTTGTATTTCAAAATTAAGTTCCATTAGGACTATGGAATCAATGTTTGGAGTGGGGTTTCTTCTCATTCCAGATACAAAGAGAAATAAGATACTTTGTCCAAGAAAGTTGCTAATATGCTATACTATAAAATGTATCACAACTAATACCCAGTGGGAAGAATGAGCTATGGCTGCTTAAAGGACACATCCAGTACAACGGAAGCACGATTAATTAGAATCAATAATGAATGATTGGAGTATATGCATGTATTCATCTCTCATCACTCTCAAAACAATAAGGCTGCTGAAGAAGGAGACAAGACCCTAGAATATGTCACCAATTGTCTTTCCAGTGAAGACTGAAAGTATCAGTGTGAGACAATGGTGAAGCTCCATCTGTGTGCAATTCTGGTCACCAGTATTAAATGAAGAGGGTAAGTGGAGTAGTTTCTATGAATGCTGTGGCAACATGGAGGTCTAAGCAATAGAGCTAATGAAAACCAGTGCCTCTGTGAGTTAGTACCTCCATGCTGTGACACAGCACCAGGCAGATTTAGCATGCCAGGGCTGAAATCCAGCCAAATATGTTCACAGAGTGTACTCAAATACACGTGGCCACAACCACAAACTAGACATCTTTTGACATTGCCCTAAACATTTGACTTGTAATAACTACATTTTCAGCAACAGATCGTTAACACTGGAAAATTCAAGATTTCCATGTATTCTACCTCAATACAGAATTTAGATCCAGTTATCTCAAAGCAAGTTAGGTGCCCCTGGCTTTGTTCCATTTGCTTGTGCAGAATTATTACTTCAAATGCAGGGAGAATGAGTGCTAGGCTGGGGTTTTCTACCTGTCATATTTTGGTTTGTTCTCATTAATACTTACAACATTTCTCATTAATACTTGTAACATTATAATATGTGCACATTATAATATTTATAATGTTGTAGTATAGTAATTCTCATTAATGCTTCTAGTGCCTGTATACACATTTCTGATTATCTATGATTACTTCCAATAATTCAACTCCTACAGATAATGTATAGATAAAGATTCATTAATTGCCAGTGATGTCTATATAACAATGTAGATAGAAATAGCACCTTAGTTCTCTCATGCATTTAGAATTTACTAATATACTCCAATGTATATTCAAATAGGGAGAAGACTGATACAAAGAACTATCTAGCTCTTAAGCATTTATAATGCACTCTGAATTTTTCAGGTGGAAAATGAGAGAGGAAAGTAGTGTAATAACTCATGGTGACAGCAGCACAGAATTTTTACACATTCCTCTTCTTGTAAAAGCACATAATTTTCTTCATCTACTAACACTGGCACAGACTTTGTAGTGAGCGTAGTTTTAGGGCTGTTCTGTAGACGGAGCTCTGAATGTCACTGAAAGCCTCTGAAAAAAAATAATAGAGTAGATAATTAAAAAACCAAACCAAAACACAAAAAAAACCAAACCAAACCAAACCAAAACCAAAAACTGAACCTAATTTTGTCTTGGTCAAAACCCACAACACTTTTTTCAAGGAAAATTCTGACAAATTTTGATAAAAATGAAAGTACTTTTTATTTTTCCCATAGCTTTGTAAGGAAAATAGTCTTACTGCCAGTGGCATGATGAGTTGGAAAAACTGTATTTAACAGACAAAGCACATCTGCTTCTTCAGGAATTAAGTCTGAAAAACGGATATGCAGTACATGTACTTTTAGGTAAGATCATACTGAAACAGTACTTCTAGGCAAAACACATTCTTGATCAGAATAGAGATGCTTTTCTACATGGAACAGTTTGTCAGTCTGTACAGCAGAGTTATTGTTCTGGATGCCTTTTTTTTTTTTTCTAAGCATTAAACAAATTTTCTGCCAAGATCAACATCTGGAACTGTCTTATAAGCAGTTTAGCAGGGCAACTAGCTTTTGACATCTCTGCTTAGTAATTTCACTCAAGTTTCTCAACTAAATCCTATGCCCTTACATTATTTCAGGTCATCCATTTCACATCACTAAAGCATGATTTTCTGTGTGGAAAGTAAGGGTTTCAGAACTTGACTTACACCTGTTACTTTACACATATTTAGAGCTGCACGACAAAAAAAGAAAAAAAAAAAAAGAAAAGGTCTTGATCACAATAGCATAAGCAACAAATAATATGCATAACCAGGCAGGCAGAAATAATTCATTTTACTCTCTATCTGTTTAGTATGGAAATGGGCCAATCTGTGTGCAATGGTTCCACACAAATGTTGCAGACTAATGTTAATAGTCAGCAAATTATGGGCTCTGCTGGTTCCCAGAAGTAGGAGATAGAAATAAGCCCTATCTGCCATACCATCTGTCTACTCCTGCTCTTGTCACATTATGTTTCATGGTACTGTTTCAAGATCTAGAGTAGCATGTCATACAGTGTGAAAAATGAGTTTTTACTTCCATGCAGTATCAGCTCTCTTTCTTAGTAATGTGATCCAAAGGTTTTTTGAAAGAAATACTGATTCCCAGAGTTTTCAGTGGACTATTCAGTAAGTCCCAAATGTTTATTTTCTTACTTAGAAACATTAGAAACATACATAATCCATCTTAAATGCTTTCCACATGCAAGATGGCTTTCTAAATAGGGAGAATCTGTTTTAACAGCCATTTGCTATAAACTTGTTTTCACTATATCTGTTGTTCAAATTCATTCTGGTAGGCAATATCTAGTATCATAGTAGGGCATTTTGTGTCAGTCAAGCAATAGTTCAGAATTAACTTGCATGAGCATACAAATCAACAGTAAAAATAAATAAATACATAAAAATTTATGTATATATAAAATATATCAGGCTAATTATTTATGAGAGACTACTTGGCAGAACAATTAAACGCATTTCTCATAGGGATGGAACTTTCCCCTTGGGCAGAAAACCAGCATGCAATCATTGTGCAGAGAGTCAAATTTTAACTCAAGACCCGTAAATGCCTTTTGTTGAGATGCTGACAAAAGAATTCCTGCATGTACAGGACATCTGCAGCTGGTTACTCTTAGTTTTGTATTGTGCACTACTGGCTGCGTAGCAGGTGAAATATCACCTACAATTTTATACTTAAAATGGGAGTGTATAGACATCCTTCATGCCTATTCTAGAACATGTGAAAAAAGATTTATATTGTAAATTCAGAAACATAACCCTTGCATGCTTGATCATTCCATGAATCAAGGTGGTAATGGCAGGGAAGGTGCCATGACAGATCTAAAAGAAGGCATGGCAAAACAGCTGTGTAATTTGTCAATTAAGTTTTGTAGCACAGAGATTCTGAGAATTGTGTGACTTCATTACAATTCAGTAGTTTCCTTGTAAACAGATACAGAAACATCTTTCGAGAAAAGTTGGTAACAAATGAGAAAAATCCTTACCCTGCAAGTCTGAATTCATTTTAAGTGGGCAGATGGCATTAGACATTCTATAATGAAACAAATCAAAGTGCAAAATCACATTATTGAGGCATATTGAACCATCCCAATCAAACCTAACAATCTGAAAAAATTACTAAATGCATTTCATAGATGAAGTTAAACAGAATTATATAAAACAACATAGTAGATTCGGTGTCAGGTGTGGAGAAACACCAGAAATTTGCATGATCTCTGCCTGGGATAAAGTAGGGGCAACCGTATTAACTGCAAAACTGCATGAAGGAGAAAACTGTTCCCAAAGCAGTTGAAGAACAGGAAATGAGATCTTTAACTATTCAGGAGTCCAGCATTTACATAAGAGTACCACATAGTCCATACTGTATGATTTCAAGATAGCTACAGTATACCTTTACACCAGACTGCTCTCAAAATTCAGTGATTGTAATTGCTTGCAAGTCTATATTCTAAAATTTTCAAACCAAAGTGTTCAGGTTAGCTGACAGTATTCCTTCTTTGACCTCAGAAGGAAATGAAAAAGGAAGCTTAAGCATGAATCTGCTTCCAAACATATCCCTGAATGCAAAAGTAGTTGTGTCACTGATGATAACAGAAACAAATTCTCCTGTCAGAACTTATGTCTTTAACACTTTAAACTACGTTATATTTTTAAACATAATAATATAAATTTGAATTTGGTATAGGAGCTATCTGTCAGCTAATGTTATATTTGAAAAACACTAGGTGTAATTTAACAGGTCTAAGTTACCAAAGATACTAAAGGCTGTATACGCACACACACACATTTATTTATTTATATAGATTACAGTAGAAAAGAAATGGAAATTCAGTAGAAATAAAAATTAAATTGAAAATATCTGAAGACTAAACAATAAATTCGGTATTAAAACAAAACTTACCCAAGCTTTCACTGCTTGACATTTCTTGACATTTTTGCAGTGAGTCACTGATTATTTACCAGAAGCATGATAGAATATTGGCCAATTATGAAGCATAAAAATTCATTTATCTATGATTATTATATTTATTGTAAATAAATTGTTCAGCATTGTAATTGGTAAAAGTTGCAACTTTGTGTTTCAGACTCTAAATAACCTATAAATATTTAAAATAATGGGATTCAGACTTGCTTTTATTACTTCCTCATTACAGAGTACAATGCCTCCATTTTTATTGAAGTTCCTCTTTGAAAGAAACACACTGCTCCTTTTTCAGCATCACTCTGTTTTCTTCCCTTAGCAAGATTTACAGCTTGGATTCAACCTTGAGTTTTGCAAGATTGCAGTTCTGCCCAACATTTACATAGGCATGCAATTTTGCTTATGCAATTACTCCTAAACAGGCGCAGCATTATATATGTCCACATACTTTGACAGAAAAATCAATTTATAGAAATCACTGAAATCAGAAGATCCTAAGCAGTGAATTAAATACAAGCCACATGTAGCAACTTAAACTCTACATGTTTGGTAAATGACAGATGTACAAAAACAGCACTTGCCTCTTTTTTCTTCCTTTTGTCTCTCTACCAAAGGTATGTAAAATAAAACAAGATGAATATAAAAATGCACAAGCTAAACTCACCTATGTTAGAATTCAGCTTACTCTAATAAGAGCAGCTCCATTGGCTTCACTGAGTTTAACAGTGTGCATAATATATTAGCACTTGATACTTAGGTAGGATAACGAGCTCTCCATGCAGTGAAATGCTTACCCTATAAATTACTCATGTGGATAAATACATTATACATCTGAACTGTGGTCCTCAAGGAAGTATCAAAGTTATGTACCTGCTTAAGTGTTTTACTCAACTAGTGGTCATGATGCAACATCGTAATGTCAGACAGGCCAGCTCCTTGCAGTAGGACTGTTGAGCTGAAAGGAGTGGGTTCTACTCCACTGTTAGCATATCTACCTCATAATGAATACAATATGAAGGAAAAAGATCGTCCATCTACTAAAACATCACACCTGAATTAATAATGGTCACTAATAACTATTTCAACCAGTGTTTTTGGATGTATGTACCCTTTACTAATAGTAAGAGCAATTCCACAAAACAAAAAAGAATTATAAAACTAGTTACAAATGTACAGAAAGAAGTTCTATAATTATACATTCTAATCCCATTAACCCAACTATTGTAAAGTGCAGAACAACAGTAGCCTTATTCCGGTACCTTTGTGTAAAGTGCAAGAAAAGTAATATGCTTTAACCACCTCCATGTATTTTGTATGTCTATACAAATTCTCAGAATATGTTGTTTAGCAAATAAAACGCATTTTTAAACGTAATGCACAAGTAAGTTAAAATACAGGAAAAGACAAATCAGATCAAGTAAAGCAGAAATCTCTCAACAGATCAATTGACTTGCTCACAGAAGCCTTTCTTCTTTTGAAATGAGTCAGACAATGTATGAGCAACATTTTACATATGTATAAAATAAAGTACAATTACTTCTGTTTCCTTAAAAGGGTGAAAACATTCCATGTTGTGTTCAAAGCCTGAAATTACCGTCTCCTTGTAAATAGAGTAACAGCGCTTACCTTTATCTCAGCTAGCTGCTAAGAGCCCATAGGTCAGAAAACACCTTCAGAGAAGTCCAGTAGTTTTGTAGCACTTAGAAGTTGACTTCAAGACATAGTTCTAAAGGTTTTGCTTTTAAATGAATGCTGTTCTCAACAAATGCCTAGCAACAGCTCAGATCAAAGCATCAGGTAATTGTCTAAGCAGTCAAAACAGAAAACACTAATTAATTAGTAATAAATATCTTCAATAATTCAAGATAAAGCTTCTTTGATCTTTGTTTCAAAGCCAATTTTTCTTATCATCGGAATGCAATGTTTTTCAACTGAGGGGTCTTTGCGAAGCATCTCCCAGTTGCTGAGAAACAGTGTTGCTATAGAGAGGAAAAAAAAGGTGGAAGCTGGAACACTAAGGCAGTAAAAGGGCTGTAACAGTTGGTGCAACAACAAAGAGGAAAAAATAGTAAGCTCTAGTGTTAATGTCCTACAATAAGGAATGTTCCAATTACACAGGAAGCTTACACTCTCTTCAGCAGATCGAAATATGGAGAATATATATAACATTTTTTAGATATATCCATTTATCTTAAAGGCAATTTTCACGTTTCTCACTGTGGAACACATTTCTCAATATAGAATTCATCAAAGCTATGAATTCCCTGCATACAGAGCCCCAGCAGTAACTTCTGAGAAAACATGCACAAGGAATTACTTACTACTTATAGAAAACCCACATTTGTCAATATATGACTAGGTCTAACACGATACAATCAACTTTGAATATATTATCATATTTTACCTTTCTTATTATTTTTATTCTTTCATACAGACCCAAGAAAAGGACAAGAAACTTCAGTTTCCATTCTGTTATGTTTCCCTGACTAAAGATCTGAATTTCCTTGCAGGCCACTAATTAATTACTGCAAATTAGTTCATAACTATTAATTAGAATAATTTTGGATATAAGAGACATCCAAGACATTGTTTTCTCATTCTCCTCTAAAACACTGAGGTAAAATTCTTTATGGTTCACAGGCAGTAACTCAGAAGCCCAGTAAGTCTGCATAGAAACAAAACATTTCTGCAATATATTTCTCATTAACAGCTGTGTATTGTTTGTGCTTGAAATGCGCAGTTTGAACTGCTACCTCGATAGGAGGAGTAAAAGAATTCAAATATTAAAAAGACTATAAGATCATATTCCATATAGAAAAACATAAATTTAAACACATTTTACAGAAGTTCCTGACTTAGAATAAGAAACAAATCAAGCGCAGTTTGTAAAAACTACTGATAGCATCCTTCTCTCCTATAGTCTGCCAAGACACCCGGCTCCAGATTCTCCCACAGATTCAACCAATTTTCTATGCACACAGTTCTAGAAACTAATTCTCTAGAGAGCATTTCCACATGAAATTAATGATTCCTAGCCCTCTACTTCAAGCTTCTTACAACTCCTGCCTCTACAACTTCTAGGTGAACTTATCCATGAAGATGCTTGTACCAGTGAAACCTTGCTTCTCCCGTATATATTTTGTGTAAGAAACTACACTCTCGCTTCCATCTCTCCTGTGAAATCCAGGTTTCCCAAGCTCATTTTTCTATGAACTCCTCATTCACCAGCTAAGAACATAAACTCCTCTTGATTTCCTCGTGTAAGATGAAGGCTATCCCTGCTAAGAGTTTGAAGGTCCACTTGAACAGAAAAAATGTGTTATTCCAATTGCATGAGTTCCATTCAAGGAATAGAAAACTTTTTATTTTGCTTTTAACATTCACAACTGATAAAAAATTAGCAAGTACAATCATAGTTCATTTATCATAGTCCCCATCTTTTGAGATACTGAAG
Organism: Tetrao urogallus; assembly: GCF_951394365.1. NCBI lineage: Eukaryota > Metazoa > Chordata > Aves > Galliformes > Phasianidae > Tetrao > Tetrao urogallus. Next base: position 24,813,724 of record NC_136821.1, read on the forward strand.
ACATGAAAATTAAAGCAGTTCTTCAACAACCTGGTTTAGACAAGGAGCTAGTTAACGGTATGTCTGACTTGAAATGTATGAGCAGTCCCTATGAAACTAATGAAATAGAATAATAGAAATAAAAATGATCTTGTCACCAAGAAGATGCACGCAGTTAAGCTGTTGTGTTAAAAATCAATCTTGTCTAAGAATAAACATTCTCACATTGGAGATGTTTATCATAATCTACAATCACCATAAGAGGCGGGAATTTGGAATTATGTAACCACTGCTCTGTGAAGCGTTGCTGAAAGTCATACTAATATGAACATTTCAGACATGAAAGAGTTTTTTTTTCTAAACAGTTCATTCATCTGAAGAAGTTGGGCATAAATTAAATTCTAGACACATTAAATTGAGTGAATGTTTTTCTTTGGTCTCTAGATTAAGATTTACATTTATTCTTTTCTTGAGATATTTTCCACCGACTGATTTCCAAGATTTGGATGAAGCCAGCACAATAAAAGCTATGACAACACTTCACATTTCTTTCTAGTTTACTCTTTCGAACTATAGAAACATTGTTTTAGCATGGGAATTTTCACCATTTTCTCTTGAAGACAACTCTTGCTAAACTGAGCCAGTAGGACAAGCTTCCATCTCTGTAAAAACATAAAGCAAAAGCAGTACGTATTTTTGCTGATTTCCAAAAAGAGTTAAACTTGCAGGGAGATAAGCTTAGATAATTTTTGGCCCTTGATGCTAATGTCAGAAAAGTAAGAACTAAACTGTTAGTTGCCAGCAGTGGAGTGACTCACTTAGTATTTAAAACAGCTACAGGAACAGGGCTGCTCTAGAAAAGGAGTGCCACACAAGTAGACAGCAGAGAGGAGGACTCTCCTGTCTAACTGGGAATCATCTGTCTGGGTTAATCAAAATTACAATAACTAGAGGAATAAATAAATTCTGTATTTATCAGGAAAATCATCTTGTGTCTGTAGTTCTTTTCTGAGAAAAGAGCATGGATAACAGAAAGGCTGATGTGCTCACTAAGGGCTCTGTGCATCAGCCTCAAATAGCTGCCCCATTATTTACTCTGTCCCTTAATGCATTCGATCACAGGGTAGATAGATAACACATGCAAAGTGTAGGAACTGAAGTATTGGAAAGAATTCTAAAGGAAAAAGGGCAGTGGGATTCGGATGTAGAAAGAAATGGCTAGTACAAGAGGGAGAGCCTGGGAAAATGTATGCAAACGTTATGTTTGGGAACCTGATCATAAAGGCAATAAAAGTTATGTTGGAATGAAAAATAATCCAAACTATGCAATCTAGAAGGAATACATAAGGATAATACAAAAGGTCAGGGATAAGCACAGAAACATCTTATTTGCATAAAAGGACAAAAGGCACAAATGGGATATCAAAGGTAGAAGAGATACAAGAAAAAGAAATATTAAAAAAGAAAAAAAATGTACTGTAATCTGTTTTTATTTTGATTACTGAGATCAATGAGATCAATTATGCTTTCCTTTACACATTCTTAAGATGACTGACAGTTGAAAAGCAGCACCAAAGACATAGGAGAAATTATTCCCATTATTCTGCATGGGAAAAGTAGACCAGATTCAAGGGAGTTTTGCCAAAGCTGTACCTATGACAGACTTCTCACTGCTCCTAATCTTAGCAATGGATACTGTAGTTGTTCAATAGGTTTTTAGTTGAAACTTGTTGTATTATTGTGTATTGTAAAATTAATTAATGATAAAACTGGCATCTCATTAGTGAAGCAAAATGGGTAAATAATTTAAAATGTAGTGATCTTGAACAGATTTTTCACCTATTGTAATTGGAAGAAGTGACAGATGTGAGTGCTCATTACTGGCATCTGACATTGCCTTCTTTGTAGCAATAAAGAATCTCTTGGTTTTTTTTTAAAGTCTGCGCTCTTTGGGTGTCTCAATTTTTTCTCATTCTGGCTATCTTATAGATCACAAATATTAAATGAATTACAATAAGCAGAAAAATGAGGAGCTTGATTTCCAATTTGCTTTTTTTTTTTTCTCTGTTAGAAATTCAACTTTATTCCTGGAGGATAAAGAATAGTAAAGAATTGCCTCAAAAACCTTTAGTAGGTTATATGCTGAAAGTGCTTTTCCTGTAACAGTTACATAGTTTAAAAAGATGTTCTATTTAATAATAATCTAAAATAAAATATATTATATTCACTCTACGTTGGAAAAAAACCTAGTACTTTTATCCTAACTGTATTATTCATGCTCAGTTTTTATATTCATTATCTGTGAATGACATGAAAGAAATTTATAAAAATAAGGCATCTGCCATGCAGACTTCCTGCGGCATGTTCAGGATTTATCAGACAAGCACTTGCTATTTATGTTCCTCCTTGAACAATTTTATATTCAGTTTAAAGGAAAGGGGCATAAAATAAGAATTCATGACTTAAATTCTCACTTAAAACTTGGTGTTGTCTCTTATGGGGAAGAAAACCCACCTTGACACAAATCTTTTTTAGCAGTGATTTCATCAGCTCTGTAAGGATGCATTTCTTTTATTTCCTTTAGTGCAATGCGCTTTTCCTGAATAAAAAAAAAAAAAAAAGAACAGCTTTAATGCCCCCTACTTATGGTGCACTGAAGTGTCTCACACAAAATTAAAATATGTTCAAACAAAGATAATAGGCACATATAAACCACTGTGACTGAAGATGACAAATATTTTATTGATGGTAGGATGTGGAATTTGGGACCAGTCCTTTTTGTACTTTAATACTTAACCAAATTAAATTCTTTCTGTCTCACTAAATGACAAATAGCTAATGATGAAATTACTGCTTGCTGATTCTGTATTTACTGAAAAATCCCTTTTCATAATAATGTCTGGCCTTCATTCATCGAGTCACAGCCACGAGCTTCCCAAAAGACATGTTTCTTGGCACAGACCCACTCTGAGAACACAAAATTAAAATCAGCACCACAGAATGTAAAAGCTTTAAAGCTAACTTTTCAGTTTGTACAAAGCCTGCAGAATGTTGGAGTGCAAATTTTACATTTCCATACGTAAACTTATTTTATCGACTCCGTTTTGGGGAGCAGAACAATATTCTATTCATCTCAATACAAAAATACTACCTTATCTTTTTTAATACTGTTTTACACACATGAGCTCTAGTGCACAGTTTGCATATGCCTAACATCTGCAATAAGGGTCTCAGTAGCCCAAGTTACACTGCAATGTGCCCATAGGCAGCAGAATGGGCATCATACCATCAGATGCACAAAATCATTACCTGTATCAGATCATAGGATAAGCGTCCCAGAACTTCCCGTGTTTTTTCACTAATTTCTAATTCTGTTACAACTTCCCAGCTACCATTCTGGAACCTCACAGGCATAGAGAAGACAATCCCTTCAGGAATGCAAAACTGACCTGCAGAGAAGGAAAAACTGCCCAGACATATTATTTATGATTATAAACCACATGTTCAGCAATGTCAAGATTAAGCCCTACAAATTTGCAGAAGTTTGTAACCGTGCAAGATCTCAGTACAGAGACTGACTGCACAATTCAAAGACTAAAGGGCTTCCCTTTGACTGTAATTCTGAATTTTAGTTTGATGGACACATAACAATTTCACATTTTAAAAAGTGTAAATCCTTTCTTTCACACAAGGTTTAAATGGCTGTAGCGTAATACTCCGTTTATTGGCCCACATATTTTCACAAGAAGAGCATGCTTTTGTACCTTTAGCTCTAACAATTACAAAGATTCCACACACAAATCACATACATGAAAAAATCATTTAAAAGACTAAGTGACAATCTCCAACAAGATACTACCAACCTAAGAGACACTTTTAAGAAATGAATATCAAATCATGAGCTCAAGATAATTGTGACAATTGTGTAGATTTGCAGGCTATTATAGTGAAAAAAATTCTCAATTTCCAATGATACAATGATTTTTTCTTTATTACATTTCAGAAAAAAAGATCAATAAAAAATCACATTATAGAAATTGGGGAAGGCTACAAGGAAGCTATTAAAGATTACGTGAAGTAAAAGTAGACATACCTTCACTAAATATTCCCATAGAAACAATCTCTCCAGGAGGAGAACCATGAAACCAGTATCTTAGTGCAGTGGCTACTGCATGAGCAAGTAATATTCCTGCACAATGGCAGACACGGGAACTCTGTGCAGACATAAATTCTGAGTTGATCCATTTGCTGACAACAAAAAGAAGGGTGGGAGGGAAGCCCTGAGATGACTATAGGAAGAATAGAACAACAGAACTAAAATTAAGTGAAGATAACAGTTACAGTTTATTCAGGCTTTGCTGAGGGCAAAGCACTTGAAGGCAGAAAATAAGGTCTAGTAAAAAACGGCTGAAGAGATGACAACAAGGATTATTTGTCTGTGAAAGGTCATTTACTCAAGTTATGACCTCTATTATAATTACTATTTATATCTGTTATTGTCTTACGTAAGAATCCAGCCATGCACCACAATCCCTGCTTGGCACAGTACCAGTAAAGAACAAAAGAAATATCTGCTACCCTGTAAATGCTGGAGGGCTTACACCAGAGTGGGAGCCCTGCAAATCCAGGCCTGAGTACTTGTAACATCAGCTGTCCTCTCACTCCAAACATCCTTTCTCTGCTATTTCTCTTTTCTCTAGAAGCTATTTAGATGTCATGCATCCTTCTAACACACATTAACTAATCTTATGGGAAATTGACAACATCAGTTCCCTCAGGCCATAAATTCAATGTAATTCAGATACAAGATGCAGACACATGCTTAGCGTTGTTTCAAAGTCTTTTCATGCATACCAGACATCCCATTCACTATCCGGCTTTTCAGTATTTCTTGAAGCCTCCTATGTAGGAATATATAGTTCTAAACAAAGTTGGCAGAGGAATCAGACCTATGTATAGGAGGAGGAACTACTCAACTTCTTTTGCAAACTTAGTACTTCAGCTCAAGTTTTCCTTTATGTACAGTGCTAGTCAAAGACAAATCTTGAAAACAATCGTATTTCTTGATGTTCATTAAAAAGTTCAGATAAACTCAGATGTAAAGAAGTTATTTAATTTTACTTTAAAAAACAAATCTGTCCTGCACATACCTATCGTAAATCAAATTCAACAAAGGACGTGAAAACTTAGCTGGGCCCCAAACAGCACTGTCACATCTGTAAAGCTTTGCATGTGACAAATCAATGTAGATACAGCCAGAAATGTTGCCCCAAACAATCACATCTTTAACACCTGCAACAGAGGAAAATATACAGATTAACAAGGAGAAAGACAAATATTTTCACAGTATCGGTTGACCTGGATGAATTCTGGAAGTCCACTTGAAAATAAACTATTTTTCATTTCAGTGTCCTGCCTTAAATAGCAAAAATGTTTTCATCTGAAAATTGCATCAAAGTTCTCCATAACATAATATGAAACCTCATCATAATCAGTAATGGGACTTTAATTAATATCATGTTATTACATAAAATAAACAAAAGTTAGTAAATATTTTTGTGTTAGAAAACAAAACAAATCGTGTTACAAATATAGAACAACCTTCCATTTAAAGTTCTGTACAAGCAAATACAGACTGTTCAAAAGAAATCTATTAAAAATATTTCAAAAATGTTATAGCTTTGGTACAAAATGAATTTCTGAAATAAACTGTTGATAGACAATTCTGCCTGCTAACTTCTTTTTCTATATTATCAGGCTCCCAAATGTCACTGTCGTTGACTACCAGTTCCTTCCATTGCAGCGCTTGAGAGGATCTTGATGCTGAACAGACTGTTGGAACACAGCCCTGCTGTGCTGTCCAGAACTCTGTGAATACGACCAAGTTACGACAACTAATCTGAGAAAGAAAACCAATTAACCCAGAAATAATGCTATAGCACAAATTTCCCTCGCTCTTGTTATCGACACAGAAGCATGCTGTCATGTTTATTCACAGCTAGTTTGTGTCTCTCCAAAATAACATGCTGCTCGGTATAAATGTGATTGCAAGTTCTAGATCCTCATCTGCCACATGGCTCAATCCAGCTTAGTATATTCCAACATAGTAGAGACACAAGACTAGACAGGCAATGCACAAGAGTTGGCAAGAAAAGTAATTTTTATGGGATCAGGCAGAGATTCAGATAGCAGTAAGCAAACAGTAGCAGCTGCTAGTCACACCCTGGCATTCTGTACAGCTGTGCAATTCAATGGGTGCACTGCTGCGCTTGCATTTCTGCACGTACATCAACTGTACTGTTCTATGAAGTATGTGCTCTCAACATGTCTATCCACTGGATTCCCCAGATGCTCCCAGAACACACAAATACTCACCTGCTGTACTCATATTCAGCTTCCTGGCTAGCATGGCTTTAGATGCACTTTCCCAGGATGTTGCAACAGCAATGACATTTTCAGGCTTAATGGATGGGCCGTACGTGATAATCATCATTGCCTTAAGGTTTACAAAGCTTTTTCCCGTAGAAATTATTCTGACTCCATTCTTGGCATTCTTCTCAATCAGGGGAGCATACACTTGACAGATCTCACTCACTGTTCTAATGCAGTCCTCAAGGGTCCGGGTGTCTCTTTCTAAAACAATATCATCAAGAACAACGATAACATCAGCTTGAAGAAAAGCCTTATCTGTCTCAGTGTGCCCTGAAATACCACGGAGAAGTGGGAATGCCATGTCTTCAACTTCCATTACAACACCAGAAAGACATTCCTTAAACTGGACAGCATCAAGCAAATGGATGCTGATTTCCGTGGTCATTCCAAACACATCACCACTTGCCAGCAGAGGGATAAGCTGATAGCAGGTTGGAGCTGATGCACTGACAAAAGAAGGATACGGACAAATTATAGTTAACCACTGTACACTGCTTGTACAGAAGTGTTACATCAGTAAGCACAAAGATCTTGTCTTTGCATTTGATTATGTTTAAAAAGATAACTAGCTTGGATCCCTTATTGCGCTCCCATTTTAACATCTTAAAATTAAAAATTTGGGATGTTCTTTCATTTAAAGGTTTTTCATCCTATGCATTTCAAGTGATGTTGTCATTTAAAAATGTCACTGAAGAACTATGATTTTAAACTTTTTTTTTTTTTTTTTTTTTTTTTTTTTTTAAGGTATCTCTTGGATATTTTTGATGGGACTATGGGAAATACATACATTTCCATAGCTAGAACTGCAAAAGACTATTTAAATATTTCAAAAAATATTTAATGTAAAATATTTGCACTACAGCTTATTTTGTAAATAATTGCTTTTCCACAAGGTGCTCGAGGGGGCTCACTGACACCTGTTCACATCAGCCACTTACACTGGAACAAAATGCAACTAAAATAGAAATACTTTTCAATTCATACATTGAATGCTCATAGTGAGGGATGCAGGATCTAATTCAAATCAGCAAATTACATGGATTCATGTATAACCTCGGCTGGTTATATCTCACGTGATAAGAAAAACTGTATTCTTCTGCAACTGAGTGAAAATTATACTCTTTTTACTACTCTAACCTGGTGATCCAGATCTGCAAAGGGTTGATAAGACTTCTAATCTCTTCCTGCTCTTTTTCAGATTCTATGTGTGCTTGCAGGTTCTCCTCGGCAATCTCTAACATTTCCTCAGTCAGCATCATTGAGGTGATGCCGTAATAGTTCTAAGAACAAAAACAGATGTTCTCTAATCAAATGACAGCTCAAACACAGCAAGGGAACACTGGAAAAGATAGCTTTATTTTACGTTTGAAGGAGGAATAAAAATCAGCAATGCTGTAAGAAGATGTAAATGATGGGCTTACTGTATTAAGAGTTGCTCATTACCTGAGCGTGTTCCAGAAATTCATTAAGTCCTCCCAGAAGCAGACCCTTGCCTCCACGGTCCAACAGTTCTCTCCAAATGATTGGAGACCATTTGTGCTCCCATCCATTCATTTCACAAACATCATGAAGCCACTGCTAATGCAAACATCACCCCAGAAGGTTTTAATATTTGTTCACATGTTAACACTAATATGCTACAGCTATAAACATTATTCCCTCTCAATACATAATTACCAAGCATTTAAAACTTATCCATGTAACAGTGCGCAAAAAAAGGCAGACTGACACAAAGTTACACTGACATGCACAGCAAGTTACACAGACATACTACAATATTCCAGCAACAGAGCAAAATAAGCAACTTCTTAGTAATTTCCACCTGGTTTTACTGCTGTAATTCTGCTCTGTTCTCTTAGTGATACTGAACACAGAAATGTTGCAAATCAACAAGGAATCTCAGGATTCCTTAAGAAAGTAAGAAGGTAACCTCTGTGGGAGGTAAGTAGGCTGCAGAGGTTAACTGCTATTCACTTTACTATTTGAGTTACTTGGCTGAGGTGTCACGCAAAGTATAATGGGTAAAAACATCACAGTACCATCTATCTTGTTAAGTAATACTGCATTTTTTTTCCCAGTTTTTTATAGGGACCACACTGCAGATGCAGCAATATGTAAAATTGGCTTCAAGTAGAAAGAACAATTGGGCATACAGCAAAGTACTCCATTGAGTACAGGAGAAGCCTGTCCGTACTATAACTATCCGTACTTCCTATCAACTAAACAGTTTCACACGGCTCTCACCCTATGCCCCTATCCCCTGGTAAGACTGACAAGAACGCCAGACTCACAGCATCCAAACTTTCCCTCATGCTGGCACTCACAGCCAATGCTCTGCAGCACCTGTGCGCACCTACCCAGGCGCTAACGCGGGACAGCGAGACCCACTGGAGGTGAGCGCGCTCCTTGCCCGCGGAGTGCCGGGCCTTACGGCTGGATCTGCGCTCCTTACCTCCCACCTGTCGGGGTGCTGAACCACCTTGTGCACGCTGAAGGCCGGCAGGTTAGCCTGGAGGTAGTCGGCCAGGAGCTCGGCTCTGGCGTACTGCGGGCAGCCTGCCCTACCTGTGGGAGCAGCAACGGCACGGCTAAGGGAAGGCTCCGTGATACCAGCGAGTCAAACGCTCTTTGAATTGCTCCCGGTTGGCACAGAGCCTGCGTGACCGGTATCACACGAGTTCCTCTGGGAACTTTCTGAAGCGTCAGGGCAAGCAAATTACCAGCAAAGAAAGGGTAATTTCAGAGGCCAAACTCCTGCTCAGTTCAGCAAGAGTGTTTCGGCCAACGCCTAAGCGGTGCTTCACCGGACGAGCGAAGGGGAGCATAGCAGAGAGAGAAGCTTCCCGGTGGAGTGAGGGTGACAGAGCTGACTCGAAAGCGGCGGCGGCGGCGTGACGGACAGACGCCACGCTCAAGAGAGAGCGAAGGCGCGAAAGGCGGCAGAGCCGGCTGAGAGGAGCAGCCGCCGCAGCCCCACAGCGCCCAACGGCCGCCTCACCCGCCAGCACCAGCTTGGCCATGCGCGCGCCGCTCCTAACGGTCGGTTTGCCGTCGCGCGGCAACGCGCCGCAACCGTTTGTCCCTCGGCTCGCGCCGTCCCTCTCGCGAGGCTCGCTCAGGGCGCGCGCGCGAAGGGCGGCTGGGTGTTATGGCGCCTTGGAGAACGAGGTAACCGCTCCTGGGCGGCGGAGCGCGGTCCTCTGCAGTCACGCGCGCGTGTCGCGAGCTCTGCAGAGCCGCCGCACAGCACCCGTCCGCGGGGAGCCGGCAGGGGGCCGTTCGGCCTGTGCGGCAGCGGGGCTTTGCACGGCGGCGTGGCCGCCCCGGGCAGGCTCTGCCGAGCAGGCAGCGAGCGGACCCGGAGCCCCGTCAGGGAGCGGGCCGGCCTGCGGGGCGGGCGGTGGGAGGAGGTTCTCTCTCCCGGCGAGGTGGCTTTGGTCGCAGCATCGATCGGAGGAAAAGGTGGCGCCCGGCGTGCGGGAAGCCCAATAAAATCCTCTGCAGATTCGTTCCCAGCTGCTGCTTTTACATGTTTTTCCATGGCAGTATTACTTAAGAGCCCGCAAATCTGTTGCATATCAGTTCCACTTGACTTATGTAAATGTCTTTATGTTCATTTTCCAGGCCGGTTTCCAATGGTAGGATTTCTTCAGATCCCTGATCTTGAGCGAGCGTTTCACATCCATGTGTGAGACGCTGACAAAAATAAATCCTAAGATGGGTTACCTGCTGAAGGCAGTCAGGTACTTGTACAGGTGCAGCCCCGGGCCCAGACCGTCAGCTCCTACAAGCGGGCGCGTTGTATGGAGCAGCAGGCATAGGGATCGCCTGGAGAATGTGAACTGCAGGAAGTTGTTTCTAAATACTTTTCCCTCTCTACATGGATCGCCTCTTCGATTTCTGTCTCAAAAAGCAGATGTTTTCAGCACAGGTGATGAAGCACAGCAGGAAAAGAGTAGAGAGGATGCAGTGAGCAAGCAGGCTCCGCAGAGCTCCTTGGAAATGGAGAAGTTGGACGGTGATGCACAGAGCTTCGGAGTGAAGGCAGTGCTGGATCAAAATGAACAGTTCTTTAACAGACTCCATAAGTGCGCCTGTCCTAGTGACGTACTGGACTTGGCCTCAGAGTCTGCTTTCTCCATCAAGCAGTTCACCAACTGTTTAACTACCATGTGGAAACTCTTGAGAAAGATGTCAGAAGACCAGCGGCGCTACGAGAAGCGGCTCATCTTTGAGCACCCGGCCTTCGTCAGGCTTTGTCAGCAGCTGCTGCAGCACTCCAGGAGGATGACACGGGGCGACCTGGTGTTCAGTCTGCACGCTGTGGTGAACCTCGGTGTTCCTCAGAACACTCTCTTAGTCCAGACTTTGTTGAGGGTGTGCCAAGTAAGTATCAAAATCCCTCACAGAAGTTTGGGCTGAAATATCAGGGTTGGTTTTTTGAGGCTGTACAGCATCAGAGGGGTTTGGGTTACGTCTCTGGTTTACTCTGATGTTCGGAGAAAACGGGGCTCCCTTAGTTAATCAGTATGCACATCTGGTTTCTTTCATTTTTCAAACCACTGCCTGATTTCACACGTAACTGAGAGAAGTCTGAAAAATCGTTACCCTTTTCAAATGAACTTGGAGACTGTGGAGGTCAGTGGAGACTTAAGCTTATGACCTGACTTCTAATGGGAAGACAGGATGACGGGTACAAAGTAAGAGATTTTCTTTTCGGAAATTTTTACTGGTCTGAGGTAATCTAGCACTGTGAAAACTCTTTAACAGGAGAAGCTCAATCAACTGGATAACCGCTGTATGTCAGTTTTGGCCACTACGTTAGCCAGGATGGATGAAGACAAGAATGTGAGCGCTCTTCAAGCTGGATTACAGTGAGAAAATTACCTTACATGTGTTATTAGTATTTAAATATTGTTTGAATATATGTGTCTTAAAAATCATGGAGGGAATGTGTGTGCATAAAAGACATATTTAACCTGTAAGAAAGAGGTAATGAGTCTAGCTTAAATTATAAAGTATTTTGATTTTTCGTGATGAGAACAGCCAGGCCCTATTTCTTTTTAATTTAGTAAGGAAGAATTAAGATGAAAACAAGTTTTCATTTTATCTATCTGTGAATGCAGCAAAGCATTCAGGTGAGTGCTTTATCAGAATAACTTCTTTGACTTTAATGATTTTCCCTAAGCCAATGAGATTTGTATGGATATCCAATCTGCTGACTCATATGAGATTCTTTTTACTGAGGCTAGCACAGAGCTTGCACTAGTTTAGTTCTTTTGGTCCTGAGTCAGGACCTGCTCTGAAAAGGTGGATGTGTTAGTGACACACAAAAAGCAGGCTTTCCTGTAAGCTCAGGTACATGGTTCTTGTAGGTAGAAAGCAGGAGATCCACCTATAGGCTATTCTTCTGTCCATTTGAGGGAACAGCATCTGCAGCAATGAATTTCAGAGCAATACACTGCCTTAGACAGTGACACTTTGTACTTTGGTAGTTGCGTAGATATGATTAAGAGTGAATCAGAGACAACAGTTACAGTATCTGTAACAGTTACAGTATCTGAGCCAGAAAAGGCAGTGCTGGGAAAACAGAACACCTTCATCATGCACTTATGTGCTATGATATCTCCTTCTGTCTCTGCAGCTCACAGAACAGCTTGCTCTTTTTTTTTGCACAAGGTTGTTGTCATTGTTATAAAACATATATTGTTCTCTACAGAAGTGTTAATTCCTCGATGCTTAACTGCACTCACATTTGCAGTCACCTGTAGTAACAAGGAAGGTGTTTCTGATATTCAGAGTTTGTGAGGGACAGCACTTAGGTATCAGGAAGCATTAAAAAAAAACATATCACTGTAACAATGTAATGATTTCCAACTGAGCCACAGCTACATCATGTAAAATTGTGCTGGCCTTGCAAATAAGTGATGTAAGAGTAGGAAGGAATTACTGCTTTAACTTGGGAATATGCTAATGAAAAAAAATGGGGGTACCTACCTGCTTTTGCTGAAATGAGAGAACTGTCTCAAGGCCTTGCATTTCTTTCTTCCTCAGATTACTAGTAGAGCAGCGACTCCCAAGCATCACAGATATCTTCATACTGCAAAACTTGATGAAATGTATGGGAAAGGATGCTCCGGTCTTTCTGAAAAAGAAATTAGAGGTAAACTTGTCTGGAGGTTCATTTTTACTTCCACAAAGCCTGTGCTTTTGCTTTGTTTTGTAAATTGTGTATGGTTCTTTCCAGGTGCACAAAGAAATTACACAAAGGTTTTGGTGTATGAATCATGGTCCAGCTATATCTGTAAAAAGATCTTAAGTTTGAAGCTGGAGGAATTTATCCCATGAAATGGGACAGAAAGCAATGGAAATTGCACAAAAGGAGTTGAGACAGTAAAATAGTTGTTCCCTTGCCTCTGGGTTGGCCACCTAGTATTTCACAGAAGAATGTGTAGGCTGTTCCCTGATTCCCTTTACTAACCTGTAGTTGGAACACTGACATAAAACTGTATAATTTCTATTGTAGGTGCATTTTGTATTTACCTGTTGATACACATGAATATTGTATTTTTTTAATATGTATGAATATTGCTTTTTTTAATATCCAATAAAGCTAGACTCATTTTTGCTGTCACTTCTATTAGTCTAATTGCTACTTCTATAAATGAAGTCTATTCTGTGGTATCAGAGCTTCTGTGCCTCAATGCACATTTCAGGTTGGATGTTTGTATTAAAAATATTCTACTCAGTATGGGGTTGGATCCTGTTGAAGGCCTACAGCTCTCAAACACATCCAAACTAGTAATTGCAATAATTTAAATGCCAACTATGTTAATTATATTTCTGTTTCTTTTTTTTAAGAGTTAGCATAATGTATATATTCACAGCATTAGGAAATAAGTTTTACTGAGACTTCTTGTAAAAAATCCATGTAAAGGCAAATTGCTGTGAACTTGCTAAGTGACAGAGTTCTAGAACACTTGATCTGTTCTAATTGTGTTTTGAGAAACTGAAAGAGCTTACTTTATGCTTTTGCTTTCTGTTGCTCTTTTTTCTTACTTGTAAGTCTGAACAGGTTAAGAAATTTGGAAAAGTTTTGGTGAAAAGTTTTTCATAATAAAACAACAGTAGTGTATGTGGAGAATAAAGAATTTAATAAATTCTAATTCACTTTAGATGGCAGTTTGGAGAGAGATAGACCACATGACTTACCCAAATGCTCACCGTGTGTTTTTGGGTCTTGTTGCAATGAAGTATTGTTCCATTCCAATCCTGAATGCCTGCAGTAAAAAGATCCAGGGTAAGAAAAAAAAAGAAAAAAAAAAGAAAAAGAAAAAAAAAAAGTGTTTATTAAATTTCCCTTCCTTGTGCAAAGTTCTTCCTCATTATTTCTTTCACATCCCTTTCTTGATTTCCTTTAAAACTCAGGGAACATGTTTGTTTTACAGGATAAGACAGTAATGTGGAGTGATTTCATGAGTGACAAGACAGAAAATTACTGATGAATAATGATAACAAATAGTTCTTGTATTCTCTACCCTTTTTAGCGTTTCCTTGAATTACGTTGTTTTTTTTCTTTGATTTTCTTCTGCATGCATTATTTTGGAAAAAGAAGTGAAGGATAGCAATAAAAGGTAGATTTCAGATAAGTTTTTAAAACAAATCTGAATGGGAAATAGATATTGATAGATATCAATAGATAGATTGGTGGTCTAGTGCAATTTGTTGATAGACTAAATGGAATACAGTTCTTCCCTGTTTAGCTGGATCTCATTCTTGAATGCTGATTAATAATTGACCTCATGCTGCAGCTTAAAAGATCTAAATGAAAGTTATTGCTCTCACCTCTCTCCATACCTTTATAATGCATTTCTATGTATACAGAGTCTGCATGTATTTATTCACACTTAAAATACCTATGAACGTATGTCTCATAAACTATTAAGATAGTGAAACAACATTCTTAACATTTAGGAAACAAAAATATTTGGGTTGCTTGTACAGTCTTTATTTGTTCTGTGGATTAGGATGCAGTCTTTAACCACCTTCTACCAGAGGACTCTACCACACATAGACACAGGCTATGTGGCGTGCAGAGTCAGCAGCTACTCAGTACATTTTTCTGCATGTTCTCAGGACTTGCTGCATATTGTGCAAATTATGCTCTGGGCACAGTGATTTATTTCTTGGTAGAAACTTCTCCCTTTCAGAGCTGGGGATAGAATAGGAAGTGGAGAGAGGGCATCCTTTGGGGCCCATGAGGTAAGGGAACTCCCCAGCAGGTTTTGCAGGTTCTACTTAGTTGCTGGGGCTTTCAAGAAAGTAGTGCCCTCTCCCATATCTAGGGACCTGACTGTAATTGTAGTAACTATGTATTTCATAAATTGAGTTAATTTTTGCAGAAGTGAAGAAATGACCCAGTGGTGATATTCATTTTCTAATTAAACAGCAGACAGAGATTCAGGTCAAAGTGTCCTGTAATACAAGATTCCTTTGGCCTGTTTTTTTTTTTTTTTAAGAATACCTAGCATTACAAATCACTACATATGATGCAGAGCTTTCGTTGTTTTCAACTGCAGTTGTCAGTACTCAGCACCTCAAGAAACGAGGTGTTTCATGCTAAACCTAGAAAACCACTGAGCACAACTCAGAGGATGTGAATTCAGTTATTTTCCTGCTGTCGTCTTGAGTCCTCTGGCAGAGGAAGCAATGAAGTCTGCAGCTGATGATTGTACTATTGTAGCTGTGCTCTTTTCTCCTGCAGTCACTATCTTTTATGACATGCATGTCACTCTGCAGCACATAGCGTAGGAGTTCAGAGAGAGCATTGCTTTTTAGTACTTCATCTTTTTCAACTCAGGCTTTCATTGACTTGTATCATTTGTTCTTTTTTCTTTTATGTTACAGAGAATATTCACGATGCTCCGTTTTGGCAATTAATTCTTATTCTGGAAGCTTGTCACAGTCTACAGTACCGTAATATAAAACTGTTTTCAACAGTAGCAGACTATGTTAATTCTGTTGTCTGCCTCTTGGACAAAAGACAGGTGAGTTTGAGACCAAGTACTTTATAGTAGTAGCAATAAAATAAGCAATGTCTGGTTCATCCTGTTTTACCTTTTTTCACGTGTATCTTCGGTCTCTGGAACAGATATTTGTATGAAAGTCACTTTGAAATTCATGCAGTTAATTTTCATAAATGCATTTCTCTTTGTTGACTTGCAGATTAAATTAAGAAATAAAAGGCATATTAGGGTTTTAAAAGTTGCTTTCATTAAAAACCATTTCTTATTGAAAACAAAAGATAAGATCCACTTCACTGACTTTCTTGACTTTATAAAAATGTCTTTTGTTTTAGATTATCCTTTTTCTTTCTGCCTTCGAGTCACTTGGCTTTCAGCCCACTGAGCTGATGGGTGTTCTTGCTGAGAAAGTCACAGAAGACTCCGAATTCCTGGACTTGAAAAGCCTTTTGATTGTTCTTCGAGTGTATTCACGACTCAACTATATTCCCAGAGGCCAACATCATTTGTAGGTTTTCGTTTTAGAATGCCTGATGTTACATAGCTGTCATGGAGTAATATAAGGAAATGAATGGAATGGCAAGTGGTATTTGATTTCAATTGTGAAAAAGTCCATAATCTAGATTTATTAATCTGTAAGGTAAATTTGCTGTGCTTTTAGTATTTTTTTGTACTACATAGGAATTGTTTTCCGTAGCTGAAAATGGGTACTTTCTTGGAACTAGACTGATGAAGCTACTAAGTCTCTTGATAAGTAGCTGTAGCCTCAAAGATTCTAATGGGAGTGGTGAACTAAAGAACATAGGATTATACAAGATAATAATTATTTCTATGTTGTATTTTTGAAATTGTTTGAAAACTACATTTTATATAGTCTTATTTGTGTACTCAGCTACTTTCCTTCTGCTTTTGGAAAAGGTTTTATGAGACTCTTCACAGCTGCTTGAATAAGTACCTTCCCCAGATTTCCAATACAGAACTACTGAAGGCGGTGTATTCACTTTGCATCTTAGGATATCTTCCTCATCGTGCACTCGATCAGCTGCTGAAAAAGGACAACTTTGAAGAACTTGTGTCAGGTCAGGCCTTGCTTCATCATATTCTTTAAAAGCACAGTGCATCTCTGTACATAATTTGTTGTAATTGTACTAAAGTTTATAGCTTGGAAAAGTCAAACTCCATTAGCATTAAACACGACATTTGCAAGAAAAAGCTGACACAGTAACTGTGACCTAAGTGACACCTTATTCTCTAATTATGTGCTAAGGCATCAAGTTTGTTGTCTTGGGCTCCGTGGTGGCTACAGTTCAATAATTTGCACAAAAATGAATGTGAGGTTGGTGAAAATGGTAGAAGTGTGTTGAGAGGTAAGGGTTCCATATTCAAGATGTTCAGGCATCTTTAAAAATATGGGAAGTCTTAACATTTGTAAACCAGCTTTAGTACCTGGAATCTGAAGAGGTTCTGAATAGACTGTAAAAGATAAGAAAATGAAAAATCTTGTGAAGTGATACACTGGCTGTAAGATTTTTGTATTCATTTTCAGGTGATCTTTACAAGGAAAAAAGGGAAACAATGCTTCACTGTGTGAGAACATGTATGGAACTTGATAGCCCTTCTTTCATGAAGCCTGCATCTGTGCCAACTGAAAGCTTCTCTTCATTAGTATCTGTTCATCTCAGAAAGGCTCGGGAGGCACTGCTAGAACTTCTGGGAGATGAGAACATGTTTCGGCAAAATGTTCAGCTGCCATATGAGTATCATATTGGTACGAAGCCAAATTACTGTCATGCATGCCATTACTTTTTAATGTAGATTTATAATCCCTAAAATAATCAGGTGGTAACAATTTGCATGGCTTACAGGTGAGTAAAAGGTAAAATGACTGAAGACAGTCATTTAAAAAATGGTTTCTTTGATTGGTCAATCTTATTTTCCAGGATACCTGTTAATGTCAGTTTACTGCTTTTATTTACAAAACAGATTTGGACTTTTTTGTTGAGTATTAGCAAGCAGTTTTTAACTGCATATAATTCCACGGTATCCAACTGTTTCATAAAGTTGACATCTTAGTATTAAAGCTAAAGGAAAAACGAAAATTCACCACCTTTTGTTCTCTGACTTGTTTCTTCTCTTAAGATCTGGCTGAGTTCAGCTTTCATTTATGAAATGGAATATGATCTTTGAAGGGTGATCATTTCATAACATTTGGTTTCTTTTACATTTTCATTTATATTTACTAGCAAACTCAGATTATCACGTTGTTTTTTTTTTTGTGATATTTGTAGATTAAGTATTTCTAACTAGAAATCAGACTACAGGACAATCTGAGTAGGTTTGACAGACTCAGATCAAAACTGGTTTCTTTAAGATTTCATTTTCATAAACTAATGTCTGCAATTTAAAAAAAAAAAAAAAAGAAACAAAAAACAAAAAACCAAACCAACTCTTTTCCTGGAGGTGTGCAAGCTGTAGCTGTTCAGATTGGTTGCGGGGAGGGAAAAGCAACCAATAACTTCCAAATGAGCTACATAGGTTGTTAATTGTAAACTCTTGCAGTGTTTAACATTTTGTTGTTTTGTTTTCAGATTTTGAAATCTGGATGGATTCAGACAGAAAGAAAGTGCTCCCAGTAACTGCAGCAGACAGTCATGCTGAAATAAGTGCTCAAAGGTGCCTTTTTTTAACTGGATTTTTTTTCTAGCAGGCTAGTTTTGCTTCTATTTATTCTATCCAGTTACTATTTCTGCTGATTTGCAGAAGCAAAGTAGACTGTTTCTTATTTACGCTCACAGAAACATACAGAAATTGCCACACATTGAGTTGAGAAAAACAACTCATTCAGCTCAATACCTTCTTCTGACAGAGGCTAATTACATTTCAGAGAACGAGGCAGGAAATTTCACAGGAAGGAATGTTTCAACCTCTTATAGTAGATACAGATTTTGAAGTATGATTAAAATTGGGAAAAAAAAAAAAAAACCATTATGGTGTAAAATTCCAAGTATTTCTGTGTCCAATTAAAAATTCAGTTATTGTTCTAAGTCTCCAAAATTTGCATGTCAGTGATATATTTTTAGCAATGAATTCAGCTGCTGAAATACTATTTGAAAAAGCATAAGTCTTATGTGAGAAAAAAGACTTCTCGCTAACTGAAATGGGACATCCATCATTTCAGTAAGGCTCAACTAGAATTGGGTAACTTACCTTTGTGTTTTGGATCACTGTACAGCAATGTATTTTCTATAATTTGCTTTAGCTAGTGAATTGTGAAACAAGAACTGATTTCCAAAGTGTTCATTTTCTTGCCTTTCGAAGTGGGTTCAATGGCAAGAAGTAACTGATCCTGAGTGTTAGCAAATGATCAAAACAGGTGCACAAGCTGTCAAAATGTAGAATATTTCCTTCTTATTATGGGGGAAGTAGAGATTTAAGGACTTAATTCTGCTCTTTACCCAGTTTGGGTAAATGGGCAAAAAAAAAAAAAGTTGCAATTAAGTCTGAAGAAATAAAAAGGGATAATGAAATGTGTGCAGCCTTAATACTTAGCCTATCAGAAAGATACCTATGTATTCTGCACTACTGAATCATTGTCTTATACTCTTCTGGGTTGTAGACTGGCTTTTCTCTTTGTTCCTCCCTCTGCTTTTTGTTTGGGTACAACACACCCCCAAGGGAAGCTTGCAATGAAGAAGCGGCATCTAAGTAAACTGGGCTATCATGTGATTCTGGTAAGAAGAGTCCTTCTGTTTTCTCTCGTTTAGGTCATGTCATCAGCGCAATAATGACAATGTTTGTTTGGCAGAACGAGTTCTAAAGGGAATTATGGGCTTTCATCGCAGTGACAACAGTGTAGCATATCTACATAGAAGGTGGCTGTGTCATAACAGAGGAACTCTGAAAGACAAACTACCACTTAGTATTGGCAGTGAAATAAATATTAGCTCCGGAATAGGAAAAAAAAAAAAAAGCCAAGCACCTCAATTGTTTGTATCTAAAAATCCTTTGGCTTATGTCTGCATTTTTTTGAATTGCTATTTGTTGTTTTGTTTTAACAGGATTAATTCTTCAAATTAACTTCTAAAAATACAGCAAATCCCTGTGGCCTTGCCATCAGCAAAGGCTTGGTTTATGGGACAGGGTAGTTTACTAAAAATAATGTATCCTTTTGTATTCCCTCGTTCTAGGTCCTGAACAAGAGGTTTCAAGAACTGACCACTGAAGGTGCAATTGAGTTTTTGAAAGGAAAAATCTATTCTGAAAACATTTCCTCTTTTTCTGAAGTGAATTTGTATGATAATAATTAAAGTAAACCAACAATTGTAGGTCTCTGTCTTTTTCCTGTTTAAATAACAGACTGATTTTAATAGAAGATATGAGCGGTTTTTTGCATAACTGCCTACCCTGAAGTATTGAAGGTTTAGAAAAGTTTGTGAAGCCTTTAGAAAAGTTGTGAAGCCCAATGCCTGCTGTTGGGGGGGGGGAGGGGGGTAGTCCTTAATGAAGAGGCAGTGTTTCTTTAGTGAAACAACTACTTGATTAATCTGAAAAGTATCCTGCTATCTATCGCTGCTGAAATGCCATAATTTTATAAGCTCTTCCCCTCCCCCATGGCCCAAGTCAAACTCTTCCCTTCATGAGCTAGGTCAGAGTTTTGAACTCACTAGAATTTTGAAGCACAGTTGGAACCTGGCCTACAAGCAAGCACTAGAGGAATTTTTTCCAACATCCTGTCCCCATGGTCTTCTCTTTATGGAGAGCTCTAGCAAATAAGTCAGCCTAAGGGATGTATTTAAAAAATCCAAAATATGTGAAAAGTTCCTAAAGAAATCAACTTCACCCAGTTTTCAGAAGTTTGGGACAAAATTGGTTCCACTAGTTGTATGCTTATTCTTTTGAATTTTATTGCTCCACTGCTTCTGTAATACATTTTGAGGCTTCTAACCTCAGAACATGTTTGTCACATCCTTATAAACTGACTCTTGCTCCCTGTTCCCAAGTCTCCACCTCTTTTAAAGAGGTTTTGCAACACTCCAATTTATTCTCTGTATGTTACGATGCACCTTCACTGGTCTGTTGTGTATTAAAAGAGAATAGCATGATGGAATTTATTATGTTGGCAGAGGCCTACACATTCAAAATAACTTCAGACCTTTGAACTGATAAAGCAGAGATAATTGGTACATCTTTTCTCTTCTTGATAACATTTCCAGATAAAATACCTTTATTGTGCTGAAGCTACTGGAGTACAGAGCAAGAACATTGGAAAGTCCAAACATACCTGCATTTGTAAATAACAGGTTGTTTTATTTCTTCAGGGCAATCAGATCTTCAGTCACAATTTTTTTTTTCTGCCATAACCACAGTCAAATAATCATTAAGGGAAACAGCAATACTTTCTGCAGTGACTGTACGTTACCCAAAGGGGGTGTTCTTGCTTCACTTGATAATCTACAAGAACTATGTTCTTTGTCTTTCTGGAGTACTATGCACACGTGGATAAAATATTACAGTGATGAGATGAAGTGAAAAGGAAGAATGCTTAAAAAAATTCACAGTGCAACTTTAAGCAGAACATACAGATAAGAATGCAGTGCACACTTACGAAGGAAACTAGCTCAAATGCCAGTCTGGTATAAAAAGCTCAGACAACTGCCCAACGTTTCAGTCCCTGAAATGCAGCTGAAAAACAAAACTTACGCAATTGTAGTGCTTAATAACTAGACCAGAGTTAATCTTCTAAACTTGGTGTGAAGTTCATTGTGCTATTTTTGTATTTGCTGCTTGAAGAAAGTATTGTTTACACAAACTCATCTGTAAATCAGATGGAGGACCATTCTGATGTTCTGTGCTGGCTAACTGATCCCAGTGCCTTGGCCAAAACTGGAGGAGATGAAAAATACTTGTCTGTGCTGGTGTATTGAGTGGGTGCTAAGAGCTGTGTTTGAGATAGCATTTGGTGCTGTTCAAAGGAGAAGCCTTACAAACCAGGCTACTACATCGTCAGCTGTGGCTCTCACCTGGACAGGGGAACTGCTCCCTCCGCTTCAGGTTTTAAAGTCAGGTTCAGGAACAGGATCATCGCTCCATCTGTTGAGGGACAAAACAGGAGGCAGGAAAGCGTACTGTTATCTTGGATGCCAGCAGCCTGGACAAAAGCTGCCAAGCCAATGGCATAGCGCTTTACGCTGAATTAGCTGATCATCTTTACTTTTGTATTTCTAAACATGTTACAGATCAATGGATACTTATACAAGCAGTATGGAAGTATAGTGGTCTACCATAACGATCACCTTGTTTATTAAAATATCTTGCTTTATGTTTCTGTAGTGCTTTTTATTCTCACCTACACTGATTCAAAATTCCACCCAATATGTAGCTGCTGCCTGAGATTTAAGGGTTTCTTGAATCTTTACTTCTGCTTAAAAGCTATTCTGCTGCAATGTCTTAAATACACCCAGATTTCTTAGGTGTCCAATTTATGCAGTAAAGAAGATGTGGTTTGTGCAACAGAATGTATTTAAAGCATTCTCTTCTCTCCCCTGAATCATGCTTATTGAAGTCAGTGGGAAAAGATTAACTTTGCTTGAGGTTTTGTTACTGCATGGACTGTTCAGTGTGAAAGTAGCAAAGTCCCTTCTTTTTAGCCTAAATGGATGTATTTAGCTGACCCACCAGTGAAGCTAAGGGGATGTGAGCTGTTTCCCTCCCTTTTTTTTTTTTTCCTTACCATTTTCACAGCTTGCCTGCAGACTTGGGGAGGCATGTATTTCTAACCTTTATTCACACTTGGAACATTTTCTAAGTGCAGTAGCTGGAAAATTTCTTCTGAACCTGGAAGCTTGAATATGGCTTTAGTTTATACAGCATGTGAGTGTATCTTATTAACAGATGGAACCCAGATACTTGCTGTGGTGTTTAATTCATTAAAGACATTTCAGGGGTATATCCAATCCATAGCAAGTTCTCAACCCCATGTGAAGTGGATTATTTAGTAGGTGAACTGAACTGCTCATAGATGGGAAGATCCTCAGTGAATTGAAGGCTATTTAAAGAAAATAAAGCAATTAGGAGATAAAGTAATTATGCAGCTATAAGTTAAAGACGGTAGGGTCAGCTGCATGGAGTAACCATTTGACCAGACTCATATACGAAGGCAGCATGTTTTGTTCCTGACCTGCAAGGCAGTCTGAAAAGCAGAGCAGACCCACAAAAATGTTTCCTTCAGTCTGAGCTTTGAAATACCAAACTTGAGTATCTATACAGCTAATCTCAAAGAAGAAGATACTGCCTGTTATGATTCCTGCTCTTTTTTTATATGTTCTGTTAGACATTTTTAAAATTCATAAATGTTACTTTATTACAAAATAATACATTGCAATGATAAAGCTGGCTTTTCTGTTTGTTTGTTGTTGTTGTTTTTCCTCCTTATAATAAGCATTGATTATTCCCCCCTTTAGTTCTGCAGGTCATTTGAAAAATATTCAAACACAAAGGGTAACAAGCTCCAATCACTGGCATGTGTCATATAATTAATAAGAAAACATTGTGAAAAGAGTTCACAGATATGTCAGCCAGCAAACCTCTCTGGCCCAAGGATGATATTAACCATGTGGGGATGAGCAAACTCTTTAAAATGAGAGTAAGAAACAGGAGGACAGAAGATGTGTGCTACAAGGGTCAAGAAGGCTCTGGTGCAAACAGAAAATAAACTAGTACCATCTGAGCAAAAATTAAACTGAGTTTGTCAAGTTACACAGAATGAGAACAGCGAAGGTCTGGAAAAAACACAGGCAGCTGAATTTGCAGACCTTAATGACCTCTATTTTTCTACTGCTGGATTTGCTTTTGTCTGAAAACACATTTGATCCCTTCCTCCAATCTTCTTAGGTAGTATGAAACCTCAACGACTCATTCTTGAGAAGAGTCCCAGAACTCTTCAAAACATCTGCCTTGCTCTCAAATTGGTTCAAAAGCAACTAGGAAAGAGGGACAGGCAGTACGTTGCAATAGTTCCATTTTTGTTAAAGAAATCAGAAACTAAATAGATTTAATTTTAGAATTAAGGAATGGAAGTCTGTTTCTTAGATATTGCAACTGTTTCTGCATATGCAAGATGTTGAACAGTGCTCTGTATGGAGAAGATAAAAGACATAAGAGACGTAGCTCTAAACAATTTCTAAAAAGAGAATTGTAATATCCAGAGCTGATACTAAGGCTTCCCTCTCGTGCTGTTTTGTGCACATGTGGTTGTTGACCACTGCAATAGGAATAATTTTATACTGCCATTTATAAATGCTGAATTATTCCTTTTCCACCCAAATCTCAGAGCACATAACCTGGCATGAGAGAGGTATCTGTTTCACTTCCTTCTTGCTGGCACTAAAGTATCTGAATTCAAGAATTGCAGGTGTACTGCACAAATCAAAAAAGGTAGAATATTTACTCCTAGGCCAAATGCAATGTAATTAGTTTTCCTAGAACAAAAGCAGAGCCAGTGAAAATTAGAATTGTAATATGATGGTTATCTGCTGTTCTCTACAGGCATACTTTTAAGAATAGATTTTACCAAAAACAAGATCTCATTCCAGTACTTTGCTAGTGACCACGGATGTTTGGGTTGTTCTGCATTGTTTTTTTATGTGATGCAAATATGGCAGATGGCTACTTTTAAGATCTGCCCTTCTAGAACAAGCAGGTTTTGTTCTTTCTTTCCTTATTTCTGAATTATCACAGAATCCCTGGAGTTGAAACTCCGGAGTTTCCAGGAGTCCAACTCCTGGATCCAACAAAAAGCCCAAATTCTACATCTGAGAGCACTGCCCAAATGCTCCTTGAACTCCAGCAGCTCAGGGCTGTACCCAACCACCTGTTCAATGCCCACCACACTCTGGTAAATAACCTTTTCCTAACCCCAACCTGACCTTCCCCTGACACAGCTCCATGCCATTTCCTCATGTCCTGTTGCTGTCACCACAGCAGAGCTCACTTCCTGCCCGCCATGTACAATCCAGCACTTACTCTTGTTAAACTTCACGTGGTTGGTGATCGCTCAGCCCCCTGCTCTGCCAAGATCTCTCTGCCCTCAGTACAGTGCCAGCTCCTCACAATTTAGTACTGTCTGCAGACTTACTTAACACACCTTCAAGTCCCATATCCAAATCATTGATAAAAACATTGAAGAGAACTCGCCATAAAATGGATCCCCATGGAAGCCCACTGGTGACTGGCTGCCAGCCTGATGTAACCACATTTCCTGTAATCTTTGGTAGCTTGGGGTGAAAGTATGAACATGGAAGTGACTGCAAATAACAGCCCAGGAACAATAAGGATAAAGCTGTCTCTGAGTTTGCAGCTAAAGCATTTGTGTCCATACACAATCAGCAAGCTTCCCATTTCATCCAGTTTCCTGTCTCTGAAATTGTTCTCATGCTATACTCCAGTAACACTGTTGCCATGGCACCCATCAAAACCCAGATATGCTCTTGCTTTAATGTAGCAAGATGCAAATTTTGATAACAGGAGAATTTCTTTTCAATTTTCACTGCTACAGGTATAGGATTCTATCTATGCCTCCAGCCAGAGGCAATTTACTAAAAACTCTTTGTCATTTCTGAATATGTTCTGTGGCTTACTCTTATCAGTTCAATCCACAAAGGTGGCTCTTGCTAAATTTTCTGTGTTTGCCTGTTTGATTTTCACGGTACAGATTTCTCTACATATGTCATCTGCACTCAACCACCCTTTTAAAAGGTGGGGAAGTGTGTGGGGTAAGAGGGAGTGGCACAATCATCTGGTTTAAGTTAAATTTAAAGCACCACAGCAATATAAGCCAGTTAAGGATCTGGCTGTGCATCTTCAAAAGAAAAACTTGAACTGTTATGCGACACAGTTTTCTTCTACAACAAAAAGAAGCTGGTGAACCTAACTCTGACTGTATGGAGCCTAAAGTAAATGGTGATAATTGTCACTGAAGTCTTGATTTGTGCTGATACAGCCTGTTGTTGAACGGATTACATATTTGTATGTTCAGACTAGCTCAGAACAGCTAGGCAGGGAGAAGTACCCAAGCGTTTGTAATCATGTCAGTCATGTCTTAAATGACTATTTAATCTTTTCTTGATACACGTATGAAATATCAGCGCTTGGTTTCTCACTCACCCTTTGTGCTGGCTTGGTAATTAGGCATCAGCTTTAGCAGTATGATAGACTATTCCTTGACAAGGAAATTCTCTGGAAAGTACAAAAGCAACCAAAGCCCCTCGTACACTGTAGTGTATGAGGTAAGAAGAAGGTAAAGATTGCTAATGCCATTGTCTCTGTTGCCTTTGAACACGCTCTGTTTCGTGTGAGTGATTTGTTCACGGGACACACCGCTTGGTAAAGAAATCTACGGTCTGGGTCACTGCTGTATAGAGGTTTAGAAGGTTACAGAGGTCTGAAAAGTTAAGCTGGCAAAAAATATGCATGTATATGTGTGTTTGGAAGTTTGATGTGTATACATCCACGGTGAATAAAGAACAAAATGCTGAGTGCTTTTCCAATGTCAGCAAGAAGACTTCCTTTCAGGAGAAGTACTGACTCTACTCAGAATGAAGTACTAAGCTGCATGAAGGTTGGCTAGATTTCTGCTCATGCAGAATAAAAGAATATTCCAAACATTTCACTGCTGCTGGCTTTGATATTCATTTGCTTAACCTAAGAACTCTGCATTTGAAGAGAGGAAAAAGAACAACAATAAAAGGTATCCAAAAATCACTCTGCCCGAACAGAGCATAAAATCATCTGACACCAAGGTATAGACTGATACTGGCAACCTGGGTTCAGCTCCCTGCTTCCCCCACTCTGTCTGCTCATGGGCAAGTCACACAGCTCTCCTGGTACACCCAGCATCCAGGCATTTGCAGCTGTGTGCATTAACACAAAGGAATACTGTTTGACATCACAGGTGCAATCACAGTCCAGCCCAGTGTCTGTGTTCCCCACCTGCACAATAGGAATGTCCCCATATTGAGTTGTTTAGATTTGATTGCTCTCCCGAGCAGAGCTGACTGATGTTTTTAAGTCTGGTTCTTTTACAAACAATAGTGACAGTTCAGCTACGACTGTGGACAAGGTTTTGGCTATTACAAAAAAATAAAAAAATAAAAAAAAAAATCCCAGCTCTCTTAACTGAATATATCCAACGCTTGTGGGTAGAACTATTCAGTGCAAATCAGCCAAATCAATTGCCTTATTGCAAAGCCCTCTCACAACAAGCACTTTGAAGTTACACCAATCAGTCTTCTGACAGTACCAGCAGCAGCCATTTATTACAAAATCCAACAACAAAAATGCAAGTTCCTACTGCTTGTCATACTTAAGACACATAGCACACTCCAAACCTGGCTCTCAGATTCTTCAAGGCTCTTTTGCAAAAATAGAATGAAAATTCTACCAAATAAAAGTTGTCTAGACTAGACTTATCTATCTCAAAATCTGCTTCAGGATCTTTTGCCACGTACTGCTACTTTCATTCATCATTACTGAGATACTTCAGAGACATCACGATCCTCTTTACCAAATCCTGATGCAGGTTAAAGAGTCTGTAGTACTCTTCACCTTGCACAGACACGTATAACTGCGTGCGTGCTAGCAATCCCGTGATGCTTGGTGGTGCTGCTAATGAACAGAAAAGGCAGTATGGGTATCACTGTTATTGGAACTAAGGCCAAAGGTTAATGGGAAAATGTTTCATAGCTGCAAAAGCTACCTAACTTAAAGCAAATACAGTATATATTGTTTGGGTCTAAGAAATTGTATGCAAGGCTATTTGCACTTAATAATTTATGGCATGTTTAAATAGTTCATACAATATTTTAGGGCTTGTAATAGAACTCATTAAAAAGGATGCTGGTAATTCTAGAACGCAGTGCAGTAAGCTCATTTTTTAACCATTAAGCAGTAATAGAGGCTTATGTGCTGTCTTCTGCAGTTCTGCAAGTAGTAATAAAGTAATATTGGTTTATTTACTTACAAAAATAATTACTGTGTTCAAAAAAAAAAGAGCAAGATAGACCTACATGACATCTTTAAAAAGGTCTCATCAAAACAAACCACAGTTTTTTGACAACAAAATTTTTACAATAAGTTTTGCATCTTTACAAAATCAAAGATTCTTGCCTAATTGTTGCTCACTCAGAAAGCCATTACAGGACCAAGCACCTCTGAAAATCATTTTGCCCTAAAACAATACCTTTGAGATCATAAGATCTAATCGTGTCTAGAAGAGTAGTTACTCTTACGAGCGAAAGTTTTCAGGGCTGGACAAGGTGAGCGTGAAAATCTAGCTGATCTTTATAACAGCAAATTCAGACACAAAAACCTGTCAGTAAGAGTCTTTCCTTTTTACAAACTAAAAGGGCAGTATTTTGCAGCCAGCTTGTAAGCATAGATTTGAAGTTCAATAGTTTACCACTGCACTTGTAATACGCTACAAGTTGTTTGGTTGCTTTTGTTTTAAGTTAAACTGCACAGTCCTTATTCAGATAAATTTCCAAACGGTGTTTATACAAAGGACTGCAGGATTTTGTGCACAAGCCCTTGTAGGGAGGGATTGCCCATAACACCAAGAACTGAAACAACAGTACTTGTTGTCTGTTTCTTGTAAAACATTTCCTTGAATTCAGATCCTTTTTTGAAGGATCAGCTAAAGGTTCCTTAGCAGTGACATTTTGCTGTCTAGAAGATGAAGGCAAAATAACCACCCAGCCCAACTGCCATTAAGGAAAGGCAATTTACTAATAATATCCTGGTTAAGGAAAACGGTATCTAAGGAAGCTGCTCTGCCAGCCTCATTAAAGCAACACAGACCTTGCCAGTGTGCTTCAGCTGCCTTCCATAAGGAACTGCTTACTGAATGAGTACTCGACGCTCTTGTGAGACAACAAAGCTGTCTACAAACAATATCATAGGACTTATGGAGAAAATATAGGTGTTATTTCACATACAACACACTCAAATTCCTAGTTTTGGTTCAAAATGTATTTGTGTATAACTGCTGTAAAAACAACTGAATAATCTTTGAAAGTATTTGGAAATATATGTGTCTTGAAACTATTAGATCACAAACCAATTGTCAAAGCAGTTTTGCTGAGCTAAAGCTCAAGTTTCTTATGTCAGCAGATGATCTGGCAGACACTTACGGTTGACTTAGAGGAATTACTTTTATGGTTTACTAGTAATGTCATTCTAATCTATTGTATGTTGGCTGGTATCTTTTCTAAAAGTATTTTAAAATACCAAATGCAAGGTTAATGGGGTGTTTGCTGTGTCATCTCAGAGAGAGAGAACTGTTTCCACTATGTTCTCATCCACAATAATAATATGGTTGGAGATGAGGTCTGAGAACTGCTAGCGCTGTTAAATCAGAACAAACTCTAAAAAACTTCCAGAAAACTCTCTAACGAAGCTAGAAAGCTGAAGACTTCGCATACTGGTTTGAACTGTAGAACAAACAATGTACTGCACTGAAATATTTGGAATGTTACTCAGAAAGACAGAGAAATATCTTTCAGTACACTCAGAAAAAGAAGATACTGTATAGTTACTCTCTATGTCAGTGGCAAACAGAACTATCAATTCAGTGCGTGCTTCCTCAAAGTAAAGTCACAGTGATAAGCAGAGGATTTTAGTAAAACAGCTGAGTTACCCAACCCCCTATACCAAAGCAGAAGACTAGGATTTAAGGCACATTAGTCAGCATGCTACTGTACTGACCCTGCTTAGTGATGATTCTGACTCGAAGATATACCGTAAGCTTTTTGAAGCCATGAGAGAAGATTTACTAGATTTTTTTTTTTTTTTTTTTTTATTATTTTTTCAGAATTAAGGTGACAATTTAAAAAAAAAATCACGTTGAAATCTGTTAGAAATAGTTCTAGTTTGGGTTTAGTCCAGACAGAGTCAGCATGGAAGCTAGTCATGAAACTGGGAAAGCTTGATGTGGTGAGCTGATGTTTGTGGAGAGATACAAGTGTGTAAGATTGCTTTTCTTCTTAAAATTCCCATCCTTGAAAGTTACAGGCAGCTCAGGAGAAAATCTGGCAGCAAGCAGTGACCAGGATTGAACTCAGCACTATATGATAGCTGTTCAAAAGATGGCATGTTTCAGTATGGGACTTTTAAACAAAACAGTTCTAGCTTGTGGCTGTCGCTAAACAGACGGTATGCAGATAAGTCACAAACAGCCAAGCATATGTGTGGTGCAAGGGTAAAACAATAACAAGCAGGTCAAATCATTCAAACACTGGAAATCACTTTGACACCAGGCCAAAAGCTTAGCTTGTGATGATATCAGTATGGGATAAAACAAAACAAAAAAACAAGATGAACCAACAGGCTTAGTAGCCAGCTTGTTGGAGTCAGCATATAGTACCTATACTTCCAATAGGAGAGCAGATGGCCATATATTTAAAGAAGCACCAGATAGGGAATCAGGAGATCAGAGTTCTATTCCTGGCTCTGCAGCAATGTTCCTATGTCACCCTGGGGACTCACATTTTTCCTCTTTTTTCCTTAGTCTTATAAGTAGTGGAAATAATATTTACTTGTTGAGGGGGCAGTTGAGAGGCTAAACTGATGCTGAAAAAGCACTTGGGAGCTCTAGGAAGAACATATGCAAGATCTGCAAAGCAAACTTGTTTGGAAGAAAGGACACTACATGATTTCACATAGCCATATGCATATGACCTTTCCTCTTCTCAGCATGCCCCATGCCTTGTCATACACAGTTTTCCAGAAGAGTAAAAACTGATTAATCTGCATTCCATATTTGCTGGAAAGATAAACAGCTGCCAGTAAGAACCTGACCAAAGAACAGACTTTATTACTGAGAGAGACATTATTTATGCCCGAGAGAGCAATAGGCTTGTTGACACTGTTTGTCCCAACATACTTCTACATCAGGGGCAGAATAACATCTCTAATGGCTTTTATTCTGAATCTAGCTGTGCTTCTTGCAAGCTGAACGTCAAGTACAAACTTAAGTATCCTCTTCCAAGAATAAACCTTGCGCCAAACTCCCCCCAAAAAGCCTATTTTTTTTTTTTTAGAAACCAGCGAGTACTGTCCCTGATTATACAGGACTTTCATCTAAAGCCCATTAAAATCAACTAGACTTCAAAGGAATTTGAATCAAAGACCTAGCAAGCAACTGTCATTTATTCTGAATCCTATGCCCAATAAGCAAAATGACCCTATCTATCCTAATAACTATTTGGAGTCAGAGAAGTAATGTTTTCACCATAGAACAAAGAGTTTGTTCTTTCAGAAAGAAGGTGTAAGGTTTGGGGTGAAGTTGAATTTCAGCACAATCATGATTTGTGCCATTTTTTGTAAGAGAAAAAAAAACCATGATGAAGCCATTTTTTCCCCTCCTTTATGCCTCTATTTTTCTTAATTCATGGTTTTCTGTTCCTGTTAAGGGTTTGAACCCCATTCAAAGCCAGTTCTGGTAAAACAGAAAAAGCAACACCACAGAAAAATACTTCAAAATATTGGTCTATCTCATACAGCAACACTGAAGACAGAGGAAGCACAAGAAAAGTTATCTGAGCAAAGGTCCTTACCATCAGTACTGAACATGGTTTTCCTACATGAGTTTGTTTTTCTGATTCCTTCACAAATGAAGTTGCCTCTAATCTGTTTTAAGATAGACTTATTCCAGTCATTCTGGAAGACACTGTGTGTTGAATATCTGCATAGGAGGAAAAGATTCATTGTTTTCAGGATCAGGCAAGTCACGGTATGGGACAAAAACCAAGATCTGGTATAATTTATGAAGAAGAGCATTTTCTTCTCTTCCTTGCAGACTGGTTTTGTGAGAACACACTTCTGAGTTAAACTGATTGGCTCTGCTGCCTGTTTCCTTGATGACAGCCTTGGCAGTAATGTAAGAGGACTTCAGCTTGCTGAGGACTTACCAGAATTGCTGAGAAGAATACCATTTAACAGTCAAAGTCTACAGCATATACACACGAACAAACTGACTTACTGGACTATCCTCATCCCAAATCCATGCAGTATGCTGCATTAAATAACAATGGGAAGGCTTTCATTCAAGAGGGAAGCTGAGTGAAAAAGTTTTTTTCTATAGAATTGTGCTATATGTCTAACTGTATTCTAGTAAGGAAGAAATTCAATGACTTACACTTGACATATGAACTGAACAAGAAATGAAGTTTTTGGGGTGCTTACTGTCCCAAATTTTTGAGTACATCAAAATACTTTTCATCCGTGTACAATGAGTAGACTGTGGCTTGAAACTGACCCAGCCCAAGAGAATATATTTTATATAACACTGACATCCTTCTCTTTCCTTTTTAAAGGAATGTTGGTTATTTCTTTTGTATCTTCTTTTTGGCTATCCGAGTGACAGAATTGCACTTAAAAGGTCAGGAAACTGTTCCACAAAAACACAAACACAGGAAGGAAGACAACAAGGATGGAACTTACTTTACCAGTGCTCCCTGTAATTCTTACAGGCATCTCTGGGTCCCAGTGTGGTTGCCACGTCACACTCCGTCATACTTGAAAAGTTGTGGCGTCCAGGTGAACTCTCTAGTGACTAGAAAAAGAGAAACATCCCTCCCATTTTTAAGAAAGGGAGAAAGAAAGACCTGGAGAACTGCTGGCCAGTGAGCCTCAAATCTGTTCCCAGAAAGATCATGGAGAAGATCCTTCTGAAAGAGATATTAAGGCACATGCAACACAAGGAGGTGATCTGAGACTGCCAGCAAGGCTTTGCCAAGGGCAGATTGCGTCTGACAAACCTGGCAACCATCTGTGATGAAGTAACAGCATTGGTGTACTGAGGAAGAGCAATTCATATTGCATACCTGGACTTGTGCAAGGCCTTTGACATAGTCCCACACCACATCCTTGTATCTAAATTGGAGAGATATGAAGGCTGGACTACTAGGTGAATAAAGAACTGGTTGGATGGTCACAGCCAGAGGGTTGCGGTCAATGGCTCTATGTGCTGGTGG
This sequence comes from Tetrao urogallus, assembly GCF_951394365.1. Taxonomy (NCBI): domain Eukaryota; kingdom Metazoa; phylum Chordata; class Aves; order Galliformes; family Phasianidae; genus Tetrao; species Tetrao urogallus. The sequence continues at coordinate 24,846,185 of NC_136821.1, forward strand.
AGGCCTGTAGTGAGCGGTGTTCCCCAGAGATCGGTCCTGCTCCTCAGCATCTTTATCAAAGACATAGACAGTGGGATCAAGTGTACCCCTGACAAATTTGCTGATGACACCAAGCTGAGTGCTGCAATTGACACAACAGAGGGAAGGGGCACCATCCAGAGACAAGGAAAAATGGGCCCATGTGAATCGAATGAGCAACAAGACCAGTGCCAGGTGTTGCACTTGGGTCAGGGCAATCCCAAATATGTATACAGAAGAACTTGTTGAGAGTAGCTCTGCAGAGAAGCAAATGCTTCACTGGGAATGTTGCTATGTATATACCCTTGTAGTTTGGGGAGTGGAACACACAGCTTTCAGAATTAATAAAAAGTTCAACATTACAAAGTGAAGTTAATGATTGAATAAGGGCAGGTCTGGCTATATATGATAATTGTGCAAATCAAGTGTTCAGTCCGAATCTATCTTCATCCATCCCGTGTCCTCTGAACAAAGATGTTGCTTTTTCTTAGGATGGCTGTTTGTCTGGGGATTCTAATTCCTGGAAAATTCAGCTTGAAACTGCAATATGACGGGTGAGTGTAAAGAGGGTTATGAATAATTGTGCACGTTCTAATTTTCTCAAGAACTGTGTAAAAATGACAATAGCAGTTTGGAAATGAACATGTGGAGAGAGGCTTATTAATCCTTAAGTTTGTAAGATCTGGGAAGAAAACAAAAAGGTGAGAAATTAAGAAAGAGCGTGTTAATGCAAGCTAACAAAGACATCTGCAGGAGATGCAAAATGTCCCTGCAATACACCTCTCTACTTCCATTTGCTGAAAATCATTTGGCTGACCCTCTTTAAAAAGTTTCTGGAAGGAACATTTGATATCAGATGCTGAGTACAAAATGGTTGAGCAAAATTAGACCTACTAATAAAAGAAGTATGTGGTTGTGTGAAAAGATGGTGTTTCAAAAGCAGCTCAGATACTGAAACCTTGTTGGAAGTCTGCAACAACAACAAAAAATGCTAATTAAACAGTCCAGACAACACTCATCCAAAGATGTTCACAAAATGAGGTTGTTGCTTTTTCTAATAGACAAATGTTTTGGAAAAGTATGCTACAATCTCCGTTCTCAAATCTGCTTCCTAAGAGATAGGTGATATAAAATTATACTTTCACCTATCCAAATAGTTCTGCTCTGTTCAGCCTCCATTTTACATAGAATGATACTTAACTCTGTCTTTACAGCACTCACGGGTTGCAGGAGGGGCACAAAGTATGGAGGCCAGCTATCCACGTATAACTTTATAAATGGAATTTTCTAAAGTCAAAAAGAAAGCAGCCCTGTGCTTAATACTTTAGTTTAATTATATTCCCTGGTTAATCTTTAATTACTCAGAGGCTGTCAATTTCACTTGGTGGAATTTGATGGATGCTAGATAATGTAAGTGTTCATCTTTGTTTTTAATTGCTGCCCAGGCGTGGACCTGTTGAGTACTTGCACGGGATTTAAAATCACGTTGAACAGAACAGTCATTGGGACTTCGGGTTAGCAGTACCTGCACAAAGATGAAGCAACTGTTAAAGCCCAGCACAGCTAACGTTTTTGTTGTCATTTGTTCTGTGCAACAACTTAGATTAAATATCTAGATCATCTGATCTGTGAACACCCTAGGAAACGTAGCTTGTACCAAGAATGACCCTTTAATTTGGTAAGAAAGCTTAACTGCAGCACTTTAAAAAACTGTTGTCCTTGCATGGTCAAATGGGATGACTTTGCACTTCTGCACTAAGAATCCCAGTCCACAATCATAAAGGAGTGCGTGCTTTCTAATCTTAGTGTACTATTAAAAATTATCTGTCTCCACATTGGCTATTGTAAAAGGTTTATCAGTAAATAAGAGCTAGCCATCTGGCAGCAATCTGATGGTCTGGCATTTCTTTCATTTGGTGTAATTAAGACATAATGTCAATGAGGATAGAAAGATATTACAGGATATTGTTTCCCTTCCTGACAAAGAGCAAAGCAAGCCCAGGCATTTGGAGAGAATAAACTCTGAACTACAGCTGAGATGTTTATTCTCCCAGCAAAGATTTTTATCTATCCTACAAGGTTCTACTGCAATGATATCATGGCTGTCTTATCAAATTGTTAGCAGTGCAAACATAGTCATTTTGCCCCATAGATGAAGATGCCATACACTAGCAGCATTTCCTGAACCGGTAGTGAATAGCTTGTTCTAACTACCAAGTTCTATGTCCACCTGCAAAGGAGACATTCTGAAGAAAAGTCTGAACAAAAATCCCCCATACTCTTCAGTGAATAATATGAATGAGCTGTAAATTCTATATTTCTGTATATTAAGCTGATAATTGAACGGTTGCATATGGAAATACAAACAATAGCAGTTGCCATTCAAATGATGAAAGCATATTATATTGATGATCATAATGATTGAGCATGCAAGGCTTCTGCAACAAAAGTTTCTGTAACACACTTAAAAATGTAAAATGTTATTTTTTTGTACTTGATTTGTAAAGGAACCAGAGCCCAACAAAGTCACTGAAGACAATTGTGAAGCAGTGGTTACTGGATACTAAAAAATAAGAGCACCTCTGAGTAATGCAGTCAACAAAATCCATTCCTCATTAGAAATATCACATTTGCTATCTGACCTGGAAAGTTGGTCTGAATAAACAGTAGAAAAAAAATATATAATTTAAAAAAAAAAAAAAACATTTGCAATTATTTCTCTAAAGAGTGCATACAGATTTGTTTTCTCTATTTCCAAACATTTTGATTTGCTCTTAAGTCTTCAGTAAATGGACATTTCATGAAGCCTAATGAAAATATATTCCCAAGTACTGGATTTGTATGTATTTTCCAGAAAAAAAACATGACTAACATTGTACTGCAAATAGCAGAAAAAAATATAAGTAAAATCATGTAATTCTGGAGAACACTCTATTCACTATTTGTGAAATAAACTGGTTGTTCTCATGGCAAGTAGCTTGTAAACATCTCAGTCAATCAGCAACATTTGCGCATGGAGTCTATTTAACTTTTTTGCATGCTAAAGCAGATCAGCAAAGCACAAAGCCTATTTGAAGTAATTGAATAATTCCTGAATAGGGGGTAGGAAAATGTTTTTAACCAGCGATCTTGCTTTGGCCTTCGTCCTGCAAAGGTAGAAACACACACCAGCCTAATGTACACAATTGGCTTCAATGAAGCTGATACGATGAATAAAGGAATGACATCAGCAAGGAAGCAGAATTAACCTAAGACCCCACCAACAGAAAACTCACTTCACACAGTCCCATTTGCAGCTAAAACTTCCCAGGAATTCATCATTCAGGCACACCTCTGTTAGAACACCACCCGGTTACATGCTCTGTCATTCCACGTAATAAAATATCTCCTTCTGATTGATGGGATTCGTGGATACTTCAACAGATACTGAAACTGATCTTGTTTCTCTTTTTAATGTCCAGGGATCAGGTTTTACATATTGTGCCAGAAACACTTCAGCAAGTCCAGCATCTCCAGCAGCTTTGCAGCACTTTACTGGTGAGTATGAATAACCAGGTGTGCTCAAAAAAGCTGTGGGGGGGTCTTGGCCTGTAAAACAGCTTTCTAAGTAAGTTTGGCAGAAAAGAAGGAATGAAGATGAAAAACTTGAAAAAGCTTTACCTAAGATTATATCGTAAAGTAGGGCTGAATTATCCTTTGACTTGATGAAGGAATTTATGGGGAGAAGCTACTTTCCATGCATGGCTCTCTGAAGGTGTTGTTCCTTATCAATGGTGCCTGAGGCAATGAAAACATTAAGTCTCTGCAGCATGCTCTGTAAAGAGATGGCTGGAGAAGAGTCACAAAAAGAATTAGGAAACTGTTTTCTCTAATATGCAACTACTCCATCTTATTTTCTTATTCTGAAAACAGATCTTAAATAGTGCATTTCTTTTGTCCCCTATGCCCAGCTGGATTTGTGGAAGCCCCTGCTGCCTGAAGACATCTGGGCTGGAGAAGATCTGCACATAAGAGTCCCAGCTCCTCTGGTGCAGGAGGTGAAGGACAGCTTAGATCAGCATATGATCTCTTACAAGTATGATCTCTCATTTCCTGGTAGGAAGGGCTGACTCTAGCAATCTTCATTGCCACCCGAGAAGGACCAAACCCTTTCCAAAGAACAGTCAGCAAATAATGAGAGGACCCAATCTTTCTTCAGGTGTTTCCAATTCCTTTTGAATTGCCCAATGAACAGCTTTATAACCACATTGCCCTTCGTCTTATTTATTCTTCCAACTAGCCTGGACCGGGAATTTGGAGCTGGGATCTGGAACAGCCCAGTCTGTCATTCCCTGCTGTTGCCTCCTCAGTGGCAGAGTGGCTCTCAGATACACAACTCAGCCTGTCTGTCTGAAGTCAAAGCTTGGTACAACCACTGCTGACAGGAGTATGCTTTCTTCTTAGAAAGGATGGATACTGGGACACAGGTTCCTCCCAGTTTTGGAGAGCTCAAAGGTTTACAGCAGAGAGCCAGAGTCTGTAGCTCTCCATTTCTATTCCCTGCCTTTTGTTGCTTACTGGTTTAGAGAAGAGCCATTTCAGAGGGATATACTTAGGCAATTTCTTCAAAGCTCCAGGCTAAAGTTCTTCCTCTGCCTTTTGCCCAGGCAGGTGCAAATTTCTGGCACCACTGAGTGCAACAGAAATCCCAGCCTGGACCAAAGATCCCAGTGACAGGTCCCCACAGCACATAGAATTGAGATCAGTCACTTCTGCAAATGGCCCCCAGATGCTTTATCACACCTGTCCAGTAACACGTCTTTGCTAACAGCCACACTTTTGCTTCCAATAGAAAATCTAATTCAGATACAAAGAGTGTTAAAATGGGATAAATATGATCTATTCCTCACAGTCTCATTCTGAGCTAGCTTTTTCAAGTAAACAGTATCCCATATAAATAATCCTGAAGTAATTCAGAACTGATGACTAGCAGCCTACAGACACAGACTTTCATTTACCAGTGTGAAAGGTAAGCTAGTCACTTCAGAGTTGTTTAGGGTTAGAGCTGATCTTGATATCCTAACAAATTCTTTTAATAAGTGTGATGCCCTGACAACCAGTGAAGGAGAGATTGGAGGTGAAAGCTGGTATGAACGATCTACCATCAGGTTTAGGTATTCAGGACCTAGATGACATTCTACAAGATAGTGAACTTCTTATTTATATCAAGGTCCTTAATTTTCTAATGATTTCAGTTTAATCTACTTGAAATCTAAATACTAAATGAAAAGTTAACATCTTAATATTTGTGTGTGTGTGTTGGGAGTGAGGATTGGAGCCACAACTGTACTGACCTTCTGTAGAGTACTAAAGAAAAACCAGTAATTGAGAAGTCAAGCAGAAGTTTGTCTTTGTATTGCTGAGGGGAACGTATAAGGAATAAGACAATGCTATAGTTAAAGTTCCTGTAACAAAGCAAGAAAACATCTTCCAGAAGGTAACTGACATGCGAGGAAGGTAACATGACAGTTAGATGAATAACGATAGAGTCATAAATGACAAATTGTAATCAGGACATCAATATTCTAAGCGTGTCAGATGCTGAGATTTTTGTTCTCCATAGCTTTGGTAAGGCATTTTGCATGTAGTTTCAGTTCACAGCAATTTGTGCAGCTAAATTTTAGTTCGAAGATTAGATACAAATATCAAGGCCCAAAGAGAAAGTGAGCTGTAGCCACACACTAAAAGGTTATATTTGCGGTTTTCAGAAGTGCTGGTTGATGTTTGGTGTCAGCAGAATATCCTATTTGCACTTACAGTACCTGAAATCACGTTTAGGCTACCCTTGCAATTGTCTTATCACAAGTATTTGCAACAAGCACAGTTTGAACCTGTGTTGCAAGGAGCTGCTCTCAGTGAGAAAGTGCAGTGTCTGATCCAATGTTCTCTGAAGCTAGGAAAAAGGTTTTATTGACTCCTTTGGTCAGGGAGTTAGACCTATGCAACACTCATTTCTGAATTAATTTGTAGTTAAAAAAAAAAAAAAAAAAAAAAAAAAAAAAAAAAACGAGAAAAGCCTTTTAAAGAAAAGGTTTTTGTTGTGATTTTTCAAAACATGACAAGTACATACCTGAAGTTTTGCAAAATGAAAATGGATCTACTGTAACACAAGGAAAGAACTAATCTTAACATTTTCCCCACTTTCCCCACTGCCTTTCCCAAATATTAAAGGTTTGCCCATGGATAGAATCTGTAAAGGAAAGTCTTCAACTCTTTTTTTTTTTTTTAATAGTTAACCTTAAAACAAAACAAAAAAAAAACTGCTAAAATTACTTTAATTATTTATAAAAATCCAACAAAGACTTCTGTACTTTTAACTTCCTCTTTCATGAAGGTAACCATTTTGCTGTTGGTGATGATTTTGCCAGGCAGCCAACAACATAAAGGTCTAAATCTTTTTATTTATGAATGCAATGCAGTGCACATGCCACTATAGCTCTCCAGTAATTGTTAGCAATTGTTTTCTTTATCTCCCCCTTTTGCCTCCCCTCAGAATCCTAATACACGATGTGCAGGAACTTGTGGATCAGAGCACACCGAAAGACACAAGCAGCCACAAGCAGATCCCAGAAAATTACAACTATACCCAATATCATCCAATGGAAGAGGTAAAGAAGAAACTATATCAGTTTGTTCTCTTTGTTGCTATTTTGTATATACAAGGAAATAAACTCTGTGCTTGCAGGAACTACTCTGCTGGGGTCACCAAAACTCTTCCTGGTTTTAAGGGTCTTTTCTGAAGGATCAGCACCAACTTTGGTACTTTGTCTAGAATCCTGGCCTGGCTAAATTGATCATGTATTAGCCACTGATTTTGATCAATTCCTTCCTGGCCAACACCTAAATGCTCTGCTTGAAGCAGCCATATTATTTTGCCAGCAGTATTCTGGGATTCAGTTGATTAGTTTCCTATGTTTCTACCTTATTATGCCTTATCATAATCTTCAGTATTTATTCATTGAAGCCCTGGTATATTTGGTGCTGAACCAAATGTGAAGTGCAATGAACATTTGTCTCTGGCATGCCAGTGAGGAAGAGAAGAGAGAAGAGAATAGCATCATGTGGATAAAGGTGGACAAAGGAGAGCTCAGTGACATCCTTTCTCCTAGCTTTGTGATAAAAGCAAGAGAGCAGAAGCATCCTCATTAATATTCTCAAGGCTACCCATTGAACTACCATGAGATTCCTGCTGAACTAACATGTGGAAAATACAGAAAACACAGTAAAGCTGTTATGGAGATTTGATAGGTTCCGTATTCAGTGAAGACAATAAAAAGACACTTTATGAATCTCACTCAACCTGCCCATTACATATGATCAGTTTTGTATTGCAGTGAACACCTAAGTGAGGGGGAGCATGTTTTCGCTTACAGACAAGTAAAACTCCTTCTGTGAGAGTCAAGTGATAAAACAGTTTGATATCACAGCTTAACACTTGAAAATGTTTGCCTAAGCAAAAGAAAATGCTTTAATCTGGAAATGGAGGTGGGTAAGAGATGGAAACGCCCCTTTGCCCCAGGAGTTCTGTGGCTGTTTCAGATTTATACATGGATGGCTCAGATCCAGAACAGCAACAGTGAGCTGGTGACTCAGCACTACCTGGGGGAAACCATTGAGAATCGAGCAATCTATTACCTGCAGGTAAGAGAGGAATTATACTAAGATAAATTAAAGGTAGCTTTACGTAAGTATAGAAGTACATGGAGAAGACAGGATGCAGATCATTAAGATAGTCCAAATCCCAGTTCATTGAAATGAGATGGTTTTACTCCTCTACAGTGGAGGAAGCTTTCCAAACACTCATATACACCATTGCTATAACCTCATTATTGCTATTTTGTACTGAAAACAATCAATTTAATAGGAATCTTATTTAGAAATACAAATCACGCTGAAAATAACTTGAAAACAGCTGTGTGTGAGGATCGAAAGTTTTGTTTCACTGTTTTTACTACTTTCCATAGCATGAAATGTTTTGTCCAAAAGTATGCCATGATACTCCTGCTAGAAACTCTAGCAAAAACTGTGGTCTTAATAACTAGATGAGTTATTGTCTAATATGCTCTTATTACTGAGTAAAATTAGATTCCTTGTCTTTTTGTGATTCCCCTTCTAGAAAAAGAATCTCAGTGTAAGAACAGTAAGTCCTGTGAATGACTAAGATAAATGAAGAAGAGACTTTTTTATTGAAACATCTACTCAGATTAAGACTCTCGTTCTGAGGTACTTAAGATACAGGGTTATTAGGAAGGAGAGCTTGTCATAATGACATCTGTAATAATAATTATCTTAGATAATTCAACAGTATATAAAAAAACATTCTTTCCCCCCCTATATTAGGCTAGACTAATTTATTGTAATATTACATTTCCAAGTGACCATTTTTACACTTTCTCAGATCAGTCAACCATCAGATAGAACCAAAAAGATTATCTGGATGGACTGTGGGATTCATGCCAGGGAGTGGATCACACCTGCCTTCTGCCAGTGGTTTGTGAAAGAAGTGAGTCCTACCTTTACCACTTAAATAATAAAAAACCACCATGGATTGTTTTGGATATTTCAGTTCTTCCTCTATAGTGGTCCAAAGCATTATTCTTTCCCTGCTTAAATATTATTTTCAGCATTTCTAATTATACAGAAACCTGTGGAGATCTAATTTCAAACCACAGTTTGAGATGAGATATGGAATAATATCTGTTAGTGCACTGCTTCCTTCATCTGAACTGATTCCAAAGCTACCAAACTAGTCAGCAATCTCTCCATTTTTTACAGTGACTTTTGGATCTAGCCGCTCTACAACACAAAGTCACAGCCCTCCTGGAATTAAAAACAGCCCTAAGATGTGGTACAGCAATGTTCTGCTTATACTAAAGGTGTTTGGCTTACAGTGCCAAGGTATCATACAGCTTTCATTCCTGCAAGACCACATCCATACAAAATGCATGTAGACAACATAACTAGGGATCCAGCAGATCTTGGGTGCCACAGTGATATCCAAGAGCGAGTGATTCTTTGAAGATGGTTCTGAACTAGCTCATTCCAGCTATTTCCCCTCCCCCCCCTTTTCAGATTCTGCAAAATTATGAATCGGACCCAAAGATAAGAAAGTTTCTTCAGAATCTGGACCTCTACATCCTACCAGTCCTCAATATTGATGGTTATATCTATTCCTGGGAAACAGTAAGTAACAAAAATCCAAAAGTGATCTCAAATTTAGATGTGTACAATATGTTTAATTTTAAATACAGTCATAGCAATTATATTTAAACAGAGAACAGTGACAGGATCATTACACAAATCCTCTCACTGCAGAGGTTTTGTTTCTTCTGGTAAAAGAGAAGTCACTTGAGATCATAGAACTAAAAATTCCTAGCAGATGTCAAGAGCCTTGGGAAGATGGAAAGTCAAAACCATAGGATCCACTCCATTGGGGATTCTGGAAATTGACTCATTTCCCTGCTAACAGCTTGGGGCTTGGAAGACAGAGCTAAGCATGCCTGGAGGGCTCAGCTGTGCTTTGTAAGATACCTCAACTAGCAGATGAACCTAAGCACTTTTGCAGCATGGGACAGGAGGAGAGTTGGTCAGATAACAGGCGATCTGGTTCTGAAAAACAGGTGTTCTCCTAAGTAATCTTAATTTTCTTGTACTGAGAATAATGAAAAAATGCTGATCTCCAGCAACACTCACCATGCTTCCAGGTAGTTGAACCCAGGATAAATATCTTTTTAAAACAGGACCTCAGTGTGGCCCAAAAGGTTCAGCCTGCTGCCACATGGACCCTCCTATCTCCAGCACGCTTCCCAGCAAGGTTTGGAGCAATGGAGCCTGCCACACTCTGTACTTGGATACATCAGTAATTCAGTCAGGAGGCTCAGACAGGCATCGCAGGGAGTTCTGCAGGGAGCCAGGTGTGGCACTGAGTACAAGCATAACAGAGAAGCAAAGAGCAGCAAGTTTAGATGACAAAGTTGCATCTGAACTAAATGTATGTTCTGCTATCATCTCTTTGGGATACAGGCATGTTCGTATCTTTCTTAAAAGAGCAAAGCTCTGTAGAAACAGTTCAGTGCCACAGAAATTGGCAAGTATGTTTGATTTCGGAAAACCCTCAGGAGGCTCATTTCAACATGCGTGAAGGTTTGTGGAAGATGTCAGCATGGCTGTAGAAAATAAGTTTTCTACAGCAGGTAGAAAGTTTCATCATCCTTGAATACAGAGTTCCCTACAATGTAAGAATTACTCAAGATGCAGAGGTCCAAAACAAAGGTGTCTGAACAGTGTACTATTATTAGTTCCCTTGGATTACAGAGTTAATAATTAGCTTATTTTTGTTCAGGCTCGTTTGTGGAGGAAAAACCGTTCTCCGCATATGAATGGTACCTGCTATGGAACAGATCTGAACCGAAACTTCAATTCCTCCTGGGGCAGTAAGTTTCAAGTATTTCAGGTCAGCTACATAAACATAAAGCAGGAGAAATAGATAAGCTCTGAAATAAGATGAAGTCCAATACAATAGAAATACTCATCCCTTTTTTCCAATCAAGACACATGATGCAAGCAGATCACGACTTATAAAACTATATCTCCAATTCACTGCAGGTGAAAGCACCACCAGTGTTAGCAGCCATGCAAGTAACAGCCACTATTTGTCCAGCCTGGACACGTGCACAAGATATTTCACAAGGTCCAAATTTATTTTCTATCAAGAGAGGAAAGGGTTACCCCCCCAACCCCACAGCCGCCCCCCTCTAGCTCCCTGCCCATACACAGACTTTAACACTCCAAGGTCAACTTCCACTGAACTGGGGTTTATATGCCTTTAATTTGGTCCACTTTTTATTCTTTTCCAGCTCTTGGTGTTTCTTATAACTGTAGCAGTGAAATCTTCTGTGGGACTGGACCAGAATCAGAACCTGAGACAAGAGCTGTGGTTCAGCTTATTGAAAGGAAGAAGAGTGACATTTTGTGCTACTTAACAATTCACTCCTATGGACAGTACATCCTCACTCCATATGGTTCCACAACCGAACCTCCATATAACAATGAAGAACTGGTAGGGCAAACCACTCACCTTCTACACTAGTACAGGCGGTTGCACACAGCAAAACTCTATTTGCCCTGTTGCATTTTCTTTGAAGAAAACTTCATGTGAGGAATATCTGAGGGTTTTAGCATGTTCATCTACCTTGAGTAGGGTTCTGGTCTTTTCATCTCTCTTGGCTGCCTGTTGTATGTGTGGTATCAGCCAAGTTCCTTTGCCTCAGAATGAATCCAATGAATCCTAATCCATCTTAAATCCAGAAAAATTGTTACAGGTAGTGTTACTTCTGTGCAAGCTAAGTGAAGAGCATCAGGTTCTGCTTGCAATCAAATGCTGCGTGCAACAATGTATTTGTACTTTAGAATGCTGGCAGATTATGTGCACATGGTTGTGTCCAGAAGAGATAATCAAACGCATTCAAGAGAATGGGAGAAGAATAGGCACCTACTTTTTGATTACTTCTCTGCCTCAATTTGAGTGTTTTAAGTTCAATAAAATGAGTATTCACAAATACTCCTGTAGCTGTCGCACAGGAGTAGCAAAGAGCATGAGGAACTGGGCTCAAACCTCATAAGAGAGATTAAACAAGTCATTCAGTCAATCTATGGTTTAGTTTTTAAAGATGGTGAGACAGTCTGTGGTAATAGAAGTGTAAGAAATCATTACTGCTACAAGCAGTACCCCTTGAACTAGAGAGAAACAAATACCTTCTTCACCTAACATCTGTCATCTGTTTATTTTAAATGAAATTTACGTTCAAAAACAGGAAGAACATTTCACTCAAGAAACACATTTGTAAAGGGTTTCTTTAACATCTTGAGCTAATACTAGTAAAACTTGAAGCTGATTACATGTAAACTTGAAGCTGGAAAAAAATTGGCAGACAGAATAATTGCCAGATTTACTGGTATTGGAGAAAACGTTCATACATTTTCACTTTCCAGATGCATGTTGCACAGACAGCAGCAGCTGCTCTGACAGAAAAGTATGGCACCAGTTATGAAGTAGGATCAACCTCTTTGATTTTATGTAAGTTTGTTTTTCCCTTTGATTGCCCTGTTTTTCAAAGAGAGCCACTCTTATGTCACAGGCATCAATAAGTGCTGTTTTGCTGAGTTTCCTCTTTGAGCAATATTTAATGGGTTGGTTCGGTGAAATCGCGAAGGAGCAGTCATTTGAATACAAGATAACATTGTACGTTAAAGCTGACTGCAGGAAGGAAGGAAGCATTGATCAGAAGCCAGTTCTTACATGAATTCCTCGCAGATACATCACAAGGGACAGAAAGAGATTGGTGATAGATCATTCTGACCCTGCTGAAGTCAGCAGCAGAACTCCTATTTGTCTTCACTGGAGTCAAGCAAAAATTAAAATCCCAATCAGGTCTACACTCACTCCACCAGATATTAGCACATTGCAGCTGCTTGCATTTCTGTGTGGAATATGTTGGCTACAGCCTCGTTATAATAACAGGATGGACATATTATGAACGCACCCTCAAAGCTGATATTAGCTGACAGTATTAACACTAAGGACCCGAGGGCCCTAGGGACTGCCTGATAAAAACAATCTTTTCATCAAAACAATACGTAGCTGGCTCCAGGGCCCACAGTTTGCATATTCACACTGTCTGTCAATGGCAGTCCCCTGGTCACACAAGTCACCTTCTGCATGAGCAATGTGGTGTAAACATAAGGTAACTTGTCCTTGCCTAAGTCTGCATTTTACCAGGGTTTCTACTTACAGCAAATGATTTAGAGAAAAGATCCATGAGACAGATGAACAACAGCAGCCAGAATTTTTTCAGGCTTTAGCAGAATTATGCAAAATATGTATATAGGCAAATAAGTGCCAAACAGTGCCAATGTTGGAAATGAAGCATCAGAACAGACAAATGGCCGATTCACCTTGTATCCAACACTAATCACAGTAAAATGCTATAAACACAGAATTCATGGAATTCATTTCCTGTTATTTTACAATATCATCTTATGGAAAACTGTTTCTCTTAGGAAGCTTCATGCAAGACTTTTAGGATAATTAAGAACATCATCACCTAGAAAAACTGCTCTCCATGCCACAGTGATGTATGATTACTGCTTTCTTTAGGGATTCCGGTATAACCTTGCATTAACTACAGCAAGAAGTATTTTCAAAGAATGGTGCTTAATACTTACATCTCCCTTCTGTTTTTAAATTCACAGACAGTAACTCAGGCTCCTCACGGGACTGGGCTCACATGATTGGCATTCCTTTCTCCTACACATTCGAACTGCGAGACAAGGGTACTTATGGATTTATTTTACCTGCTGACCAGATCCAGCCCACATGTGAAGAGACTATGTTGGCTGTGACAACTATTATCGACTATGTTGATCAGAAGTACTTCCCAGGTGGGGCTATGATGTTGACCTCAGGCAGCCTGGGCCTGAGCCTCTGCTTGACTGCTGTACTTACACTGATTGTTCCTTAAAACAGATTAGAAAGCCCAGCAAGGCATAATGCACTTTTGCCATTTCAAAAGGGTATTAACAGAACTAAATGTCAAGTATTTCAATAAAAGCCCATCCCATAAAATACAAGCATCCACTTGTATTTTTAATAATTACATTTTAGGGAAGGAGGTAAAGATGAAGAGCTGTGGCAATTCCCCAAGCTTCATTTGCTGGTTCTACAAGAAGCCAGCCTGAGTACACACAGAAACACAGCATTATTTTACTCTTTAAGCTCTTCGAATGCATGTTCAAGAACACTTGGACCTATGTGATCCTTCTGTCAGCCACAGTGCTGCCCTAGCCAGTTCTCCCCACCTCCTGATCCTGGTGACGTTACCAGGTTCCAGGCATTCTGTAAAACAGAGAAAACCTATTCTAAACCTGTATTGTCTGCTTTTGAATCTAGGACCTCTACGTCCCCAAAATACATTCACAAATTAAATTACCTGTAATAGCCAAGCCTTATTTATTTGAATAGAAAATGAAGAGTTGAGAAAAAAAAATGTACACAAGGTCTGAATTAATTTTTTTTTTTAGCAAACTTCAAGTTTCCACGTGAAAATTCAAAGTGAGATTGCAGATTGTCAGCAAAATCTTTCCAACTTCAGGGTAGATAACACCTAGTTCGTATCCTTGTTTTGTTTTGTTTTTTTTTGTTTTTGTTTTTTTTTGTTTTTTTTAAATGACTACTTGAAAGCTAGCGTTGGCAAATATACATCAAGAGCTTCCAATACAAAAGTCACAGATAAACAATGTGAACAGGACTATAATGTTGCTGACCTCAAGTTACAAAATACAGAGAGACTATGACTTGACTAAGATCTCATATACTGTATGCAGCATAACATGGAACGTTCCCTCCTCCAATTCCCTTTCAATGCCAGCAAGAGAAAAATGCCTACCACTTCACCACAATACCCTTAAAGACATGAAATCAAAACCCTGCAATCACTTTTCCAAAGCACAATTTACGACTTTTTTTTTCCCTGAATCTTTGCTCCTGTCATTGTTCGTAGATTATTACCAATCAGCGTAGTTAAATCTGTTTAACTCCTGCAGGTTCCCCAGAGTATATTCCTTCCAGAACAACCACTCATTTACAGTAAGACCCGTCTGTTGCTGAGCCCTGTAACAGGTGTCACTAATTAGCACTTCTCCCCACAGGAGCATCAGTCCCCAGACTTATGTTTAGTTTAGGATGTGACTTGTAGGCCTTTACATTTGTTTGTATATTGTGTTTTTTGAACTGTAAGAAACAAGACAAACCCATCTGGTCCATCACAATGTGCTGTCTTCAAGCAAGTAAGTTTTGATGCCTAGTGTTTCGTAGTCTTTTGCTGGCAAGCAGCAGTGAAGTTCTTCAGTCCCTCCAGGGATGCTGCCAGCATCAGAAGGCGATGCCCTCTGGTGACCAATGTCCACACATTCACACTGACAAAGCCAACCCAAGCTTGGACTGACACCAAGCACCAGAGCCATCCCATGACTGCACTGGAACAAAACCACTGCTGGCCAAGGTCATTTTACTGCATTCAGAGACTTTGCACAGCCTGGGCTCCTGAAGACAGAGGAAGGAAGTTGGATTTGCTGATCCTCAGTATTTTCTGATAAAGTTACTTGCAGCTGTAAAATGCAACCAAATGTGTCCCAAAGTTAACTAGCAGATCTCTGTGGAGTGATTTAGTCCCTCACCAGCTCCCCTTGTTGAAATAACCACTAGTAGGTGGGGAAAGAGGCAACTGCACAGGACTTCCAGGCAGGGGCTGAAGGGATTCCCAGCACTCAAGAAAATTCACCAGAAGTAGAGAGAAAAACTTTATAAAAAACTTTATAAAAAAAAATTTTATATATATATATATACACATATATTTAGCAATAGTCATTATCCAGAAGAATGCCTGTTACTGTCAACACACTGATCATCCCTGGGCATACAGCTCCTTGGATCTGTCAGCAATGACCCAGTCATTTTCCATAGTAAAACCACAAAAGAAGGTGTGGAAGTAATACCTCACTTTCACTGTCACTGCAGCAGAGATGTACCACAACGAATACTTAGTCCCCTTTTAGGAACCATTGTTGCAGAAGCAAGTCGAAATCACTAAAAGGCCAAGGCTGCAGCAAATTGGTCTTCACTAACATTACATGGGCTCTATATTTCACAAATCCTCCCAGATTGCAGACATCTTTGCATATCTTTTGTGATTGTAGAAGGGTGATATGCGCAGCTGACAAATGACTGCAGAAAGAGTATATTTTGTCAATCATGCTTTGCAAAGAAAACCTTTAAAGAAAAACAAACTATGGCTGTATTGAAACTCCCCTTACTTCATGAATCTTCTGCCTGCCTTTGTCACCCCTGCATTCTTTTATCACCTTGACTCCTTGGTTTCACTTTATCATGAAGTATAGAAAGTCACATTCTAATTTCTTAGCAGAAGAACAGTCTTATCCTACTGAGGTAATTATATGTCTTCTGCTTTAACTCATATGGAAGTACACCAGAACTTCTCATACAAAACTGATTATTTTATTGATTGTTATTTCTCCCCAGTAAAGACCCATGACCCTCCTCTTTCTCCCTCATAGTTAAACACCCAGCTCATGCTTACTTTACTGACATAATTGGTATTAAGAAGGATTAATTACTTTTGGTCATTCTGGTTATTGAATAAAAACAAGGGCATCCTAGGTTTGAGTAACAGTGTTCTGTATTATCCTTATTAATATTCCTTAATATAAAGTTCAGAGAAAGGGCCATCAGTGATCTCATTCAATTTCAGGCAAGGAGCTCCTCTCTCTGTTAATTTCTCCTACATGCTATGTTAATTTTATACAGTCCTCAGGCTCCTAACAAGTTAGCAACACTGTCCTCATTAAGGAAAGATATCAACGAGGGAACTATACTATTAAATGAAAGCATGTAGCCTCATTTCTTAGCGCTTCACATAATGAAAGATCAAAAACCTGCAGTTTTAAAGGGAGCGTGAAAACACCTCTGTTGGTTCATATTTCTTGGGAGGGGGTGGGAAAATGACAGGGGAACAGTTATTTCCTGGTTGTTATTTCCTGATAAACTGCTTACATCCCAGAAGTCCACCCAAATGCTTGCACTTTGGTGCAAGTTCTATTCCAAGTGAAAAACAGAGGCTGGGTCTAAACAAAGACCTCAGACTTGAGAATATACAGTAGATCAAAACTGGACACATTCTTACCTGGTACAGACTTGCTCAGAAATACAGAAAGATGGCCTCAGTGTTTTCCAGGCATTATTGTGGATGGAAATGTACTGATATTCAAGAACAGTAGACTTAACCGTTTGTGCCTCAAATCTATGTAGCCAGAACTCTTTTTCAAAGTAGACCGGGACCAGCTTCAGATGGGGCAGTCAGGTTTCAGCCGGAAACCAAAGTGCCCTGGAACTGGTCTTGGCTTCTCTCCAACTACAATCCATAAGTATTCATGGTCCTGATATGCTCTGTCTCATTCTCTGTGCTTTTTTTTTTTTTTTTCCAATTATTTTATCTAAATCTTGGTTTTCTTAACTAGATGAAGTTTTCAGCTAAACCATACACACACACACACACACACATATAGATATATATATATAGCAGAGCCCCTTGCTTTGATGACAAGCCACGCACGTGACTTCTTTCTACAAAAATGGCTGACCAAGGCTAACTTTCCCCAACTCCACCTACCTCTAAGCTGGAAGGGGAGTAAAAACAAAGATAAAAATAATTCTAAGTTTCAAAGTATTACAATTAGCAAACTTGATGAAAATATTTTTAAAATAATTTTTTATTTCCTGTACCTTTCTTCCAAGGAATCTGGATGATCCTTGTTGGTATAAAATATAAAAGAATAATTTGATCACAACTTGTCACTGCTTGCATCTGTCTGCCAAATCGCACAGTATCTGCCTCTGAGCACAGTAGACATTCATAAAACCAGCTTCTTTCTGAAAGCAGACAAGAAGTATGGTGCTATAGAACCTGTGGCAAGCAAGAACAAACAGTGTCAGGCTCACAGCTTTTAATTCTCCTCAGTGTACTGAACACAAGGTACGCACCACAGCCACCCTCTGTTATGGGAGAAGGCCTCACATGAAGGCAATATAAGGAAGAAAGTGGATTAGAATTGCATGGCACTGACTGCAGTTGAAAATGCCTAGATGAGAGAGAACACTCGCAAAATGATGGAAATTTATTGTTCTGTCAAAGGCTTCAGTAGGGGGAAAGAAGAAACGGGTAGGTCACAGATGGATTAACTTCATCATTCCTAGCTTTAGTTTCTTCTGCATGAGTCTTGGAAAGCAACAGACTCCATCTTGAAAATACAAACTCTCCCTATTCTTAAATACCCATACAGTTTAACTGGGGGAGAACTGAGGAGGAAAAGGATTGCCAGTGAACATTATTTAGTTCTGATTAGTGAGGCACAGAGCAGGAGGAGTAAAACCAGTGAGGAAGATTTGGAGTAGAAGTATAACCAGGCACCAAGAAACACACACGTAGTCAGCATATTCTCTGATAATTAGGTGTAAAAGTCTATTCCCCTAGGTCACACAAGAAACACAAGTTTCTTTCCTGAGGCGACAGTCCAGGCGTTTTATCAGTTACTGATAGAGCCAGGGTAGGACAGTTGCTACCATCAATTGATGATAGCAGAGTTCCCTATCCACTGCTGTCATCTAAAAAAAAAAAAAAAAAAAAAACACACACCAAAAAAAACTAAACTCCATATATCATGCTCCTAGTTCCAAAACAGGGAAATCAGGCAACAACAAAGGCTGTTTTACTCCCAGTTCTCACATCAGTCGCTGTTTCTGTATATTCCTTAGATTTACATGTTGCAATTTTTTCCCAGGCTAGCTCAGCTAGATATAAGAGGCTTTTTTGTTATGCTTTAGCTTCTACTTGAAAAATGAATCTTGTATGGAATAAACAAGATCCTTGTGGCCAAACACAGGTGATACTGGAACTGTTTCTGAATTTGCTGTTTGCTTCACCAGTCACTTGTGACATTGACTCAAACTAACTAGGGTTACTTTGAAAACACAGAATACTATATAAGAATCATTCTCAGAAAAAAATCAAACCCTCCCACATGAGAATGCAATTCCATTGGGAAAATGATTACATAAGAGTTCCACAATCAAAATGCCTTTCTTGACATTAATCCCAACATAGAGGCAGGTATCAAGCTACTTAATAATCTACCCAGCTGCCTTCTGCCTACTACTTAAATAATCCCATTACTTCAATAAGCTTGCTAGTGCCTGCAATTCCAACACATTATCTGAGGATATTCTAGCATCTGAGCAACTGGGAATCAATAACAGTCTTGGAAGGGGGAAAGACTGGGAATAAGGGTTAATAGCAATTACTCACGAAAAGTGATCTAAACTACTTTTAAAATTTAATTTGGTTTGCCAAATTCAAAGGATTCTTGAATACTAAGGCCACTGTAATCATGCTGATCCTGTGTCTTATTGAGTAGAACCAGAGCATTACTCATTTTTTCACAACCCTGAGTTATCAAGGACATGCTGGGCAAGCAGCCAATGTAATACATGCTCAGTAGTAATAATCTATACTTAAAAGTAACATGATGGCTATTACATGATGACTGTACTGATTGGAGCAAGGTTAGATCTCCAACTCTGGTAACTGCTTGACTTAGTACTTGTTTTAGCTCATGAGAAACACTAAAAAATAAAGCATGTATCTTAGAAGCAGGAGAGAAGTCAAGTAATGTAAGCAGCAAAGAAATGAGAAGAGGTAGCAGAATGATGGAGGCCAATATGCTCTGAACAAAAGCAGTTTGGACATTTTTATTTATTTTAAAAGGCAGTGAAATTTCTGTGGCTCCATGTTCACAGAGGACTGTCATTGTGTGTGCCAGGAAGAGATCAAGAGATTGATAGGAATCCCAGTCTTAGCAGATGTGGAAATGTGTAGAGCCAAAGAAATTAAAAGTAATGAAAAAGACCAATGAAAAACCCTAAGATTGCTCTCTCAGGTACACTGGGAGCAGGCTCTCTCATTCAGCTGTTAGTCTCAAGCTCTCCTCCTCCATTCTTCTCCATTTTCATTGGAAAAGAGCAGGTTCCAGAAATTGTCACTTCCTTTAGTAAGTATGGATAAGATGGTCCTGAAGTGCTTCTTTCCAGCTACAATGTGTGTTTTGTCTGGGTTACCAGGAATCCGATGATGTTATAGAGCAAGCATACATATAATGTCAAGAAAAGATTGAGCTCTTTGACTAACTTCCAAGGAAATACCAGGAACTCCAACCTATTACAGATATTATCCTTAACACATAACCCTATATCTATTCCATGCTCAGGAATGCTCACAGTTGGCATGCTGGTAGTCCCACTGATCCAGCCATGTTATTCTGCAGGTCTGTGCTAGGTGAAGGCCCTTTCAGTGAGGCTGTATTGCTGCAAAAACAGGCAAGGCAACCAAAGGATTAAGATGTCTATTTTCTGAATAGGCTAAAATGGCACTTTCCCATACTGCAAGTTTTCAGAGACAGAAGCACTTACTCCACATCTCCTTTGCAATTAAGGACAATGACACTTGCTGCAGAACTTTCTTGGAGTTGCACATTTTCTTACAGCAAAAATCTTTCATGTGACTATAGTACCTCATCTGGTACTGCTTCAAGTGAGACCAACACACGTCTATTGGTAGTCTTAATCTCAACAGCAAGAGAAACTACTTAATAAAATTCCTGTGAACTGAGGGGAAAGCAAAACAGCTTGCATAAGGACACCTGCAAGACAAATGCCAGAAAACAGAACAGACCAAGATCTTTTGAGACTCAATTGGCAACCTCCTTGTTAGACCACAACGTTCAAACAGTGCCACCAAGGCTTATAATGAAAAATGATTTCAAATAAAGGGTTTCTAAGCATAAGTCCACTTCAAAAACATATTGCATTCTAGAGCTAATCAGTATTTTTTGTCTATAGCATTTGTCATACATGCTATTTTAAGTAACATGGTGCTGGTCTCACATTTTGCTTTTCTAAAGAAAAATCATGAAATGCACTTGCAAGCATCATGAACAGGTGTTCTACTAAAATATGCACTGCTTAAAGTCATCTCCTTTGTCAGAGGCTTTTGACTTTTATATTAAGTGCAGTAGGTTTTACTAAAAACAAATGGTGATATTCTGCAACACCATTCCATTTCTTTTCCAGCTTCAAAACAGAGACACTTCAGATAAACCTAGAAGGAACATTAATATGATGATATGCCAGCAAAAGTCTGCAGCAAGCCAATGAGGCATTCTGGCCTCACAGAAAGCAAGCCTCTGAGGGCTCTTTACTAAAGATCAGCAACATTTTCCAAACACAAGAGTAGAAACAGAAGCTGCCTAATGTGAAATCATCCTCTTTGTGGAACAGTCATCTTTTTCTGGAGAAAAAGGAATAGAATTTGCAAAACTACAATGTACTTAAGATATTTAAGTATATTTTCTTTGATGTATTGTACTTAGGAGAAAAGACAGTTCAATTTAATAGGCAATGTTAAACTTGCTGTACAGACAATTCCAAATTTAGTTAAACTTGCTGTACAAACAATTCCAAATTTAAGCTTGAAATTAGTCCAGCACAACAACAACGCCTCAGAAAATGTTAAGGTTTCTGTCACTATAGTAGCTAAGTGGCAGTGGCTTAGTCCTGCACTGAAATCCATAGCAGAACTTCTGCCTTTTGCAATGCTGGATCTGACTCTGTAAATCTCAACAGTTGCCCAATTTCTAAAACCTTTTTACCCAGTTTCTCACGGTAGCTTAGTCTGGGAATTCTGTGGGGACCATTCACTTGGACGATGTCAGAGAGATTTCTTTCATTCAATGACAAAATCCTGACTGATTAAAAGACCTACACTGACAGCCCAATAGAAAGCCTCACCATCTACTACTTGGGCAGCCTGCACTGCTGCCAACATGCACCAGTTAAGAACACAAGGAGCAGTAGCGGAGGGGAACCGGGAATCAGACAAAGGCCCTGGAAGCTTCCAAGCAGTTTAAAATAGAAGGGAATTGTTAAATGCAGTCTCTCATAGCCAACTAGATAAATTAACCACTACCCTGAAACATTTCTAACACAACGTTTTGTTGTCAATCATGGTAAAATACTAGGTTTCAGGTTTTATTGGGTTAGATTATGTTCAGCATCATGATCAGGTAACATGCTGGAGTACACACAGTAACTCCCCAAAATATATATATATATATATATATATATATATATATCACCAGCTCTGAGATCAAAAGATGCCTCCAAAAACCCATATCCATTGACAAAAAAACTTAGGCTCTAATCACACCTTATTTTTATCTTCTTTTCCTGTAGAACTACAGCCTAAGAAATACATTGTCTATCTCTTTTCTTCTCCTTAGTAATTCTTGAACCCATTGGCTACTTCCTACCAAACAGGGAACAAGAGCCAGAAGTTCCTACAAGCCCAACATACAAAAAAAAAGTGGTTGCATAGCATACAGAAGCCCATATAAACACCTGTAAGAGGAAAATTTAGGAAAACTCCAAGGACCAGTAGTGTCGGTCCTTGGAAGCACTGAAATTGCTTCTGAGAAGTTCTTTACAATACTAGGCAAAGCACCATCAGGAAAACAAACAAACAAACCCAAAACACTCATATGAAAAAAAAAAATACTGACTCACCCAACTGATGATAGGATCTCTGGCTGTAGAGCATTCCCCACCAGAAAGTAGCCTTCACCCAGGAGACCTTCTCCTATGGAGACTAGCCCTTAAATGAGCCCAGAGAGGTGGACCCATGGTCCGCTACTTCTGGTCATAGGGGAAGCACGGTTGAATTGCTTGCACCTGTGCTTCCTGGGCCAGCCCTCTTCACTCAGGTGCTCAATCATCAGTTCAGGCCATGACATAACTCTTCCCTTACAGATAGAAAAAACCTGAACCAAATCACAGGAGAGTGATGAAAAAAGAAGCTCAAATACTGAAATGCCTTGTAATACATAGTATGCAGTGGTATGAAATAAGAGCCAACATCAATACATAACTTAAGCTGCATTTAATTAATGTGCATAATAAAAGTCCCCAAAAACTGAGGGAAGGACATGCAGGGTGTTTACAGCAAAGACTGCATATTTATCTGCTGAAAAGAAGACTGCCTCATTCTTCAATTGCTTTTTTAAAAGCAAGCAGTTTTAGGAAGAGCTGGTAATAACATACCCTGTATCTTCAGCAGGTGGCAGGATGATAACCTCAAACAACATTTTCTGTTGAATATGTGTCACAAGGCTCAAGAGGACTGCTAATTCCCTTTCCTACAATGACTCAGGCTGGGATTTCCCCCAGTTTTGTTATTAGCCTAGTTGCTATTTTTCCTCCTACTTATTTTGTTGCTTAGGAGACTGATAGTCATTGAAAAAGAACAAACAAACAAACAAACAACAACAAAAAAACTAAATAACAAGTCCTATTCCTGCCAGTGTGATCCCAAATTAAGAAATGCTGTATGTGCTTGCCTCATGGGATCTGCCTATGCAGAAAGAACACGACTTGTTAGTAAAAAATGTGTCCAGGGAAGAAAATTTTAAGCACATCCGGTGTTTGCCCTCCAACAGCCAAGCTGTGTGGATTTACTTTTTGTTTTCAGGGCAGTAACAGAAGTTTCTCCAGTCAAACAACGTAACTGGGCAATGATTTATGGGGCAGACCATTGGTTACATGACAGAGTCACAGAACATAGCTGCAATTTTCCTGCCACTCAGGAGTGTAGTATTCCGTAATAATTATACTTACATCCCTGTAAATACAGGAACAAAAAGGACTCTTTTCCCCAGGGAGGGTCCACTGTCCTGTTCGTTTGTTTGTGTTGTTCGTGTTCCTGTTCGTTTACATGAATACGGTGCCCCACGGTAATTGCTGGATCTTCTGCTCCATTTTCATCAGGAGATCACAATCTGCTTCATAAATCAGGTCACCATAATTTCCTCCATTCCCGTTACCTTTTCATTCTTTCTTCCCAACTTACATTTCCTTTAATGTGAAACTATAGCCAAGAGAATGGGGCAATAATAAGAGCTACTGAAAACTGCTGGACTCTGATTCAATCCTCTAATGTATGAATATCACTCTAAAGAGAAACCAGTGTACAATCCCAAGATTATTGAAGAAACAGCACACTTCACAAAGGGTAGAAAATGAATCCTGCATTACAAGCCCCGTCTCTTGTTATATTCTGGCTTCTCAAAAGGACCAAATACATCATTTCTTAATGTGGTGTTGAAGCTCTTTTAGTCTTCATCTCTCTTGAAAATTCTGGTGCTTATATTTAGGATCTCAGCCAAAGGTTTAAGAACTTATGCTGAGCCTCAGTGCTTGGCATGTTGAATGTGTGGGTTGCTGGCACACGTATTTAAAAAGAAATGTGTTATTAATTGGCTTTCTAGGAGCTCGAGAACTTTGGAAATGATTTATTAAATAATACGTGGCATTTGAAAGCAGAACATCTTCAAAAATTGCTGCTACACAAGATGACTCATAATGTGATAACACTGATTTTACTAGTAGCACCAGAGGAAAATCCTGTCCCAGATCAGAAACACTCAGATGCAGTGGGCACATTCTAGGAAAAACACATGAAATGTTTCACCAGGCTTGTTTCCTCAGCTGAATAAAGCAACTGAAAAAGTAGGTAATGCCTGAATATTCAATCCAAGTGGTAGGTAATGAGGAGATAAGCTCTCATGTCACAGTCTGATCCCTACTTGCAGATGCTGACACATTTCCCTCAAACTACACTGACACCAGTGTAACTGTTTTTTTAATTTCCTGCTTCCTCCTTCAATCAGTTGGTTGTACCTGGGACTGGTCTTTTTAGCTCGCCACTTTCTTAAGACTTGCTTATGTCTGCTTATCTATTTACTTGTGCCAGTGGAGCAGTATAGGTAGCTCTTTACCTTTATACAACATTTGCTTGGTATTTTTGGAAAAACTGACACATTCGTTGATCTATCTGAAGCACATACCAAACAACAGACCACTAATACCCTTTCAAAATTACTCCCTCCCCACTGGCAGAAATGAAGACACAAGAGGCTTTGCACATGAACCAAAATATATGATCAAGAAAGAACAGAGAGACAGAGGCACTTTCCCACAAGGTAAAAGCTTATGAGGTTACACTTAAGAGATGGTAATACGTGTTTTCTCCTGGAGTGACAACCTTTGTTCAAAGACTCTCAGAGAGCTTGGGAATATGTAGTATAGGGTCATGACCACCCCACCTTTCCTATACTGTTGAAGTGGGAGGATTTATGTATTAATTTCTGTTACTGTAGTTCTTATAGATAAATGCCAATGGGTCAGGGCCATGCTGGACAAGGTACGACAGTGACATTTTAAACATAGACAGCACCTCTCCCGCAGTGCATATATCTTGTTATCTAGATGGCACACAGCACAAGGAGGGAGAGACTTATAATGAGAAGACAAATTGGGGGCAAAAGAAGAGCTGAGCTGGGGGCACTAGGACAGGCATGCTGCTCAGTCACAGGCAGACACAAACATTCTGATAGATGTCTGCTGCAAACTAATGGGGTCATGCTGGATGAGGGTGGAAGAGGATCTCATTTTGGGTACCATGCTACTTCTGCTACAGAAAATGCATGAGTCCAGAAGTCCACAGACAACTGTCTGGTGCCCCTAGTACTTTTTTGGCCCCATAAGTACAGGCACTCTGATCCCCATTCACCTCAACATCAGCAAAAATAGCTGAGTCAAATTTGAAAGTCTTATCTTGCTCAAGCTACTGGACTTCAAGCTCTCTTCTGTCACCTCCCTCTGTTCAGAGCTATTCATTTCTACTGGGAACCGATCACATTTTCTCCATCACTCTGCTTTAGAAACCCATTTTGCCTCATCTATTTAGATAATAAGCTCTTAAGTAGTCTCACTGTGGTCTGCGCATACAGTACAAAGCATGACATGGCACTGGACTGCTGCTCAGAGAATCCATGATTTACCAAATCCAAATGGAGCGAGCCATGGGAAGGGCAGTGCAGAGAAATAACTCTGAGAGGCTATGGGGAGCATAAGAAAGGCCAAATTTACCAACATCCCATTAGCTTCTGCCTGAGAAACGAGGCAAGAGTACCCGTGATAGCAGGGGTAACTTCCCTTGGTGAGGGGAGATGTTAATTATGGTTGTTAGTAAATAAATAAAAGTTTTTTTAAAAAATAAGTAAATAAAAGAGGGCAGTATATCTCACAGCAATGTTCTTTTTCTATTAACTTCAGATTTTCTTTTGGCAGACTTTTTTTTTTTTTTTTTTTTTTTTGTTATGAGAGACAGACTGAACTGGGGCCATTTCTGAGTGCTTTGTTTTGGAAAACATGGGAAGTACAGTGCCATCTCCATCTTTTCTGAAAGAGATAAATCACAGTCCTTACATAGGCTTCTGCATCTTAGTTGGTTGTTATTGAAGGGTTATGGCCAGTGTGGAAGAAATGGAAGAGAACTAAGCGTGTATTAAAAATGCCTGCAGGTTTTTGAATCACTTTATAAAAATAGGTGCCTAAAGAAGAAAAAAAGAATTAAAGAAGAAATCTGAGAAACAAATTCAACACCAAATAGTTTCTACTGTGCCCGTCTACTTCAACTAAAGTGATATTAATAGAATACACAACAGCAGGGAGTGCGAAAATAAACATATTTTTGCTCACATAAAGGAACTGACTAAAAGACTCACAAATGCAAAAGTAAATAAATAGCTTACTACGATAATCTGAAATGATATTATAACCACTGAAACAAAACAGCTTCTTAACTGTAACCTAGCATGTTAAATTCAATCAGTCTTATCTGAGGCCACGGACAGATTGAGTGATCAATCTCTATTACCTTAGGCTTTTTTTTATTCCATCTTTACAGTACCATTTTTCTTCTCACTAGATAGTTCAGTTCATTTCCCTGAGCCTTTGTCAGCTTAATAGCTGAATTTCAGACTTACACACAAAAAAATGGCTCTCAAACTTCCAGGGGGTGAGCAAGTGTGTGCTGTGTATGGGAGGGGAGAATATAGCAAAAAAACCCTCAGCAACAAAGGGTAATCGTTAACATTGCCTGTGCTGCAGTTACTGGTTAAAGTTATGCGTTCACATTTCATAATGGAGATGTTCAGGGTCAAGAAGGCGCTGGCTTTCAGATACTGTAAAAATTTAGAGGTGGGATATTTTTGGTCATGTATAATTGGCAAGCAGGTATTTCCCCTAGAGAAACAGAATGAGGACACAGCAATTAACTCTTCTAGTCCTGCAATCAGAGTGCTAATCAATCACTTCCTTAGCAACTGCATGGTCACTATGGTACCGACATCATCTCCTGCTAAAATCCTTTCCAATTTATTCTCCTAGTAACTTTGATAATGGTCAGAGCAGAAGTTACATACACTTGCTCACACTGTGCTGAATGATTCCATCAATCTCCATTCTGCAATATTGGACTCTGTTGTAAATGAGAATCAGCTGCAAGGCTAGAAAGGAAGGCAGTAAGTGTCCAGACAATCTATGCTGTTTGATTTTCAGAAACACTGTGCAAATGACAAACACAATGCTTCAGTGCAGCCTCTCTGCTCTAATTGTCTTAAATGTGAGACTAATGAACTTTATCTTCCAACCCCATTGAACCTCATTATACTGTAAATACACTTTGTGTAACATCTTCTTGTAATTCAGCTGCCAAAAATAATACTATCAGAAAAGAAGGAAAAGACAAGGCTATGGTCTTAAAGTCAATCCCATCAGATGAATCTCTCCACAGCAAATATTTGTCCTGCAGTGAAAAAATACAGAGTTTGAAATAAGTAAATAAATAAATAAATAAATAAAAAAAAAAAAAAAAAAAAAAAAGCTAGATGTTGAGACCTTTTAAAATGCTAACAGAAGCAGAAAATAGCATAGGGGAAACAGACTAACAATTTGCCCCTGATGTCACGAAGAGTGGATGGTGAATCTCACCTGTATGTTCTATCCCATGAGACATATTTTCAGTAGCTCCTCAGCCTTGGAATTCTGTCCTCTGACAAAAGTTGCACTGATCATTTTTGGAGGCAGAACAGCAAATTGGATGGAAGCTGTGTGAATATAGTGTGACGACATCCATTTTCACACGTGGAAGATGATGTTAAAATAGATGGCTCAGATATTGGGAGGTAATCAACTAGAGTGACAGTTTTAGTGATACTGACTGAGAAGCAGATAAATGCACAGCTTCATAAAGATTTACAGAATGTACATTCTCAGTAATGTCAGCGTTTATTATATAATTCTAATTGGAGTACCTCATTTCTTCATTTGCCTAATTGATTACTGTAACAAAGATGCCCTGAATATTGCTGTATATTGCTCCCTGATTGCTAAGCAAATATTATTGGTGCGTCAATATTTGCTTTTTCCTACAGCTATCATTGTTTGTGAGGATGTAAGTCATTAAGTCATTTGGGATAATGCTCCAGCAGTATTTTATTAAACACACGTGGAAAGCACCCAGTATGCTTAGCCTCTGTTGTTTTTCTTTTTTCTTTAAACTTTGCAGTAAAAACAACTGCTCATCAGTTGTTGAAGCCAAAAGACAAGACAAAGCATTTCAAAAGAACTCATGATATTCCTGTCCTAATGGTTTCACGTTGCTGGGGCCCTAAGTTCAGAGAGGTTGAGAATTCAAAATTGTCACCCATTTTATATTCGCATAGCTGGTCCCACTAACCAAGGACTCCACTAAATTCCCACCTCCTTCTTGTTTGTTCCTAAACAAGAATTCTGTTCTCACCGATATTTTATGAGGCTTTCCCATACTTCCAGGCTTCATCTTTTCAAATAGCATATAGATTTTCTCTGTAGCCCAAAGCTCAAGAAATGATCAGCACAGTAGTTAGAGACAATTCCATAACTGCAAGTTTGGCCAACTTATCCAAAGCCCCTACCAGAAAGGTTTTGAAAGGTACTGTTCACTATTTACAGTACACAGAGTATGATGCTTCAGACATGCTGACTGAAATGCACATCTGTGAAATAATACTTCAGATTATCCTAATGGTTCTTTGGTCATTCAAAATGTAACTCCTTTTAACATAACATTGTCCTGAGGTAGGAAGAAGATCACTGTGATTTCTGGTAAGGAAATGCCTGGAGAATCTCTGGCTGCACTTGGAAAGAAGACAGAAGAAAAGTGGATCGCAAAACCCAAATGCTATAGTCTTGGCTCCTGATATGGGTCAACAAGAGGTTGGTTGGAGATTGACTGCACTTTTCAGAGCTAAAAGTCCATACCACAGAACCAGCGTTGTTACGCTAACTTAAATGTTTTTCCTTCATCCTGCTCTATTATTAGGGTAGACTTTGACCTTACATATACAAAAAGTGTGCCCTTCAGTGGATGTTGAAATCAGATGATTACTCTTATGCAAGCTAATTGGGAAGGTGTATAAATAAAACTATCCTATCTTCTTACGTGTGCAGAAATGTGGTCTTAGGAATGGCAATTCGAGGCCTCTGGAGTAGAAAAAAAATTCACAGTAAGGATCTGAGAAGAAGCTTTCATCAGTTCTGCACTAGAACTCACAGTCACAAAATATTATCAATATTCTGCTGAATAGGAATTTGTCTTGTTATTAAACTGATTGATTGGGAACCACTGGTCAATGTCAGTCATGTTTTTCATTTCTGCATAATCTGAAGAGAACTGCAGCCTTACACAGTTTCAGTTGCAGAGCATAAATCCAAACACAAAGGCTCATGTTTTCAGCTGTCCGTACATTCTCGGGATGTTCTCCAATGGGTCAGCTACTTCAACGGCCAATCACAACAACAGAGTTTCTTACTTTATCTTTTTCCACTTCTGATCACAGAGCAGAGCTAATGGCCCAGATTTAATCAACAAAGGCATTTACATTTCAAAATAATGAGAGTCACTCAGCTGGTAACTTGTTAATTAGTTTTCAAGCATTCTCCCTTTCAGCCTTTATCCTCTCAAACAGCAGCTTGCCGAGGCTGACAATCCTTCCAATAATAAGGGAAGTAACCTGAGCAAATGTTATCTCGGAATTCTATCTTGCTCTAAGTTCACTTTACACCAATCTGTTGACTTCAGAAGTACTCATGATTTACCTGGGGGTAAATGTTTCAGTGTATCAGACCATAATATTTTCCCTGTTTTCTTCTTTCTGTTTTTAACTGATGAATGTCTGCAAGGCAATTACATGCCTGAATTAAAGCTTCTCTCCTCACTTTATTTTTTTAACAGCGCTACTCTATTTGGGGACAGATTCACATTTACAGAAAAGCTATTTCTGCCACTTTATAATTCAGTGCAAGTATTTTCTCGATTCTTACAATGAAAGCCCTTTTACCCAAAGCTACACAAAAGTACCAGAATATAAATAAGAATCTGTCTATTGTATTTTTTCTAGCACACAGATACTTGCAGCTGAGGATGAATGTAAAGAATGAGAATCCGTTCCTAGTATCTGTCCCTGTGCTAATAAAAATGGAAATACAAATGCTGGGTCTCACAGTCTTCCCTAGCATATTCCTTAACGACTGCAGAACTCCAATTAGTCTCCAGCACAGGATATGCTTCAGCTGACCTGTTGGCAATCAGTAGCTCCAGAGCCTAGATCGATTTTGTCCTGTGATTATCAATTCTCCTGTCAGACAGAACAGACAAGATTTAAAAGAAGATGTTTTGTGAAATAAAATCAAGATGTTCCACTCAGCACATAATTTCTTCTTATATCCTCATTTTGCACGGCACATAAGCGTGTGCTTAACTTCAAGCATATGATTAATCACCTCTGTGGAAACAGGAAGTCTTTCCTGAACTGGAGGATATCTCCTCTCCTTTGCAGCTCTATAAATGAATGTCTTCTTTAATTTTGTTTTCTTTCTTTTTTTTCCCCTCCTATTTCCCTTCCTACTTTATTTCCCCTTTTTTTATTCCCCACTTTTCGTTTCTTCTTGCCATATGTAATATACCTTCACAAAGTTTTTGTCTTTTCCAAACATTGCCGGTGATTGAGGAACTGTAGGATGCAGCTATTTATATAAGGTGGGGATTAGCTTATAAAAATAGCAGGACATTCCCAAACTTTTAAGAGGAATTTGCTCTTCAGTTTCTCTGGAATCCTGAAGATAAAGTACACATAAGACTGAGCCTCGCTTTTTAATTGATGTTTTTCATTATAAGCTAACTACTTAATGATGATTTTGAAAGTCATAAATTAGCTGCACATAGCCTCACAAAAGGAAGAAGGAATAAATCTGTCATACAAAACTCTCTGTCCTATGTCTCCAGGGCATCTTTTGGAGACATCATATTTTGTGTGTTTGTGACCACTGCATAGTACCTTCTAACATATTGCAAATTTTGACAAATATTACCAATACTTTAAAAATACTATAATAAAGAAGCCATATGCTTTAACGAGACATTTAGAGCCTGTGAAGGCAATTCAACAATTCTGACTTTCAAAAAAACGTGACCAAGTTTCAGGGTTGAAAGAAGTGATCGTTTTTGATCTGGGCTCCAAGAAACACTGTTCCGGAAATGTGATTCATGAACTGGAGAACCTCAAGATTGGATGCATCTCATTTGAAATATTTAATAGTAGCCTTGCCACTTTTTAAAGATTATTTCGTATGCTTGTAAGGGTTAGCCATTAAAATTTATTCTGTCACAAGATCTCCAGCTTAACAATCCCTACAAGGCATAAATCCTGAAGAATATCACTTGATATCCAAGCTTAAAACATCCATTGCACAAACTGCCTCTATCTACAAAAACCACTCAACTGATTAAAACCACCCAACCGAAAATATGGTTCTATAGAGAAAGGAAAGAACTGGGGTATGTGTTTAATTACATAAATATTTGGGAGGATACCACTGTTCCCATTTTCCTTGACTTCCATACTTGAGAAAAACAACAACAACACATTGATACCAATGAGTCTGACCCCAGATTATGCATTTGCAGTTGACTTGTCAGAGCTCAGCTTTGTTGCCTGCTTGGCACAGCACACCCCATGCAACTGGTTACTGAGTTGGGAAGTGAGACTTAAAGACAATTTGTTCTGAATGACTTTAGTCTAATTTGGGTATTTCTGGGATTCAGTACAGAGCTAGCAAGACTAATCTGGTTATAGAATGAAAATACTAGCTATTGCAAGTCAGGCTCTGGCAAACTTACTCAAATATAAATATAACTAACCATTTTGTTTTATATATGACTATGCAGCTATTTTTCTAAATTTCATGTGGAATTTGGAGTATCTGCCTCTGCAGAGATTTGTATATACGTTTGACTTAAACCACTGCGGAGCAGTGTCCATTCTAAACCTTTCTCCCTTGCAATTTCAGCTAGATTCCTTGCTTTTAGTATGCATAAGGTGTAAGGTTCAGCAGTTCAGGGGGACACTTTGAACAATTCTAGGCAATTATCTGTACAGTGGCGTGGTGTAGGAATCTTCTGCATATATTCACAGCAGCAAGAAAACAGCCAGACTGTTACCATAACAACAGTTTTGAGGGAGGGAACTGTAGAGGGAAACAGCAGGATGAAGAATTTCTTTGAAAATGTTTCAGTGTAGCATTCGTGTGTGAGATGGGAAGGTAGAGAAGGAGGCTTTAGATAATCGAGTCTTTAAAATCTGCAGTCTTTTCTTTGTAATTGCTGCGAGTTACACAGAACAAAGCCCTCCGCCCTCAGCCTAAGGCTATGAATATCTTTATCTGCAGTTCTGTGGCTTGTTGACTAGTATCTCCATCCGGTTTTGTGTGTTTACAATTAAACATCCCCTTTCCAAATTTTAATATTGGCAAGCTGCTTTGTTATCCTTCTTCCCCAGAAGAGCTTGGTTTGAGTCATGCTTGGTCCTTTTTACTCTATCCTAATACATATTACTTCTTGCTGACCATTAATAGATACAAGCTTTACTATCTGGTTTTCTTTACCTATAAAATTTGATATTTATAGATCCAGTGGTATCTTGCAGCTACAGAGCTCGTTCCCCCTCACTCTGTGACCCTCTAGAGTATTACAATATCCCTTATAATTTTGATTGTCTCATTCTTCAGAAATACCCATTATATTAAGTACTCCTTCCCTGTTGTACACTCTGCTTTCTCCTGTTATTAAGCTTGAGGAACACATTGATGGCAGTTATTTTTAGCCATCTACCTATTTTTAAACAAATTCATTGCTGAGCTCCCTACTTCAAAATACACCGCTGCGATTTCAGTGTAGTTATACTCAAGGTCATTCATCACCCCTCTTCCCATCTTCCAGCACTGGATACACAGGCCACTGTTGTTCTAGCTGCTGCTGATGTGGAAAAAAGAAGGTGGCACGTGGAAAAGCAGACCCTCTTTTACCCAGGCTTAACTACCCACTTCTAACTGCTCAGTCCTGCACAGGGTGGTGAGGTCAGAGCTGTGTGGCTGCAAACCCTTTTTTGAAATTATATCTGGGCTGCATTTTCCCTTGGAAATGCTCCCTTTTCATCATCACGACATTTCAAGGCTCACTTCTACTTTTTTATTTACTACTTTTCTTAAAGTAGTGACACAACTGATTTTTCTTTTTTTTCCCTGTCATGAAAACGATAATGAAAAACAATTTCTACTTTGATTTTTTTTCAGCTATGCCATTACTGATCTTTCCATTGGCTCAGCGGAAACAGTGAGAGCAGTTTTGATTCTTTTCTATGGAAAGAACATCAAAAACCCTGTTAGGCTTTTTGTAGAAGAACAATTTTTCTCTTATCCATTATTTTGCTTGCAATTTTGCATAGCACTTCTTTGAAAATATACGTGCCAGTTTGGTTTTAAATTTCCTCTGTTCTGCCAGTGGAAAGACTGCAGATGGAAGGGAGAGCTGGGAACTCCCTGTGTCCATCAGCTCTGTTCATTCAATGGCTATATTTAGTAGTTTCATTAAAAACATATTGAGTGGCCCTGGCTCCTCAGTTCTGCATGCCTACACCATCCTGACTGCCTTGCCATCCCCGTCAGTTAGCGCTTTATCCTAAGGCCTCTCTCAGCTTGGGATTCCACATGAAACTTGAGCACAAGAAGACATAACACGTTTTTAGGTCTTGCTGGAAAGATTGCACACAGCATGATGGTGGGGTGGTTAGTGACCCAGGAGATGAGTAAAAAGAACTGCCCGAGGTGGAGTGATAAGTAGATACTATAAAGACGAAAAGAAAGAAAATGACTATGCAAAGCCTGGAAAATATCCTCACTGCTACTCATATTTGCTATATGTGACACGAATGTACATATACAACCCACCCAGAGTGTTAGACATAAAATAAGGTTTCGTAGGAAATACGAAATGCTGGTCTAACATCATACAAAGGAGCAGCTCTTAGGGGAAGCACTTAATTTGCTACATTATTAATGCTGAGGCATGGACTACTCCCATGGCTATTTCCACTTGCCTCCACTGTTCTTACAAAAATCAGGGCTATACAGAAGAGCAGAACTGTAGCCTGCTCTTTTTGGGGACAAAAGAAGAGTGCCAACAGAAACACAATAATTAAATTGACTCTCCTTTAACACTTTTGTTAGCGTTCTGTGAGTTTGTTGTTGTTTTTTTGGCATAAATCAATAAAGGACTGAGGACTAAGAATTGAGGTTGCAGTCTAAGCTCCACTTAAGTTGCAAATATACTAAGTAGCCTTATTGTCTTTAGACCAAACACCAGGCTTAAGAAAAAGGATTTTTTAAAATGTATTCTGCCCTGAAAAATGATCCACAAAAACCTCCTCAGAGACATTGGAACTGAATTTCTTCCTCTCATCGGAGATGACCTCTCTTTCCACAATTATCAGATTGAATAATTGCTAACTAAATACTTCAGTTGCCTTTTCCCTCCCCTATGTATTTTTGGACCATGAACTTTAATGCCTGAAACCTACAACACTTCAAGAAAGGAAGAGACTAGAGTCTGCACTGATGCTCTTAAGCACTCCCAAGGATACGTAGCATACAGCCTCTTTCAGAGGTATCTTCTATTTTTCTAAACAGGTCACAGTGTATTAACGCTGGTTTCTGAGCTTCCTCACAGAAACATTGTACATTTTTACCTCTTATAACAACAGACATTCAAGGACACAGCAAACAAGATCCACTTACTGCCAAATAAATAATATTCTCAGAAGTTAAATAGCCCCCTCAAAACATTTCATCTTCACAGTTGTCCTGACAAGATGCTCTTAGTATTACTTACCTGATTCGAGGTGAAAGAGCAAAGGTACACTGGCAACACAAAATATCAGTATCACACAGCATATATCAGTATTGCATCAGCTGAGATTCAAATGCACATGCTTCATTAAATGTACACATCTTTAAGTGATGAGAAATAAATCCTACTGAACTGGGGAACTTGTACAAATCACAAGGGTATGCTTGGCCTTTCCCAGAATAAACAGAGAGCCACTGTTAATGCAGCACACAAAATAACTGCCAATAGAAAATCCAAGCCAGGGGTGGTAGAAAACCATGGGAATGTAATACTTTCACCTGTTGTGTTTGAATGTCATGGTGTTGCCACAAAAACTATCACTTCATAGTTTGGCAGTCACCTAAGGAGAAGCTGATATTCAACAGGATGTAATTTGGGGGTAGGTAGTATCAAGCAGGATTTGGTTTTAGTAAAGGAGACTAGGTGGACTAGGCTGACAACTCCTGAAGTCTCAATTTAGCACAGAACTCAGTAATAGCAAGTGACAGTTCAAATCACCTTTCTTTGGTTTGGCTATAACATCAAGAAAAGTGGCCTCCCCACTGCTTATTCCTAACTTTTGTGTTTCTATTAAGTGGACCACCTCTGCTTTGCTCATACAAAGACAAAACCAATATTAGTTTTCACAGCAGAATCACTCAGGCAAAGTATCCTATATAGACATTCACACCTTGTTGTGTGGCTACTAGAGCGAGAGAGCAAGTGAATTGCACATATATACCTATACTTCTGCTACATAGAATCATACAGAGGAAAAGGGTGTGCATACCACTAAAACTGAACCAATACAAAATTATGATATTTGGTTAAATTTACCTAAAACGTCTGCTGTGGTATAGGTACAATCTGACGCTATCAAGTTCTGGTACAATTCCTTGCTATGCAGCTTCACTAACATTTCTCAACATATTAAAATTAGACTTGAGGTTGTTTTTTTTCCATGTTCTGTCCTGAGCATTCTATTCATCTTTGTCCCTTCTGTTAATAAATAAAATATTTAAATCTCAGTGTATATTTATATATATTAAATTGACACAAACATACAGGTAATTTTCTCCAAGTTGTTCGCTTTTCATCAGTTTAAGTCCCTTCCATGCAAGTCCACCCCCTGTGAGTAGGTGGAGCCTTTCTGAAAAGTAAGGGACCTTTCTGACACAAAGACTCATTGCCTGTATTTTCTAACTAATTAGGGGAATGTTCTCCCCTTAATATGTGCACAATGTAATTCTCAACAAAGGGAAAACTGCCCTCTTAAACATGTCAGGCAGCAACTACCTGAAGTCTGATTTTGGTTGCTCAAAATTGCTCAGACCAGATGCTTTGTGTACCTGCCTACTACAGCAGGCCAACTTTCTTACAGAGCACGCACTTACCCACAGCTGCATAGTAACATCAAACAGAAAAAGGGGGACACCTGCCCAGTCTGGCAGCCTTTGCCACCACTGCTGGCACAGCCTTCATCTTGAATCTTCTGTGCTGTAGGAGACAACCGAGGCACCAAGCCAGGGAGACTCAGCTGCCAGAGAATGTGTTTGAGAAGAAGCACAGCTACCATCTCACCCTGCAGATCAATTAATTTTGGGCAACACCTGATTGCAATGACACGGCTCCCTGGCAGCTTGTTCTGCTCTCCTCAGACAGCTGTGATCACATCAAGAGCCCAACAGCACCTGTAGGGGGAAATGCACTGTGTGGTAATGGTGGTATTCGTAGGGACAAGTAAAAGCTCTCATTGTGGCTCACATCTTTTTCATCTGAAATCTTGATCATTTCCCTATGTGATCTCCCAAATCCCCACCCAATCTCTGAAATAGTGCCTCTGGCTGGACTGACTGTGAGCACAGCCAAATACCAAGCAGCATTGGGGAGGCTCTGGCAAGGCCATATCAGCAATTAAACAGTATGGACGACTGGCCTTGCTGGGTTTATGAGTGCAAATGTGATGCAGGGATGCCTAGTGCTCATTTTTTATTGGAGTGGTGGCCTGAGAGGGCAGGCGCTCTGCATCAGAATTACTGAGAGAAAAGCAGGTCATGGGTTAACAGCAATCCCCACCCTGAAGAATCTTTCTAATGTCAGGATTTTTATAATTATTTGGTGACCACCACAGTGAAAAGAAAATCCTCGTGGCTCAGCAAAAAGCAGTGCTAGCTTGGCAGTTGAAAAAGACTCCAAAACATGAAATGTGAGGATGGGACAGGAAGAGTAAGAGAATGGCTACGTGGGGAGAAAAAAACAGCATGGCTCTCTCGCGCCGTAAAAAGACCTACCTGACAGGGAGAATATTTCCTCACGTGCTTCTTCTCAACCTTAAAGCTCATGCTGTCACTTCTGCATTTCATGGATGCTGCCTAGGGATGGGCGTAAGCACCCTCAGCACACAGCTCCTCAGCTGCACAGAGCGCTCTGAGCAGGGGCGCACTTACAGTCAGTGCCACAAGCGGCCTGAGTGGATGGTTCACTGAGGAATGGCCCTTGGCGGGAAACCTGAGGGGCCGGGCGCCATTTTGAGGGGCCGGGCGCCATTTTGAGAGGCTTCGGGTCTCTCCTCAAGGCCTTGGCATTGTGGCAGTCTAAAATGCCTCCACCTTGGTCCCTGCCGCATTGAATTGATGGACTGTCCTTCCCAGCATCATCTGGGGAGCGAGGAGGAGCATTTTTGTCTCCTGTCTTATCAGGGACTGCGCTGTGCCCAAGCTCTGGGAACACAGGGTTAGTGTCATGAGGAACATGCAAACCCCTCTCACCCCTTGTGGAGGCCAGGGAACGAGATCACCTGATTTTATGTGGAAATAAAGATCTGTATCTGGAACCTTCCACTCTCTGCCACGACTCATGAGCTGTATTTAGACCATTTTCCAAAGCATTAAGCACTGTTCTGATCAAGGGGACTGTCCCATCCTCCTGCTTCCAAATTACTTTAGTAGCAGCCAGGCACAGTATCCCAGGGTCACAAAAAAGCAGGTGGAAGTAAATGCATATTTCAGGGACCAAAATATTCACCTCAGAAGGCTACAATTTTCATCACTGAATTTTAGGAATCTTTACCTATTTTGCAGCTATCTGCCAAAAGGTAAGAGGTCTTTTCGCTGAAGGGTAGGAAATTTCCTATTCTCCTTCCTAAATGCCATTTAAATGCCATCACTCAACCGTACTTCTCTTTAATTACGGGACTAGTACTAGTCTTAGGGTTTGCTAAAACCATTTAGACTAGACCATGAAGGCAAGGTTAGCTTCTGATTACCTCAGTAAATTAGAAATATTAAATATGAGCCTCAAACTGGAAAACAATGGACAAATAGCTAGACAGCCACGCACTTCACACACAGATTTCCTGCCCATAAGGTGTTGAGCTCACTCAGCTTGCGTCAGCCTGAGGAAGGTTTAAGAACTCCTATGCCCGGGTTTTACCACTCCACTCTGCTCAGGTGCATCTGAAAGACAGGAACTGTCTGGAAAATTATGCAAAGTTTGCACATGAGTTTGCATCGTAGAGGTCCAACAAGATGCTCACATACAATCTAACCCTGAAAATGAAAAAAATCTTTCCTTACACAACTCCACACTTCAACAGTGGGAGTTGCCTAGGTG
Source organism: Tetrao urogallus (assembly GCF_951394365.1). NCBI lineage: Eukaryota > Metazoa > Chordata > Aves > Galliformes > Phasianidae > Tetrao > Tetrao urogallus. Next base: position 24,884,695 of record NC_136821.1, read on the forward strand.
TGTGACTGTGTGCTACCTGAACAATTTCAGAGGGAAGGTGTTTCTTTCACACTATTTCCATTCCCTGGTCTCCAGCTCAAGGAAGTGTCTGACAGCTGATCCTGCAGGCTAAGCTGTTGTTATACTATATAAACTACCTGTTCATGAGAGGAAGTGTAAAGCACTGCATTTTCTGAAAGTTCCTGGAAAACAAACAGTTTGAGTGGTTACCTGTAATTGATTATCCTTCCTCTAATTCAAGCCAATTGAACACAGGCCAAAGAACCAGCCATGCTGCCTCCAAGTTACCTTCATAAAAGCTTTTCTAGAGCTCTCTGCAAGAACCTCTCATAGGTGGAGAGGACTAATTTGTACTAGAGATATACTATTTATACTTAGGCTAGACAAACAGTCTGTCAGAAAGCTCAAGGCAGGTGAGATGCTAAAAGCTTCCAGAGTATTTCAAGGAAGAGAGAAAGTGAAACAATAGAACCCCGTCTTTACAAGAAAACAACAAAAAACAATAACTTTAAAACCAGGTCCTGTGTGCAGAAGGAACTCTGTTTTGTGTGTACTTCCAGTCATACCTACATTGTACAAATCCACATACAAAAAAGAGACCATTTTTTTCAGCCCTGTATTTTTGTAGTAGTATGCTACAAACTCTGTGATGACTGCCTCAATTACTCAAGCTCTGTGAGTGACATCAAGATACCACTGCTGCAGTGATATCTATAAATTATGTCCATCCAACATATATGTATGTATGACCTGACTGAACAGAGTACCCATGTGCATTGCTGGAACTTTTACCTTCCAACTTACCGTGGGACTTTCCAGAAATGCTTGATGCCACCCCAGTTCTTTTGCATTCAGCTAATGCCTGGAGTGAGTCACCTCTGGATTCATCTCTCTTCACTAGCTACAGAGGGAGTATAGATGATTAAGTTAGAATGGTCATCTGAGTTTTAGGTGCAGAGGAAAGGAGGGCAATCCTACCTTCTGTCTGCCATGAACAGTCCTAGCAGGTCTTCCAACAGTGAAAGTGCATGTTGCTGCAGAAATAAAAGGTAGCAAGTTTGTATTAGATGAGGCTTACAGGATGTTCATATGTGGTGCCATTTAGGTCACTGCCATGTGTGATCACAAGACACCAAAAACTTAAAGGGATACAGGTCGATTTTAAAAAGTCAGTCATTCCATTTTATTCTACGACAATGCAAATAATTGTGCTCAAAATTACTGTATTTACTCCCCAAATACATTTTTAGTACTTCATCGTCCAGGTGGATTCAATTGTGTTTGCAATTTTGTAGACATTAAAGAGGGAGTCTAAATGACAGAGGCAGGGCAAAGAGAATAACGGTGCATTCAGTTCCTTCAGTGCAGCATTACACACAGACTAGAGCACCTCATTAATGCTTAGGAGATTCAAAGTCTAGTCCTGTTTTGACCACTGACTGACAAATATTTTGATAGCTAGGCATGGAAAATGCAATGCAAGTGCTCTTCGTATTTTTTACAAAAATACTGGCTAAGATCTTGAACCAGTGCAAGCAGACAAAGAATAAATTCACTGAATCCAGCAGAAGCAAATCTGGAAATCTGGTCAGCTTTTAAGATTGCAAATTTCTTTCTTACACATCTTATCCAAAAGCAACATGTGCAACAGCACTGATACAAGCAACACTTAAGCCACTATAAAATACATCTTTAAAAAAGTTATTTAAATCCAAAAATGTGATTCTGATAAGCTAAATCATTCTTGGAAGTTATGTATTTTATGCCATGTGTTCTTACTGAACCATAGCTTTAACTGATATTCAAAAATGACTTCACTGTTCACAGAAGCTTCAAAAAGAAATAATAGACAAGGCACACTAAACATTGTTGGGCCAAACACATTCTACTGTTTATTACACATATTACATTCTTAAATAAAAATGCGTCACATAACATTTTTGCATAGATATCTTACAATATACCAATTTAAAAAAGAATTATGAAACAGACCAGTAACAAAAATAAATTTTTTCTTCATTAATAATTTTGTAACATTAACATACCACCATCATATAATACAAATAATATTTTTAAATCTTAAGACTTTTGTACAGCAAAAAAACTGACAAAGTAATATATATATATATATATATAAAAAGCCTAAAAAAAATAAAATGTCAAAAAAAGGCAGAACTGAGGGCTACAAGATTGGGTACTTCTGTGATATATTAGAAATACCAGAGTTGGCCTGAGAGAACGTGACCGAGGGCATCTCCAAAATGCACTTGTCAGACACATCTGGTAAAAGAAAAAATATAGTGCAAAATGAAAGTCCTTCAAGCAATATATATATATATTTATTTATTTTTAAATCAGGAGCATTCATACTTTTTATTGTTGTTACCAAAAAAAATCCCCCAAACAAAAATCTAATGTGAAGTAGAGAGAAAGAAAGGTTTTAAAGGATAAGTAAGAACACAGGCCATTTTGCAAAGCAATAAAAAAATTCACAGCCTGCATTATTATTTTTCCAATTCAGATGAGCAGACATGCAAAACTAAGGCCTTGTTTCTAAGAGAAAAGCTGTCATGGTTTATATGCAGCGACTACAAAACCATACACTTAAATTGGTGCAAGAACCTTCTTGTATCTTAACTGGTTTAATCGTTTCTTACACTTTTGCTTAACTGCATAAGATGCCAATGCAAATACAGTCTAGGCAAACGAGTACTGGGTACATCTACAAAGTGATCTTAACTAGACTGATGTTTAAATATAGAGCAACTTCCCCGGTAGAGACATGGCCTTGGTAACAAAGCAGTGTGCAAACCAGTGTTTTGATCTACTTCCAGATTCTGACAGGCCTGGTTTTTAAAATACAGTGAGATAGGAAAATGCATGTTCCAAAATATAAAGATCAACCCTTCAGCCAACAGGCCTTTCAGGGACTGCAAATTAGCTTTTTTTATTTCCCGAAGAAGCCCAATAATAAAGGCTAAAATTGTCACCTTTCTGTCCATTCTAGTTCATTTTCAGTGTGTACATGCTAAGCCCACATCTCCCTCCCTTCCTACCTCCCCTCCCAATCCCCAGTTTGCAGCCTATCGTTCACAGTACACAGCAACATGTATTTCCCCGAATTGTTGAAAACTTTCCTACAAAAGCTGAAATGATTCCTAAAATGCAGTGACAACAGTAGGTGCCCTCCCTAAATCAAAGCAATAGGCACGGTTGGCTACTACACACTGTAAATCAGTAGCTCAGTTTCCTCTTCTGTGTAGGTGTATACAGTAGACTGTTGTACTGCCACACACAGAGATAGAGAACCTGTTTTCTGGCAGTATATAGAAGTCAGGACCAAAGCACTTAAAAAAAATAATCAAAGCTTTCATTTGGAAAATTGTGAAGAGTTTCCACTTCAATTATCACACCAAAAATACCATTAACAAGCATCAGGAAAACTATAAAACCCTGTTTGAAAATGACACCTGCATTTGAAAGCTTTCTGGTAGGGAAACTCATCTTTGAGGTGATAAAGGCAGCCTACCCCACCATCTCCACATTTTTATATATATAACTTATATATACAACTACATCATTATATATATAACTTATATAGTACAAGTATGTCTTGGACCTCTTCCTCTAAGGGAGGAGGAAAGTCTCAGCTTTATGAGACAGATCTTAAAACCCAGTAGGACAGGCCCTTCGGTTCTTGTGATGCTAAATCTTGCTGTTGAAGCCAGTGTAGATATGTGGAGGAGGAAGACTGCAGTAACTGACTCTAAACTATCAACAAAAACAGATGCAAACATGCCACAAGGAAGAAAAGTATCCAGGCTTGATCTGGAAATAATCATTCAATAAGGTGTAGACTTTATGTGCATGAAAGACAGGCAAGATTTGTCTATGAGCATCTGTAAAATCTTGGGAGGAAATAATTTTTATTTTTCAAGCCAAAACCACAGAGTTAGTCAAGCACTGTTATTGTTCTTGATATGTGATGACCTTTGCAAGTGCAACTCTATCTGAAATCAGCAAAAAGTACTTCAAAAAGTGTTGGGTTAAAGGCGTCACCTAGAAATACAAAAGCTAAAAAACAGTCTTGCTGGATGGAATGTCTAGATGTGCTATGTTCTGAATAAAATCAAGAATAAAAGCCCTTGATTAACTGGATGCTAACCAGGTAACATTAAATTACGTAAAAATGATCTTCTGGTTTTGTTTTTTTTTTTTTTCTAAATTTAAAGATTTTGATACCTTAAGGAAAAGAGAGACAAAAGGAAACCCTTAAGACGGTTGGATTTTCATCAGTTTTGCCAAAAGCACCAATTATGACCTCTTCTGTACACAGACAAATGAAGTTTGTTAAATAGGAGGAACCTTTGTGTTAGAGACGGCTAAAAAAGCCCAAATTGTCTCAAGTCAGATAAAATGAAGAAGAAAGCCTGATTCTGTAAATATCAAAAAGGTCATAGATAAAATACACTCAATCACTGCAATTATTCAACTCCATTTTAGCCACAACCTTTGTGATTATCCTTTTTCAGACCTGAAGGTAAAACAGTTCCAAAAATCAAGGGACTGGAGGCTTTTCTCGCATTTAGGTTCTTCTGCCTGATCATGTTTGGTCAATGTTTTCTGGGTATTAAGTGAAAATGTGGTATTTTAATAATACAGCAAACCCAAATCCAAAATATCTGAGGCAAGTAAGAATGGAAAAGGAAGAAACGGTTTTATTATTCACTTCTATAGAAATAAAAGTTGGCAGAGATTTCAGGTACTGGGAATCATTTTGGAGACATAACATGGGTCTTCCAGGCTAGTAAATCTGTTTCCACAATCTTTGGTTGGTCCCTGCAGCTGTGACACATCTCACGATAAGATATTCCTTCAAACTGCTTTGCTAAGTTGTTTTTTGCTGCTTCAAGATTTTTTTTCCATCTTCCTCATGAAGAAACAAAGGTAATAAGGATTAAACTATCAGAGTTTGAGAAAAATCCTACAGGCCCATTCTACAGTTTGCTCTGCCGGAGCAAGACTAAGAAGAGCTATAACCAGTACACATTTAATTACAGAGGGCTCTGATATGAATCACAGAAACAAGAAAATATTAATGTTAGAAGGTACCTCTGGAGGTTACTTAATCTTACCCTCAACTTAAAAAACAGTTCACTTAAATCAGAACGCTCAGGGCTTTGTCCAAGACACTGAATAAATGCAGGATTTCAGTCCTGTAAATAGGATTTCTTTTGTTCCTTTGCCTAGTCTATCCAGGTGAAATAATTTTCTAGACTGAATGCTGGCTCTTGAAAGAGAGAAATTCTGAGACAATGAAAAATAACTGACTCTCTAAACCTGTTAAACTACTCTTTATAAAATACCCATGATGTTTTAGGTTGCTTTTCTCCTAAGGGGGAAAAAACAGCAGCGCAAAGATGCACCGAAGTGTTTGTTCTAAAAAGTGACTAAAATATATGTCTCCGTGTTTGATACTAGTGATAACATTTTTCCAGTTTAAGGTAAAAAAAAGTGATGATTGTGTTAGAAAAGACAGATTTTTGCTTGCCAGGCCCCAATCAGGCAGTATAAAAAATGTATTTCCATAAACATAATTAATAAATTTAGTAAATCCGATTAGAAAAATCTTGATACTGGTACTTTCTAAATGATTTTTCAACACTGTTACACATAAAGTACATCTTCATCCAGAATATTCTGTCCAGTTTTGGTCTTCCCTTACAAGAAAATTAATGAGATACTGAAGCAAGTCTAGCAGAGCTCCACCCAGGAGATCAGGAGCCAGAGCACATGACAGTCGAACAGAGGCTGTGGACAGAGTTAAATCTTAGGAAGAGAAAAGGGTAGATCTTATTGCTGTTTACAAACACCCTACAGAGATGGTGGAGAAAACGAAGCCAGACTCTTCATATCAGTGCACAGTAGAAGAGACAGCAAACAAGTCAGAACATGGGAAATTCCTACTTGACATACAGATTTATCTTTCAATTGTTTTTGTTTGTTTTTAAACATTTAAGTGGTCAAATACCAGACCAGCCTATACAGAGTAGCTGCAAAATTTCCATCCTTGGTAGCATTGAAAAATTGACTGGATACAGCCCTGAGCACCCAGCTCTAGGTAAAGGTTGGCTGAGATGGCCTCTGGAGCTCCCCTCCCACCTGCATTCTCCTATGATTGATTCTATGCTCTGCTCCAAAATGCTATTTACTATTCACAAAAAGGGACATTTCTTCCATGCATACTATTTTCTGTGATATTTGTCTCAATTTGTTCTCATTCTACAGCTCCACGGCCTTGGAAATCACATTTGAATTTCTTCAGAAAAGCCAGAAAGACCTGGCTGCCGTTCTGCCGTTACCAAATCATCTATTTATGGTTTTGCTTCCAAAGAAGACCTATAGAATGGATTTGCCTTTCCTTATTAGCCTATTTCTACTCATAATTTATAAACAGAGAACATCTGTACAACTTTAGCAAGGGGATACAGTCCAAAAAGGATCTAGCTATAATGCATTACTCAGGTTTGAAGTGTACAGCTTGAAATATCTGCAAGGAAAGAAAAGCTGTCATTGTAAAAAATGACTCCTGGAATGTGCCTTTCCAAAATGGAGACTCCTACAAAATACAAGTTAAGGTTTGAAATTTCAGTAATGATTAAGACACTTGCAAAAGAGAACCCAAGAACTGAAGTGCAGAGACAGAATACACAACACACTTGTGAAAAACACCTCCCTTAAGAAACAGAAAAGATGGTCTCAAAGCCCCAAATTTGGCTTCAGAGCTCAAGACCTGCAGCAGAAAGAGCCTGTTAAGTCTAAAATCTGGTTAAGTCTGTTATCCTCTTTTCTTCTATGTTTTTATAGCTAGATAGACCCAGGATTTAAATTGTAAGCATGTCTTCAGAACAAAATAATCATACATTTCAGCATGTTTGTTTGTTTCGCATGGGGCCCTTGTTCTGCCATATTTAAATGAGACATCAACAAGACCACAAATGAAAACTGGAATAACTGGTACTTAAACTGACACTTAATAACTATGATTCGTAGGCTACTGTTAGCATGTCTAAAGGCAGGTGTGTTCAGAGGTCAAGGAAAGATATTTATGCAGGTTCACAGCCAAAGAGTACCATAGCAGTGAGTTTGAGAGCATATACTTTAGGATGCTACAGTAATGAAATTCTAGGATTCTGTTAACCTTTTTCTAATGTAATGCACTGACTGGATGTTCTACGGTTTCACACAGCTGCGGTTTCAGTTTCCATTAGACATCTGGCAGGATGCTCCATATATTCCAATACAAATTGAATGCTAGGGCCCTCAGTCCCAGTAGAACAGCTGGATGGAATGGTCATAAAAAGTATGCAAACACAGAAGCAGAGAAATACAAGATTGTCAGCAAGCAGTGCTCCACATACGTATACATAGCATGGTTAGTTTTAAATCTTTGGAATAAACTCAATTTTCTTTCTTCTTCTACCTTTCTTTTCCTCTCACTCACTTTTGCTCTCTCTCTCTCCCCCTCTCTTATCATGAATGTTACATCATTGCCCCTAAAAGACGGTTAGATTTTGGTCCATATTTCATGCCATATGGGCCAGACATTGTATTTCCCTCCTGTCCCAAAAGCATTCAGTTGACAGTCACAGTGCTTTGCAAGAACTGTGAGTAAAACCAGCATCTTTTGAGTAAATTCAATCTCTCACTGGAACCAAAGGTTGCAAAATTCTGAGAATTCAAGTGCCAAGGATCCCGATGACAACTCTTAAACATCTATTGAGTTTCTTGTTTGTTCTTTTTCCCCAAGAGTACAGTTTCAACTCCTAAAACATGAATTAAGGGAAATATTTAACAGTCAATGTGTCAAAACAGTCAAAGAAGGGCAGCTGGCTAATATAGTATAAAAGAGCAGCAACCATTTGCGGACCATACACCATTTTGTTTAATTTTTAGTCATCCTTTAGAGATGGTCCCAGAACATACAAAGTATACAATCTAATGACCACACGCCTGCTTGCACAAGCCATCTTTATGGTCCTAAATGCAGTCTTTGGAGTCAGGGCCAGCGCCAAATAGTTTCAAACATGAGTTATCGTAAGATGCTTTTTTGTTTGTTTTGTAACAAAGACTTTAATCCACTTTGTGCCCAACAAAATCAAATTACCAATAGGACTGAAGGGTGAGCATGAGACCTTCACTTTCCCTTGATGGTTCACACAGTAGGCCAAAACGGGCCTCAAGGTTATTAGCACTTTTGATCAATCATTCAGAAAAGTCTCATTGCTGTACGTAAAACCCAACCCTTCCTTCACTGTTTACACTGTTTCACATAGGAGCAGGCTACAGCATCAACTTGATGAATGGAAAAGGAGGACTTTCATAATTTCTTTAAAAGGCTAATGCTGAATGAAGCCATTGTACTTGGAAGAAGTTCTTTATTTCCCACTCAGAGACTGGAGCAGGATTTTTGGCTTGTTTGTATGTGAGTGTGTAAGATGTTCGAAAAACATCAAGTTTAAATTAAAATGTCTGCAGGTGCTCTTTACGCAAACAAAAGTCTAATGTTTTAAATTGGTTATTAGAAGAACTGCGAGACAAAGCAACATAATTCATCACTAAGTCACTGTGAGTTGTGGCTAACATGCTCACATGATGTGGAAGGAATCCCGTAGTCATGCCTGTGTGGCCAGTCCCAGACCGATATCCAGGTGCAGACAAGGAGTTCTGAAGATCACTTGTTCGTAGAGAAAAGAGGAAAAAAAAGGTTTAAGCTTCCAAATAAGCTTTTAAAGTTTTCATTCAACAAATAAACAAGAAGTTCTAGCTATGGCAATAAGGTGAGGCCTACAGAGATATTAGATACTGTTTCTCAAAGTTTATCCCTTGGCCACTTAGCCATCATGGCAGCAGCTTCCAGAGTCCCTAGTGCATATGTTGTGCAATAGCCAAAACAAAAATTAAAACAAAAACAAGAACAAAAAGAAAATATAGTCCTCCGTGAAGTCTACATAAACTCAGGCCAAAGAGAGGATATTTGTGTAACAAGTGTCACTCCACAGTCTACTGCCATTAAGGCTACTGGTATTGACTTAAATGAATCTCAATAGCTCAGATCTAGGAAGAAGAACAAAAACCAAGACAGGTCAAAGTGTCTGTGAAAAGTCTGATGCATTGAACATTAGGAATCCTCAGACAAAGAACAAATGAACCACGAGGTTAATTTGGCTACCAAACTGGGATTTGGTTTTCTAGGTCATTGTTTTCCCCCCATCTATTTAAAAAGAAAGTTAGTGCTACAAATATGCAACTTCAAGACGACATTTTCTCCTATTGAGTTGCACTGAGAAGCAAGTTAAATAAGCCCCTCCTACTGCCGTCCACCTGCAGGGAAGCCTCCTCCATTTCCTTTGTTTTCCATTGGCAAAACCAGGAAACAAATCCAAGAGAGACGAAGTACTGTAAGCAATTGTTCCTTCTCATTGACTTCACCTCTACAGCATTTCCTCGCCTGCATCTTCTCCCATCCAGCTGGGGCAAGGCATAAAGAACCAATGGATGTATTGAAGTATAACGGGGTGTATGACAGTGTGAGTGTGTGGTCTCTGTACAGAGGGTTACATGTGATAGAGTTCTCTTCTCTTGCAAGGCAGCACATTATAACTTGAGTTCCACTTCATCTCACAACACTTAGCTCAGATGTCATCCATGCCAAGCTGACAGATACTTAGATGTGCCTCTTCATGTGGAGGGCAAGGTGATCAGACCTGGAAAAACACCTGCAAAATAAACCAAATGTCACATGAAATCAAGATTTGGGGAAAAGAAAAAACAAACAAAAAAACCCGGCTCCTGCTCCTCCCTCTTTATATACAAGAGGAAATATTTATCCTGGTTTAGAACTGTTCTTCAGATTATCACCACCAAACTCTGTGTGATTCACCACGACCACAGATGGCCAACTGTGCTGCTGAAAGCTAAATAGACTATTCTCCTCTTTCCACTGTTTCTTTCCCTCCTCCTCTTTCACTGTGTGAAATACCAGACAAGTGTGCTCATACATGCACCTGTAGGACAAAATCAAATATTTAGTGTCTGTGCGTGTGCATATGGTGAAAAATAAAACAAATCAGCTTTACTTAGCAAAGCCAGTTTAAAAAACCACTACCTTTAACAAACACCAACATAAGTTTCAAAAACTAAATTCCCATTTTTAACTCCAAATTGGAAAGAAAATGGTTCAAAGCTCATGGGCTGGAAATCATCCAGGCTATGTATCTTTCCTTTTCTCCCTAGGGAATCTCAGTGGTAGTATGTGGATGCTGATAAATGCTATCCCCCTGAATTATGTTGAGATAAGTTACTATTAAACCCACCCTGTAAACGTGAAAATTGAGACACAGAAAGGCAAAGAAATTGTAAATAACACAAGAATTAAACAGCCAGGACTTCCACTTTCAGTTTCTGTTCTTCATTCACAAAGCCATCGTTCCTCCATCTCCTCATTAAAAATAACTTTCTGAACATGCAAAAGGATTCTGATGAGATTGTCTTAGAACTGCAACCCTAGAGAACTAGTTGCCTTTTAGGGCTGGTCTAAACATGCAGATAATTAAGGATAAGGTAGGGCATGAATTTGAAATGAAGCATCTATTCTTGATTAACTCCCTCTCTAAAGGCTTATGACTGCCTTCTTCTGAAATTACTTAATCCACTTGGGAAAGTGAGTTAACATACTCAGAATAAAACACTCTCCCAGAGAAGAGCAACCCCAAAAAGAGTTAATCAGGAATTACCATTCTAAAGCAACTGCCTTGTAGAAGACGTGCTGCAGGGAACTCACAGCAGCAGGAACTGCAGCCCAAAATCTGGGACTTCACACCACTAACATATTCTCATTGACTAGGGGTTCTCAGGTGGACGGGCGCTTTTCTTCTCTGTCAGTCAATACAAATTCCATTTTATCAAGGCTGACAGTAAGCAAGAATATTTTTCCAACTCCATGTCCATTAGAATGAGGTTAAATGCACCAACCCAGTTCATACTATCACAATAAAGGTATGTACAGCAACAGGGAACAAACTGCCGGACAAGCAGACAGTGGTTCTGGCTGCCTACCCTAAAGCCTTGAGACGGAGCTCAACTGTCAGGCAGTACAGAGACATCCTAATAAATCAAATTTCTGAGTGTTTAACTTGAAGTGTGTAGTAGAAATGGGAGGTTTCCAAGTTCCCTGCAAATCTTGGCTTGCTTTCTTTCCACCCTAAGCCATAAGACACTGGCACATTTATTTTTAGTAAGAGCAAGAAGCATTCGTTATGAATATCACACACAAAGACGCGTATCTGTGGCTTTTGAATAAATTGTTTTTGTAGGCTCTGAGGACATAATGATAAGCAACCTCCAGAACTGATTTGCCTGCAATGTCTTTTCACTGTCACTATATTTTAGAATATAGAAGTGTAAAATACCAGTTAGGAGAATATACTAATGGCTTACTGTGAGAATCTCCATACAAGTGGGCAATAAGTCTACTTTTCAAAAAGCAGTAGCTGAGTATTCTTTATTTTTCAGAAAGAATGTAAAAGAATAAATTCAACTATACAATCAAAGAAAATAAAACAAAAGTGACCTCAATCTAAAGGCAAACACCCAGACAATAGAAATCCTAACCAGAAAAAAGGCTAAGAAATTGAAGAACTAATGAAAATGAAGAGGTTTTAAATAGTTAGGGAATCTCTTCTGTCTTGCTGGCACTGTGCTGCACAAGCAGTCTGTCTCCATCTATACAAAGATGAGTCACCAAAAGGTAAACTCTTAAGACAAAGAAAGCTTGTAAGAAGGCACTTTCGTAAGAAAAGCTTGATTCTCATCATCTGAGGACAAGAACAACTCTGCTCAAACCAGCTGTTCTCTACTGATTTCTATCAGCTTACAACAAGGTTAGTACCTTTCTGCAACAGAATGGCAAAAAATAAAGATTTCAGAATGGGATAGTGGCTGTATTCCTCCAAGCTCCTGCACGAAGTGCAGAGACACAGATGAGGGTCTGACAACAGGCACTTGGCTCTCAGCACAGCAGGCTCAGCACAGCTAGAATTTTCTAGCCTCAGGGTGCCAAAATACACCCATGGACCAACATTTCTCTCATCAGTCTAAACAGAGAAAGCAGCATGCTCTAGCTGCAAGGGCTGCCAAAACAAAACAACAGCTCGAGTGACTGCCAAAAAGACATGCACCAGCTGGCACTTTAGCCTAGGACTAGTCATAAGACCACTACCCAAGAATGGCTTTTCCTCTCCAACTGTATTAGAGATGCGTCCCAGGAAAAAGAGTGCAGAGTCACAACACAGTAAAATCTGTTAAAAATATGAATTTAAGCCACTGCTTCACTTCAATTACCATAGTATTAGTATCCAGGGTATTTTTCAGCTCTATAATGTTTTTACAGATACTAAAATGGCATAATTTTTTGCTAATTCCTGCTAATAAAATGGTACAACATGAATTCTTCACATTCTCCTGCTGACTAATTTGGCTAGCTCTATTTATTGGTAAGGCTGGTAGATTTTGATTTTCAACAGTAAAGCAGTCTCTATCAAATGTTGCAGCTAAAGTATGTCAGAGGGAAAAAAAACCCACTACTGATCAGTAGGCACATTTTCTCTCTGCTGGAACACGAGCCAGCAGCGAAGAAAGCTCCACAGGACAAACTGACAAGATAAATTCCTTCTCCCACATAGAAAGCAGCAGCAGCTTGTTAGTCCCTCATCCTGTCTGCAAGACAAGACCTTGCTGCACAACTCTGGCTCTGCACCTCTTCCAGTTCTAGACCAGCACTGTGTGCTGTGCATGGGCCCATCATCCCCACAATGCAGCTCTTCCTGGGAAGGACAGTTTATGCTAGGTTAAGATACCCTAATTTTGAAAGTCATGCAGTGATGCATAATGCAAAACTTTCCCGCTCTGAAACACAATTGGCTCCTTTCTCTTTTTGCTCCATCTCCCTAGCAACACAGTACTGCTCAGCACTGAAGTCTCTGCAGGAGAAAGAAGGAAGGTAACAATGATGAGAAGAGAATGTACTGTTCAGCCATCTTTCTTACCAGCTGTGGATTCCCTGCTGTGGGATTTGTGCATTCCAGCTAAGCGCACTCTTAACTTGCTGTCCAAGAGGACACAGGCATAACAAGCAAGTGCCACTCCCCTGTCATCCTCTTTCCCTTGGAGCGCCAAAGCCTCGTACTGTGCGAGGAACATAACCTGCCTGTGTTTCTGAAGAGCATAGCTCCTGGAGGATGATGATAAACAGCATACCCCTTGTGTCTGGAAGGCACGAGGGACTTGCACACCGCCTTCTGCACCACCTCAGCTGATCCTCCTTTCCCCCTGCTGCCACCAAACCACATATCATTTGCAGCACATATGGTGATACTTAAACCAACGGTGGCCTGGCAGCTTAACTAACAATGAGATCCGTGGGGTACGCAGTGCTTGGGCTGGGACAGCAGCAGAACAGCATCACATCATCTAATCTCTTCTGCTTTAGAATTGTCTTGTACAGAGATTATATGAATATTCCCACATTGGTGGCCAGGACGTAATAGATACAACTGCTTCTGAAAATAGACTGGAAGGGAACTGCAAGCACAATTGTACAGTTCTCCCCTTTACTATTTCAATCACCGCTTTTATGCTCTGATTGCCCAGGTACAGCCTTCTCTTCCAAACAATTCTGTGATGTCAGTATTGCAAAAAGTAGCTCCAAAAAGCTCCTTAAGATTTATCAAGCCAAGATGTTTGTGGGAGTGATCACACCTTGTGTCAATAAAGGTGGATGCAGAAGAGAGCAGCAGTTCAGATATGAGGAAACTGTTCTCCATCTGGGATCTCTGGCTCAGGAGGAAGCTTCTTCAACATTAGACATCTGTCTAAATGGCTAGGGACAGACTTATGCACATTTGAGTTCTCACTTGAAGTGACATCTGCAATAGACAGTACTAGAGAGATCAATGAATGGGAAAAGAAGGAAAAATAGTGGTATGGCAGAGTGGTCCAAAAGAACAGGCAGCGCCAGTCAGTGAGCTTGCAACTGGGAAAATAAAGCTGAACCTGACTCCTGCCACACATAACAAGCATGTGCATGGAGTTTAGTGCACAGACTTGCAGTCTTAACTTCCTAATTAATCTTGTTTTCTTTTATCTGCAGATCTACTGGAAGTGGAAAAGATGTATTAGACAGTTGCAGAAATGCATCTCTTCACTGTAGCAACTGAATTGGCTGCCAGCAACAAAAACCCAGACAGTAAGGGAAAATATGAAAAGGGAGGAGAATGAATGCTGAAAGATGGACTGACGGAGACTGAGGAGTTGAAAATACTGACTATTTCTTTAAATCTCTGCTAAAGATTCTAACAGAAACCCTGCAGTTTTGCACTGCTTGCGTTAGTGCGCTTTTGGGGCTGGGGTGGTTACTCTGTTCTTCAGAGAAAAAAAGAGAAAGGAAATGCCTTACACTGAAAACAGAACACAAATGTCCTCCTTCACAGAGGTGCTTATACAAAAGCACGACTCCAGAAGTCCCTACTTAGTTTATCCTGTCCCTCATTCTCAGAAAACAAAGAATAATCCAGGGCTAAGGCGAAAAAACAATCGGAGAGAAAGGCTCTCCGTGGCAGAAGGGGGGCAGGAAGAAGGGAGACGAGGGGAGAAGAGCGCTCAAGGAGATGAAGCACGTGGAAAGGCAGGATGTGAAAATGATCAAATTTCCTTCCCATAAAAGGATGGGGTCCCTTGTTTATGTCCCATACATCCTCTCTCCATGCATGTACTCTGCTGGTCCGGTGTACCCAGAGGCTTCCTAGAGCCTTTATTGTATTACAGAATGTTTTCTTATCAGAGTAGAGAACCTTAATGCTGCATTAAAAAGACAGGTAATTTTCTTAAGTCTCTTTTAAAATATATGTACAAATAGGATTACCAGATAACGTGTTCAGATGCAAGCACGTTATTTGATTGCTCTACACTGCATCCAGGTTTTACCCAGGGCACTGCCAGCCTCCAGCTGGGGGTTTGAGGAGAAGTGCTCATTGTTCGATCCTGACAGTGCTGTCAAGAGTCATTACAGTGGTAATTGCTTTTGCTCCACCCTAATTTCTTATCATCTGGGACTGGGGATAGAGAGGAGGATTTTCTTTTGGTTTTGTTTCTGCATTCAAAGAACCCAGCTTTCAAAAGCACTCAGCACCAAGCAAGGACAATTCAATTTTTCAGAGGAGCTTTTTCATTCAGCAGCTGAAGTGGCGAGGACAGCAAAAAGTGGGCTGCAAGCAGCAGCTTCCACTGCCCTCAGTAGGAATTGCTGGGTGCCCAGCTCTCCATGCAAACCTGGTCCCTCAGTTCTGAGTGCCCAGAGGAGGACTGTTACATATTAAGCTCTTTGAGAAGCCTGGCTCTAGGCACCTACCATGCTTTTAAATCTGCGCCCACTCAAAACAAGGTGGCAGAATATTTCGCACATCAAACAGACATCAAGGTTGAAAATTAGAACTGGAGAAAAGATTCACTCATTAGCAGGAATATGCAGCAATCACTGATCCAACACAAAACAATCTCATGAACTTGAATTGTCAGACGTGCCTGAATTAGTCTTTTTTTAGTGCTTTTGAAAATGAAGTACCCTGCCAACATACAGGAAGCCAGCAGAGGTGCTTGGGGTAGCCCTTGAAGGAGGCAGGTGGGGAAGGAGCTCTGCTTTTCAAGGGACACTGGCATAACAAGATGGAAAGCTGTGGAGATACTCTGTGGACCTACTCTGACAACAGCAGGTCCAGGGCCTTCTGAACTTCCACTGTGATTATGGAGTATTTAAATAAGCTGCCCTATGGATTGAGTCCTGTGCCCACAACAAACATGGGCAGGTTCCAGTGAGACTTGCATCCAGCCCTTTCTTTGTGCCCTCCTTTGGCTGAGGGATTAAGGAAGGGGGACACAAGACATGGAGAGGCCGGGCTGCCCCCCCACTCCAAGCTGCCAAGGGTCTGACAGCTCCACACCAACCATTCACGAGGACCACATTTTGCTTAAACACCACATCAGGAGGCTGCATTACCTGTCACAATGGTTGCATTTAAAGGGCTTTGCACCCGTGTGCTTTCTGTAATGCCTCGTGAGCTCGTCGCTCCGTGCAAAACGCCACTCGCACCCTTCCCACGAGCACTTGTAAGGCTTCTCACCTGCAGAGGGGAGGAGAGAAGAGTCAGCGCAGCAGCAGCATTACTGAGCACTCCACTTGCAAGTCCCGTGTCTTCCACCTCACCCCTTCCCCACCCAGGCAGGTTAGTGCACACTCAGTCACACGATCAAGGCCACAGTGCAATTCAAACAACTTAGGACATATGACACACTGTACTGTGGATGGATCCAGCTTCAGCTCCTGTTGATCTGTTAAAATTCTCCCTACACCTCATTTCCCATTTCTAACAAAGCTTGTTAACTGCTCTTGAGTGAAACCCTCAGCACGTCCCCAGAATCCTCAGCCCTGTGCTGTTACAGCCTCATTTTCAGTCAACCCTGCAGCTTGCTCAGCTCTTGCTGGCTAATTGCTCTGGTACTTGTGATGGCTGTACCCATACCTAACCACACCACAGGTGGGAGCAAGTCACATCTCTCCCTGCACACCCTCCGACAGCAACCACCACCACTGCACCACACGCTTTTCCCAGGCTGCATCTCACCCCTTGCGTGGCCAAACTCACATCTGCTTCCCCAAGTTTCCATGCCCACAGTCTCCTAAAGCTGCACCTTCTCCAGTTGCACCCAACAATTTTTGGGGCTGTTTTTCTGCCCCCAGATATCAATCATATCGCTGCAGCAGTAAGTCAGAAGTGAGACTGGTCTGCTGTGATCACATTTAGCCATCTTCTAACAAAGAGCAGCCTCTGTGAATCAGGCTGCCGTGGTGCAGCACCAGTGGAGTCCTTCAGACCTCTTCATGGAGGCTTCCCAGGGCTGGCGCCCCCCCTTTTCTCATTCAGTGCACATGTATTCATGTGCATTCAAATTTATCATTGCCCCCACAAGGAAATGCTCCATTGTTTCTCTTTCTGTAGGAATTCAGTGCCACTGATCCCCACACAGTCAGCACAGTGCAAATGCATTAGGAGAGAAGGGAGTTGAAATAAAATGTTGACAAGAAATCCCTTGCACTACCAAGATCCTAAGCCAGCAACTATAAGCAGAGAAGGGATTATTACTTATTTATCCTTAAAATTGCTAAGAAGGCAATCTTAAAAAAAAAAAAAAAAAAAAAAAAACACACACCACACACACACCACTGGCCAAACTGAAGTTGCAATCTGTATGACCTCTCTTCTTAGCCACAGCAGGCAAATGTCTCAGTGCAGAGACTCAGATTTCTATATTTAGCATGTCTATTCAGCAGGTAAAGAAGTGAGATCTCATTATGGTAGACCTATGTATTTCAAGGTGACAACGTGGAAAAGCCAAATGAAAAAGAAAAGCAAAGAGGACAAGAGAATTGTATCAAAATACTTAATAATAATAAAAATATGCTCTGCTGTGAGTGAGTCTGCAAACTTCTTATTGCTAAGGCAGCTCTGTTTTACAATGGTCACCCACCCCAGACAGCAGAGTGGGCTGAGGCGTTAACTGGAGCTGAGCCACTTTACCGGACATTAAGCACAGTAACTGAATTAAAGGATTCACTGGGTAAAGCAATGAAGAGGGAGCAGCAGCCAGCAAGACTTCATCAGAATACCAAATTGTCCCCTCGATCCCCGAAACAAGAAAGGCCAGCCTGGATGTCTCTATGGTGTGCCACAACCCACCATAGGCACACACCAAACAAGACAATAATAACTCCATCTCACACTTACACTGTGCCTGACTGGTCAGCTCTGCAGACTCGTACAGTTTTTAGTGCAATTTTTTTCTTTAATTTTTTTTTTCCCCCCAGAGAAAAAAAAGGCAAAAAACTTCTTGTTAGCGAGCCAAGTGCTGCTGTCCTGCTTCCGTGCTGCTTCCTCAATTGCAATTCAAACACTGTCACCAGCACTGCCCCTGACACCAGGGCTGCAGTTGTTTGGCACTGTCTCCACAGCCCGTGACACCCTACTAAGCACATTGTATTTCATCCCCCCTTGTCAGAGAATAAGGATTTCCCCTGCTCTGATCATATCTGAGATGGTGCAGCAATTCTATGTGAACAGTTTGCGTGCATTATTTTAAAAAGCTGTCAGTAAATGAACCTCGGTGATAATTCAGCTTGCTTGGTTCTCTGATGCTCTCTAGTGCCTACCTTAGAGAGCAGACAGCAAGGCAGACAAAGCACCTCATATCACATTTGCTACACGTGCCATAGAGGTGAAAGATGAGTGCTCAGCCAAATCTGGCAGGTACGGCCAGTGTGAGAGCAGAAGAGTGAAGGCAAAACATCGTGTGGTTCTGTGAAACAAGGGCTGTTAGGGCTGAAGCTGGGTTTGGATTGTTAACATTTGTCAAAAGCTTTGAAAACACAGTGCTATATATAGGTTAAGAGAGACAGAAATGCCAAGCATGATTACTGATAAACCCACAGGATGCCACGTATCTCTGCTGCTTGCTCCGGGGGCTCCTCTCTCAAGTGATCTCAATTTGCAGCTTACACTGCCCTGAGCTGAGTTCTGTTCTCAGATGCTTTTCCTCTGTAACTGAAGCCACACAAAATGTCAGCACACCTCCTTGTGCTCCCAGACAGCAGAGCACACTGGTGTGCAGAGCTCTGCGTGGCACACAGTGAAGGCAAAGGAGCACAGTGACCTTTAAAGCCCTATAGACTCCCTGATGCAGAGACCTCAGGGAGGGCAGCATCCTGCTCTCCTTCAGCCACTCCATAGTCCAAGCGGGCATGGAGAGAGAGATCTCTGTATCTCTGCATGGGAGGACAAAGAACAAACTGCATCTTTAATGGCTGCTTTCATCTTACTCACAGACGAAATGAGAGCTATCTTGCCAAGGTGTATGTCTGTAGGAAGCGTGGGCATGAGAGGGGGAGAGGCCCCTCCTACCTCACTACTGAAATGGCAGGCAGGAGAAATGGGAACTCTCATTTCCACGTGCCAGTGCTCTCCTGCTGTTGTGGAGGAGTTACAAGAATAAAAGGATAGATGGCAAAATTCTCCTCTGCTGAAAGCAATGGCAAAACTCCCACTCACTTCTATAGGACGAGAATCTCCCCTTTTTTAGCATATTAATTATGGGCTTTAAAATCCAACTAAAAATGTGCCATACTGTCAATTTTCAGGGTCTAATTCCTTAAAATTAATAACTGAACTTAAACCTTGTGTATGAGAGCCATTCTCAGGAAGGAGCTCTGCTCCTTAAATCACCCTTGTTCAACACAAGGATCCACGCAGTGCTTACATAAATCCTCAAATTCACAGTGCACACCCAAAAAGAAGCCAATACCCAGCTGCGTGCCTGCAAAAAAACTCCACCACAGGGCTGGCTGAGCTTCTACGTGTCCACAAGCACACCTGGGAAGGGCAGGCAGCCAGCAATGCAGATTTTAAGCATCAGATTATGCAGGTAACACAAAGTCCCACTTGTGTATGAAAAAATTCTAGAACTGAGTTAGTGTGGTGGAGCAACCCATGGAACACACTTTAGCAGGGGAGTTGGACTTGATGAATCCCAGAGGTCCTTCCCAGCCCCTACGATTCTGTGGTTCTGCAATACTGTGCTTCTGTGTCTGCTCTCCGGGCTGAACCACAGCGCTGGGAAGGAGGGCAGCAGAGACCAGCCCTAAAAGCAGAGTTTCAAACTGCAGAAAATACTCACATGAACACATCCTTAGCTGCAAACTGATGGTGCTTTAGCAGCAGCCTGCAGATACTTATGAGCACATAGAGCACTACAGGAAAAACTACTGATCAGTCCTTAGACCATTTCTAGCCTTTCATCTTCCCAGAGCATTTATTGTAGCCTGAGATTGGTCTACCTGGGGAAGAAGCTCTCTGTTTCACTTCTGTTTATGGCACATTTGCACAATCAGTAGGTGTACAGTTGCACAATCAATAGGTGCACAGTGAACAGATACACAGAGGTTAGGCTTAGTAAGATTACCACGGTGGAAAGGCAATCAAAATAAATGAAAACGCTCACCAGTGTTGTAGGCTCACAGTAAACTCCACCAGAAACATTCTCCAGAAAAAGACCCTTCCCCAGTGGGGGTCAGCCCTTAAATGGAGTCTGGGAGAGGTGCAGCCAGGCTCCACCCCTTCCGGTAGCACAGCTGCATTGCCTTCACCTGTGCTCTCACAGCTGACTCAGCACTTGCCTCAGGTGGTCAATCAGAGGTTCAGGCTGTGATCCAACAGTTCCCATACACACATCAGACAACCTCCTTTTAGAAACTACCCCCACAGTGCACTGTTACAGTTGGGCCCTCCATGCCTTTTCATTTCATCTAGCTTAGTGCAGTCTGCAACAAAAAACTTTGTAAATTTATAGGAAGCATGCAATGATAAAAGGTAAAATGGAGAGAGTTATTGCAAAAAACTACTATCACAATTAGTAGAAACGTTATGCACATGGAGGTACATAACCAAGATCCGCTGAGGATGCTGTCATGATCACAAAACTACAGTACACAACAGAAGATGCTAGGGATATTATACATCTTATATTTTGCACTATTTATTGCCAACCCCAAGAGTTTACAAAGTCTGTGAGACCTATCTTCCCCCCAAAATAACAAGATTTTAAAGAAGAAAGCAGTAACACATAGAGATCATTTGCCTTCTGCTTTAGAGATAACTCAGGGTCGTGATTTTAAACTTCTCTTGGCAACCCTGCAACTAGAAATATTAATTACTAAAACAGAATAAAAGAAAAGAAACTAAACAGTTTAGTTTCTATTCCATAGATTTCAAGAGTGAAGACTTTAGAAGAAAACCCTACAGATTTGGGTATGTGTATAGTAAGACAGCACAGGCTGGCAGAGCTGTGAGGTGAAACCCAATGGCTGGCTCCATTGGAAATATGCCCGTTAAGGCTCGAGTTTCACACCATATCTTTACAGAATTATATGCAAACAAACATATTATGGTTATCCATGTCTGCTTGCTTCTGGCTCCCCACTCCCCTCAATTTAAACACACAGCCCAGGCATGTTGGTTACAGAGTGCTTTGTAAAATAAGCAAGCCATTAAAGCCCCACAGTCCTGCAATGATCTTCAAAAAGAGATCAACCCAAAAAAGTACAGTGGAGGATTACAGTCAAAAACTCTTGCTAGGATATCTCAGTGCTAAAATGCGGTGCAGTTAAGAAGTTTCTTTTATCAGTATGACTAAGTTAGCCAGGAAGGTTTAAAGAAACTGAGGAAAAGAACACATCCTGTCTGCATGCACATTGTGAAGGGCAATCAAATAGAATGTTTGTTATGCTATAAGAGCTCCTTAATATAGAATGTACACCAAAAAAAAAGTGAGTCTTTAAAAAAGAATAAACACCCCTGAAAAATCACCATGTGTTCTACTTATTTACATACAGTTTCGGAATTAAAAATTAAAAAAAAGTTTTATGAAAGAAATGCAAAACATCTCCTTCCTTTTTAAATTCTGTGATTAAAAAAATGCTCAAAACGAAACCAGTTCTAAAAAGTCTCAGTATATTGAAAGACAGCTTTAGCCATGCTTGCTCTAAGACTGGCATTCCCAGAGAATCAGACAAACTGCAAATTACAGCTGAGAGAGGAATTAAATGCAAACGGATGCTCTAAGGGCCTGAGTTGTATAAAGTGTGTGAAGAACCAAGGAGTCCCACTGGCTTTTTCAGAGAGTGTTTTAATAACTTTCCTTGCCACCCTTTCTGAGAAATCCTTTTGGGACCTTCTGTTCCTGGGCTGGCGGTTGGGAACGCACCGTCACACCACATCCCTGCAGTGTCACTAGTGGGACAGCTCTGCGCTGGGGCTGATGTCCCTGCGGATGGAGGTTGCTCAGGAACACCAGCAAACGGGGGGCAAATGAGAAAGCAGCCCCCCAAGTTGCCTTGCGGAGAAATGCCAGGCAGACATTTGTATTTGCTTTACAGTTTATTACAAAAGTCTGCCACGGCACAATGGGAAGCCTAATGTGGAACATCACATTAACAATATTTTATATTTATGTAGCGCTCTTCATCTGTAAGGGTCCCTGAGAGCTTTACAAGCTCCATGCGTGGCATACCAATGAAGCCGAGCCATAATTCTTCTTATTAGCTGAATATCAGTACACATCACATGACATAACAGAAAATGCGACTGGTCACACCTCTATTCGTATGGAAAGTGCTACGTGATATTGAACAGGAGCATGTTGCAGAAGGAAATTCGGATTTAAGGAGTCTGGAAAAAATGAAATCTCCCAAGGAAATAGGTCTCCTTTACACCTGTGTCTGTCCTCCCTCTTTGCACTTGCACACTCCCTCAAATACAAGATGCAGAGGAAGAGCATCCCAAGATCTGCTGTTTGTCAAATATCTCCACTTTCATGCTAAATTCAGCAAGTTACCACCACAGGACTCCAACGTGCTTTGCTGGGGACTTCTCAGAAAAGCTACAGAGTGGCTGCAGTTCAGCACACAACACCACCCTCTTTTTAAGATCAGAAGGTTCATGCCTTCAGCAAAAAGGAAGAGCAGGCTATTTAACACACACATCCTCTGGAAGTCAATGCCACTATTTAAGTGTATGTACACGTGACCCATCAACCAGTAAAACTAATTATAAAAATCAATTTCAGATACTTTCCTGAGCCTTTCATTCCTCAATATACTCCTAATTGATTTTTGTTGGAGAAATAGCAAGCGTAATTATTATTTTTATTATGACAAAGGAAGGCAAGGGGGGGCATGGTCAGTATTTTAAGTGGCTCGCCAGTGCTTTCTACCCAAAAAGAGGAAAAAGGGAAAAAAAGCATTTTATTCACAGTTTTGCCACCTGCTGGAAGATAGAAAAGCCTTTGAAACGGTGACAAAGCACAAGAGAAAAGCTGGCAGCAGACAGTGCAGGGCTGGAGAAGAATGTGACAGAATTGTGAAAAACACAATGTGAGAAGGTTGTACCTATTTATAGGCGAGCAGGGATGATCAAGTGTAAAAGAAGTACATTTCTGTGAATGATGAACAGCTCCTTTCATCCAAAAAGGTCAGAAGTGCCCTTATAGAGAGATGGCTCTAATCATGTCTGTATTAGAGATGGGGGGGAAAGAGGTTAAGAGCCAGATCCAATGTCCAATCAGTCTTTCCACGAACCTCAAAGCTCCGGATTAGTCCCCAGGGCCCTTGTCAAAGCTCCTCTACCAAGCCAGCTGCAGAGGATGTGAAAATAAATGATTTTTTTCAGCCTTATTTCTTGCAGACACACACACACATAACACACATCCACAAAGCCTACTTGTCTAGCTGAAATGCAGAGGAAAGCAACGCATGCAGCAACGCTCAAAGAAATGGCAATACTCCATTTTCTACCCCACTCGCGAGGCCACCTGTAACGAACCCCACTGCAACCCGTGCCCCACACCAGGCGTGGGATGGCTGATGCCAGCCTTTACCTCCCTGGCTCTATTCAAACTTCCACTGAGACAAAGCCCCAAAACACCACCGCCCTTCCAAATCCCCTCGGCGCCAGCCTGGGCGCGCACCGGCCTCCTGCCTGCTAATTACCAGCCCAGGGGCGGCAGCCGGGTGGCACGGCCGGCATCACCCAGCAGCACCGCCAGCAGCGCGGCTCCCCAATTAGCCCTCCAGAAGGACTGAGAAGGGGGGAGGAAAATTAAAATGTTTTGAAAAAAGGATGGATGGAGTTGCTTGGCAACGCGAGGGCAGAGCAGCTGTGCAGCAGGGCTGGTACCCGGCCGGGCTGTCAGCGCCCTGCGCTTTGTGCGAGCCGCAGTGCCGCGCATCCCCTCCTCTCCTCCTGCCTGGCCCCACCAGCAAGGCATCGCTGCCTGCCCTAATTACACATTCTGTGCTGCTTCAGGCTGCCATTGCTTTGGTCCCCAAGAGAAGTTGTAAGAACTTAAAAAAAAATCTTGGCTGAGGGCTTTTAGTTTCAAATTCAGCACAGCTCTGCGAGCTCAGAGATGCAAGGCGAGGCAGCAGCAGCAGGAGATGAAAAAGAAGAAAAATTCAGCAGTTCACCAGGTCAGAATTTTTGATTTTATCATTCTATAATTTGTCCAGGACTCCACAACAGACTTTTTTGCCTTTGTCTTTTTTGGTAAATTAGACTGGGGGGTGAACAATGGTGAGAGCCCTTCCCAGGACATGGTGTGTTGTATTCAGTGCAGAGCAGGCAGCAGATCTGCTCCTTGCACATTTGCGTATTGGTCCAAGAGTTTCTGGGAAATACTGTGCAAAAAACAAAAGTAAACACAAAAGATACTTGTCAGTGACTAGAACTGACCAAGAGAAAAACAACAAAACAATTGAAGACACGCCCACTTTCCCAACTATTAATGTTTTAAATTGGTTTTGCTCACATTTTTGCTAATGAATGTGATTTTTCGATTATTCAAACCACTGCAGTGTTGGTGGTTCATTCTATTTACGTGTCGCTTCCTTTTCTGCCCTTTGCCACTGAAAAAATCAAAGAAAGATGACAGAAAGAAAGTGATGCAGAGTAGCAGAGACAGCACAAGAATAAAACACGAGGGAAAATAATACCCATTCCTCTCTGGTTCTCAGTTTTGTCAAAAACAAAAAGAAGAAAGGAACAAGATTAGTATGCTTTTGTTCATTCAAATATTAGATTTGACTGGGAGGTGCACAAATGATTCCCTTTCCTCAGCTCTAAGGGAGATGCAAGCACATGGCTGGAAGTCACCCAGGTCATTCGTGCTGCCAAATAAAGAACGGCACAGATGTACTACAAAACCCCACTGCTGGATGACACTGCATCTTCACAGAGACATCTTGAAAGACATAGATGTCTTGTGTATGAAACACACTTCCTAACACACATCCAATGGCAAACAAAGCCCTGGAAAAGAATCACCTTTGTGGCTCTCCGGGTTTTGCAAAGGACTGACAATAAAATGCAAATCATTTTATGACAGATCACAGCTTAGTCCACTGAAGTTAATTTTCAACCAGATATTCACAGACAGAAGTCTTCTACTCAAAGGCAATTATTTCCCATTACACAGGCCAAGTTTTAGCTCAGCCTGTTGCACGGAGGAAGGCTCTTTTCTCCCTGCCCATCCCCAGCACACGTGCCATGTTTTCCTAAAAAACAAATATTTTTTCTCCACCTTCTAAAGTAACTAACAGCAACCACATTGGAAAACTGCCAAATGTGGAAAATTGCAGCTTCAAGGAAAAAGCTTAACTAAGTTGCAGGTGACCAACAAGAAGGCATCCAAATGGAAGTTCATGGAGAATTAACCATAACACAGTTCCACACAGTTACAGATTGAACAAAAGTATATGCAGGTACGAATGCCTGTATTTTTATGACGTTCATTTCCAAGAACTAATATGCACTTCTAGTGCTCTAATGGTCACTTAAGGTCGTCATAAAAAACTAGAATGACATTGCAAAATTGCCCAACTAATCTATTAAGTTCTCTCCGTTGGTGATAGGAGTGAGTCCAGGCGTATCGGAGCCCAGAGATCTGCAGGTAAAGAAAGTCCTGTGCAGCATTTTGTCCTCCCCTTTCCAAAAGGGCTGCACAAGTCTTTAAAACTCCCCCCACTCAAAATTCTTGTTTCGTATTTATTTCAGCCTACAGCTGTACACTACCATTTCCTGCTTGACATTTGGTAACCAACTGGCTTTTGACAGTGGTGTTAGACAACAGTGTTCTGAAGACACAAACACGCTTTCTCCTGAAATCCAGCAAAATTGAAATAGACAATTTTATACATGAAATCTGCCCTTCAGGCTACATCTTATGCTTGCCCTTCACCTACCTTCAAATACATTTTTCAGACTACGCTGTGGTGCTGTACCATGTGCACCATCTGCTCACCTGAGGTGGTACTCTGAGCCACATCCTCCATCCCCTTTGCTAGGTGACTCCGAGGGGTTCAAGGATGGATGGATGTGAGCAATACACCGGGTGACAAATGAGCAATGGCCTGCTGTAGCATTCAGAGGCACCTGCACTATCCCTCCCACTGCTGCTGACAGACGGCAAGCATCACTTTCTAGGTCTCCCTTGTACCAAAAGTCATCTCATATGGCAAACAATAGCTATGTCTATTTTCAAGCCCCAATATTAAGACCATCTCCCTACCTGTGCTACTGAATTGGCAAATGATGGAGCAGAAACACAGGACTGGAGATTATGGTAACAGCAACCAGGCAATTGAACAACATGGGTGTGTTAAATGCCGAGGGCTGCTTTTGGCAGGGCCTCTCCTGCTGTCTGTGTCACTCACAAAGCGCATTGTCTCAGCCTGAGCTCTCACTGTAATAACAAAATGAGGATCTGGCCCAGTACAGTGAAATCATAAGACTTCCCTCTAATCTTGCCAAATGGTTAAATGGCTTCAAATAGAAAAAGGTTTTAAAGAGCTCATGATCAGGTTGGGCTTCTTTTAATCAGCTTTAATTAGATTAAATTAAAAAAGAAAACAGAACTAACAAAACACATCTTTCCAAATTGGCAATGCATCTATACCTCAGAACAAACCCAGGCATGAATGAAGGTCTTCCTCACACACCCCTCCTGCCTCGGTTCCCTTGCTCTTGTTTCCAGCAGCACATTCATCCACTACTTCAGCTGCTGCCATGGGAGTTTCCTCCATGTCCCTTTGCCATGTCCCAGCCCCGCATGCAGAACTGGAGAATGCTGTACACCAAAAATTCCCGGGCCCTGGCTATTAGTCCTCCTGTTCTAGATATACTCTTCTCCCAATCGTTTTCCCCTTACTCATTATTCAGAAGCTTGCATCCTGCAGAACTAGTGCTTTGTGTGGCCACTTGTATTCTCTTTCTCATCCTTGGCCCTCTGTTCACCAGAGCCACCTCATCAGCACAACACAGCACTGCTGCTTCCATCCATGGATTATCACTGATGCATAGAGTCTTCATATTCTCTATTATTCTTTCACTTCAAATTAATCTTCTTCATTTATCATCCAGCCTTCCCACCTCAATTCTTTCATTTCCAAATTCTTGACACTTCCACTTCTAGCCCCAGCAATGTTGGAAAACTCTTCTCTGTCATTTTAAATCCCACCTTAAAATCCTTCCTTTCTTTAATGCTCTAATACTCTTGTGTACCTCTTGTCTTTTTCTTTCAAACATAGTAATGTGTTTTCCTGCAGGGTGGATTTATTTGTTTTGCTTACTCTCACCCAGCACTTTGGATCAAAGAACTGCATAATTTAAAATAAGATGTCATGACAACGTGAAGTAAACTCCACTTAAATAAGAGCTATCTTAAGACAGTATGTAGACTACTACTATCTGTTTATGTGGGCATCTCCTGCTTGTTTTTGGCTTAAGAAACATAAGTAAAGATGTGAGGTGGCAAACTTACGTTAATTGGAGTTAATTTGAGGCTATATCAGATATCCTGGTTTTAGGTGTGTAAACTAAAAAAAACTTAAAACCTGATCCTCACAAAATGCAAACCCCAGGATGCTCTGGGGGTCGCTCTTTATCATTACCACAATCTTCAGGATTTCCTGGTTAGATTATACATGATGCTTTATCTCTGGCCATAAAGCATCCATGTCCCCTCATACCTTCCCCTGTACATTATGGCAAGGAAGCTGATGTGAGCTGTTTGGTCAGGAGATAGAAATCTCTTCCACAGGTCTTTGATCCAAGGGAATCAGCGACTTCCTCATGACTAATCTGTCCATAGGTCACAGGTCAGCTCCCCCTTAGACATATTTGCATCCAGATACTCACCAGCAATATCCTGTTTTCTAATTTAGGAAGTACTGATGACTATACATTTTCTTTGGCTCACGCTAATTCCCTTCCTCTCTGTTCTCCATTATGTTGGCAATTCATCTCCATGCCTGTGTGAAGACTGGACTAGAATTCCTGTCTCTTAAAGGAGACACTGATGTCTGCTCTATGAATAAGTGTGAGAGAATGTGTTAGAGCTGGGTTACAGTGCCAGCCCCAGTGGCTCCTTTGCTAGGTTTTTTTTTCCTTCATCCCCATGCTGGCAGCACAGCCTTTCCAATCCTACAGCTCCTGTTTACAAGCACAGCCACCACTTCACCCCGGCATGACCTCTTTGCTGCCCTCTGACAGACAGACAGACAGACAGTCCTGACACTGTTCCTAGCTCCTTTACACATCCTTCACTTTAGGTGCTCTAGACTTCTTCGAATCCAATCAAATGTTTTGATTTCCCATTTCACCCAGACAATGTTTCCCCTTTCCCTTCCAGATTAAATTCTCTCCCAGAAAGATAATCGTTTCTCCCTCTCCAAAGGACACTGAGAAGTTGTTTTCATAACCAGTTCAACCACTGATGGGCCTTACAGAACTGTCCTAATTTCTGAATGGACGAGATACAGGAGAACAACTAGAGAGGCTTGCACAGCACCACAAGCAATGTGGGATCTGACTATCTCGGCTCTCCGGTGAAGCGAAGCCGCAGGAGCCGGGTTCCAACCCAGCGAGCTGCTATCAGTCTGCACTGCCTCCAGCCCCGTCTGGCTCATCCTGCTGTGAGGAAGGCCAGCCAGCCTCTGTCTGGTCAGCATTACGTATGAACGAAAGGAATGCAACCTCCTTCCGCTGCCTTCCACCCCGCAGCTCCCCAGCCTGTGGCTTTCTTGTTTTCATGCGTGGCAGTAAATCCCTTTCATCCAGCAAGTAGACAGTGCACATGCAAGTTGTGTGACCAGCCCACATCTACCTCCCTGCCCCACACTGAGAGCTTTTTGTCTGTTGGAGCGCTCATGCCCACTTGCAAAGAGCTCACGCTGGCAGACTGTTCCCTCCTGACATACTAACAAGCTACCAGCCAAAGGAAAGTATCTTGCAATCATTTCAGACCCCCTGGCTCAGCCACTAACTAAGCCTAGTGGCTACTAGCTGTTGGCACTGCTGGGTGCATTCAAAACTCACAGGACACACGGCTCGCTGGCCACAAAAAAACAAAGCACTGATGGAGAATAGGGCTGCTTGTCCCCATTGCCAAAGGCGCGCATGGGAAAGGAAGCAGCCCTGCCATTTGCAGTTCAATCCCAAATTTCCACAGCTAGCCCCCTCTGTACCTCTCTTCTACAGGAAGCTCCAGAGCTCCCTGTGAGGTAACCCCACTGCAGAGGTCAGAGTAAAAAGACGTAATGTCTTGACTATGCCACTTTTGATTGCTGTTAGTGATATCAAAGGAACAGAGCACTGAAACGGGACAAAGGGATCTAAATGACTTTGTGCTTGGACCCAAATAAGCTAGTTACATAGTCCTATCACACGACTCTCCAGCATTCACTCAGATTGCTCGGATACTTTGAACTTTCCTCTGTGTGCAATGGGAGTCAGGTTCCTATCAGCTCCCAACACCTGTAGCAAAGAGCTTAACAACGACGATGCATCAAGTCCATGCTGCAAAATCAAACCATGTTTTCTACACAGCTGTGGACAGCTGGGATGTAAATGAGTATAGGATGCTTATTTGGCTGCAAAGAGGAGGGCTCCTCCTCTGGGTTTCTGTCTTGCCTCTCTTCTACTACTTTCCTGTTTTTCCCTAACAACCTTTGCTGCCTCTCTTGAACTTAGTGGATGAAATCAAGAACAACTCCACATACCAGTAAATGGTTTACAGACTGGCTAAACTCATGGTTTAACCAGCAAGCTTAGGCAGAGAGCAGAACCCACTATGTGAAGTGATGGGTGCTGTATCCACATAGTGCAGTGCCTTCATCCCAATATAGGTCTCCCCCATCAGCTGGCAAATGGACTTGCCCATACCATGCTGAGTACTGCTGTGGATGGATGGACACAGACACAACAATGGCACTGTGTGCAGTCTAAGGCTATTCTATGGAAGTATCATGATGTTAGTGAGAAATGTTTCTTATCATGGAATAACTGTAAAGCACAAGACATGACATGTTGATGTTATCCAGGGGAAGGACACAAAATTTGACCAGACCTAAGGATGGGTTCAAAAGCATGCAAAATCTTGTGTGATTTTGACATCAAAGGGTGGAGGTCTTGCAAGAGTGGCTAACAGTTTTCTCAGGATTCTTTGTCCCCATTGCCACCTGCTGGGTGATAAGAACATAGAAATTCCACAAGTTTATCCACCTAGGTGAATATCCTTGGCTAACTTCAGGAACAGCCGTGTAGGACTGTCACTTGCAGCTTGAAGAGGAACGCAGGGGCCACATCTGAACAGACAGGTTATCGTGCCAACTCACAGCCCAAACGTATGCCAGGAAGGACAGATGTGCCCTTGGCTCACAGGGAGGCTTCCTCTGGGACATCCACCTGGGCAGCCCTGGTGGAGCCTGGGTCTTTGTGGTTACCCTCACAGCAGCACTGGCAGCACAAGGAGCCTCCTGACTGTACCACTGCAGGTTTTAAAATGAAAGCACTGTTTTCACTGGCTTTGAAATCGCAGAATTGCAAGAGAGGTCACTCCTGGTAAGGTGGCTATCTCCAGTAAAAGCACTAGAAAGCACATATTAAAAGATCAAAAACAATGCCTTTATGTCTTAATATGATTTATACTTCAGACCACGTAACTTTTACAGTGCTGCCTAGTACATGATGGATGCAGCCCTCTTAACAGCCCACACATTTGTTTGATTTACTGCACCGGTCCAACATGTTATTTTCTACCTTGCAAGAACCACCTCGCTTCTAGGAATCTGCGTGCATGATAAGATCATGAATTAAATGTGCAGTTATTGTAGGAGACCACACATTTTACAGTAAAATTGAGAAAACTGATTACAGCAATCCCTCTGGAAACAAGAATAATCACATGATAAGATAGTGCTAATGGGAATTTATCATCTCACATGTGAGACTTAGAACAAAGCAGCAACGCTAGCAAGCTGCACGGCTATTACTGCCAATGAATGCCAGCCGAAAAGCTACTGGGGACTGTGAACAAACGACAGGAGAGGAGGGATGCTGAACAGCCAAACTGAAGCCAATTTGCTATGCTTCAAGACACTTACACAGTAAAGCTTATATGCATCATTAATCAATACTATCCAAAATAACTGCCTGGTATCTTTCCATACATCCTATTCCCTCTCTATCTACTACTCCATCCAAACTCCATGCAATTCACCCATTTGTTCTCACTGTATTTCATCACTAGTGTAGCCCAAAATAGTGAGATCTCAAGGGTACGGCATCTGTGTATGCACACATCTGCATCTACACACAAGCTTCCTCTCACACAAACG
Source organism: Tetrao urogallus (assembly GCF_951394365.1). Lineage (NCBI taxonomy): Eukaryota > Metazoa > Chordata > Aves > Galliformes > Phasianidae > Tetrao > Tetrao urogallus. The sequence continues at coordinate 24,916,085 of NC_136821.1, forward strand.
TTATTCCTAAACTGCATATCTCAAAACTGAAATATGCTTTTTCCTTTCTCCAACACAAAAAGCAGCAAAAACCTACCCACAGTATTTTCTATTTGAAGCAATTAACACTTGACTAAAATTAACATTTTTAAAGCTGTCTTGGGAAACTGAATGCAGAAAACCGAAATTGGCATGCCCACAGTTCTACAATAAATGATACATCTTCCACCCTTTAAGTATCCTAAAATTACTCTCCATCAAGCCCCATAAGGCACGTGAAAACTCAATGCATTGATGGTAGACCGCGAATTCCTCCATTCTGTTGAAAAGGGGAGATATTTGCTGGCCTGCCATAATTTTCCATTGCCCTGTTTCATAGATAGAGGCTTGGACTTTTCAGAAGAGATTTTTTTTCTCTTTTCTAAATGAAAATGAAAGGAGATGGTTACGGTTAGGTGGCAGGAGGACAAGATGAAAGAAGCATCCTACACAAGTACCTGTATGAGTCCTCTGGTGAGCCTTTAAGTGGGAGCTCTTTGTATAAACCTTCCGGCACCCATTAAATTGACAGCGGTGAACCCTCTTCTTGTTTTCTGGAGATGCTTCCAGTCCTGGTCCTCCTTGTTCACTGTCACTTTGCCCGCTCTTTATTGTCCCCGCGGTTGCTGCAGCTACACTCACTTTCATGGAGCTGAGGGAAGATTTCTTGGCCACCAATTTCAAAGTCACTGTGCCATCCACCGCCGAGAGAGTCTGTGAGGTTTTTACGAGGTGGCGGCTGAGCTCCGGAGAGGAAGGGGGTGTTAATGAGGTTACTGCATTGAGTTGGGCCTGGTTAACGGCCGTGTAGCTTTCTGTGGAAGAGCTGGTGGGCTGCAAGCTGAGGCACGTCTCAGACAGCAGCTTGTCCCGTGAGAGGATAATGTCCATGTTGGCGCTTTTGTCACACATACTCGTCTCCACGGGCAAAAGAATGGGATCCAGCCGTCGGATACTGTCCTCTGCATCTGGAGCTGAGGAGGCATGAAGGAAGCAGTCCAAGTCCTCACCAAAGCTCTCAGAGATCTTCCGTGGTTCAGTCTGAAGGTATCGCTCCAACTCGAGGCATGTCTGCAGGAGGGGAAGGGAGGGAAAGAAAGTGCTATTAGAGAGAGATCACAGCACAGCTCCCAACGAGGGCAGGGGAACAGCATGGCCCAGAGCCATTTAGAGACAGCACTCATGTGCAGCAGCCCCTCCTTAAAAGACGGCTGATTTTGGGAGGCATGGGGATTTGGCACTTGTTTGAAACTGCTCGGACAGAGGGCATGGGAATATCTGTGTATGGTAGAGGATATTATGGTAATGTAGGCAATAATAACTGGAAAGCATCCACTAAATTTTCATGGAAATCTGCACACAGCCGCATTTCAAATGTAATCTGGCAAACAATCACCTCTACATGAAACATTCAAACTGCCCAATCTCCTGGTGCACACAAAAAGTCACCTCTCCAGCAAATTCCTTCCTCTTTCTTCACACACATTACATTTTACTACAAACTTAACTCTGCATTGTTGGCTGAGGCCCAATCTTCTCCTAAAATGGCATAAATCTTAAGTAAATCATTTTAAGATAGAAAGAGGAGACAAAGAAAATCCCCCAGTAACAGCATAGCTTGTTTGAAGGGGCTGAGAGAAGATGAAGATGTGACAAGAAAGCGGGGACCTAGCGCCTCTTTTAGAGGGTTTTTGTCACATCTGAACAAGTAGACCTCCTGTATACAGAACACCACACTTACACACAAGGACATGCACACAGCATCTTGAAAAGTAGGTGAAGATGCAGGCGGTGATGCTGCCGCATAAAAATGCTGGTCTCCGTCATGTTCCTACATCTCCGTAGCAGTGATTATAGCATTATAGAGGATGGGGTGAACCTACTACTTGAATGTAGCTTGTATGAGCTGCCCTAAGCTAGCACTAGCACCAATAAAGCCTCCAGGCACCATCATGCTGCCAATGTTCTCCAAAACCAACATTATAGACTTTTATTATTTATAGAAAGCCGTTATCTGTAGTTTTGGGAGCTTTTAATGGAGTTTATTAGTGTTGTTTTTCATTTCTTGCTGCCTGAAAGGATAGTTGGTTTAATACCTTCACTGAAATTTTACAGGACTTAAAATAACATACATACCAACAGAGATATTTTTTTGAAACTTTTAAAAACTACTCCTGAGGGAACACTTTAAAGATATAAAGAAAGGGATTTTTAGGCAGAAATATTCAGTGCAGCTTAGTGGAGCTAATGGTCCAACTACATCTCAACCTGGAAGCCCAACATCTGATCAAGAAACAAAAGCTTCCTACCACTAGAGATGAGACAGAGACTCCTGTCTTTTGAGTACAAACCTCAATAGGAGCACAAAAAGGCTCCATTCACAGCTTCCTGGGAGCTAACATCTAACTCAGGATTATTACTTTCAGTGTAGCCTGGAAGCAACACTACTGTTTGCAGATACAAATTGGTGAGATGACATCCAGAGTTTCTGAATTTAAAAAAAGATTCTGTCAGACAGTTATCTATTTAATTATTTAATAACACCCGGTCATAGATTTGAGCTGTAGTGATGTACTTGGCAAAAAACAAAAAAAATGGCAATTTATGCAAGCGAGAAGTGCTATACTTCAGTGGAGTCACATGAGACTGTGTATGCAATGTGTCTGGACTTACTAGTCAGCAATCTTGCGTTAAGCAAACCACCAAATGATCAAGTTGCTCAAACTTAGCAGGGGGCCTCACTTCTTTGTCTACCATAAAAGGGATCTCTGAAGAACTGTTTTTGCCAAATCCCTAGAAGATGAAGTTGGTAACTTTTTGGGCTCCTGACACTCAGCAAGCAGAAGTTCAACCAGTGTGCCCTCCCAGAATTACCTGAAAACTGGCATCCGCAAGCTGCAGCCCACAGCTTGGGCATTCTGCTGCCTTCTGCTCTGGGTTAACACTAAACTGCTGCACTGCCCCAGGAAACCAACGGGCTGCAACAACCACCTATCCTCTTTTCTTCCAGCAGTGATTTCAATAGACAACAGCAGACAAAAGCTGAAACCAGATCATCAGAAGCCTGCTGCTCTACCTCCTAAACAGTATGAGACTGAGGAACAGTGATATGGACACTAACTAACTCAGTGCAAGCTCAACATTCAGGACTTAGGGGATTCCCTTTGGGGGCAGCCAGCTCATTTCTCCAACAGCCTTGCTCCAAGCATCACGAGAAACCATTCATTTGTGCTCTCTGCTCTCACCACTGCTCCTTCAGCTGGATTTTTGGATTGGTTCCTATTTCCTGCTGCAACAATGTGACTTGGCCCTGTACATCCGCTGGGCTGCCCCTGAGGCTACCCTACTTCCTGAGCACAGCAGAAAGTTGGAAATGATGGGAATCAGCAATAAGCTTCACAGTGAGGTGTCACAGCATCTGCTTCTGCTGCAACCTAACCTTGCTGGCTTGTGTGACAGCTGAACCTTTTCACCTTGAACACACCTTAACTTGGGGCCAAGGACTTCCCCTGAGGGACAGGGGCAGGGGAGGAGGCTTTCAGCTTTCACTCAGGAGTGCCCTGTTCTGAAGGTCCATCTGATCTCATTCCTGAGGACAGCCCCTATGCTGTCCCTGTGGCACCAGCACCTACCGACCCTGCTCACTCTCCTCCCCCTGGAAAGCAGACACTTTTGGTACCAGCAATGAGGGAAGCCATACTGGGGCTGCTCACAGTAACAATGGAGAGCTGCTCTTGTGGACACAAAAAGCCTACTTAACGTGCAGTTCTGGGAATGGAGAATGGCCGTAGGTGGGGATCTGGCCTCTCCATAGATGAATTAAGGGATTTGGGGGTAGCTTTCCAAGTGAACCCCACAGTTCTCCAGGATTGATCCCACACACAAAACAAAAGAAGTGATGCTTTTTAACTCTCCACATCATGTAATTTGGGCTTTCTGTCTCACTTAGCCTTAATCCAGTGGGGCAGAAATAGATCGGGGGCCTAATAAATAGAAGGCTTCCAAAGTAAAATAAAAACATAATCAGAAATTAGGGATAGAAGTGGGGAAAAAAAAAAGGAGGAGGCTGGGGCTAAAAGCCATTAAATGCGACAACAGTGGCAGGAGACTTCAATTGCCAAGACCAGAAAGCTGCACGTTGGCTCTGGGGCCCATGGGTGCAAGCAGAAGGTGCTGCTCCTTTAAGGCGCCACTAGCCCAGCGATAACAATAGTAGGCCTGACAGTTTTTTTAGCTTCACCATTAATTTTCCATAAAGAGCAGTTTCTCGATGAGCCCTTTTCAGGCAAAGCCTGATGCTTCAGAAACCTGTAATTATTCTTGGCTCCCCCCTCCCGCAGCCATTGCACCTGTGCCATTTCAAGACACCAGCTGGTCATGCCTTGCCTTCTGCCTCAGAAATCCAAAACCAGTGGATCAAGCCCATCTCCCCATAGAGAGGGAAAAAACCAACTCAAAGGAAAAGAAACAATATAATGAAGCCCCTCCCTCCCTCCCTCCCGCTCCCCTCAGTCCCTCCACCAAGTCAACAAGGGGAAGCTGAGCAGTGCTGAGCCGGAGGATCTCCATCTCATCTGCATGGCAGACAAAGCCCGAGGAGAGCTCAGGCCGCAGCCTTGCGGCAGCCCGGTCACCTCCTACCTGCTGTCGAGGCAGGGCTCGGCCTGCAGAACAAAGCTTCCTTTCCCATATGCACTCCCTGGCATGTGCCAAGTACCTTATGTGACCTTCCCCTCGCTCGGGCCCAAATTGCCTGGGGAGTGGCAAGCAGCGTTTTGAATGCAGCCTGGTTTTTTCACTCCTGCCCCAGCAAGGCTTAGCATTTTTAGGCCGTGTAAGCTTAACCCCTTGTCTTGAGCTCTGAGCTGGTGAAGCCACTCGGGTTGAGACCGCCAGCCTTAGGGACCTTCAAAAGCAGAAGCATAGTTCTTCCACCTCCACACCCACAAAGTTACTTGCCGACAAGTGCAGCAAAACCTAACAATTCTGTGTGAGAGCAGCAGGACACTGACAAATACCCAGAGACATGAGCCCACACGGTGAAATCAGACACTGGTGAAATCTACTGCTTCCACTTCCACCACCAGCCTGAGAGGACAGTGTTCCAAGCTGCTCCTGTCGTCACTGCCAGTTCTGCTGGATGTCTGGATTCTCAGCACTTGCTCATGCATGAGATGGGGAGATTGCTCTAATAGATGTAATACTTCACATGTGTGAACTAAGCCTTCCTACACTGTAGGTTGCTACACAGCAAGTAACCTGATGGGTATTAAACTTTCTTACCCAGTGCCTGTAGGATTTGTTGCAATAAAGGCTTCAAAACTGTAATGGGAAGAGGAAGATGTTTCCCTTCAGGGACATAAGAAGATCGGTAAGACTGTTGGCTGCTGTCAAATGGTTTTTGCAGGGTAAGGATAAAAAGTGACCCAGCTACTTCAACCCACCTGCTTCACTTTGCCCCTTGCTCCTCAGTTTAGCCAGTTACAATAAACATTGATTAATAGCTGAGAAATAATAAGATATGACTTTGGTAAACTCCAGATACTTGCAGAAAGCCAGTGAGTAAAGGACGACCATCTGGCACATGCACATTCCCCACAGAAACTCAGCCTGATTTCTTAATTTTGGATTCAATTACAAAAAGGTTCACTTTCCCAACAGAGGTACATTTTCATCACCTACAAACAATGATGGGTGTTTCCTGACTACACTCTGGTAAGCTGGGACATCTCTTTGTTCCCCACGCCATACCACCTCCTCAGCAGAGCAGCAGAATACACCACAAAGGACCACATCCTTCTGGCAGTACAAGACAACCACTGTACTGCTGCTCTGTGCCTGGCAAGGACCTACTTCTTACAGAACGCAGTGGAGAAGAAACACACACATGCCTCTGAGAGTGGAGATGTGACACGTACCATTTTCAGCAGAGTTTAGCACTCACCTAACAGCAGCCAGCAGAAAGCCTTTACAGTATTCAAGCTCCTGTGTGTTTTGTACAGCTAAAGACAGGACAACACGGTGACAGTGAAGTTCAGCCAAGGATAAAACAAAAGCCCAAACACTTCAAATGATTTGAGGCCAGTTGGGGAAGACACCTAATCAACATGTTCAGTGGGTTCCTCTGTTTTGTTGATGCTGAAGTATTTTATAACATCTTGATTCTGAATTTTTCTAGCAGATTATGGGAAGTCCTCATCTGGAAGTGCTAGTTAATTCTAAGTGCCATTTTACTGCAGATAAAATGGGACATCAAGCACCGATCTTGGAAGCTATCCAAAACCTAATTAAAAAGTTGGATACTTAGATCAGGCTGTGACAGAGAATGAAAATGTCAAATGTGGTTGACAAGCAGGTCTGATCTACCAGCTCTGTTTACAGTACTTGAAAGGATTCTCTTTGCAGCAAATCTTTATTGGTGCAAAGCAGAATTATATATGCAGTAGCTAAGGTCAAATTCCATCCTCCATTGTGATCTCACCACTATCCACTGGCACATAAAAAATGGATCTCATTTGTAACATGAAAAAATTACAGACATGTCAAGACTGCAACAGAAGAGAAAACATCCTCAACCTGAAAGCATCCCAAAACAATAATTCCAGGGTGAGGGTTACCATGGCTCAGACCAAGCTATCACAGCTTGCTTCCAGGCCCAGTGCCTGGTGTCAGTATGTCGTTCACCAGAAAAGTAAAAGCTTCCAGCTGCAGTGGCACTCGCATTTTGGTTCCTGGATATTGAACAGAATGCTGTGAGACAGCTCTGAATTAAGAGGAGTAAGAGGTCGAAAATTTACCTGCCTTTCCTGGAATGTCATGTTATTTTTCCCTTTAACCCTAAAGCAAGTTTTGAAAGCTCCTGCCACGAAAAGCCTTCATTACTTTCTGAACAACAACAAACCCCAATACTCTTGCCCATCTATTCCAAGGTTGCCATCTATTTCCAGCCAGCTGCCAAAACCTCCAGCTTTTCCTCTTGGCAACCTTTACTGGGCAGTTGCTAGTTGTCAAAAGCTGCAGCACATCTGAAGCCCAACATTTGGGATGGCATAAAATTAACAGAATTTTAGTACTAAAGTAAGTAGTTCTGCTAAATACATTCAGCAAAATGGGAAAACTGCACTCTGAAATAGTGCACTATCCACTCTGAGTGGATAGTAAGAAAAGATTTCAGCTAGGCAACAGCAAATAGTTTCTATTTCAAAGGCAAGAAAGGCAAAACTCCTAGCCATGTGCCAGCGCATCCTGCCCAGATGTTATGCAGTTCCTTAAGAAAAAGACAGCTATACTTTTCAGGTACAGTAAGCCATTTGCAGACACCTAACTCGTGGCAAAATTCTGCATGCATTCTTAGCCCCCCTGTAAATATGAGGCAAATCCAAGTTAACTCTACGTCAACAAGCAGGCTTTTGCCAAGAGCAAAATCAGGCACACACATGGTCAGCAAAGATCAGCTGATTTACAAAGCCTTGTTTTCCTGTGGTAATTCCAGCGCATGCATGAGCTGCCAGGCCAGTCCACTCACAGAGGCTAAGTGCCTCTGCAGCCAGCAGTCTGGACTAGGCAAGTCTGTTAACTCTTTCATTTCTGTTGAATATTCTACACAGAACCAAAGTCAAGATAATTATGACCTGTGTCCGTTTTTTCCCCCTGGTGTCAGCCCAAAGAGTGAACTCTTAAGGAAATGTATTTAGCCAAACCAGCCCATTTGCCATCATTCAGGCACAAAAACAGTCTCAGAGAATGTTCCCGTACCATGACCCTGGCAGCTTTCTCCCTGCGTTCTTTTCACAGCGTTTTTCTTCTGACCAAAAAAGATACTGAAGTCAGAAGCCTCAACGTCATTAAGCAAAGATACCATTTAATGTAAGAAGTCTGCAGATTTACTTAAGGAGCAGCATCACAACCTTCACATAAACAGAAGCCATCTTCCTGTTGCTCTGGGGCATGATGTAACCAGGGTCAGCAAAGACTTTGGTCAGCCTCTAAAGCTGAAAGGAAAAAAAACACTTCTGCTATAAATTAGCAATTTCCACCAGCAGAAATGGGTAGTGAAACAAATGCCTCTAACCGAATAATCCACAAATCTAATCAAGAAGTCAAAATCAAGATTTGTTCCTCAATTAGTGATAATAAAATTAATCATATCAGTCAAATATTTTTGTAAATGGACAAACCATATTTGTTCACTAAATATCTGTGGTATTTGGGCTCCAAGCATAGAGAGTTTCAGTGCACTAGTTGTGAGATACTGAACAAAGGACTGCAGATAAGCATGGCTGAATTTGATAGGCATCTAGATTAAAAAATGGATGAAAGAAATCTGTGAACACTGAACCAGGGCTTTGGAGAGCTTGTGTTGTTTTTCTGACTGTTTAATAATGATAGAAAAAATATCTGAAGCAGTCACAACAAAAAACAGCAGCAGTGTCAGCAAAGGATTAAGGATGGCCAAATGAAGAATTCAAAAGTGGAGGCAGCCCATTGTGCTAGTATCAAAATATGATAAAACCCATGTGTGCTTACACATCAGAGCACGCACTGTCTGCTGCCATGCAGTTCAGACCACAAGTAGCCATACAAAAGCCCCTTAAGCTATTATATATAGATAAGTATAAATAATGCCTTTCAGAATCTTTCTGAAGAGATCACTTCTTTGTGTAACAGCCTTGCATGGCTCTGAGTAAGCTGGCTAGTGACCCTTGCTATGAACTTTCCTCCAAACTTCACTGAGTAGGTATTTAACCTGTTGCTGTCCCACTTGGAAGCAGCTTTAATTTATATATAGAAATAGCAAAAAGGGACAATTAGCTTCTAGAAGTGCCTATTCTAGCTCCCACTGAAATCAAAGGATCAGGTTCAAAGCATGCCCCAGAGTGTGGTAAACTTCTCACAGGAAATGGATATGCTAAAGTAAATGCTGAGGGCTGTGAAATGTACAAAGTAGAGCAATATTTTAGGTCTCGATCCTCAATTAAGATTCATCCCTACGAAGTATTGCTGTGGGGTTACAGAGCAGAACTGGATTCCTTGTAATTAGTCCGGATTGGATCATGAATGAAAAAAATGTACTAGCTAGAGATGTTTCATTAACATCCAGAGATAGCTTCACATTTCCTCATCAGCTGGCACTAATGTGTACACCGGCTGTGCTCTCATGGGCTCAGGCAACATATTTGCAAGCACAATTTTTCACAATTAACTAAAATCTTAAGAGGAGGTGTCATCAATACACTCGACATGCGGTACATTTCATAAGAGAGCATTCTGGGCTGTGAGGGCTGTGAGTCACCTCTGCTCTGACCTAAAAACATATGAAACAGGAGGATGTATAGCATTGAATTCCTAACCCAAAAATGTCCCGTTCCTCACCTTAAATTTGTATGACCAACATCCGTGTGCTGGGACTATTGCACCTACTCCACACACGATGCTCATTCACTGCTACAGCTCACGGCTCAAAAAGACCTTTTGTACATTGCCTTTTGTATTGTTTTTGGCTGTGAGGAGGAAGAGGTGGGGACCTGTCTGGGAAACAGGAAGCAGGAGGAAGTGGGGGAATACGGAGTGGAATAAGGTCAGAACTAAAAAGAATAGAAGAGCATTTATACCATTTCTAAACCACAATAAACATACAGGACCAAAGTCTGCCTCAAGCCATGCAGGGAACAGAGCGCTGCTTGGCTGAAGTTTAAACTCTTATGTGAACACAGCAATGGTCTAATCACTCCTACAAAAGCCATTTGCTGCTTTTTTCTTTCTCCTTTTTTAAAAATCATTTGGGCAATTTGTTATCTTACAAGAGCAAGAAGATGCATGTGCTGCTGTGATAAATATGCCAGTCTGAGAAGGGAAAAGAGAAGACAGCAGCCTCAGGTTTCACCATCACACTGAGAAAAAACTCAATCCAGAAGCAAAGCGATGGGAAGCACAACCGGATCCTCAGCTGGGGTAAATCAGCGCAGAGCAGCACTGATTTCATTGTTCCTGTTTACATCAGCCGAGGACCTTGCCAACACTCCAACTCCATGAAGTTCTGCTCTAAATTATCACCATTTAACTCTGGCTTACGTGAAGCAGAATTTGACATGTTCTTTGATGGCTGGAGATTGTTACTTTATATTACAAATCTTGTCTACTTTATTAGGAACGATGTGACCCAAATGGAAAAATTGGAAGAATTTAAAAACACCACATCCTGATGCTTGGATTGGCTTAATGTGGGCCAGCAGTGTATTTGGAGGTACTCACTATCAGGTTACTGCCATGTCTATCCCAGGATTTTCATCATTGTACAGAAAAAGAAGAGCCTTCATGCATCCCACTGCAGGTAAACTTGCCTGTTACTCAACAGCAGGTGCTCTTTAAAGGATACCCCCTTGCTGCCAAGAATGTTTTCCCATTGTTTTTCCTTTCTGTGTTGCACTGCCAAAGCATTTGTGCCAAAACATAAGCCATCAGGGATTCTGATCCAGCCTCAAATCTCACAGACGGTGCACTTGTGCTGCCCCACGCCCCAGTAAAAGCAGCAGGGTCCTCTTTTTAAAGCAATTTGCTGGAGCATACTGGAAAAGAGCCTGCCAGAATTGGCCCAGCCACTCACCAGCAACACAGGTGCCTGCCCACAGGCACCTGAGGAGACCTGTGTCCCCAAAATGCCTTAGACCAAACATAAAGGAATCTGGCACATCCTTTTGTGGATACTACTGGCAAGTTGAGGTGTGCTGTCAGATCTAGACCGGGTAGTGCTTCCTCCCCATGAAAGAGATCTTCCCTGCATCTGTGTAGTTTGCAGCAGGCTGTACAGCTAGCAGCTGCTGCATAAGATGGACAGCTGGGAGATGCCACCAAGAGCCCTCCCATAACTGACTTAAGAAAGCTCAGCAGGTCCCATCACCAGCTGCCTGGAGCCAGAACACCTCTGTGAGCCAACTTACACAGGCACAGCTCTCATTCTGGCTTGTTCAGTCTGTTGATTGTGGACATCCACCCAGTTGTTATGGGTTTTAATACACTGCCATATGAAAGTGCTATTTCAGGACAAAGCTATTAATAGTAGTAGCAGCCAGAAAATAGCCTAGAAGGAATGCAATGTCTTGGTATTCCTGGAAGATCTAACAATTTCCCAGCATCCAAGAGGCCAACATGGTCAATTCAAGATTTTTCTGTGCACAAGGGCCTTGCTCTTTTGTTAGAGGATCTAACTATGCAATAAGCCATCATGACATCCTCCACAGAAATGCCCAGTATGGATACCTGCCGAATGCCAGGTCTGCAGAGATTACAACACAAAGTCCCAGAGGGTGGTACTACATTACTGCAAGCAGAGGCTGAGTGCTCTGACGAAGCGTCAGGAGATACTGACGTTCTGCTGCAGCAGGTGAAAGAGGTGAAGGATGGGAGAGGACCTAATTAAGACCTGCTCAGAAAGCTGTCTGATACAAGCATTTCCCAAAGCCTCTTCTTTCCAGTCTCTTCCCCCACTAGCATCCTCTCCTTCCTTGCTCCTTCACACTGTATCTCCTCAGCAACATTTTACTTTGGCAGGAACCTTGTGGTTAAGGCAAGGCACTGCCCCTGGTCATGCTCTCTCTCCTGGCAACCTACTCTTTTTCTCCTGGCAAAGCGTCCCTGGAAACATTGGAGAATACTGTGCAAGACTGCCAGGCCCTGCCTCAAGTTTTTCCTGGCATTTGTCCCTCTCAGATTAATTGGGAAGGTTCCCAAATTAATTCCAGGTCCGTAATGAGCACAACACTCGGCACCACCTTCTGAAGGTGAGGGCATCTCTGCTGACAATGCCGTAAGGCTTTCAGCATCCATTCTGCCTGTACCTTACTGCTCAGAGGATCTTACTGAGACCTTTGGCTTTCCAGACCCATCCTTAAGTATCGTATTTGAGTAAACCGAATGAGACTTGACACTTTCTCCAACATTAGAAAGCCCTAATGATGTTGCTGGGAGTTAGAAGATAACACACTCACAGCATAGAGCCTTACTGAACCATCACACACATCTCCAGTTCACTACAAACATAAAGGGTTTGGTACAGGGTACTCTGGTCTCTCACCACTCTCCAGAACAGAAACAAACAAAACTCATTTACCAACAAGGAAAAGAGAAACAAACTGTGACTATTATAATCCCAACAGCAGACATGCTATTGGGTCTATTTCCAACTCAGACATTTTAAAAATTTAGTTTACCTTAAGAATCTTATTTTCCCTGATTTTCCTTTTCTATTTATTTAAGACTATATAGTACCTTCTACAATAAGTCTGCTTTTGTAGGGCAGCTGTATACTGCTCCTTCCCTCTATTGCCTTTTTGCAATGAGATGGAAGTCTCTGCTATCATGGCCTGGAAGACTGTGGCCAGGCTCTCTCAGCTTGGTGTGTGGGAAGGGGAAGAGCAAGGACATGTTCTATTGCTGAGGTACAACAGCTCTCCTGTTGCAGAAGTGGTGTCCCCTTCCTTGTGGCACAACCAACCGTCCCCATCATTTTGTTTATCATCAATATTGCTTAAGTCATTTTTAGTAGCCCTCACAGGCAGGGTCTGTTGCCAGCTATCATCATCCCAAACACTTTGAGAACTCTGTCACTCTGCTATGGTACAATCCCTGTAACAGATAAACACAAACATCATGTTCCCCCACGTACAAATTACAGCTTTCAGGAACTGCAATATTATTTTGGTTATAAACACACAAAGGTAACCTTTATGCTAGGCAAGGAGGAGTTGCACAAGAGACCACAGGCTGAGCCTCTGCCTCACAGGGAACGATGCTGGGAGTCTTTGCTGCTTCTCCTCCCACCGCTTCCCAGGCAGTTGCAATATCAGTGCTAAAGTGAGAGCCAAAATTCCTTGTGGTGGTAACTGGGGCTGCTGGAGGGATTTGCTTCAGTCCCACAGACCAGGAACGAGGATTCAGAAAGGTAGAGAAACAAGCTCAAAACACGCTGTGTTAGCTATCACTAACGCTACATGCTGGCACAGTTTGCACAACCAGGATGCAATATTTCAAGCACTATTCATGACTTTTGCCATCGTGAGTCCCTCCAGAAGTCAAAAGTAGGCCTTTTCAACACGTGGACACATTCAGGAGGACAGCATGAGCACCTCAGTGATTGATGCCTTCCATCATGAGAGCAATGTTCAGAGGGAATTCATCCATTTTACATCTCTAACCCTTCCCATCAGACCACAGGTATCCCCAGTTCTGCAGATCTCCCATCAACACAGCACTGAGTGCACAACATGTGTCAGAAAACCATGAAGTCAGATTGACCCTGCAAGCTCCTGGGTGCTCCCTGAGGTGTTCCAGTCCTCCTCTGAAGATGCTAATGTGTCCCTACCCCACCAGAAGTAATGAAGCACTCCTGGAATAAAAAAAACTGCATTAAAAGTCTACTTTACATGCGAGCAAAGAGCTTTCTTTCCCTCATACCATTTTTACTCATAAATATAATATCAAGGTGATTGTGTTCTCCTCAGCCTACTCAGAGTGTTCTATAAGTAAAACCTGCAATTGGCAATTTATCAGATGAAAAAATAAAAGCCACATTTCGTTTTTCCCTACACTCAAAAATGACCACGTGCAGCCTCTGAAGCACACCGATCTTTTTAACAAGGTCATGAATATCAGCCTGGAGGCGGAGGCAGGGAACAAAACCACCCTGCACATGTTTTCCTTCTCTGCCGCATTCTTACTGATGTTTTGCTCACTTTCTAAGCAAAGAGGAAGCCTCTCCTGTTCCCGTAACTCTGTTTATTCACATTCCAGCAGCAGCGGTGCTCACAGCCACAAGGAGCTCTCCAAGGGCAGAGAATCCGATCTTGCTGCAACACATTTTGAAGCTTGAGACATGGCCAGTTCTGAGCAGCAACGAGGTGGAAGCCGCGAGAGCAGAAAAGAAAGGCAATGGGTGGTGGGACACCATGAAATCTTTTGAAAGCAGCATTCTGTAGGCTAGGACAAAAAGCACAGCACACCCTTCGCCCAGTGAAAAGACTGGAAAATGCTCTTTAGGAGGCACAGCCTTAGGAGTCTGAACAAATCCCCCCAGATGTCCCTGGTGACAAAGAAGCCCAATTTGATCAATACAGCAGCATTATTAACACAGCGATGGCTTACACGCAGCTGGTCATATGTTCCTGCCTCTGCTGACTGTGGGGGAAGGGGTGCAAACTCGGCTGTGGTTCACAGGGGAAAAGTCTCTCAAAATCATTACACTGCACAAAGAATCTCTTACCCATTTCCATGCAAGCTGCTTTTCTGGGAGAACTCCGCTTTGTCAGTATTGATCAAGCTCAGGTGGAAACCCACACATATTTTGTGCATTATGCGTTGGGTTGGTTTTGTTTTGTTTTTCAAAAAGAAATGTTACTTTAATTGCTTTAAGATTCCTATCTTCAGACTTTTCTTTGCAGCTATAAAAAGCCTTTTCTTCGTGGGCTGGGGACAGACATAAATGTAGGCAGTTAACAATAACGTGACTGCAGAGGGCGGGACTTTATGAATAGCAAATCTTGTAAAATATTATGGGGACTAGGGGCTGAGTTAAGTGTGTTTGGATTCAAACAGAAGGAATGGTAGTAGAAGGGTATACATCTCTACCACTGCCAAGCCCTGGTCAGAGTCGTAGCCCTTCTGTGTTTGGCTCTTCACAAAGAGAGTTTACAGACAGTCCTTGCAAGTAGCTCAGGAATTGGCAAGAGAATGGAAGGGGAGAAAAACACTTACAGCTAATCATCTGCTCAAGTGTGGCCAGCAAATCTGAGGATTCAGTACAAACGGGGCCCTGCGTGCGCCACAAGCCAAGTGGGAGGAAGGGCATCACGCAGGCAGCAGTGTGCGTGTGCACCATCCCAGGTGGTTTGTGAAGGAAAAAACACAACAGAGAACCTAAAAGAAAAAGCACCGCAGAAATGATGTATCTACACCAGTTGTCTTTCTTCAGCATTCAGTTTGGACATGGTCAAAAAACAGGGAAAACAACAGACTTGTTTCTCCCCTCCACTGGGAAGAAATCCTGACACCTCTCTGACATAAAAACACAAAGACTATCAAAGCCAAAAACTGCACAAGGAAGGTAAAAGGCTGAACTTGAACTCACTGTGGGTCTCTACACTGTATTTACCAAGATTTTCTTATCAGAAAAGTGTGGTGCTACTCCAGAGCTGCTGGCATAAAGCTCTCCCAGAAAGAGGTGCTGTACAAGTGTCTAGACAGACTAAAATTAAAAAGAACAAATTATATGACACTGCCCACTGTCTGCAAGCCAGGGCCAGATTCTAACAGGGAGGAGTAAATCACTAGAACTGTAATCATAGATAGTGGAGTTATCTTAATTTACACTAAGCAAGAATTTGGCCCAGAAAAACATTCCTGTCAAGTCTGCAGCCAAAAATTCCTCCGCTAGACCACATTCCACCAGCTAAACTGCCAGGGAAGACAATTGCAAAAAGAATTTAATTAAAATAGAGACCAGGGAACTGGTAGCCTTTTCTCCACTCTCGGCTTCCTCTCTGTGACAACTATTTGGGCACTCCAATTTCCCAGCCAGAAAAATGGGCACCTACATCTCCCTGCTCTCTACGGGCAATGACTGAAGCATCCTATGTGTTCAAAGCTCAGTCATCGTATCAAACAGACATCTGAACGCTCTAAAACCTGGGTCTTAGATGGAAGCATATGCATTTTGCTTTGCTGAAACAGCTCTGTCATTGCTCTTGGAAAATCTGAGTCTCAAAAAGGCAACTGTGAGAGGCTGTAGGTGTCAGTCCTCTGACTCACCAGGGTACTGCTAGGGAATTTTACTGCCCCAGACCACACAAATCCACTGGCACAGTGGGTGAAGGAGAAAGTCCTTCCTTGGTCCCTGGTCCTGAAATACAGGTATGCACAAAGACTACTGCTTTTCCACTTTTCTTGTTCCTATTTTATCTCTGAACTTAAACTTTTGTATTGATTAGTATCTCAACAGAAAGCGGATTTTCTGCACACACTCCTTTTTTCAATTCCACCTGGAAGTCATTAAGTGGAATAATACACCAGGGATGTGGAGCAATGCAATCACGCCATCAGCTCATAAGGACGATGTCACATGGTGCCTAATTGCAGCAGGTCCTTTCTTCCCTTTTACTCCTTAATTTCCATTAAAACATTTGGCTTTTTACATGCTTGTCTGCGAGAACATCTGTGACAGCACACTGTGCAGAACCTACTTCTTTGCAGTCCTTGTGTTCTGCACAAACATTCCTAAATGGTGCTCACCTCTGTACTGTCTGTGGAACGCTTGTGCTTGAGAAAGCTGCTAATTCCCAGGCAAGACCCTGTTTTATACACCTTGCTACCTGCACTTCCAAGAGAACACAGTTACAGCCCCAGAGGCAGCTGAGCCTTATATATTAACATGTTATTTTGTATCCTCTCACACTCGCAGGAAAAAAAAAAAAAAAAAAAAAAAAGAAAGGAAAAAAAGAAAAAAAAAAAGAGGAGAAAGATCCCAGTTTTTGTGAACAGTTTTCACAGAAGCACAACCCGGAGAAAACCATCACAGCTCTGCAGCACACAAGCAGCTGTGATGCTCATTACTATCCAACGAGGCCCCACTGCTTTGTTACAAGCCCAGCAGACACTATGGGCTGAGCAGCATTCCTCCTGTGCAGGAAGGAAGGGGAATCACACATCCTCCAAAACATCAGGAAAATACTTCTTTGCAAGCCTCCTCTGCGAGCATCCTGAGCTGCCCCAAAGGAGCAGCAATGGCTAAAAGCAGCAAAGCGGACAAACAGACCAGGAAGGTCTCATGGCACTCAGTGCTTCCCTGCACCTCCAGCATGCCTCCTACTAGCAGCTGCCTCAAATCCTCCTTTATGGTGGCGCAGCCAGGATGTACCAGTCCTGCCTCTCTTGGGTCCAGTCCAGAACCCACTTGGATGCAAGGGAATTATTTCCATTGCTTCCAGCAGCCTTGGGACAAGGCTGAGCTGCCTGCCCAGCACTGACTCAGCAACAACGGCTGCGGAGAAGGTGGAAATGGTGCCCTTCTGTGTTGCAAGGACTGGGGCCACACAGTGAGCTGGTGGAAACACCAGGAAGGTTTCTTAGTGGCAGCCAGCACTCAGAAACATGTTCACAGCCTCACAGGGTGAGTCCAGGAAAATGTACTCTCCCACTGATGCCTTCCATGCTCCTCACACTGACGACAGCATCTTTCCTCTGCTGCAGGATCAGCACGAGGATGCTGCAGGTCCAACATGCTCTCCCATGGCCCCGTGGAGCCTCCTTGCCCCAGGCCACCAACAGGGGCCACCTCCTAGGCACTGGGTGATGCTGGGACCCTGCCCACACCGCTCCCTTTGCTGAGGGGCAGGACAGAGGTGTGTCAGGTGTCACAGAAATTCAAGCAGCTTTTCTAAAGAGCCATGATCACAAAAACCAGTGACCTTCAGCTTTTGGCACACATACACTGTTTTCTGAACAAGGGGCAGCAATTCATGGCAGCCCTGCTCTTCCCATCACTACTAACCATGCAGTTTTCAAACCCTTACCTCTATTTGTTTTTAGACTCTAAAACCACTGTCTGCTGTCAATAGCCACTCTGATCAGCTACCATCACATCCAATCAGAAACACCATTTTGACTTCATCTACTTAAGTTTTGATCTGTTTCATTAAGCAAACAAACAAAACTTGGCATCATTTTGTTGTTGTTTCCATTTACTCGATGGATTGCAGCCCCCACTATAAAAGACATCTTAATAAAAACAACCCAGAAAACTAAGGAAACTGATCAAAAGCTTCCACTGTGAAGAAAGCAGGGAAAAGGGCATAAAGAGTAAATGCTACAGTTTGGGGGGTTTTGTATGTTTGTTTGTTTGTTTGTTTTGTGATCCACCAGAGAGAGGGTGTATGTAAAGAAACACACACAGGGCAGGAAACAAATCCTTGAGACTGAATTTGGAGAAAGAGAAATTAATGCATTTATAGAAGAAATAGCAACAGAGCACACACACACTAATTACAGAGCTGAGATCCAGTTGGGCTGAAAAGAGATCCTGAGCAGATAAGACAGCAAAGAGCAATATGGTTTGGAGGACACATTCTTAGCATCTGATATACAGGAAAACTGGAGGGAACACCAAGATGGAAAGCATGACAAAATTGAAAGAGACATGCACATTTATTACTATTTTTCATGTGTGCTGCACAGTCGGTGTTATAATCTCCAGTCAGTGAGAGGAAGTCTCACTCAACATTGAGATGAAAATGCTTGAAAGAGTTAATATAGATAAAGGTAAAAAGCATCACTTCATTCTTTTATGGATTGGATATGAAACCAAACAAAGCATGTGCTCATGGACAAATGAGAGAATACAGGACAGCAAGGAATTTGATTCAAGCAGGAAGGAAAACAGACTTTTAGATATTCTTTCCCCACATGAGGTTTTAGCCCACGCTCCCAAGGAAAGCAGGGTCTCACACTAGGTGGATTTCCAATGAAATGAGGAAGATGCACCAGGGCATGCAGTAAGAATTGGCATCTAGAAAGAATTTTATGATGTTACAGAGATTACATTTTCTGTGCTCGTTTCAGGATTAGAAATTTCCGAATTAGCAGAACTGCTGATTAGCAATTTAGAAAATCAGAAATTAGCAATGGACCGAATCTGTTTATATCTACAGTTAACAGACGTTGGATGAAGGTAGTGACCAAAAATGCCTTTTCACCACATGTACTCTGTTCTGTGCACTCTGCTCTTGAGCCTCATTTGTCTTCAGAATTTGTCATTCAGATCGCCCCCATGCTGAACACAAGCTCTCCTATGATCATTCTCAACCTCAGAGGCTGATCTGCAGGAAGAATTCAGCCCCACACTCTCTCCATGTCATGGCACTGCACGACCTCTCTCACCTGTCTTTGTTTCCCAGACAGGTATCACTGTCCTGGGAGGAGCAAAGCCACAGCAGGTATCATCCTATTTTGCAGTGCTGGGGAGAGCATGTTTAAAGCTTAGAAACATCTCTTTCCTTCCCACCTCCATGCTTTCTTCATTTGAAAAAACAGCAAGTGAACCATGCTGCATCCTGTTTCATAGACACTTTTTGATGGAGAGAAAATTTCTTTCCAGCAGTTTCCATTGTATATTAGCTGAAAGTAGGGGGAGAAACAGTACTTATAAGACGCTTAAGGCCACACTCACTATAAAACAGAAATAAGCCAATACAGTCAGGGCATAACTTACTACTGCACAACATTTCAAAAATATGTATCCTCTCATTACGGCTCTTGAGACTATCTCCTCCCCCGATAACATTTGAAGCACATTTATGAGAGCCATAGAGCAGCAATATTGTTTTAATCAAATCATTAAAATGGGTGTGCTGCTTTGTGCCTATATCCTGGTATTTATTCCACATCCTGACAATATTCAGGATTTGTATAGACCATTCTCCTCCAAAGTGTCAAGTGACTTTGTAGATGCTGGGCCAGTGCAAATCTGCGTATCACCACTGTGACTTTGGCAGATCTGCATCAGTTTGCATCAGCCAGGATCTGACTCACCAACTCATCCAAAACCCTCATGTGATGTGAGAATTATTTTTCCCTTTCAAACAGAGAAAAAGAAGTTCAGAACCAGATGTCAAAGGTTTTCTTAACAGAAAAGGAAGGGAGACAGAAATTCCCTCTTTTTCACAGTATAACATCTGATGAGAGATGCAGCTTGCTCAAAGAAAATCCTAAATTACAAGGCCTCGCAGCTGATCTAGCTTTCACCGTATGAAGAAAATCCATCTGAGACAGTCCCAGTGGAGTCTTCAACCTAGGAATCATTCAGCATCTAGCTGAACAGGCATTTGACTCCTGAAAGATTAGTTTTCCTACCCTAGGCTGTTCTTGTACGATACCAGATAACATGCACTTATCCTAAAATTCCCCAACAGCTACAGAAGCACCTTACAGTCCCTTTCATTGGGCTGGGTCAGCACTTGAAGCCATCAACCTCTTCTTTCGAGACAGGAGATCTCTGATAGTTTTCTCCTGGACTAATCAGACAGAAACCCCCCTTCCTCTC
This sequence comes from Tetrao urogallus, assembly GCF_951394365.1. Taxonomy (NCBI): domain Eukaryota; kingdom Metazoa; phylum Chordata; class Aves; order Galliformes; family Phasianidae; genus Tetrao; species Tetrao urogallus. Next base: position 24,936,186 of record NC_136821.1, read on the forward strand.
GCTATGTAACTGCAACCCCTCCTGCTCCTTCATCTGTTTCCTAAAGCTCCACCCCCAGAGGCTTCCAGTTACACCAGAAGCGTGTTTCTTAACACCAAAAACAAGCTTCTGGTTTCCTCAAATGTCTAGGAAAGCCTACAAACACAACTTTACGCTATCCCAAAAGACCACAAACCAAAACCACATAAAAACAATGAGCACCTTGCCCAAAGTACAGCAACCTTTCGATGCTCACATCCACTCTGAGGTGCTGGCATAGCTTATGAACAGCTGTGACTGGGATAGCAGCAGCATACAGAATGGAAAAGAGCTGTTTTGCCCAAACTGGTCATACTCCCCACCAGTCATTCCATTGCCCACTGCTTTTCCATTATTATTTTAAAATGTAGACAAATTTTAAAAAAGAGATACTGACATTCCTCCCCAGCTGATCTGGTCACTTTTTGAGGGAGGTCTCTTTTCACTGGCACAGACTTTCCATTGAGCAGCAAACGCAGCCTCTCCTCTGTCCACGTGTCGGAAACAAAGCCATTTCTGTCCTGATGCTTTCCATATGAAACACCAGCTCCCATCTTTCTTCTTCTCTCTCCCTCCATTTCTTATTTTATTACTCATGCAGCAGCTGTAGTAGCTTGCAGATGAGTGGAACATTTCCTTCAGAGCAGTGTAAATTTTCCAGGCTGACATGGGAGGCCAAAAGAAAGAAAAGAAGAAAACAACCTCCAAACAAGGATCATGAAGTGTTTTTCACTAGTAAGAAGCAGACAGCAAGCACAGTAGGGCTGTGACCCGTTAAGCCACTGTGCAGCCACAAGTAAATGATCAAAGCCCCTGAGCCGCTGCGCTCTAGAATGTGAAGCACCTCAGAACCAGCAGTGAGCCGGGGTGTCCAGGCAGGACGAGCACAGAACCCTCACCCAAAAGATGACAAAGCACCTTGCATCTGGCTGTGACGACTCCTGTATGAGCAGAGCTGAGTGGGAAGAAGTGACCAGCACCTCTAAGGAGGTGATGGAGACATGTGGCTGCACAGCTGTTGCACACCTCGTGCATCTGTATGCCTCAGATTTGTATTTCCAGGTTATAGATCAGAAGCAGTCGGACACTGCTTATGGCATCACATGGTGCTCTGGCTGCAGTGCTCAAACAATACAAGAGTCACAGGCTGCAATGAGCCCAGATATCTTTTATTAGGCAAATTGATACTAGGTGGGAAAAATGAATCAAGTCTGAGTGTCACAGGACAGCAAAGCAGACTTAGTGCCAAACCAAGTCTCTCACATCAGAAATAGGGACAGTCCCTGAGGAAAGCCTCTAGAAAGTAACCCTGGTTGAAACATTTGCTACCAAGCAGTCTGCAGCTGGGGAAAAAGAAAAAAAAAAAGAAAGAAAGAAAGGAAAAAAATGATATTTTTATTTAATCTAAAGTGTTTTATTAGAATACATGAATTTTGGAACTACCACATCATCACCTAAAGTTTCCCACACCCAAGAGGTTATGTGAATCGAGCAGAAAAAGTGATCAGTGTCTAACATCACACCTAAGGCTGTGATGAGAGTGTAAAAAGCAAGTAGACAAGAGCAGCTCTCTCCCCTTCTCCTCCACTTACCAAACATTCCCACTAAGGCCCTTGCTTCTGGAACCTTTGTTTTCCATTCAGCACCAGTGAAACACGAAGACAATTAAAGGCAGTCCCCTACCTCTCTCCCCAGTACAAAGCTCGATGCTGATTCCCCTCCCAAGCTGGAGGCAAGACAAATCAGCAAGGGGTAGAAACTGCAAATGTTTGAACCCAAGAACTCTCCTTCTTCTTGGAAATGAAGCATGCCCACTGAAGAGTCAGGATTAAAACCAAATGCCTAACAGCATAGTAGCCTATTAGTAGTGAAAGCATTTTTAAATCTAATTTACTTGTCACGCTGCATGCATTTTCCTCACTACACAATCCAAACAGTCGCTTTCACTTTGATTTCCAGTCACTTTACTCAGTTGCATGGGAAGGATGTTGCAGTGCAAGAGCTGCAAAGACAGCAGGTGGGCAAGATGATCCCGTCCAAAATAGCACAAACCTTGCTTACGGCATTTTTTTTTTTTTTAATTATATAGATGGAGATAATTTCACTGATTGCAGTTCATGTCAAAGCACGTTGATTTACAAGCTCCATCACGGTCAAATGTCAACCTTATGCCAGTATGCATTTAAAATCGACCTTGGGAGGCTGTAAATTTAAGGGCAGGATTTGTAAATCAGGACACGAATTGGACTCTCTCAGAAAAGCCTCTCACAAGCCAGTGTCCTTCTCCTTTGCATGCCCCCCCATCAATCACATTGTCTCCCTCGCTTCTGTTCCCGGCTACCTCCCTACCCCTTGCTGAGCAGGGGCTGTTGGCACCCTCGTGTGATTAAAGCCCTAGCTTTGCACGCAGGTCCACAACACTGGCAAATAACCAGCAGGATTAGGATGTGTCAGACATGGTCTATAAGCCGTGTTCAAAACCATTATGACACTTAAATGCGTATGTCTGTGGGACCTTCACCAAGCACTAATACGCTGTCTGTGCGTGACTCAGACTCTTTAGTGTACATTGTAAAGTATACCACATGCATCTTAATAGTTCTCTAAACAACAACACATGTAATGAATACACAGTTGCACGGAGCGGAAACGCTTTGGATTGGAAAGGATCCTTCGTGTGAGAACAAAGAGAGAGCAGGTACCTGTTTAAAATAACCAAGAGCACCAGGGCAGCTTACCAATGCAGTGAAAAACATTAAAATGTTAAAAATAAACAATTCCTTGCCTTTCTGTCCAAGTTTCTTACACGCAACTCCTGTTTGTCCCACTTTCTAAAAACCAAGATGAGGTAGCACTAGCACTATGCACCAGTTGTCTCAAATATACCACAGACCCCGAGGAGGGGGGGTTAAGGTCAACTTTCAGCTATTTATCTACAGTATTTCACAGAGGTGATCACACAGCCACAGAGGGCTCTCAGCTGCCCTGTGCTTTCATCGCATGGGATGGGGTGGCTGGATCTGGTGCAGCCCCTCTCACCCCAGCCACTTTCCTGAGCACCCCAAGCCTCTAACAGTGACCCTCACAGCATCCGCAGGAGAAGCGAAGAGCTGCCAACTTGTCTTATAACTGAAGAACCAAGGACAGGTTTGGCACCCTGATGCAATCCAAGATGTCTAACTACCCCAGAGCACAACGGCTGAAACAATTTCCTCTAGGAAGGGAGAAGAGATGCAGACCCTGCTCTCACAGGCAGCCAGGCAGCCCTCCCCACCAGCTGCTGCCAAGACCAGGGGTTGCAAGCGCAGTCTGGCTAGCAGGCACATGCAGGGACGTATACATATATCTCCATGCTGATGTCTCTCAAGCTTAGACAATAGAAGCATTTTCTCAATGCTGCTGGAATCAAGTAACCAACATTTTATTTTTAAAAACAAAAGACCACAGGATATGTCTTCACTGGCTCAGAAACAAGAAAAGTAGAAGGAATATCATAGTTTTTTTTTTTAAAGCCTGTGTCTTTAAAGACCATCTCAGTGCTTTGTGAACCAAGCATATGACTTTAGAAGTGTTGAAGTGGCTACACTGGGAAGGAAACACAGACAAGAGAGTACTCAACTCAGACATTCAAACAAGTGTAGTGCCTATCAAGACCGAAGTCAACAGAAGAAAACTGGGATGGTCACAAACATAACAGTATCACGCTGGGAAATATTCTTTAATCAGATCTGTACTCTGTACCCTATTTAGTATAACGAGGAACAGAGAGGAAAGTAAGAGGGGTTCGGCATCACTCTTGAAAACTTTTATTAATTCTCCAGAATCCAGCTTTACCATCTAAAATAAAAATTCCATCAATTAAAATACCTGTGAATAATTCTTAGGAGGTTTTGAGTGTTGCAATCATAACAATTTCTTCCCTTTTGCAGGATTTGACAGATTTGGTATGAGGTGTACTATTACACAACTGCTCAACATACTGAACACCAGCTTCACCAGTGAGCAACATCCTTTTTTTCTAAGGACAAACGCAACCAAAGTTGGCCACATCTACAGCTACAGTCATACAGAAACAGCTTCCTTCTTACATTCCTGTACCACATGTTCCATGCAGAATGGAGAACCAAAGCACTGGATGTTTCTCAGTGGAAAGATATTGGACAAGGCCTCAAAAATATGGCAGCATCCTGAAAAAAAACATTGTCCTCTAAGCTCAGAAATTTCAGTATGCAATTACTGCATTCTACTGAAGAGCTTCTGCTGCTTCCACATGGAAGCACTGCATTGCAGACTGGCTACATATCTTGATATTTTTGTAGCCTACTCAAATCTATGTACTGCCTATTGTAACACAAAGACAGTAGTGGGTTGAGAGGTGCAAGGGTTAAAACATCCCAAAGAAATAAGAAGTATATTGAAGTTCAGTATCCACAGGATTGTGTATTGCTTACAGGTATATACTCCATTTCAGAATCACTTGCCATAAGTCACACACAGTCAACTATTTAACACTTGTAATGTGGATTGCAGGGCTCTACGCTTTCATAATGCTTTAATAATTTATAACAGCAGATTCTGTAATTAAGGGGAATCAGAAAACAATACTGACAGCAGTTTCCAGTTCATCTTTCCTTTTTCTCCATCTCCTTCTACAGGATGACAGGAGCTTGCTTTCAGCACATGGAGAAGCAGAGAGCATAGACTGGTGCTCAGGTCTGAAATACACTGCCTTACACATGTGGCTGTTCTTGGAAGTCAACCATTTCTGCAAGTTATTCTCTAGAGGTATGATGTACTATAAGCACTTAAGAAATGTGTTGCACTGTGACTGGAACCAAGATGAAATAGCAATATTAAAAGAGATGTTTTAGTTTATGTAGCGGCCAACTATGCCATTAAACTAGAACAATGGAGATGATGTGGAGGCACGAATGTTTTCCAGTGTCATTTATGCCTTTCCATAGACAACTTTTCCTATAGGCCTGAAAATGATCCTGTCTGACAAGTGGAAGTCAGCATTAAGATGTAAGAGATTAGCCACTTCGGGATCCTCTGCTCTCACACAACACCGGGATCTCCAGGCCCTCTGCCAGGATGGCGGGTCATTTCAGCCTCCCCACCCCACAAACACTGTACCTCAGCATCATTGGTGTCAGCCATTTCAGAACAAGACAAAATGAGGCTTGAAGACTTGATTAAAATATACAAAGAAGGCTCTACCACAGAGTCAAAGGCAAAACAAAGGTTTCCTTGATTCTGTGCTTTCAGGAAACGTACGTCCCCCTTCGAAGGATCAGGGCTTGCTGCAGTTGGGAGCAACTGAATCAGACAAGGAAAAAGGAAAATATCAGTTCAACGATACAGTGCTATTCTCACCAAGATCTGTTCTGCCCAATGACACGTGGGAAAGGCTGGCTGTCTTGCAGTATAAACCAGAATATGACACTCAAACCCTGCAGATTTTAAACTTCTGAATCAACCACACGCACGGTGGCCCTGTGCAGCTCCCTGCCTGTTGTGCCCTGGGAATCACATGCTAGAGAGTGCTCTGTGGCCCTTACAGATAATGAAGAGAGTCCCTCAATATATTCATCAAGACCTCTTCTCCACAGAGAGATGATGAGTCCAGAGACCTCCAAAGGGACAGGATAGTAGGGCGGTTTGAAGTTTGAAATGCCGCATTTAGAAGAGACATAGCCAATTACTGGAGACACTCTCTGCATGTTGATCTTTTAATGACCCCTCAAACACTGCTGTGAGGGTACAGCACAAGGAACAGGCTGAAGCCCCAGGTCCAGCTCCTGCCAGCCATTACTTTGCAGCCCAGCCCGCTGACAGTGGGACCACGTGCAGTTCCACGGGATACACTCCTTGCAGCCACCTCCCTCAAAACTAGCCTTCTGCCTGCTTCCTTCCGTGCAGAGCCACAGGGTACTCCCCAGCCTCGTGCTGCTCTCCTTGCAGCTTGATCCCAGTCTCGAGGATGCCACATCAGACGTCTACTCCTGGTGAGCAATGGCGTGTGACCAGAGCTCATGCTGCAGGGCAGCAGCCACACAAGCACTGAAATCTACCTCCAGATGGATTCTGAAACGCGGAGTCAGCTCACAGGGACGAGAGCGGCCCAGACGGTTCACATTACTGCAAGGATGGAGCATCAGGCAGAAACAGACAGATACTGAGATACCAGCCAGCTGGTGTACAGCAAATGCCTGATTTTTCAAAGCACAACCCACCTCTTTCTTTTATCTCTCCTAGTGCTGTGGCTGTGCAGTGCTGCTTGAAGAGACTAAACAAAGTTCTCTTTCTCCTGATGAAGCTGCGCGCCTTATTAGATCCCAACCTCCACTCCAAAACACTCCTAACCTCACAAGCTCTTCAGCTGAAGGAGGACAGCCAGAGCTGACACAGTAAAACCAAGCATTTTCTTGCCTAAAACCCAAACCTCCCCCTTCCCACCAACATCTGTTTTAAAATAATGCAAAACACATCATGGATTCAGTTCCAGCTTCGCTCCAGGTATTTCTACTTTTATTATGTAAAATATATCTGGGATGGAGTGATTTTTTTTTTGTATTTTTTCCTCCTGAAAAGGAAATGTAGGAAGGAAGAGATGACAAAATTCACTTGTGTTGTACATATTTTGGGCTGCTCTCATTCAGCTCCAGTGCTGTCAAAAGTGTAAATGCCAAACTTGCTCACATTTCTCTTGTAGTGGGAAGGGAAAAAGGGAGAGATCAGCTGACCACATGCAAGCATTTAGCAACCTGCCTGTTGCTGCCCGTCGGTGCCCTCTCTGAGCGATGGTGTTTCACAATCGGAAATATGAGCAACTGCCCAGCTGCGAAATCCTCAGCTACAAAAGCGTGATCCAGAGTCAGGAGAACAGGGAGTCAGGACTGTGGCAACACTGATGCTAGAGTGCTCTCAAATTATCAGTGGGGCATGCACATCTTTTATAGTATTGGAAGAGACTCCTAGAAGCAGCAGCAACTGGCATGGACTAACCCCTCTCCATAGAGGGCCAACAGCCTGATAATCACAGAAAAAACTGAGCTCATAGCCTGACCAGGAAGCCTGCTCTTGACCCACACAACTACTTCCCTCAATTTAAGAGACTCTGAAGTAATCTCCTGGGGACATGGCTTTGCTGATGTCAGACGCACTGCTTTGCAGCCACCATGGAACTCAGGTCTTGCACTAGAGATCTTCATGGGAGTGCAGGCAATACCCATTCAAGCCCTTTGCTCAGAACTAAAGCTGCTGCCCTCAGCCTCAATGCTTCCTATGAGGATCAGTCACTGCCCTGACAGCTTTTAGGGATGCCTTCAGGTGCACACCCACACACATGCAATGTGTCCTAAAGCTGCTACGGTTTGCCCAAAGTGAATAAATCCCTAAGACCTGGCGCTGTTCACAAGTGACTGAAATCGGGGTCTCTATGTCAGTGGGTCTGCCAAGCCCATGTGGCAGCATGCTCAGCACAGTGACGGCAGCTGCTGCCACCAGCGATCCACCAGCTTTGCTCCCCCATTGTTTGCAAGGAGAGTCCAGGCAGCAACAGGGGAGAAAAACAATTTGTAAATACAGGATGTATTATGAAACGTTGGGCACTGCTTGGAAGATTTGAGGGGAAGAAAGGTAGTAATTTTTTCTCAACTTTGCTTTCCAAATATGCTGAGAGTCAGTGGGGTTTAACCATTTAAGGGTTACATTTCAATTCTGCAACACTACAAGTGAGCTTGGGTAGGTACTTTGTTCCGTATCAAACAAACCACTGCCACACATAAAAGAAGGCAGTAGGAGACAGAGTATCACGCACAGTACTGCCTAAAGCATGCTGGCTATGTCAACACATTATCTCGCTTTGGTCTTCCCAGGCTGTTAGTAATATGCAACCCATCCAACAACAACGATGCTATGAAATTATTATTTTTTTTAATGAAATTATATCAACCTCTTCAGTTTAATTAGCATGTTAAAATTATGAAAGGAAAGCAGATGTGACCACCATGGATATTGAGCTGAATATTAATAACAAGAAGCATCCCCACCCCCTTGGAGGATAAAGCAAAGTTGGATCAGTCATTTTGCACATTAAATCCTGGATGTGTTCACACGTAGCTGTCAGTAACCTCTTGTAGGTGTGTGCACACACAAAGCTGGAGCCAAAACAATTTTGCTAGGGCAAACCTTTAAAGATCCAGCGACAGCACAGCCAGATGACAAAGCTACAGCCTGACCGGCCACATTTCTCCCTGCACACATGCTTGTAAAGAAAATTAAATAAATGTTCCACATTGTCACTTGCTGGAGAACTAACACAGATTGCCTTTACACTAGCCAAGACTAATGTGAGTGCTTGTAAGACAAAAACCAGTGGCCCATTATTTCTGAGCTGATGGTGCCATGGTCTGTGCGTGGCATTAGCACCACATGTCATTCCAGCCACACTCCACTATTCCTACTCACGAGCACATTTTTTCTGTTAAAGAGACACCAGTTTAGAGGATTCCAACTGGCGTGTCACTTCTGCCAGAAAATCACCTCCATAAACAGGGCTACAGGGAGGAATGCTGCCTTCCCTCTCTTTCCCTATCCTGGCAGATAACTATTTATAGGTATATGCATTTGGGCTCGTCGTTAATTTCATACAGCTTCTATCTGCCACCAGCCATCATTTCAATGCATTCATAATACACAATTTCCACCTTTAGAACTACCCTGATTCTTCCTGCATGTAACCAGAAGGCGCTGGTGATGGGAACCAGCCAGAGGCGGCATTGTCTTAAGGCACGGCGAGAAGCGTGCACTTCTCCTCATGCTCCAAAAAAAAAAAAAAAAAAAAAAAAAGAGAGAAATGGAATAAAAATGAGTTGCCCCCTGCTTACAGAATTCAGCTTCAAAGCTTTTGCGTCCATGCACCTGCCCGCACCCGCTTCTGCTTTCAGCTAGGATTTTTATTGACATGTACTAATTACCTGAAAATAAGAATGATCTACTCCGTTTCCACCAGCTGTCAGCACTGGCTGGAAGTGATCAGCCTCACTTAAAAGAACAAAAATAACGAGAAAAAAAAAGAAAAAAGAAAAAAGAAAAACTAAGCTCAAAAACGAAAGGAAATAAAAGCAGGAGTGGTGACAAAGGCAGACCTGGCGGCTGTCACCGGGCCTCAGGTGCTCGGACAGCTGCGGGCAGGCAGGGCTGCACGGGCTGCTCAGCTGGCCGTGGCAAAAAGAGAGAAACGTACAGCTCTACCCACGCGGAAAAAAAAAATAAAAAATGGAAAAAAAAAAAACAAAAATGAAAACCAAAAGGAAAACAACCAACCCTGAATCAGAGAACAAAAAATGAAATAAAAGGCAGAAGCGCAGCCCCGAGGCACCGACTGCCTGCACTTAAGAGATTTACAGGAGTAACGTAAAGCATTCACCTGCTGCCAGTTCTCCTCCAAGGATGGCAAAGCTGAGAAGTAGCCGGTGTCGTGGACAAGCTGCAGTTCCTGGAATATACTATAACTAGCCAAGACATCCATGCTGCTGCCGGCCGGCCCCTGCTCTGCTTTGTGTGTGTTTGTTTGCTCTGGAGGGGGGTGTTTGGGATCATAAAAAAAAGAGGAGGAAAAGCAACCAATGATAGATCCAGCGTCCCTTTTGCTTTGTTTTGTTTCAGTCACACTTCAAAAAAAAAAAAAAAAAAAAAAAAAAGAAAGAAGAGAGGAGAGGCGGGCTGTCAGCGCGGAGGGGACGCGGGGCCGGGCCGAGGCGGCCGCGCTCCGAGCACCCCGCGCCCGCCGCACCGGGGCACGTCCCCGTCCCCACCACCGCGGCCATGCGCGCTCGCGCCACCCTCCCCGCCCCCTCCCCGCTTTATTTTCGGCCCCCCCCGCCCGGTTCCCTCTCACCCTCCCTCAGCAAACCCGGCCCAACTCCCCCCCCCCCGCCACCGCCGCCTCACGGCCGCCCCGCCCACCCCCCGCGCGCAGCCCACTCAGGCAGCGCGTGACCATGTAGGGTAAACGGCGGGGCGGGGGGGGCGGGGCCGCTTCGCGCCCGGAGTCACGGCGGTCCAATGGAAGCGCGAGGAAGGCTTCGGGAGCGGGGCTTATCCGCCTACCGCTCGTGGATTGGCTGGCGGCGAGGCTCCCGCCTTCTCCCCGCGGCTCGCGGGGCGGTGCGCGGCGAGCTATTTTTAGGGCGCTATATAACGGGGCGGCGGTGCGCGCGATGGCGGTAGAGCGAGGGGCGGCGCGGCGCTCCTCTCGCGCCTCGGGCTCGCGGCTTTTGCCGCTTTCAGCAGAAATCCGCCGCTCTTGAGCGGCTGCGGGGCGGGCAGCCGCCGCGCCACTCCCCGCCGCTGGGCGTGCGGCCCGAGGGGAAGGCCCGGGTAGCTGGGTAGGGAGAGGGCCGCTGTCGTGCCCGGGGCCTCTGGAGAGGAAAGCAGCCGGTGAGGCTGTTCGTAAAGAGACGGAGCGCAACGCTCGCTGAGCGAGGGAAGCGCGCTTGGGGCCGCCGCCGCTCCTCAGCGAGGGATCCGCGCGCACTGCTGGCTTCAAGCACCCGCCGTGCGCAGCTGGCGCGGACTGGTGCGGGGCCCTGACGTACCTCATGCTACGTGTCCTGCCCCGACTGATGGGAGAACGCGAGGCGGCAGAACTCATCGGTGTTAGTTTGTGGTACGTTGTCTTTCTTAGTGATGAAGACAAATTACCTTTTCCAAGATCGAGTCCATACTAACAGTTACAGAAGCCCCTCTTGAAGAGTGCTTCTGAGAATAAAGCTGTTTCCCCAACAAAGGCTGCACCAAGGCGCGTGTTTTCCAGGCTGCTGATGGGCAGCCCTGCCATTGTTTTTAAAAAACAGTAAGCGCTACACTCTCATTGTGAGAGCCAAAATATGGAGGAAAAGTGGGAAGTGAAACTGCTCCACAGTAATTGGGAGAGACTGGACAGGGGGCATTTTTTTCACATAAATGGTCTCGCCTATGCAGAAACACATGTGGATGCAGGTTTTGACCCCTACCTTCATGCTCCTTCCTGCCAAAGAACTCAGCACAGGCTGGGGCCAGGCTCAGAAGGGTGCCCATTTCTCACACTGCACCTCAGGAGCTGTTGGCTGTCTCGAGCATGGCTATCTCCAATGCTTTCATCCTCACAGAAGAGCTGGATGTGAATAATAAATTGCTCTTTCTCATAAACACACCCACAAAGGTAGCAAAGCACATGTTGGCAGCAAGAGGAGAGGGAAGGTTAGCGCAGTGAGTGATGCTGAAGGTCCTCCAGGCAGTCGTTACCAATTCCAGGCATGCCTCAAGCTGGCACAGCAGTGCCTTTCTGGGACACCTTGAAGAGCAAAGAACTCATCTAAGGTGGTCAGATATGATAAGGAGCAGTACCAGGTATTGTAGCATAGCTCCTGTACTGAGAGGCTTTGCAAGAAATAGCTGTTTCAGAAGAAGATTTCAAAAAGCAGCACTCCTAAAGAGCTTGTCAGAACAAGGCCACATGCATATGTAGAAGCTGTCTCTGACCTAGGTAAGGAAACAGGACAAAAGCAATAAAGATTTATAGCATGAGCTACTTAAACATACGCTTTATGTTCAAATCCTGTAATTCCTGTGGCTGAAAAACATTTTGGTGCTATAATTCTGTCCTTGTTAAGCGTAACTACCCTTTGATTAAGGCTGTTTATGCTCTGATTGCCAAGCCATCCCTGTAACACCAGTGCAAGAACAGTGGCCTGCATGTGCTGTGGATTGCTTGTGCTTAGATTTATTGGAAAGCTCTGTACCTGCAAGCATCTGTGTGCAGACAGCCCAGGAGTCCCGTCTGCTCTGACAGCCACATATGCTTGCACCAAAAAGCTCTGGTTTGAATTGTCACTTAAAATCTTTCTGTCCATCAATTTTGAACTTCCTGCTGAAGGCAGGCCCCTGTAGGAACAACCTCTTTTTCACCCTTGGACTGGAAGTTGTTCCCGGTGTAACCAACACTTTGCACCAGCAAAAATCCCTGCCTATGCCCAGGCTGCACTGTAACTGACGGCCAGATCCTGTGTGCAGCTGCTGGTCTGCTGCTCTTTCTGGCTTCAGAAGAAATTGTCTGAGGGCAGGATTTTGGCTGTGAGCCGTGAGGTGAAGAGCTGGGCTATGGATCTGGCTGCATGCCCAGGTGGTTTCCAGGCAGACATTGCATTTTTATTGTCTTGGATATTCCGTTTTGGAGGTCAGTCGAGAAAGCAGAATGGGGTTATCATTTGGCAGAAGTAGAAAAGTCTGGACAAAAAAATGAACGTGATGATACACTGAGTGTAATGCTCTCAGTCCGGCATCTGGGATAGCGTATAGCTGTGCTAACCCAAAAGTAATGGAAAGCAATGTTTGCCATACTCCTTTGTTTTCCAGGATACACTGACCTTACTCCTGGCAGATAGCCACTCTCCCTGCTCTGGCTCAACCACGCTGCCCATCAGAGAGCAATGCAATCTCACATGGAGGAGGAGCACCACCATCACACAGCTGGGCTTACGGGCGTTGAGGTCTGCACAAACGTAGAGGTAAAGGGCACAAGTTTGGACCTGCAGAAAGTTCAAGGGAAAACATTTCAGCCCTAGCACAGATTTGTCCTGAAATGGGTAAAGACAATAGCCTGGCTTGTGGAAGAATTTTTTAGGCTAGCCCTGAAGGTATCATTGCTGCACTTGCTGAAATGTTGGGAAGATGCAGGGACTGGTATGGCTGACCGTACCATAGCAGTAATGGGTCTTGGCTCCTGGGAAGAGGGAAAGGCTTCTATTTTTTGTATTACAGGGCCATGAGAGTGGTTAGTCCTTGTGAAAGGGAAGAAAATGTTTCCTTGTTCCTTCTGCTCTTTTGAAGAAAGAGTAGAGGTGACTTCTCTGTTTTCTGGAAAGAGCTTGAATGTCTCATTGCCTGCCACAGGACGTTTGGCAACAATCTCTTCTACCCTCTCCAAGTTGGGAGTGCAGAATTGCCCCCTGCATTTAACTGGGTTTCTGCGATACACCAGTGTACACAGATTCACAATTTTGGTCAGTCTGATTGCTTTCCATCATCATATTTCCAGCCCTGCTGACCCCAGGTGTGATAGTGAGGGGGTACATAATGGAGACCCAGCAGGGAAGGCTGATTTGCTGGGAACTCTGGTGTTGTTTGCTTCATTGCTTTAAAATGGACAGTGACAAAGTGCCATAAAGCCATAGGGTTGTTTATCAATTTACTGTTTAGACATGTCACTGAATTTATTCCCTTTGGTACCAATGAAACAGTTATGCTTAGATCCCCTGTACGCAGCTCGGGATACAGTTTTAAACCCATGGTCTTCATAGATGGCAAAAGTACTGAAGCACTTTCTCCAACAGGGGCAAGTTATTCTAGGTCTGTAGGCTATGAGTTCTTTCTACTGTCACATCTGTGTGTTGTCCTGCCATCTGCGATTCTTCGTTTGCCCCTTTGGAGTTTTAGGGTTAACACAGCTTTGCTGCACTTACAGACTGCAACAAGGCTGTTAAAAAGCATTGGTCCTTCAGTCAGTGTCCATCCTGAGGACAAAGAGGCTGGGTGAAGCCACTTGTGTAAAATGAGGAGGAGGACTGGCACTAAGAAGCCTGCTGAGTTTGAGAGCCTGCTGTAGCCTCTCCAGAAGTGGGTGCAGAAAGCTATTGCCAAGCAAGCAGGCTCATTTTGGTGGTGTTGAGCTGCCAGGTGGCATGGCTGGAAGATGCTTCAGAGTGGCAATGGGACAGCTCTAAAGCCAGCTTCAGACCTCAGTTTCCTAGAGGAAGGCCTCTGCTGTTGGCTCCACATCTTCCTCCTGCCCCTGCACAGCACTATTTCAGTGACCTGAGAAGTAGTTCAGTGTTTCACATTCCCTAAATTTTTCTAAACCTTCTCTAAACTGCGTGACCGTACTGCCAGGAAGGATGTTGAGGATCCCATCTCTTCCCTTCAGCAGCTCATCCTGGGGAAGTGCAGTGAGAACATGAGGAAGAAAACCTTTTTTTTTTTTTCTTTTTTTTTTTCCCTAATAGTGTGGGGAGCAAAACACGTAGGTTACGTCCCACATCATAGACACACCATTTTGTTGTCACTTCTCCAGCATGTTTATTCTATGCTGTTCCTCTCCAGATCGGCTCATTGGTCAGGCTTTACTCACAAGTGTCTGTGTGTGTTTCCACCTTGCATTTTTTACTCTTCCACACCATCCACCAAACAGCTCCTCTAAATGCAAGATGTTCTTGGTGCATGGGGAGCTTTCCCTGTTTGCACTGTCTGTGAAGGGAAAGCATAAGTGGATGCTTATTGTTGGCCCTTGGGGCAACACAAAAATGGAGGACAGAGGGACATCAGAGAGATGCAAATTGTGGTGCTGTGATCCTCTGCATTGCAAAGAAGGTAGGTCTCAATCGAAATATTTAAGCTAGAGCTAAAGCTGAATACACTTCATGTTCTAGCAGGTGCAGCCCAAAAACAGCATCCCAAGGACAGCTGCGGCAGAAGTGATTTCCCCTTCTGTCTCTATCCAGGGGAGCTGGCATAGCTGTGGCCTCTGCTGAACTGGGAGGCAATGCTGTAACGTAATCATTGCATTCACCTTGCACATGGCACTGCTTGGTGTGAAGCAGGGTGGCTGCATCTCTGCACTAGACCTGCATGGCTGGAGGTGCTTCCTTGTCTGTGAGCTGCTCTCTGAATCTCCACTGATAGAAAAAGTGACTAGCATGAAGCACTGCAGGTTTCCTCCTTCCTAAAAACAGGCACCATTTGACTCCCTTCCCTTCTAAATCAGCTCTGTGGACAATGCAATGGCTTTAATTGCAAAGCAGATAATGAGCACCCTCTGGGGTTAGAGATGAATGGGTTTAACCCATAATCACAACTTAGGGCATCCAACAGTCTTGGTGGACTTTGCAAGCTGATTGATGGCCAGATGCAGATGTTTGGTGGGAAAGCAAGACGTGCCATCCTGAAGCAGAACCATACAACTAGTTCAGTTCTCTGGGCTGAGCTGAAAAACAAAGCCTGACGCTTCAAGAGAAGGTTTGAAATAATAGTTGAATAGACCTGATCTGGTTCTGACCTAGAAGCTTTCTGTCTTTCAGGTCCTGAACCTTTTACCACCCATCTGTCCTTCTTTCCAGAAAAGCATCATGTCTGTGTAACTCTCCTTCTCACTCCTCTTGCCCTCCAGATCCTTCTATGAATCTATCTAAGAGCAGACTGGCAGTAGAGGTGTGAAGTTGTTCTCAAATTTCTGGTGGTATCTGTGCTTCCAGCCTCTGGGGATGAGAAAGGTCAGCACACACAGAAGCAAAACACAGACCTCTGCCTTCTGCCCAAAGTGATCTGTGTGTTTCTGAACCTTTTTGCAAGGGCAGTTATCATTGCTATTCCGTTAGTGTTCAGCATCTGACATAAACAGTCTCTGATCGTATTAGTAGGCTCTTAGGTACTTCTACAGTACAAATAATAAATAATAATGAGCTGCAAGGAAGACCTCTGATTCTTGAATGTTAGCTCAGGCTGGGCTCTTATGGCTCCCACCTGATGGGAAGTGTCCATTTTGTGAACACTTTGTGAACACTTCTGGCCTACTGTTGCCAACAGTGCTGCAGTGCCACTCATAATAGTGGCTTGGGGACAAAGGTGTCTTTGTGCTAGGAATGAAGGAGAAGGTTGTCCTCAGCCCAGAGAAGCATGCTTGAAAGCGTGGTAGGATGCATTCCTGTGTAGTGGTGGTTTGGTGATCGTGGTGGTGTTGCTGAAGGCAGCAGGACTTCTCCTCGTGGATTGGGTGGGAAGAGGTGCCAGCCCTGGGCAGAGACTGAGGCACTTTGTCCCTCTGCTGCACTCTGCAGTGTGACAATAGGATGCAGTACCATGGGAGATATACTGAACAGCTGTTACTAGACATGAGAAAGACTAAGAAATTCTAAGAGGAATCTCTGGGTTGGTGGCCTTTAAATGACTGAGTTGGATTACACTTGGGAAATCTGTAGAAAACCTTACCATAAAATGGAAAGATTACTGGAATTGTTCAGGAGCTTCTAACCAGGGTTTGTGTTGTTATACACACTGCACTGAACAAAGTGTTGGTTTACCTTTGCTGTAGCTAGCAAGAGCTCTTTTTAGAAGAGCTGTCATTGCAGCACAGAACACATGCAGCAAAGACAAGCACCACAGGGAACTCCCTATGCAAAGGAGAGGACTGTCCAGAAAACAAGGGATATAGAGCATTGCTGGATTTTTCTTTCTAGTCTTGTCACATATTAAGGAAATTCAGTTCATTCAAAACAAAACTTGTCTTCGGCAGGAAGCTGCAAGATTCTTACTGTGCTGTTTTCACATCCTCTTGGGGTTTCTCTCTAAGATCTGTTCCTTACAAGTAGCTACTGAAGATGTGGCTCTCACAATAAAATGTGGATGTGTGAATTAACAAGGAAATGCATCAATGCAAGGAATGAAAATCAAGGCTTTGAGCTCACTTTTCAGAGTGGATCATGCTGGATGCAGGCAGGTATTGCAGCTGCTCAGAATACCTGGTTTGACACTAGCACACAACTCACAACAGTGACCAAGCCATGTACATGTAAACAGTGAGGACCAAAGACAAACTCAGTTCCAGGCCAAACTCTCTGCTCTAACTCATCAGTTGGGTTCTGCTGGCTTTACTAGCGTGACACAGACATCACCTGAGTACCACAACATCTCTCCCTCTAGAGAGCATCTATTTGGTTATTGCTGTCAAATGAAACAAGATAAATGGTTCTTCCTTTGGGCAGCCCCTTCCCATCCCAATACCAACTGCACTTCCAGGATTTCTCCGTCTCTCAGCCTTAATCCGACTTGAATACAGACCTTTGAACAAACTCCTGCTCACAGCCAAGCTATTCTGGGATCTCAGCCCTCATCTGCCCAGATACTATTGACTGCTGAAAGGAAAGTGGGAGGAACCTGTCCTTGGCCTGTCTCTCACCATGATTTTTGTTACTTTGATTTCACTTGAAGGTCAATGGGGATCTGCTGAGCTTCTTGCACCTTTCCAGCCAGTGTTGTGCGGGGGGCGAGGTGAGCAAAGTTGGCTGCTGGTAGAAAGACAGCAGTATCAAGAGCGCTCCCTAAATCTTGGGGTATTGATTGCACATTGATGCTCATGGGTTAAATACAACAGAGATGAAGCTTTGTCCAACATCACAAAGTGAGTCAGAATCCAGAAAAAGACTGGATTCTCTCATGTTGCGGATTGATGCCAAGAGACTGGCCTGTCGATGCTGCTCCCTCGGAGCCTTCTGCAACAGGAGAATACTCCCGGCTCCCCACATCAATTTGTGAGTAGGGAGCTCTGCTGAGCTGTCATTTCCTCCAGGGCAGTGCTCAGCAGTGCAGCCAGCAGTTTGTCTTCCCTGCCTTTTCTACCCATAGCAATTGCTGCCACCAGTGAGTAATTGGTTATTTCTATTAAAGCCATGGGGAATGTTATGAGATTATTTTAGAAGGGGTAGGGGAAATCCATTTACCCATTTGGTAAAATGGAGGTCACCAACATAGCCTCCCTCCTTTGTAATAGGAGGTAAATGCCTGCAGAAGGCAAGCTGGGGCTTTTTTATTTTTGAGGAAAGAAACAAAGAGGTAATACAAGTGATAAGTGGCAGCTGAGGAGATGTGAGTCTTGTTCTGAAGTCTCCTGCCTCGAAAGCTGGTTTGTGAGTGGCTGTGGGTACAGATGCTGGGTGATTCCTGCCAGAGCTCGAAAGTTGGATTCATGCTAATTTCTGAAGCCAGGAGTTAAGAAACTGTGCACAGCCTTGGAAAAGCGAAGGCAGAGGGAGGTGTGCATCCCTCCATAAACTCTTGCAAATTCCTGGAAGCAGAAAAGTACCAGCTGCTTCTGTCTCTGACATCACTTCTTCTCCATGGCAACGCAGAAAGACATCACTGGGCTTTTGACGGAGGAGTCACAAGAGCTTGCATGGCTGGGACGAGTGCCATGCAGTGTTACCTTGAGAAAGCCTCAGCCCTGAGCCTGCCTCCCTTCGGCTGCTCCACTCTGGGTACACATGGGCTTACTGGAAGCCAACTGGGGAGCATGAATGCCTGGCTGAACATCTGCACCCTTGCAGTTTTCAAGTGTGTTGTCTTACTGCAGCAAGAAATGGTGACTCACCCCTTTCTGGGATGAGCCACTACATCCTGCATATATTTTTAATCATTTTTATGAACCTATTCACTGAATTCTGCACACATTTGAGTACGTTGTTCATCAGTGGACGTGATGAATTTTAGCAGAGTACTCTTGCAAAAACTTTCACCCAGCTCTTGCAGTGTTATCTGTGACCGTGACCTTATAAATGGGCAGGACTGCAAGCATTGTGCCAAAACTGGGGATGCCTAGTCATTCTCCTTAAGAAGAGCAACTGCTGCAGGAGCTTGCTCTGGTTTGCTTTGAAGTCAATGGCAGGTTTCCCATTGGCGTAAGTAGGAACATGTGTTTACGGAAATGAATAACACTGCTCCTCATTTTTCCAAGTTTGGATGATCAAGGCACGGCCTGAGTTGACCTGGAAACTCAGCCTGTTCAGCCTCCATCTCTCAGCTGCGCAGTAGGCGTTACGACTTTGATTTGTGTGGAAGAGAGCTCCGTATTATTGGTAACTTAGATTATGAGCATTAATTGGGTTAGGACTGATGAACTCTGAAGGTTTCCTTGTTTTCCACTGGTAGTTTTCACTCTAAATTGGGCTTGGACAGTGTGTGTGTCAAGGAGCACAGCGCTTTTGTTTTTCATGCATGTATTGCTCCTACTTTGGATGAGCTGCCTGTGAGGACAGCGCTCCCGTGGCCCTGTCTGGGGAGGAAGCTGTCACTGCTCACACAACCCTTTTCTCCCCACACAGTGTGTGCAGGTCAGGACTATCAACCAATGTCAGCACTGGACAGGGTGCTTTTGCTGCCAAGATGACAGGTACTTTGGGAACAGGTGGATTTTGAAGCTCCAGACAGAACACTGTGGTGGAGCTAGCAGTGATATCACTGGGGACCTGTCCCCCAAGGGCCACCTCATATCTGCTGAAGCAGAGGGAGTCTGAAAGGACACTACTGTTTTTCTTGGCATTGATTGCAGGATGAATGCTTATTGAAGCAACTGCCTCTAATAGCTCAGGAGAGGCCTTTATGGTCTGCTGTGGCAGTGATCTACAGATAATGGCTTCCTCCGAGATTTTCACACTTTCCCGTGATCCTCATACTGGATACATTAAAACTGACCTGCAAAGAAGGATGTTTCATTTTTCTTAAAAAGGCTTCGTAGATTTCTATGATGTGCCACTATTTTTGGTGCATTGTTTTTTTCTTGGAGATGCCATTATGACATTATGATGTGGGAATACAAACTGCTTCCTTTTCACTTTAGAAATAGGAGAACCATCAAGTCCCACGTACACAGAGTGAAGGAAATGTATGAGTCTCAGGGCAGGGGGTCCAAATCCTACCAGAGGGGCAGAGTTGCCAAAGAATGACCAGGGGTCCAGTCCCTCAGCAGAAAGGGCTGCAGAGGTTTTCAGCTGGAGTGAGTTTCCTTCATTACATGTGGCTTTTCTTTTGAAATTGAGGCATTTTGTGAGAATATGTCAATTTGAGCATTATTTTCAACAGGAAAGGCAAAGTGAATCATTTGGGTTTTTCTGTTCTGTTTCATTAATGTCAAAATGTCTTGTTTTGATAGAGACAGAATTGTCATTTCTGTGATATCAAAATGTCTTACTAGCTCCTGCTCATTTTATTTCATTTTCTACTAACTGTAAATATACTGTTCTTAAGTTATTAATTTATCATTATCTTCAGATGATATTTAATACTGTATCTGATTTTGATACGTGCAATTTTTTTGACATCTAAGCCAAGTGTGTTTTTAGTGAAATGAAATGAAATTAAGATGCTATACAAAACAACTCACTGTTTGTTGAAATTAATTTTCTTGTTTCTTAATCAAAAAAAAAAAAGAAAGAAAGAAAGAAAAAAAGAAAGAAAGAAAGAAAGGAAAAAGAACCACCTGTTTTTTAATTTTTTCTCTTCCTGGTGGGGAATGCATCAATATTCCAGGGTGTGAGGCTGTAGAAAGATCTCTGGTGTTTATGAACTTGTAGCTGAAAGCGATGAGAACTTGCTATTGCTTCCCACATGAGAGGGTGTGAGCTCTGCCTCATACTTGGGTCACAAAGTGCCAAGGGCACACGGCTATGAGGCACCTGGGAGGGGAGAAACTCTTTAGGCGTTGGGACAAACAACTACCTCTGGGTGCTGGGATCTCTGTTACCAGTGCTGCTAACTTGTGTGATGCTTTCAAATTACGCTGCGATAATGGCATTTATACATCACGCTTTGAAGATGCTCTTTATTGACTTAATGTGAATATTATTGCCATCGTTTATTACGGGGAAGTATCTCATAGTAATTGAAATACAATATGGTGCCATTAATCACTTTGAATACAAACTGCTAACTTTTAACTGTTCATAGTATATTAAACGCTCCTCTAACCATAAAACAATTAGACTTGCAGTCAGATAGTTTAGAAATGGCCAACGGTTAAGATTCATGATGATTGACGTTTATGTGGCAATGTTTACATTTTTGTGTTTGAGCAACATATTTCCTTTGGAGCTTCTGTGAAGGAATCGGGACCTGCAGCTTTTTGTTTGCTGATAAAGACGTGTAAGCAGGTGTAAACTGAAGGCATAGTAGTTGCCTAACAGCATCTCTAGGACATAATGGAGATAGGAGGGAGTTTGCAGTGCACAGCAGGCTGCGTACAGCGAGTGTTGCTCCTAAGCATCACCAGCACTCTGTCCCCACCATTCCTGGTTAAGGAAAGTGGTAAGAAAGAGACAAATTCACAGAGTCTTTAAGGTTGGAAAAGACCAATAAGATCATGTAGTCCGAGTGTGAGGTTTGGGGCATACTGAGGTTTTGGGCAGTGACTGCTAAAATAAAGCTCCTTTGTTTTCATAGGATTCTTTTTGAATTTTTCCTCTGTCCTGCATTACTTAGAAAAGGGTTTTCCACCTTGGAAGATAATTTTCAATTAGAAAATTACCTGTCTACCAAAAAGACTATCATTTAAACTGCCATCATAGGAAAGCTATGCCAGTACCACCTGCAGTACTTGAGCCGGGTGGGATAAATCCCCTCCAGACCTGCCAGGCTCCCAGCTCAATGGCTCTTTGCACTGCCCAGCAGCTCCAGCCCTGCTCCTGCCACTCCAACTCCCCGGGCTGGGTGTGGAGACCCTGCGGGGCAGCAGCGTTTGGTTGGACAAGAGGCAGTATTGTAGAAAGCTCCAACATTTGCTCCTGCGGCGGCTCTGGGAAGCCTGGCTATTCAAATGCTTGCAGGAGCCTCCCTTTTTGCTGCCAGATTTTAAAAGCATACTTCAATGGCACTCACAGGAGGTGAGGAGATGTGTAAGGTCACTTATCAGGGCACATTTTAAAGATTTTCCAAGAAGAGCGGAGCAAGGTCTTCCTGCTGGGGGGAGGGGCTTTTTTTTCTTAGCTGGAGCTTTTATTGTCAATATGTATTTTTAATAAAAGGGAAGTGATAGAAGCGGTAGCGGGTGACAGAGCCCTGCGTTGTTCAGCTGCTGACATTTATAAGACAATGCCAATGTCTCTTCAAAACAGACTCCTGCTTGCCCCTACTATATTGATGCACACATTTATTGTACGACTGACAGCAGCGAGATGAAAATGATAATGTATGAAAAAATCCCAGAGGCACAGACCGGCGGTTTTGCAATGCAGGCTCTTTGCCTTTGGCATCCTTTGGAGGATAACGGTCTTAGATGAGTCACTGTGAAGCAGCACAGGCTACTCTTTCATCCAGCCTCGATACTCATTTTTCCTGGTTTCTGGTGACACCAGCTGTGTATATCTTAATCATCTCAGCGCATTTACAATTCTTTCTCAATTATCTATAAACAAACCGTGGCAATTACATGACAGGTGATGGCTGGAGTGAGCTGGTCAACTGTGAGATTGTGCAGCGTGGTGGGCACGGGAGAAGTGAAAAATAAACAAATGCACTCCGGGTGCTGCAAAGGGAGCTGCAGACCAGAGGGCAAACGAGCACCAGGCATCCATCCACATTCAGTCCACGTGTCACCATCCCAGCTGGGCAAGGTGCTCAGCCAGGGAGCACGGAGGTGAGTTGGCCAGAGCTCAGTGCCCACTGCTTTGGGGCCATCCACAGCTGGCACAGAGCAATGCCTGGGTTGAGGAGGAGGAGGCTGTCGTGTTAAGTTAGAGCCCAGCCCTGCAGATCGGTTCTCCATGAAGTATTTTTGGTTGTGTAGGAACAGTCCCTGTGGCAGCAGGCTGACCTTCACTGTGGAAGAAAAGCTTATTCATGGGGTGCGTTCTGTAGGATAGTCTTCACCCCAAGGACACCGGCACTGCAATATTATTATGATGTTACGCACGAGCTTTTATTTCCAAATGAAAAATGGAAATAGAGAATGCTCTCCACCTATTGATTCTTTGAATTTGCATACTTGGGTACATATGTTTGATGTCTGTCTTTGTGTGCAGCTGTTTGCCAAACGTGACAGGATTTGTTTTTTAAACCTGGGGGCGAGTTCTGCCCTGTGCATTTAAAATAAGATTCCTCTGAATTATTGAATATGTCAATAAATAAAGCAGAGGAAGCAGGCAGGGAAAAAACCCAGAGGTCCTTGGCAAAAGGAGGCTGTGGATGCTGGCAATAGGCTGTTACAGCAGGAAAGAAAAAGAGAAAAAATGAAAGGGGGGGCAACTTAAAAAAAAAAAAAGTGTAAAGGACAAAGAGTTGGATCGAATATCTGTGCTCTGCTTTTCTCTGGGTTGGATGGTAATTACGAGCTAGGCCCTGGACTGCTTTTCTTGTGTTCCTGTGAATTTAATTCCACCTTTAATTTCACCCTTGAGGGTGAAAGAGAAGTGGAATACTTGAATAGAAGCTGAAGTGGAGGGGGGACAGCTGGGCTGTGTCTGTGGGGTGGGAGCCACCAGCGCCCTGCAGCCAGGCATGGGGCAGTGCTGGGGAGAGAGCTGGGGACCAGCGAGGAGGAGGCATGCATGCACCTTTCCAGAGAGTTTTAGCCTGCAACACAGCTGAGCAACGAGGAGAGGAAAAGGAAGAGGAAGGAAAAGGTCAGTCCCCAGAGATGCTCGTCCACGGAGCATGGGATGTGCGAGGCTGCAGCCGTGTGGATTTTGCACAGTCCATAGCAGCGTACTGTGTTTGTAGTGGCTGTCACCAATTGGCTTGGATGGATGGCTCACCTGAGTGCCAGCCCTCCTGGTCACAACCCCATGGGTGTGTGCAGGAGGAAGGAGCTTCCTTGTGAGAAATCATTTTGCAGACGGGGTTGTCATTGTGTGGGGCAAAGCATTTCCTTAAGCGAAAAAAATAAAGTGAGGTGAGTTCGCTGTAACTGTTGTGGGTTGGGGAGAGTGACTGGTGTATATCAGGAACCAAAATAGTGGGATTTTATCTTAATTATGTACAGTGTGAAGGAGGAAGAGAGGAATTGGGTATTGAGAGCTGCGTGCACATGGCTTGTGGGAGTGGTCACATTGATTGCTGCAGGAAGGAAAGCGTGCCCCATTTGTTCACAAAGTATGCAGCACAGCCACCACCCCCAGTGTGCTCCCTCAGCAGGAGGAGGTCCTGATCAGCAGGGCTGGGGGCTGCCCGCTCCTCAGCCACATGCTGCTGGGAGCCCACAAATAAAACATGGCATTCTACAGAGCTCGTCATCCCATCCCCAAAATTATAACATCCTTTGCACTCCTCTCAAGAGATCTTGCATGAGCAACCATTTAAATGAATGTTACATTATTTACAAGTTCTGCTGTTATTAAATTAATGTTACATTCATTGGAGTTTTTGTTTTGTTATGTTTTCAAGGCAGAGCTGTAATTTGAGCAACATATTCATCAAGTCGGAAATGGTGGCTCCAATTATTTTAACATTCATTTGCCCATTCAGCTTCCTCTACATCTGCTGGTTTCTTGGTGCAGCAGCGTGTCGGAGCGCTCGCACACAGCCTGGCCAGGGACGTTTCTATGCTATTCAGCAGCAACATCTCCACGAGGGAGACAATGGGAAATGTTCAGTCTGGTACAGCTGAGGCAGCCAGAGCTCTGCCACGAGGGCTGTTAGGCATCGGTTGCAGCAGCAGTGCATCCCTGGGTATGGATTTCCTTTCTCTGCTGGCGCATCCCTCTTGGCTTCAGAGCATGGGAAGTTGGGACTAGCAACTTAAATTCAGGCTGAATAACGAGAAGAGGCTCCAGTAATTTGGCAACACGGGAGCCTTTGTGCAGCAATCTCATGTGTGTGTAGTAGTGATGCTCATCGGGGAGAGTGTGAGATGATTTATTTAAATCTGAAAGGATACTTTTGGTCACTGGGTAAGAGACAAAGCATCAGCCCCTCAGAAGTGCTGAAAATAAGCCAGAATAGCAAAAAAATGTTTCATTATTTATACTGGTGCT
Organism: Tetrao urogallus; assembly: GCF_951394365.1. Classification (NCBI taxonomy): domain Eukaryota; kingdom Metazoa; phylum Chordata; class Aves; order Galliformes; family Phasianidae; genus Tetrao; species Tetrao urogallus. The sequence continues at coordinate 24,960,755 of NC_136821.1, forward strand.
TGAAGTGTAGGCTTTTTTGACATGACCATAAAATCTTGTAATCTATTAACGCTTCTCTCTTTGAAGCTACACCCATCCCCCCCAAGCCTCAGCTTGGGCCCAATCCTGCCATGCAGCTCTGACAAGCACTGCTGGAGCACTGCCATGCCAGTCCAACGCTTGTGGTTGTCAGAGCTCCAGTCCTTCTGGGCATGGGACTCTCAAGATGGTGTGGGTTTAAAAATAATCAATAACTGTGCTCTCTTTTCTCTTTGTCTGCTTTTTCAGTCTGTGAGACTCTCTTGAGCTATTCCCTCCAACTACGAGAGCTACCTGCGTGCTTATAGTTTTTTTCTTTCCCAGAGATGGGAGATTTGGATGATTTTTGGCCTGCAGGAGTTCCTGGTGAAACCATGGGAAGAGATGGGCCATGATGTCTGACTGTCCTTGTAGGACCATCCCTGCACCTATATGGGGCTTCAGCCTCCCAAAGAAGCTCCCTTCTATCTTGGTAGTGCTCTGAAGTGCTGATATCTCTCTGCTTTTGCCTGTGCACATCTCATTTTTCAGTTAGATATTTGCAATCAAATGTATGCAATCCAGTCGTTCAATATGGCTGGATGGAGCCAGGCACAAGTGACACCTCTCATTCCACTGAACCTAGAAAAGGAGATGGATAACTGGATAACCTACATTGAAAGGCAGAACATTCAAAACTGTTATTCAAAATTGGATTTTGCTGAGTACCTCCTATTCCTAAACAAGGAACAGTACAAAGCAGTGCTGGCCAGCTGCAGGTTCTCCATGGGTTCAGCCGCCCAGGGGTGGCAAGGCCAAATATGGAAGGGAGCTGCTCAAAGGGGAGCACAGTGTGAGGCAGGCAGGATGACAGTACTCAGACAGACGATGAAGTGTGGCCCTGCAAGACCCTCAGCAGTGGCTTGTTGGATGTGCCTCTGCTCTGTTCATTAATCTGCGATAATTAGACTTTATTTGCAGAGGTTAACAGCAGTGGCACATGGTAATTAACCACTCATTCCCCACTAAAGGAGTCATAAAGCTGCTTGTGTGACACTGGTCTGGCTGTGGGTATTTTTGGTGCTGGTGGGTGCTCTCAGGGGGTGATTCGCCCCTAAACCACTTGTCTGTGTCTGGCCCACTCTGTGCCCTCTCTGCAAGAGGGGTGGGGGGTAAACAGACACAAATCCTTTGCTGCTTGCTCTGTGGCACCTCGCTGGCCAGCTGGGAGCTGTTATTTCCCTAGGGCAGGAGCAATACTGCTCAAACACCTGCTGCTGCTGCGAGCAGTAGTGTGCCCCCCATTTTGCAGAGCATTGCATATGGCATTAAAGCTGGGACCAGCCTGGGATTAGGGAAAATGGAGCAAAAGTGCGGATTTTGGACAAGATCTCCCCCTCCCCTTTCATTACTTCTCCCTCCCTTTTCCCCACATCCCCCTCCAGCAAAACCAATCTAATTAGCTGAATAGATGAGGATAGGCCAGGCAGGGAGAAGCCCCGTTGCGTGCCCTATATTACTAACCCATGTGGGAGCAGCAAGATTGGAGAGAGATTGCAAGGGAAAATTGTAGGTGCAGGTTGACGGAGAAGTGGGATAAGCTTTCCCCTGACACGGCAATGGTGTCATCTTTCTCCAGTGCCGGCCAGCAGCACCGCATCCATCTCCTGCAGTGTGATGACCAGCAGGGAACCTCTTGCTCAGGGACTTCAGCCCTATGCTGGTGCTGCACCCTCCTCCCCAGCAGGGCAGGGCAGGCACAGCCAGATACCTCACAGCAATTCTGAGGAAACCCAAAGAGGTGCCCAGACACAGCCCTACTGGAAGGGATCCCACGGGAGGGATCCAGTAGGAAGTGCATAGCCGAGGCAGTGGTTTCACTAGGCACCCTGTTGTGCCTCTGTTTCTCTCTCTGAAGCAGCACCAGTTTTCCCTACAGTTGTGTGCCAGCAGTGGGTCTGCCTGATTTCTGTTCCCCTGCCCTGGAGCCACTCCAGCAGAGGCAGTGTTTGTTTGCAATTACTGCCTTTGCTCTGGGATGGGGAGCCTGCTTCAGTTATCAAGCAGGTGAGTGCAGCTAGCAGCTGCAAAACCTGTGGGTGCTGGAACATCCACTTGGAAACATTCAGCCCTTATCTGTGTGTCCTATGTCCTGCTGCCAGCTTCCATGTTGCTTCCATGGGAAAAATCACGTGAGGAAAATAGCTCACAGCTCCAGGATGGCTTTTGCTGATCCGACATCTCACTGTTTCGTTTCTTCCTTTGCTTTCCCAGCAGCCATCCTTCACAGCTTATTTTACTGCCTGCTCTTCCTTTCCTGGACCATGCTGTGGTTGTAATCCTGTGCATTTGCTGTACCACCTCCTGTTAAATCTCTCAGGCATTAGTTTGTCTTGTGCTCACACTGCCTTGCGTGTGTTCATTTCACATATTCCATCCATTGTTTCAACTATTTGGAGTATCAAATGAGTTTATAATCTTTTTTCTCCAAAGTGACTGGACACAAGATCTTCCACAGCTCTAACACAAACCTCTCCAGTTCACAGGTATGTCATTGTACTCATAAATTAAAAACAAAAAATCCTCCTGAATTAGACCAAAGCTGAAAAAGTAGCTGTTTCCTCTGAACTGGATGAATGTTGTGAGTAAGGCTTGGAGGCTCTTCAGCTCCTGGCTCTGGGCACGTACACCAGAACACAGTCATGTCCTTACAGGTCTTTCTGGGGGGCCTTCAGTGACAGTTTGTCGAACAGGAGAGATTACATCTCTCAGACTGACATTTTTCAATGACTTTTTGATTAGCTGCAGAAATTAATGCTTGCATGTGAAGGAAAAACATCGATGGACATATCTGTAGTGATGAGAATGAGCATTTGGTCGGGAGGACAGTTCTTTCCCAGCCTTGCTGACAGGGCTCAGGGCTCCCGTGGTCCAGGATTTCCTCTTACCATCTGTCTCATCAAAAAAGGTGATGCAGATCCCAGCACACAAGGCTCAAGTGCAAAAGCAAAGTGCTGGGCTAGTGCAGTTGCTCCCCAGAAAGGGGCTGTGTGCTGTGTTACCTGCACACCCATAGCTTGGGAGTCTCAGTTTAGATCTAGCCTGCAGATCCTAGCGAGCATAGCAAAGCCCTAACCTTGAGGGCTTTGAGTTCTGCTGTGCCAGTCTGCTCTCCCACCAACACGCACTGTACCAAGGAGTGCCTCCTGCTCTTCACTCATGTGTTCCCACTGTGTAGTTTACTGCTCAGGGAGGCGGCTAACGATTGAACCATCCTCAGCCACACCTTACCACCTCTGCTTTATAGGGGGGCTGTGGCTGGCCCTCTTCAAGTTGTCAGCAGGGCAAGGGCTCATTGCTCTAGCTTCATGGCTCTGCCCAGGGCAGGCTTTATCCCAGGCCTTAAGCTGCTCCAGCCAGGCGTAAATCAGCCTGCAGACCTGGGCTGTGCCACCTCCCTTCCACCGGTTCATTTTTTTTCAGAAGTGAAACATGAGAGTAATAGGAACTACAGTGGAACAGCAGAGATGTTTAGTGGTGAGAGCGCTGACACAAACTCGTCTTCTGAACTACAGGTTTTTTTCTGGGAAAAGAAAATATATATATAGAAATGACCTCAAATAAAAACCGCTCCTTTGTGAGGCTTGCAGAATGAAAATTACTCCAGTGTTTCAATTTTCACTTCATGAAAACAGTTTCCCCATTTTCCGACCAGCTATTGCAAAAGGATTTGCCATTAGTAACAGAAGAAGCCTCACATCTGGTCGAGGTTTCACCATCAGACAAAGGGAAGGACGTCAGCGAGGCATTAAATGTAGATAATGGATTATCAACAGGGAAAGAGCCCTTGGGGGGTGGGTGCGGGGCGGGGAGCAGGGCCGGGCGTCCTGAGGCACAAAGGCGGCCAAGTGAGACGTGGGAGGGCTGTGCCTGGCTCCAGGGCTCACGCTGCTTCTGGGGGCGGCTGCGGCTGGTCCCCTGATTCCTGCCAGACGTGGCCTGCAGGGAAGAAATCAAATATTAACTGGTTCCTGCTCCCAGACCTGCATGAGGAAGATGAGCGAACAGGGAGGGAGACTGGTGGAGCCAAGAGAACAGTAGGAAGCCAAGCACAAGCCAAGCAATAAATTATTAGTGAGCATGAGTAGGAAAGCTTTCAAAGGCAGAGTTGACAGGGACACTAGCGAAATCCCCAGTGTAAGACAGAGCCTTTACTAAACTTAGCGTAAAACCCAATAAACACTTTTGGTGGGTTTGGAGAGCAGCCCTGGTTTTGGCAGAGGGCGAGTGGAAAGGATCAAAGAGCCAATGAAATGCTCAGAAGGAAGTGGCAGGGAGCTCTTGTAGAGCTGAACAGCTAGGAGAGAGAAGGAAACTCAGCAGCTTTTATGCTGCCATGCAAGACCCCAGAGCCAGAAGCAGCATACTTCTCTGCAGAGAGCTTACTGCCTGATGGAGATTTGCCCAGCATCTGCAAAATGGGCTGAAGAGCTGTGCACGGATGAATAGAAAACCAGGACAGAGAGGCAGTGCTTCATGCTGCCTCATCTCTGAGTGTGGAAGCAGTTCAAGTTGAGAATTTGCCTCCTCTGAAAGATGGTCCAGATCCTCCTGATGTCAGCAAGGAGCCTGGCCCCAGCAGAGTCTGATCAAGTTGGCTTGGGCCCATCCCTCGTACACAAGTATCAAAAAGTGGCTCAAACCGAGAGGTCTGTGTGTCCCCAGCTGCCTAAGCATCTGGGAATCTCAAACTTTAAACACAGGCATCATCACAAGTGCCTCTGTCCTGCTTCCAGGCAGAAGCAGGGGCATCCCACATGGTTTTGCCCACATCCTGGTGAGGATGAGCAAAGATCTGCAGCATCCACATTTGTGCTGCCCTCCTTCTGCCTTCCCAGGACCTCCCTGTCATGAAGTGGCTGGAGGACACGTGGCAGGGAGATGTGGGTGTTACAGGAGTTACTGCAGGAATCTGTCCTCTTTAGCAATAGCAATAGCAAATGTTAATGGTGTTAGTAACAAACCAAACAGGAACACAGACCAGCATGTTCTGGTCACCTTTCCAATGCTCAGCCAAACCATTGTAACCAAACTGTTTATGAGTTATTTTGTCCCCCTAGAGTCTTAAAGTTAAGCAGGGATCCAAATTCCTAATGCGTGAAACAAAGCTTTGTAAAAATACATACGTCCAGATCTTTTTTTTTCTTTTTTTTTCTTTTTTTCAGCACAGGGAAGTGAACACTGGGCACGAGCCCAGATTTTTACTTTCCTTTGTGGGTCACCTTTAGGAATTGAACAAATGGAGGATCTCATTATTAAAATAGAATATGACTGGAAACTTCATCAGTGGCTGTGCTCACCTTGGCATTCCTCCGACCCGTGACAGCAAAGACCTGGAGCTTCACAGCACAATGTTGTCCAGGAATTTGCATGGGCTGGCTGGGAAAGGGCTCCGAACACCCATTCATCACTACGGACTCACTGTACTGAGGAGATGCACCATGACCCTTGCAAGGAAAAAGCCCTGTTCTTGACACGAAGGAATGATGAGGGGCACCAGGATGGCCAGCATGGGGGCTGACCTTGTGTCTTCTGGTGCCTGGCTGCTGGCAGCATCTGGAAGATGCCTAAGCTGTCCCTGTGCCCTGTCTCCATGCATCATGAGGTGGGAGCTACCACATGGTCAGCCCAGGCTCAGAAGTCTTATTTTGGCATGAGGATTTTGCCCTGGCCAAGCCAATCTTTTCATATCCCCCAAAGACTTCTCTTTTTCCCTGCAAAATTTCAAGCCATGCTGTTGCAAGCCTGAGGCAAGTGGGACCATGGTGAACACCCAGGGTGCAGGACTAAATGTTGCTCCCACAGAATGCCAGCACTGCTTCTCAAAGCCTGGCCAGCCTGGCCAAGTGCATGCCTCCCCCTTACTTACGTCCAGAGAACAAATTAAATAAATCCTGGATGCAACAAGATTTATAACTTAATTGGCTGGCTGTAAAAAGTTATTTCCCTTTTCAGCCCTTGTGCAGTCAAACCACCCCTCCTCTCCTCATTTATCTCTTGCTGTGAATATCTGATGGCTGACTAACATGGAATGTAAATACTTAAGTTCTTTCTCCAGGACAGGCATGCTAGCAGTCCCCTGCCCAGGGACAGCACTGTTCTACTCTGCTCTACCCTCCTCTCCCCTGCAAGAGGCTGCGGATCTCACACATGGTCAAACCAGGAAGCACAGAAACACATCCTAATGGTGTCACAGTGGATATTGGTCTATAGGAGAAAAGGAAGAGTTTCCTTATTTCTTACTCAAGCCAGCTGCCAACTCTGCAAATAAATGGACATTGTTGTCAGTGCTATTGTCTGGATCAGGTCTGGCTTGCTCTTAAATAAGGCAGAGCAGCAAGAATGAAAGACCTGTGGTCCTGCTCCTCTCTGGCTATTTGTATGCCCAGATTTGCATAGATTTTCTTGTGCAGCACAACCTACCTGCTCAGCAGCCTGCCTGTAAGACATGTTTCTCAGCATCCCTGTGTTCTCTCATCCAAGTAGCCACTCACAGCCCAGCCTAGCAGCCCCTGCAAGAGGACGCATGTGCTCCAGCACCCTCTGTGTCCTGAGCCCACTGTGTCATGTCTTGAGTGCTGCACTTGGAGACAGGCTGTACTGAGATTTCAGTGCGCCTGGCTGACTCCATCCAGATTAATTATCAGTGCCTAGGAAAAAGATCTCACGTCAAATTGGTGGGAATTCAGCTTTGTTTTCCCCATGTTTGGCCTTCTGCCAAGGGAGCAGAGCAAAACCAGCGCTGCCTTCCCTTCCTTGCAGAAGCCTACAGTCACTCTGACACAATTAAAAAAAGACTCAGTGGATGCAGGGCGTTTAAAATACAGTGGTGCTTCCCTTCCATCCATCACGCCATTATGGGGAAAACAAAGCCCGTCGCCAAAGCAAGGCGAGCAAGACGCCCTCTGGAGCGGCGCGGCAGTGATGGACCCATGCACACAGGGCAGCCCCATTGCCGAACTTTGTCGGGGGACACGAGGTACTACAAGGTCCCAGCACGTCCCTGTGTGGGTACACTGCAGCCTGCGCCGGAGGCTTCTAGGGTATAAATAATTCAAGAGCCGTGTAGAGGATTTCTCCCTCTGCCTCCCTCTCTGCCTTGTAACAAATGCTAATTTAATCAATCGGCAGTAAATCTGGCTGCTTGCTGACTCATGGCAGACGGTGCCCCTGCGGACTGGAGCAGCAGCTTTGCTATCTCATTTGGAAACGAACAATGTGGGTGCCAGCTTCGTTGCTTTTCACCTTTTCCCGGTTTTCCTCGAGTTGGTACGAAGCGGAGACGATTGCAAAACGCATCCAAGGCCGTCGGCCGTGGGATGTTGAGCTGCAAATACCGAGAGGGAAGGGGCATGGGGCATCGCTCCCAGCTCCTGGCTGCTGCGGGTCCCCGGTCCGTTGTACGTCGGCTTCCACGCCCATGCAGCTCCCTGGTGCAGCAGCAGCAGCTCTGGCCAACCTGCAGAAAGCAGCGGGACATTGCTGTCTGGGAAGGAATATTAACATTCTGATTACGATTAAAGCAATTTCACTTATCTGCAATGTTTATCAGCCTCCCGTAACCTTTTGACCCACAGAAGAGTGGGTCAAGGAGCAAGCTAGGAGGCCAAGCTGAAAACTACATAGTGAAGTGTTTTCCCAAATGAAAATCAGTTTGCAACAAAATGGATTTTTTCTGCTTGATCGTGTCCATTTTTGCTTCTGAAAAATCAATGACAGCTTAAAAAAATTAAAGCATCTCCTCAAATGTTTGGTGCAGGGAAAGAGGGAAGCCCATCCCTGATGAAAGCAATGTTTTCATCAGATAAAACCTATTAATACTAGCTATAAAGCTTTTACTTTGCGGGTTAAAAAAAGTCCTCCAGTGGCCTTTTTTTTTTTTTTTTTTTTTTTTTTTTTTTTTTTTTTTTCTTCTGAGAGCAAGATCAGTGTGTTTATCTGCTACAATCTCTGTCTGCAGACTTAGCTACACCTCAGCAGCAGATGGAGCCTTTTACTCCTTAACTTCCCACTATAGAGACTTGGTGAGGTGAGGGGCTGAGACCAAGGGAACCAGCAGGGCCCCTGCAGGACTGGGGCTGCATGGGCTCTGCACAGAGCATGGGCATGGGTCACATCTTCTGCATCTCGAGTGGCATCCAGCAGTTAATTAGCAACAAAACCCAGCAACACACTGATCTTTGGTGGTCATCTGCCTTGATATGGGCAAATATCAGGGCTGTGAAGCAGCAGCACCCTCAACCGCTTGCTGCAGAAAAGTTCCCATCTAACACATTGATTTTGTATTGCACAGCTCCCTACATGGTGTGCAATCTTTGCTCAAAAAGCTTTTATTCAGCTGATCAGCAGAATTGTCTGCTGCAGCATGCCTTAGGGCTCTCATAAATGAAAGAATTATAAATGTATATTAATAAATTACATCCTCTATTTGCTAGCAACTCCTGCCCAGTGCAGGCCTGGGTACTATCACTGCCAGCATCTCCTCTTGCAGAATTTTGTCTCCCTTTCCTCCAACATGATGGGCAAACACAGCCCATTGAAGCAGTGTGTTTTCTATCCCTGCATGCACCTTTAGTACCGTGTAGTAATGGGGCCATCCACATCTATGCAAATCACTCCTGGGACAAAACATATGCATGACAGAATTTCTGTATGATTCTTAAAACATGCTTTTAAACCCTCATGTAGAAACATGGATTTCTTTTAGACTGTGGCACTCTGAAGGGGAGCTGCGTGGCAATTAAAATGCTACCGTTGTTCTGTTTCAATTAGAAGTCCCCTTAATTGCCAAGCCTTCAAGGTTTTTAAGCTAGCCTCTGGTGAAAGATGGCAGCAGCGTGCACTGATGGATGGTGTTCACGTGTCGCCTTACACCGCAGAAAACATCACAACAGTTACCCTGCTGCAACCACATTAGACTATCACGTCTTGTTTCTGTATTTCTTTTGTCAGTCGTGTTCGTTACCGAAGAGCTCGGCTGCTGTTCAACAAAGCACTTAAGGCCCTGCTTGATTTGTGCTCAAGTCAATTCCCTTTGCAGTGCTGCAGCATGTCTACATTAAGGATCCACATGGAAACCACACATCTTTGCCCGTGTCAGCCCTCCCAGGCCTGCCAACCTGGAAGAAAAGACTTACTGCCCAAAGCACTGCAAGAAGTATTTATCAACAAAACAAGAAAGTAAGAAGGGTGTATTCTCTGAACTGCTGAGCCCCTCTGTGGCCCAAATGGCTGCCTAATTCCTGCCAGTGCCTGGCACAGCAGAAACAAGAGCTTTGCTGCTCTTTCTCATTTTAGTCCCATTGCTGGTGGCACCTGTTAGCATCAATCCATTACTCAGAGAAGTTCCATCAGCTGTATCTATTGGCTTCAGCCAAAATGCCCCAAACTGTGGCATGGTGAATCTGTCCCTAACGAGGTCTGGGACAGGGTGGCTGGGCTTAGGCTCCCAGTATCCCCTCTTTGCCAGCCCATGCACAGGGCAGCTACATGGGGATGCTCGCAGGCTGGGAATGGAGCTTTGGGGCAGCGGATGCTCTTGGTGGTGCCTTAGAATTTTATGATTCTAACTGAATGGAATCATAGAATCATCGAGATTGGAAAAGACCACTAAGATCATCTAGTCCAACTGCAAGTTGCTTGCAAAGGAGCATGCATCTCCAAAGGATGCCAAGCAGGTGATCTTTCTCAAAGCTCCTGTGCTGGGGAGCACAGAGCAGCCGTGGTGGCAGTGCTGGAGACCTCGGTGACCACTGGTTGGAGTGCCTTGCCCATGTCTTGCTTTGCCAATGCCCTGTCATTCAGACGCAGGCATTTTGATAAGACAACAGCTCCAGCTGGAGTGTGCTAAAGCAGCAGCATACTGTAAGCACACAAAGCCACGACCACGCTCTCACACGGCTTGCAGGGATGTGTAATGAGAGCTGCCAGGAGGTCTGACTTGGAGGTTTTGTAACAATGCCTTGCAAATAATCGGTGCTTGCACATCTCCTTTCACTATGAGGCGCTAGCACTTCTTTGCGTTTGTGTTCTCCTGGTAATTGCACAGGGAATGGACACATTTGGTCCTGTTGTCTGCTATGAATAATGCATAGTGAAGGGGTGGGGGGGCAAAAGCGCTGAGCCGCTCACGTTTAGATGGACATTCTTATCATTGTTATTTAGATGTCGTAACCGTTCTTTGCCTTTGTGGCTGCAGAAGTGTACTGTTAAGGAGCCGGAGAAAGCAGCAAAGCAAAAAATAAGCCACAGACTAAAACTAATCTGAGATTATCCATGCAAATTGGCAGCTGAGATTCAGTGTGAAAATCTAACCCCAATGGAAATGACTGAGATTATTTCTGCTAAATGTTGGTTTTCTCCTGACTCACTAAGCTGCGCTGGTGGAAAATCCTCCCATCCATTCTTGTTTAGTTTAAGGAACATTAATCTTAAACCCATGGCAGCAGGCACAGGGACCCGTGCTTAGCACATGCTGCTGGCTGCTGCTGCTCAGTTCGCAAAGCAGAGGCTTTGCCTTCACTACTAGATATACCTCACATTCGCCTTAAATCAGGTAGTTATTAAGTACAGCCTGCTCTTTTGCTTTCTACTAGCTATTTCCTCTTAGAACTCCCACTCACAAGTCAAATCCCAGGAAATCTAAAGGCTAAGCAGGATGCCTGTGGAAAATACAGACTGTGTATTTGCATGCTGAGATGTGAATACCTTGTATCAGGCAGTGCTCCGGATGTATCTGGATTATACCTTTTCCACATTGCACAGAATAAGAACATCTTTTAGGGATGTGGATGTCCAGTTCTGCTCAGCATGAGCAGCTGGGGAAGCTGCAGTGCAATAGTGACTCCCAGCTTCACAGCTCATTGTGCTGCCAGTCCCAGGGAAAATCCAACGTGCTAGTTAAGAGTTTACAATGCACTGGTTTGCAAAGATCATCAGAGAGTGCAAGCATTGAAACCAGCAGCAAGTTTCCGTCTTTATCCATTTATTAACACAAAGAGCTTTAGTTCCCTGTGGCAGATTTTCCAGAGTCCCTATGGGGATGCTGTGCCTGGGTGCAGCTCAGGGCTGAGTTTTGCTCTGTGCTCACTATGAACACACACCAGCTACCTTGGCATTTTTGCAGTGCCCCAGGCTGCTCAGCACCAAACACCCGCTCCCACTTCACCTGCAGAATGAGTTTATGATGAATATCGTGCACACATGACCAGGGTGGCCACTTGGTGTGGGGTGGTGGTGGGGATGGAGACAGCCACCCCCCACCACCACCATATGCTCTTAGCATCCCATCCCATGTGGCTTGGGGGATGGTTGGGAGAGGATTGAACGTTTGTGACTTTTCTAGTGTTTTTCAGGGTTTTTTGGGCCCAATTGCTTTTAATTACGTTAAAATCCCAGATAGTTGGACTCATTCCACGGCTAACTGGAAAATGAGGGGGCTGGAAAGGCTTATGTGAAAATGTTGTTAACATATTCCTCTTCCCACTCTCTGCACTTCCTCCTAAGTACCCTGAAAACTCCAGAAATGCCAATCAGTGCTAATGAGCCTGTCAGATCTGTGCAGGGAAGCACAGGATGGGAAGTGGCTGCACCTGGCTGAGCATAGCCCTGGGCCTTGCAGCAGCATAGGATGCCTTCACCTCCATCAATTCCTGCATGCCACCAGGCTGTGGCTAGGGGGGTGGGTCCAGGCCTTGAGGATTTCTGCTCTCCCATGGTTCTCTGCAGGTTTCCCTCACTCACTGCTGCTTCACCTGCTCCGTGCAAGTGCATCTGTTGACACAGCATTATTTTTTAATCCCACAAGACAGCCAGCTTTCAGGAAAAGCTTTGAAAGAGCTGCCAGTTCTTGTACCAAAAGCATGCGGGAAGAAAATAACATTTCTGCCCCCCTGCTGGTACCTGCATACCCCACCGCGTGCTGTCAATCACACACTGGTGCTGCCTGACACAGTACAGGGCTTTCTCCTTATAGAAATTTCCTCATGGTCATGAATGCCATTAGTTAAGTGTTTCAGAGGCCAGCCTGGACCAGCCTGGGAAGAAGCCCCTGGACAGGGCTCTGCAGGGGAGCATGCTCTGGGCTGATGCACTTTGCCATGTCCATGGGTGACACTGAGATTTGACAGCTCCAACACTGCAAGGGCAGCAGGAAGCTGGGGTTGAATGTGGCCAACGCATCTCACAGGAGATCTTCACCAGATCTTCCTCCTGTGCGTTAAATACTGATTGCTGGGTTCACCAGTGAAGCAAAATTGCTGTAAGGTGGAAGGAAGATAAGGACTGAAGTGCCAGCTCACTTATATTGGGCCCAGTGAAGCATCCCATGGCCCCAGCGTGTCCTGCACCCATGGCTGCATCCTGCAGTGCCCAGCTCCCCCCAGGCTGTCATCCCCAAATGAGAGAAGTCCCACTGGGGCTCATTACTACTCCTGGCTCCTTACCAGCAATTAGCTCAGCATGGCTGGTTGCATTTCTGCACAGCACAGGCTGTCATTATGGGCTAGGCTAGTAGTAATTCTGGCTGTATTTCCCTGGCATTTCCCACCATAAAATCTTGCTTTTGGTCACCCACAGCCTTGCTCAACTTTAACCGTTTAGAGAGAAATTCTCCATCCTAAGAATCTGCCCTGGTTTGTGGTTCTTCGTTTTTATGGAAGGATGTAATTCAGGCTGAGAGCAAAAGGTTGCTCTGCTCATCCAAGTCACACGTTGGTTCCAGTCAAACCCAAGATTTTCCTATGTCAATATGGCAATGGGATACTTTGTCATTGTTTTTTAGTGTGTGTAAGCATAGTAGCTCAGTGAGAGTCCTAGGAAATCAGAGAGACTTCATTTTGTTCCTTGGCGGATTGGACAGCAGTCACATCATCTTGCATCTGGGCCTTCAGTGCTTCCCTCTGGAGCCACCAGGCCTTGGGGTTTGCTGCCATTAAATGCTGAAATGTACGGCTGCTTTTCTCCAGCACTGAGAGAAAGCCAACTCTGCACTTCGCTGTTCATATCTCACACGGATCCCTACACTCTGCTGCTAACACAGCAGAAAATGCTTGCAGCGATACCATCTATTTAGAAGTAACGAGCCCAGGGCTGTGGAGCACAGCCCTGCAGTGCCTGGGTCCAGCATCTCCAGGCAGGGAGGGCCCTGTGGGATGGGACTGGTGGAGCTGGGCTCTTGGGCATAGAAAGTAATGTGAGCATGACTGTGGGCATTGCACCGAGAGCTCCGGGAGTGTGGAGCTGCAGAAACCTGGCAGAGGGAGGGAGGGGAAGAGCTGGTCGGGGAGAAGCAATGAGGAATAAAGGGACAGGGTGGAGACACAGGGCTGGCGGGATGATTAGCACCAGATGGCAGGTATCAATTATTTACCATTTATGTACGATAAAAAAATACGCTTTAACGGTGGGAAGAGCACAAAACAAGCTCAATAGCAATTTAAGAGCATATGGAAATAAAATGCAGCAATTTAAGGGGTTGTAATAAATGTGCATCTTTCATTGTAATGCCCCTGCAAGAATTACAAATGTTAAGCCTTAGTGAATTACACTTAAAAATAAATGTAACATAAAAAAGAAATTAGGTGCACAAATAACCTTACATTCAGGCATTTATAAAAGAAAATCTGTTTGCAGCAGCTAATTAGAAGAAGGGTTCTAATGAGCATCACTTTTCCTTACCTTAGAGTCAAGGCTGAAATGTTAGACATCAATATAGGTATGGTGGGTGCCATTAAAAGCTCAACTTTTGTAACTTGTCGGTGATTTCGAAGATGAGATATCTCTTTTCCAGAGAAAAGAGTTGGAGTTTTGATGCCATTAAATCTCTATCGTGTCAGGAAGGGCCATCTGTGCCGTTCTGCAGATATCCCAGTGCTTGCACCGCCGTGCTTAGTACTGCTGGCACCATCACAATAACCAGGATATGTGGCCCATCCCACCCGAACCGAGTGCTGCCCTGCCCTTGTCCCTGATCCCCAGTCTCTAATACCTGATCCCCAGTGCCTGATCCCTGCCCTGTCCTGTGGCACCCCTGCTCAGTGTGTGAAAAATGCCATGTGCTTCCAAGCAGGTTCGTGGAGCAGGATGCTGGGGCCTCCTTGCTCTGACACAGGCAGTGAAATTCTCTGACATTTTGATTCAGAAACAGCAGAAATGGTCTTACTGAAATAAGGAGCATCTGTGCCACCCAAACAATGTATTCTAGGAGAAGCACGCCAGAACCAAAACAAGGCAGTCAAAACAGATCACTGATTTCTGGTGAATTAGTAGCTTTCCATCAGTATACGGAGCTGATAACTTCCTCCGGAACACTTGTTTTTCTCTGCTCAGTGCTTTTGAACAAAAGAGCAGTGCAGAAAAAACAAGGCAAACCAACAGTGCTGCCTGGTCTGCTCCTCTCTACCCAAATTGCTGGGAACAGCTTTGACATTCTCCACAGATCACATTCCTCTGGCATGAGGAAGACTTGCTCTTTTCTTTAAACTGGTTTTCCCTGCTCCTCTGCTCAGAGTAGGCTAAGGGGTGGCTGCCAGAAGGGCTGGCCTCATGCTCTGCACTTTGTTGTGGTTTGGGGATGAGGAGATGGTCTGTGTGGGCTGTGGACAGTGATGATGCTCCGCAGGGATCAGACGTGGGGAGAGTTTCCTTATTCGGGGTTTCTTGAGTGTTTGCTGGTGCTGGATGAAGCCCCTGGAGCTGGAGCCCTCCTCCCAGCCTGAGGCAGGCCTCACCCCTCTGCTTGTCTGGACTGCGGCCATGGTGGTGGTTCCTGGTGACGTGGGAAGCCAGAAAGGGGAACAAGGAGCCTGGGGAAGGAGAAGTGCCTGGTGGGCTGGGGTGTGAAGGCTGGAAATCCTGTTACCCCACAGCCCCATCCCATCTGGTGCAGCACACCGGCACTTCCTCACTGCAGGCACGGTGTGACCCACGCTTGTGTTTGCCTTGCAAGCCAGCAGCACTTCCATATTTTTAAATATTTAATCTTTGCAGCCCAGTTGCCATGGGAACCTTCACACAGAAATCTTGACTTTGGGTTAATTTGGAAGGTTCTTCTTACAGGAATGTGGCAGCAGGATGTCCCCCTGCTGCTGGGTCAGCATTGCCCCAGGCAGGTCATTGGGTATCAGCTCCTGATGTGCACTCACCAAATTCTCAGGAAATCCCCTTCCCAATACTCAAATAATTCTCGTTTAGTGTCCTAGGACACTCCTGGGTTCTGGCTGCAGGCAGCAGTCTCTCCCAGGACCTTGGCAGACCCACAGTGCCCAGCACAGAACTCTGCCCAGTGCCCCAGGAGGTTTGTGGCTCCTCTCCCTGCCAGCAGCAGCGCCGCTCTGTCCCCCTCAGCTGCTCTGAGGCTTTTCCCCACTGCCGTTGGAACACACCATGCTTAGGACTGGATCCCAGGGTGCCCGCAGCACTGCACAAAATGAGGTGATGGCAAGGAAATCATGTCAGCAGTTGTGTGAGAGATGGTAGTTAGCCAAAAAGAAAAATGTGTGCAAAAGGTACACTCTTTTGCCAACAAATTAAATCTAAATTACAGTCTGGGATTCTTCAAATAAGTTAAAAGCTATTACAAATTTAGTTTCAATTCACAAATTAAATAGAAAAGCAAGCTCGCTGCCTAGCAGCTATTGTGAAACAGGAGGTATTTTGCAGCAATGACCTTTTCTCCTGACACCATACAGAGTGGCTGAAAACAGTATAGATGCAGTTATCAGTGTGTCCACACTTGCAGCCCCACTCCGTGTCCCTGCTCCTGCTCCGAGCTCAGCCTGCCCAGCCCTGCACTGGCTCGGGCACTGTGAGCAGCCGGAGATTTGTGCCTGCTGCCTACTGTGGTGGGGAGAGGTGGCAGCTCACCTTCCCTTATGCTGAGAGAGAACTTAGTGTGCCACTTAGAATAGCATAGAAGGAAGCAGTCACTGGAAAAGCCTCTGAAGCCAATACCAAAAAGATATGTTGACAAATTCTACAGGACCCTAAGGAATGTTTAAGAATGCTCTTTTATTCCCCCTGCAGAGCACTGATCTGTCCCTGTCCCAGCAAGCACAAGCCACCACCAAGGGGTCAGTCTTTACTTAGGACTTTTGCCTGTAAAAACCCCCTGGGGCGACTGCTTGTCACTGGCACCAAGGATATCAGGGACGTGGCACGGGGACTGAGAGCAGACTGTGGGAATCCCCCAGGGACAGTGCCAAGGGGAGCAGGGCCACCACGTCCCCTCCGACTGTGCTTCAGCAAACAATCCGCGGCCAAACGCCCTTTTTTATTACTTTACAGCACAGTTTTTCCTCGAATTTTATGGCATTTCATTAAAGCCGCCAGAAGGTGATACTGCCCTCTTTCCAGAAGTGAAATAAATCCAAGTTTTATCGCTTCTGGAAATGCTGGAACAGCTGTCAGGACAGTTGATGGATTTTCTCAATTACAGGACTTGTGGAGCATTTTATACTTACATCCGCGCCAAAGTTTAATATACTGTACAAGATGTTTGTGTCCCCCTATCTCTTATCTCTTTGCATCTCCCTTCCTAATAATGGTCAACTTGTTATTTTTTTCTCTTAATTCCTTTTCTACTATAGCCTTTTTTTCCTCCTCGACAATGATCCAGCTCTTTCCTCTTTATTTCCCAGTAACACCGGGACTTAACTTTCCCATGTGAGCAGCCAGCGCGGATGCTGGGATGCTGCTGGTGGGTGTGTTGCAGGGAGCAGCACTCCCAGGGGGCTGCCAGCTACAGCAAACCCAGCACCCAGGTTGTGAGCATTTATCCCCAGATGCTGCAGCACCTTCCTTACATCCTCATCTCTCTGCAGAAAATGGATCAGTGGTCACTGTGAAATAAATAGGTAACTGGGGCCATCTGCTTGCTCCTTGTCTCCCCAGTTAGAAAGGCCATGTTGACTTCCTCTCCCTATCACACACTAATAAAGGACATGAGGATGCCAAATTGCACCTTCCTTTCTTTCTGGCTTTAACCCAAAGCACGTGGCAACTCAGTCCTGGCTCCGTGGAGACAAGGTGAGCATGGGAGCTCCTCACCCCATCTCTGCCAGCAGAGGGGTCCAGGCCCACACCTTGGGTCCTCAGCAAGGTTCAGAAAGCCGAGGTATGATCCCACATTTATTCAAATTAGAACAATTAAGGCAATTAAATGCGCAGAAGTACTTGGGAAGGAGGGAACTACTACCAAGTAGAATTGCTATTACAGTCGATCAAATTGACACAAAAAGATTAAAAACCTGATTTACATTAAAAAAAAAAAAAAGTCAGGCATTCACTAAAATAGATAACACATCCTGCTGAGAAAATCACTCCATGCATAAAAGAGAAGCAAAAGGTGATTATATTTAACAAAACTAATCTTCTCTATTGCTTTAATCACCTCAGACCGTTTCACCTGCTTATTTGGAAACTGTTAACTTGAAGAAAAAATTATTGTGAGAATGTCCTCATTTCCAGTGCTGTGCTCCAATGGACTTGTTTTCCTACACTTCCATCCACAGCCTGTAACAGCAGCCACTGCTCTGCAAGATAGACGTTTGCTTAAGAATATTGTGTGGCTACTGCGTTTATTCATGACTTGAGCTGGAGATGCAGTGAGGGCAGAGGGTGCCAGGCAGCCAGGAGTGACCCACTGGGCCCATCCTGCCACCACCATTCTTTCCTCAGTTTTGGGGGAGCAGAGCACAGGCATTTTTCTTTCCATGCATCTTGGTCAATATGGTGCTTGCAGCCACACTGGAGGGGAAGGAAAGGTGCAGTGACTGGTGTGGGCATGGGAGTGGACTGCAGGTTGCAGCAACATTCAGAAACTATGTCCACAAAGATCAACATATTGGCCCTGTGCCGCATGTCCATGGCAATCCCAGCATTAACCTATTTGATGTTGAGCTGCAGCAGCTTTTTTTTTTTTGCTAAACTGTATTGCATTAAGCCTGAGTTTTTCCTTGTCCAAGAAACAGCTAGCGAGATCGCATAGATGGCTCATTTTTACACATCTCAACTTTGACTCACTAAGTGCTGTGGGAGCCCCCAGGCACGGAGATGCTGTGCCAGCCCTGTGGTCAGGAATCAAGCTGCTGGTGCAGTGAGTGGGTTCTCACGCTGCAGCACTGGCACTGAAATGGGCAGCGCCATGCTGTAGCAGTAAATCCTTGCAGGTCTCCATAATTCACCCAAATGCCTCACTCATTTCTTTTACAAATGCAGTTTTACCATGATCTCCAAATTCAGGACTGGCATGAATGATACGTGCTATCACAGGCTGTCAGCGAGGGCAGGAGAAAAAAAATCGCTCTTCCAGTGATTGGTATACAAAACGGTTTGGGCAAGAAGTATGCTCAGTCTCCTTCCAGAGACTAACGACTTCTGAAACTCAACATATTCAGAAAGGGGAAGAAATGGAGTGAGGGCACACAGAGGGAGCAGGAGGACAGCAAGTGTTCTCCTCCTCACCGTAAATCACAGAAATCAAATTAGATCATCTCAAATCGAGGGACAAAAAGCCAGTTATAGATCCATTTCACAACGCCAGCCGACATGGCTTCCATTTGTGACTCACAGAGTGATATTACTTATCCTGAGTGCTTTTCTGACAACATAAGCACTTAATGTGAAGACGTGTAAAATTACAGAAAAATGAATGAAATTCAGGAAATTATGTAAAGTTTATGGATTGGTTTTTTAATTCTTTTTCTTTTCTTTTTCCTTTCCTTTCCTTTCCTTTCCTTTCCTTTCCTTTCCTTTCCTTTCCTTTCCTTTCCTTTCCTTTCCTTTCCTTTCCTTTCCTTTCCTTTCCTTTCCTTTCCTTTCCTTTCCTTTCCTTTCCTTTCCTTTCCTTTCCTTCCCTTCCCTTCCCTTCCCTTCCCTTCCCTTCCCTTCCCTTCCCTTCCCTTCCCTTCCCTTCCCTTCCCTTCCCTTCCCTTCCCTTCCCTTCCCTTCCCTTCCCTTCCCTTCCCTTCCCTTCCCTTCCCTTCCCTTCCCTTCCCTTCCCTTCCCTTCCCTTCCCTTCCCTTCCCTTCCCTTCCCTTCCCTTCCCTTCCCTTCCCTTCCCTTCCCTTCCCTTCCCTTCCCTTCCCTTCCCTTCCCTTCCCTTCCCTTCCCTTCCCTTCCCTTCCCTTCCCTTCCCTTCCCTTCCCTTCCCTTCCCTTCCCTTCCCTTCCCTTCCCTTCCCTTCCCTTCCCTTCCCTTCCCTTCCCTTCCCTTTCCTCCTGAGCAACTTCAGGCTAACACAAGCACACACTGAGCAGTGAATAGACCTTTATGTTGATGAGACAAATCCTGAGGCACTTAAAGGCAACCTACACTGAAGTGTCTCATGTATCTCCGTCTTCAAAGTGCTACATACTTATGGAAATTGCAGATGCTGTGGTGCTATTTGCCTGGAAGAAGGCATTACAGCTGACATATGAACCTGATTTCTCAAACAGATGAGGTCTGTGACTGGTTTAAGGAAGCATCTATAAATTAAGATGCATAATAAAGTTCCTGCTGCCTTCCTTGGCCTCTGTCTTGTCGGCTCAAGAGCTGTGCTAGGTGGAGCAGCAGACCTCCCCCACCCAGTGGGCAGGCAGAGCTCAGCGCCCAGCACTGACAGTGGTGCCCTCTCCCCAGCCTCTGCTGATCCAAAAAGGCCCCACTTGTGCTCTGCAGCAATCTCCTGCCCAGCTGCACTTCCTGTGTAGAAGAAAGGTGGTGGAGTGAAACCAAATTCCTGCTGTCATCTTCAGCTCTACCCCAAGAATGCACAAGCCATGGAGCAGACATGCTGAAGTAGCCCCCATCCCAAAGCCTCCCTGGCTGCAGCAGGAAGAGAATTCAGTGCTGTGCCAAGAACCAGGGAGCTATGCCAAATGGGCTCGGCCCTGAAATCAGCCCTGAGAAATGAGTGTCAAGGGTCTCGAGGTGCTTTAATGGTGCCTAGCCAGCATCCACAGTGACAGAGCAAATGGGAAAGCATGAAAATATGATGATTTTTTCTTCAAAACAGATTTTTTTGTTGTTGTGGTAGTGTATATAGATGGATTTTTTTTTTAGAAAGGATGAAAATAGTCAAAGCCAGAAAGGTTTGTATCAGCCAGCACAATCTGGCATAGGCTGCTGCATCTTTTTCCCTGACTCGGTCAGAAAATGCACTGTTTATATGACTCTGCGGACCACAGAAGGGAAAACACAGCAAGAAATTACTCTTTTCTTTATGAGCACAGCACTAGATGGAGAAGTCCATGGTGGGAAAGCAAATAAAGAGAACAGAGGCAACCTGGTCTGACCAAGAAGTGGCATTGCCAGCACCCACATGTGGCTAAAGCACGCATAGGCAGTCCTTTCTCCTGGGATCGAACTGTCCATACCAGCAGTGAGGAAGGAACAAGAAGAAGAGGAGGTTGCCACTGTCATAAGGGTTTCATCTTTTCTGATCTCACACTGAGCCAAGAGCAGCCCCTAAGAAGTACCCTGGGGGCATCCCGGCTGCACTCCCAGCACGAGCTGCCTCGCAGCAGATGGCTGCCGGTGGTTTCCCTTCCATCAGTGTAATCTGCTTTGCAGCAACAAGGAAAAGCTCCAGACCTGGACATAAAAGAGGCATCAGGCAAAAGTACTTCCATTTGTTTCTTTGCAGATAACAAATGGCAGCTACCATTTCAAGTCTTTCTCTGCTGAAGACCTCTGTCTGACACCACCAGTCATTTACGATCTGCCATTAGCTATACACAGTCATATCTCTTTTCCCTCCTAGCGGCTGCCCTGGAACTTTTTGCTTAGGCTGCACATAAGTTCTTGTTGTGAAGATTTACAAGGAAAAATAAAGCCATAGAAAGATCCCATTCTGCCAGGTGCTGTCCCATGCCCCAGGTGTGGCACTCACCCTCTGCATGGCTCCACCTCTTTGGTGCGCTGCTGCCTTCCCACAGCCCCAGCGGGTTGCAGGGAAGCTGCAGCCCTTTCACCCAGGATTGTTCCTCCTGGACAGAGCACAGCCCTGTGCTGTGCTTAAAGAAACAGTGGGCCCCAGGAATTCATGCTGCAGCATTGTGCTTTCTTCTGCAGTTTCTGGTCTTCCACAGCTCTTGATCTTCTTCCTTGCTGAGATATTTGTGTCAGACAAGCCATGAAAATTTAGCACTGAAATGAGATTGGGCTGTGGTCAGTGTTTTCTCATTATATAGCTCTTGATCCCTCCTGTTCACAAGAAATGACACTAACCCAAAGGCTGCTAAGCCTTCCTGAAGCCAGCAGCAGCTCTGGGATGTTATCCCACCTTCCCGTTTGACATACTGTTGTTGATGCTGTAGCCATAGTGGAAGTGGTGCTGAAGGCAGCCCCCCAGGAGGAGGATGAAATCCGCTACTTGGGAGCAGAAGACCTGCTGTAACTTGGAGGCTTCAGTGGGAGACCTGGTTGTTGTTTTGCAAGCCACAGTTCTCCTACTCTATGCCCATTTTCCAAAAATCAAGATCTGTCTAGATGTGTTTCACCCAGAACTCCAGATCGCAGGGGGAAGGCTGAATGGATGTTGTGGGATTTACTCCTCTGCTAAAGAATCCATAAATGAAACAAAACTATTGCCACAGATCCTTACAACGTTTTATTTCCTCCTGCTGGCACAGGAACTAGCTACATTGGGCAGCTTGGGACTGGTGTGGTGGGCAGTGGGCTGGACACTGCCCAGGTGCCAGAGCTAAATACGAGCGAGAAAATATTCTCCACTAATGAACCTCTCCATCAGCCTCCTTGCTGCTGTCCTCCATAATCCCATCTTACAGAGGGGAGCAGGCAAGGTGGTGCCTTTCTCAGGAAGCACCTGTCAGCCAGGGCAGAGTCCTTCTAATGTGAAGCCATTCACATTAAACCACAAATCTCTTCTAGGGGTAATGTCTGCTGTCCTCCCAAACCTACTCTCATTTTATTTTGCCGTTTTGACACCATTAGCCTTCCAAAAGTGCTAGGCCACACACAGAGATAATACTGTCAATTTTAGCAGCTTAAACTCAGCCAAATGCTTGATTTTGGCTTTCCCCTTCCGTATAATATCCTTTTGTACATAGCTCTGCATGGCAGCTCACTTATATATCAAATTTTACCAGTTAAGGGAGAGGAGAAGAGAAGTAATCAATCTTTATCTTGACAAAGAGATACAAAGTCAATACATTGATGTTTTCTATCAGCTGAGCATCAACCCCTCTGGTTTTATTCCCAGTTTGTGGCAGAACCATCTGTTATCATAGAATCATAGAATGGCTTCTGTTGGAAGGGACTTCAAGAATCATCAAATTCCAACCTCCCTGCCTCAGGCACGATCACGAACCTCCAGATCTGAACTAGACCAGGCTGCCAAGGGCCCCATCCAACCTGGCCTTGAATGCCTCCAGGGACAGGGCATCCACAGCCTCTCTGGCAGCCTGTTCCAGCACCTCACCACTTTCTCTGTAAAGAACTTCCTCCTGACATCCAGTGTTATCAATAAACAAAGGTCACTTCCTCTTGTTGGCCTGGCCATGGCCTTGTGTGCCCACAGACCCCCAAAAGCAGAGCAGGAGGGTATCATGCCACAGATGCAAAAGCAGGAGCTTTCAAAAAAACACAGAATAGTATTTATTCAAGTTGTACAGCTGGATCTGGTCTTCAGGCACTTGTTGCTTGTGCAGATTTGCATGCCGACAGCAGCAGGCCCTGGGCCATTTCCCAAGATCTCGTAGGAGCTCACTGGGAGCAGACACAAGATATGCACTGCAGCATCAGGAGCCCCCCAGCCCCTGGAGATCAACCCCAAAGTGAGAGGCAGAAGGAAAGAAATGAGCATTTGTCCATGATTAGGATTTTCTAAATCAGCAGATCCCTTCCATATGTGCAGTCTTCAAGTGCAGTGTAGAAAAAAATCAATTTGTTTTCCTCAGTCCAATTCCCCTCTGTCTAATAGGTCTGTTGTAAATGCCAATTTTACTGTCATTTACACTGTGCCCATTTGAGCTATTTTATCAATAGTTAAATAAGAATACTTTAAAGTAATGTGATTTTTTTATTTGAATTCCAATTTATGTTCAGATGGTTTGACACAAATCTAGTAAGGAAGGCACACTATTTTCATTGAACAAATTAAATTATATGTTATATAGCCACACAGGTAAATATGTTATGTAATTGGATAAATAAATACCTGTGATTAGATACAGTATCTCATTCTCACCTACATATAATAGCAAAGCCAGGGGAGGTGTTGTATAAATCACCACATTTTAATAGTTAGCAATCCATGAGAATCGACCTGAAAGACAATAAGCAAAAACAAATCCAAAAGAAGGCTAAACCTCGTTATTTAAATCCAAGCTTCCTGCTTGCCTGTTTAAATTGCCATTCAAACCAGCTTGTAGTCATCTTCACGTCAATCAGTGCATGTGGTGAGAGCTCAAAGCAGTTAGTTGTGCAAAAGATGATGGTGTGGGATGAAAGGTGGTGATGGAGACCACACAGATTAGTGGTGGGGATGGAGGTGGATGGGGATGGGCATGGGAGATGGGCATGGATGATGGGCAGTGGGGATAGGAAGAGAAGATGGGGATGCATGATGGACAGTGAGGATGTGCCAATCTAATGGTTGAAACTGACCACCTACAAGGAGTTTGGGAGAGCATGTCATGTTGTCTGACAAGGCTTTCCTCCTGACTGTGGAAGGGAAAAATTCCGTTTCTTTTGAGCTGATAAATACAACTCAACAGGGACCCAATTTGCTGTTTGGGTATCACAAGCTGAGAGAAAGATCAGAGCCCCGGCTTACATTAAAAGAATCATGGTCCCCTTGTGCAGCTAAATTAGCAATGGATAGCATACACTTGCAATGGAAAACTAAGGAAGTCAGCATTAAGAGTTCCTCTGCTCTTCCACCTTCTTTTTTTCCTGCTTTGTTCCAATAAGCCTACCCTCCAGATGTTTCTACCAGTATTTTCCCCCTTCTTCCCACAGCTCCAACAACCCAGCTTTGTATCAAATGGACATGCTGAAAACAGGAGCAGCTCAACATACACAGACATTAGCTAAAGCGAGACGATGAGATCCCGATCTTGAAACCAAACACCACACGCATGGACTCCCAGCTTCCTGCCACCACCAAAATTATTCACCAGATGAATGTTTGCTTGGTTTTCACATGACAGAAAGACAGATAGAGAGGTGTAAGATTTATTTTTATTTTTTCAAAGTATGGAAGTAACTCTAAATAATGTTTTCTATATGATGGGAGCTGACTCCAAACCAGCAGGATGTGCAGATAGAAATGCAGTATTTACCATCAGAGTGATTATCCCTGGCAGCCAACCTCAGACTACAATGCAGGCACTCTGAGCTAAAGCTGGCCAAATCTCAAAATTACTCCCTGAAAATTTCTCCCCCACCACCCCATTTTCAGTCTGAAAGCAGTCATTGGGTTTAGTGTGTTTTTTCATTTCAGCATTGACTTCCACCAGGTCTTCTACATCAATTTTTTCTCCATGTGCCACAGATAAATTCCATTTCCCACAGGGAATGAAAAGTTCCCACCAAGAGATCTCTCCCCTGCGTTGGGCTGGCCTTTCTCACCCTGCAGTCACGTCCCAGTACATGGTATCTCAGCTGCAGGCCTGTCCTCTTAGCATTTGCTGTGCCTGACTCTTCAATAAAGCACTGCCAATATCATTAATCAGTTTTTTGTAGTTCTTAAAGCAACAGAAGGGTTTTGGGTATACCCACAAATTATGAAGTATGTGGTAAAAGAGCTGATAGACAAGAAAAATGTCCCCATGTTTTGGTACAAGGGAGGTGCTGTCAGTACAATGACACTGATAACCAAGGTGCTGTCAGGCCATTTCCCCGTAGGTCCCAAAGCAAGAAAAGCAGCACAGAGCATACCTGCACCTTCACTGCTGCACTGCTGTCAAAATCCCACCTTTGCTGTATCACTGAGTGGCACTGAGGTGAGGGCAAAGGCTGCAGCTTTGCAGAAAGGGAAGTAGCGTGTCCCCACCAAGGGACAGGGATTTCCCCTCCTGGGCTGCTGCTTTCACAGGAAAAATATGACCAATGCAGCAGCAGGATTTTGTATTTCAAACAATGGGGGTTAAGCCAAGTCACCAATTTCCTTGGGCTAATTGAGCATGCAAACTGCCTGCTTGTAAAGCCTGTATTTGGCCTGGAAGATTTATTGCTTTTAGCAATGATTAATGTCCAAGAGCAGGGAGGGCAGACCTGAGCTGCAGTTCATTAACTTTAAGTGGGATGATGTTGGAAAACCATTTCTATTTTTGGTTACTTTGTTCTAAGGTACCTGTGAATTTAGACCTACTTCTGTAATATAGAGCTCAGGGAGCCCAGTGAATCTTCTTCTCCCTGGCAGGTACTAAACCTGTAGGGTTTTCTCCTCCTGATGAGTAAGCAGTTTTAGCTCATCCTGAGAGGCTATAAAATGATTGAAGACTGCTCTGCATGGGAGTTTGTAGCTAAGCCTCCATCTATTTCAGATGCAGAGACCAAAATGGAGGACTTGCCATTGGATTTCAGAAGAACATCTTTCATTTTTTGCCCGACCAGTCACCACTAGATCAGTCTGCTACGAACAGCAACGTCCATTACAGAGACATGGAGGTACTCCTGCCTCCCTCTGCATCTGTTTCAAAAACAGTGCAATGCAATGCTTGTTATACTGAAATGTACTGGACACTTTGCTAACCATCTAATGTAACATCTGCCTTCCTCCACATTCATTACTTGCAAACAATCTGCTTCTGTCTCTTTCTTTCCTGAGGAGAATATCCATTAGTGAATGTGGTTGTGAAGCCCTGGAGCACACCCTACCTTCTTTTCTTCCCAGCAATACTTGTGCTGTACGTTAAGTCATACACGTACAGCAAACACCCTCTCTCTATCCCTGCACTGCCAGACCACAATGGTCTTATGGGAACTGACAGAGAGTATGTGATGTTGAAAGATGTTTTTGTTATACATCAGTCCCTGAGGTGGCTTCAGAAACTCTTTGTGTTGCATTCTGCTCAGTGGTGTGTAGACCAGAGTGCTTAAAACGCACATTTCTCTGTGTTTCCGCAATAAATATTGCCTTATGTGTGACCAGCGTCAGCAGTTCTGACTACTCCAGATTGCCACTTGTGGTCTATGGCTCTGCCACACCTCACAGCCAGGTGCCAACCTTTCTGGATCTCTGTGCTATTTCTTAGCCTCCACAGACCCTGGGTCTGGGGGAATCAACCTGCAAAGCCAGAATGAGGAACCACTGCCCAGGATAATCAGCCTGGCAGCTGCAGAGCTAATGAATTTGCCCCTGAGGCTTAACTGTAAGAAAAGTAATTAATCTTGCTGGGTTTCACTCATCATCAAGCAAACTTTCACTGATGAATTGAAAACTGCTGAGCTTTCCAGTTTGCTCCCCAAGTCAACCTCTCCCTTTTGGACTTTGTGGGTAATTGGTACATCATTACCATCCCATTTTATCCAAATTCCCCAAGAGACCACAGTGAAAGGAATGCAGATGCTAGTGAGGGAAGGGGTTTTTGCGGCTCAGACTCCCACTCCTGAAGAAGTTCCAGTTTTACTTAGAGTCCTGATTTTGGTCAGGATGCTGACTGAGAGGAGAAAAACAAGTACCCTGGAAGGGAAAGAAGAATGTGCAAAACAGCTGCCAGAAAGTTTCAGAGCAGCTGCACACGAGATGATCTCCCAGTCTTGCCACTGAATCAGTGTGAGTCAGGGCTGAAGCCAACTCCAGTCCACATATGGTCTTAGCCTCAGCCATGGGCAAGAGATGAAAATACCACAGAAACAAAACATTGGCACAATCTCAAATGACTCCAGGCATGTGACCTACCCGAGGCATCTGTTTTAGTTTGAGATAAACTGCACTCTTGAGCTGTGTGCGCTAAGAGGAGCCTACGCTGGCAGGCAAAGGAGCAGCCACCACTGCAAGATGTCCTTTGCAGCTGAGCTGACGGACTTTTGAGAACACTGCTGAAAGCCCCAAGTGAGTGCAGGGCTGGGGAAGGCCAGCGGGATTGCCAGAGGATTATCCAGACCTTAAATGGGCAGCAGGATCAGAGCCGTGCAAGGAGCTGCCCACCTGTGTATATAGCTCAGGGCCCGGCTGTAACCCAGCCCTGTTAGCAGTACTGCTGCTACTCCGCCTGAGTGTGCAGCTGGGGCTACTAGTGGGAGTCGCTGTCTAAGGCCTGGTCTGTGCCTTTTGGTTGCCTTTCAAGGACTGGAATTTATTCTTAAAGGCTTACTGATCCTTCAAGGTTGCTGCCCCATGGTGAGCAAGGCAGGTCTGGGAAACCGGCATGTGTAGAGAACATCCACCATGCTGGTCACAGGGAGCAAACAAAGATGATGTAACACCAAGATCAACACAAGGAGGGAAGAGGATTGAGAAAACAGATAAAGAAATGCAGCAATTGAAAGGAGACACTCAGATCACCAAGTCTGTTCTGCTCATTGCAGGCATTTTGTCACATAGGTTCTCATAGCCTTGAATCTCCTTGCCTGCAGACAGGCCAAAGGGGACAAGTACAGCACAGTGAAAAATGAGATGTGGCTGCAATTATTCTCTGCACCGCCTTTTAATTTTGGATGGATTTACCTGAGATAGTCTAAATGAAATCCATTGGGCGTCCCTGAGAAAACAAGGCTGGACAGGAGCGCGGTGTCACTGAGTGGCAGAGCTGGCGATCACAGCACTGTGCGCTGGGGATGTACCTGACACGGAGCTTCAAATCTTATTCTGCAGTGCCATCTTGAGGTTTCGTGAGACAAAAGTGCTTTCTACGAGAGCGCGTTGGGCTTTTATCGGGCTGTAAGAGTTGGTACAGTCGGCCCTCGTCTCTACGGGACGTGGTGCGCCCTTTAGCCCTGACATGACGGTCCAGGAGGTGCAGGATGTGCAGGAGGTGCAGGGTATGCAGGAGGTGCAGGGTATGCAGGAGGTGCAGGGTGTGCAGAAGGCGCAGGGTGTGCAGGAGGTGCAGGGCGTGCAGGAGGTGCAGGGCGTGCAGGAGGTGCAGGCTGTGCAGGCTATGCAGGAGGCGCACTCTGGCAGCGCACCCCGCCCCGAGGCAGCACCGGCTCCTCGAAGAGCCGCCCCTGGCAAGGCTCTGCCCGTTCAGCGCTCGAAGGAGCCCGTCCGAGCTCCGTCCCTCCCCGGGGTGCCGGAGCACGGCGCTGCCGGGTGCAAATGGCCGCGTGGCCCGGTGCCGCCGCCGGCGCTCCGGTTTCCTCCTTCCCGGCCCGGCGCCTGCTCCTCTCTGCCCCCCCGGCCTAGCGGCGGCCGGCAACACAAAGCTTCGCGGGCGGATCTGCGCCGCGAGGAGGGCCGGGGCTCCGCGCCGCCGTGCCGTGCTTGTAGAGACGTTGGGTATGGGGGTCCCCGCGGACCGAGGCCTCCAGGCCTCGAGATCAGCGGGTCAGCGAGGGGGGAACCCTGGGACGCGCGGCCCCGCGGGGCGGCGGCCGACGCGCGCTCGGCGAACCCGCCGTCCCGACGCCCCGGGCGCGCTCTGCGGGGAGGCGGCGGCCCGCCCGCGGGACCCCCTCGGCTCAGGGCGGTTCGGCCGTTTCCGCGAGCGCCCGGAGGTTTCCGCGCCTGCCCCGCCGCCCGCCCCGCGGGCCGCCTCGGGCGGAAGCGCCGTTCGCGCCTTCCCGCGGCCGCTCGGCTCTTTCCGCCAGCCCTCCGGGGCGCTTCGTTCGTTTCCGCGGCCGCTCGGCTCTTTCCGAGGGGGCCGGCGGCGCGCTCGGCCGTTCCCGCCGCTCGCCGCGCGCTCGGCGGTTTCCGTGAGCGCTCGGCGGTTTCCGTGCGGGCCGCGGCGCGCTCGGCGCTTGCTCCCTGGCTGGCGCTCCTCAGTCGGCCGCTGCCTGCCTGTCGCCGGGCTGGGAGCGCCTGTGTGTGTGTGAGTGACGCGGCGGAGGTGTAGTTTGACGCGGTGTGTTACGTGGGGGAGAGAATAAAACTGCGGCGAGATCCCAGGCGCGAACGAAAGCAGTGACGGAGCAGCCCGCAACCGGTAAGAGGAGGACGGCGCCCAGCGAACAGGGGCGGGGGGGAGGGAAGGAAATGGAGCCCGGCGGGGACCGGGGCGGCCGGCGGCCGGCGGGACGCGGGGGCCCGGCCTCGCACCGCCCGCGGGAGGGGCGCCCGCCTCAAAGATGGAGCCGAGCCCCGCACCGTCCCCGCCGCCGCCGCGCCGCGAACAAAGGATAATGGCGGATGGGAGCCGGCCCGGCGGCGGCCGCTCGGCCGGGCCGCTCCGGCGGCAGCCAGCGGCGGCGCTCGGCGCGGCGGGGAGGGCCCGGCCCCGCGGCGGGAGGACGAGGACGGGGGCGCGGGGCGGCCGCTCGCCCGCGGCGCGGGACGCCCTCCGCCGCTGCCGGGCTCCGGCGGCGCTGCCCCGCTCTCCTCCCCGGGCCGGGCCGCGGCCCCGCCGCCCGACAGCCGAGAGCCACCGCCGCGTCCCGCAGGGCGCCGTCGGCGGCACGGCTCGAGCCCGGCCCGCCTGCTGGAGGTCCCCGCGCCGGCACCCGACGCCTCCGAGCGGAGCCGGGCGCCCCGGCGGTATTTTTAACCCGCAGCGAACCCGAGCCCGGCCGCGGCGGCCAGCCTTCGCTCGGGAACCGCCGGTGCCAGCTCCCCGCGGCTCCGGGTGCCGCACGACCGGCGGGATCCGACCTCTGCCCGTCCCTTAATCGCAAATGTCAACGACGGCGCCTTCCCACGCCACGCCGGCTCGCCCGCCGCCGGTGCCGCAGCTGCGGGCCGTTCCCGCCTTGTTCCCTAGGATAGAGGACTCTATTCCCGCTTCCAAACCTGGATATCCACATCTCTGTGCTCAGCAATAACTCAAAGTGACGTGGCAATCGGATCTTCTTAAAAATGTATTTTACACGAAGGTTATTACACCTCTCGAGTACACGCAAGGAGGTAGATTTATTTTATTTTTGCAGACTATATGTCTTTTCCAGATTTTTTTTTTTTTTTTTTTTTTTTTTTTTAGTTACCCTTTTAAGTATTGCAGTGCTTTTGGAGTAACACTGTTATGAAAAACATCTCTTCCTGGGGTTAGAAACAATTTTCCTGTTTCTCAAATAAAGGACTAGAAACTGACCTACAATCATTAAGCAACTGTAGACCCACTGTGAGCACCAAGCACTCTCTTTTGAAATACAGCATCTGTACTTATTCCCTTCCCCATCACCAGCAAATATGTTTGGCTTTGTTTGTGGAGTAAAATGGAAGTCACCAAAACAATTTTTTTGGTCAAGACAGATATTAGCGATTCACAGGAGCATGTGGATAGCCTGTCCTTCCTTCTGTGCAAATTGCTGTGTTCTGTTGCTTACACCACTGTTGACATAAATGCCAAGGATGTTCCACGTCGCTTGTCACTCTCTATGATAGAGGGGTTCCTAAAGCTGTAACTGAACAATGGGACATCTGTGGGTGTCAGCGGGCAGCAGAGCTGTTGGTGGTGATTAAATGATTTGTAGTGGCTGATGTATTTCATTCATTCTTGGTTTGATGGGGGTATGCACTACATTTTAAATACAAAAATGTGACAGTAAGTCCTTGTAGTACTTTCTGTCGCTTCAGAAACACGGCACTTTATTTATCCCCCCAAACATGGTTTCATAATGGCAGAGGACTCTCAGATCCGTGTTTTCTAACCCATACGCTGTATTCGCATGAGCTCTGTATATCCATCCTCGCAGGGCAGGTTGGGAAGAGCAGCAGGCAGGAGATTGTGTTTGCTATGCATCACTGTCAGGTGACCCAAGATCAGATATTTCAGTGCAGGAAAGAAGAATATAATAATTTTTAAAATTTCATTGATAGAGTACAAGTGTTAAAAATAATTTTCCCAGCTTTGTATCTGGATCTCCCATGACTTGTTTGCATCTGATCCTCCCCATGGCTTTGATGTAAGGTGCCTGCTGCCTTGCGTGCAAGGAATGGTCTGACAGGGAGAGTGATCTGTTGATACAGAAAATTTAGAAGCATCTAATTTAGGCTGTTAAGTCATCAGCCTGTTTCATGGAAGTGTGAGCTGTTGTCACTATTGCTGGTCCTGAGATCAAATATAAAATGTTCTGGAAAGTAGCAGTTCAACCGTGCTCAGAGGTGAGCACTTCTTGCCTGTGTGCAGCTGCAGCCCTCTGGGTGCAGGCTTTGCTAGCAGCTGAGGCCCTGATAGGGAATTTCTGTTGACACCCTTGTGCAACAAATGGGATATTCACACTTCACCTCTATTTTAAGATCTCTTAGCAAGTGGAGATGGGTTACTCATGCCACACTTCTCAAGGCTTTGCTGCAGTGAGAAGGCCTTGCCAGCTTTCTGCTTGTAATCTAAAGTCAGCTTCATGAAAAAGACAGTAATCCTCAGCGAGAAAAACAGCCCCGCTGAGTTGGGCTGGAGCTCACTGCTTCCTTGCCTGCTTGCAGCTGGAGATTTATGGCAATACCCTGGTTTTTCTCTAAATCAAAAATGGCGTGGCCTCATCTGCAGTCTGTGCGGTCACACTTCACGGTGATGATGAAAACCTGACCACCTCGTGGTTAGTGATTTTCTTTGCACTTCTCCCAGTGCCCACTAAGGCACTGACACCTATTTTATTCTTCAAAACTTGTCAGCTGCTTGGTAGTACTGAGGTTAAAAGGTGAGAGAAAGCACAACACTTTTTGGTTTTGCATGCTTCTAGAACTGCCATGTGCGCTGTGCAGATGAAATGCCCCTGGCTCTGCTTGTTCTCTGGGGTTTGCCAGGGAAAGCAGCGTTTGCAAACAGACAGGGATGCTGCTACCATCTCTTTGTGGTACCACTGAGACCAGAGAATCCACAGGATTCAGAGAGTAAAGCATTTTGAGGAGGTCTGTTAGTCTGTGCTTTATAAACTTACATACAAGTAGTTTTAAAGCAGCACAGATGCCTGTTAGATAGTTTCAGTGATTCTTTCACCCCTGAAGAGATGCCCCCTGAGATTATAAGCATACATGAGAATGTTTTGAGATTTGTTCCTTGTTATGAATCTGAGACCGTTGGGTGAAAAAATGTAGCAATAGTTCCAAAGATGTGAGTCGTTCCAGTTGCTCTTCTGTTACCATCAGAAGGCAGACCAGGCAGCCCCAAAGCTGCAGAAGGCCTTGCCGTGTGCTATTTTAAAGCTGCCTTCGTGCAGGAGCATGAAACTGAAATGTCTGCCCTTGAGATTTTCACACTTTTTGGAGGAGAGAGTTGAAGTGATGTGTAGAAATGCCTTTGACCCTGTAAGTGTTATCCCATCGGCAGCTCGGTTGGTCAGAGAGGCTATCAGTAAAACCTTTCTCTCCTTCATTTGCAAGAACTGTAAGTCTGGGTTGTGTTTTCCTTTTCTGTCAGGCTGGGTTGTATTTCCCCACGCCGGCACCCTGCCCTAGTTGCTGCAGGGCTGCACGGTGGCTGTGCCAGCACATCAGGGGAAGGGACAGGACTGGGAGAAGCAGGAGAGGGGCAGCCTGAGCAGCAGTGCTGCTAGATGAGGAAATGAAGCCTGCACGAAGTTCTGAGATTATTGCTGTGTTTATAGCCAAGTTGGATCACATGGTTCTTGTCCTTTTAGCTGCGGCACTCAATCATTTCACTAAGTTTAAGTTTTTGTATGTGTCAGATAGTAGGAGTAAATGAATGTGAGCAGCAGCTGCTTCCAAACTGTAATACACATACTGTTTGTAACACTACTTATTTACTTCGCTTAAGCACCTTCTGTGTGTTTAAAGACTACTGTATTCTCTTCTTCAGCACTGTTCTTTGTTGATCATCTGCTCTAACTCCTAACCTCCTGTCCCTGTTCCCTGCAATGCCTTGCTGCAATGTTTTTAACCATCTCTCCAGCTACAGTACAACCTCCTGTCGCGTTTTGGCTCCAGTATTGCATGCATTTTTCTGGTAGATACTGCCCCAATCCTTCTCTTTCTTGACGGCTATTCAAATAGTCCAGTTTTGCTTTCCCTTGCACCTTTCCTAGGGATGAATGCGGAATCTTCTCCCATCCAACTGATCTTTTATACCCCTTAGAAAGATGGATGGGAAGCAGTATTTTCTTGCCTTTCCCTGATGGCTCTTTCTCTGGCTCTGTATAGTTGGCCCCATCTCAAACTCTGCTGGTGCCTGTCCGCTCCTCCAAGAGACTTGGAATATACACAGGGTTTGTAAATTAAAGCCTTCATATGTTGTGGAGAGCCTTCTCTTGAGTAAATTCTAGGGTGTTAGACAAAAGCAGGGCTTCTGACCCTCGTGAAACTCATCCAAATTATTCTCTTTTGTACTGATAGGAACATTCTGGGCAATACTGAGGGAGGGAAGGTGTGGAAAAGGGCAGTGTGCAGAAACACTGCAGTGTGGTACCAGCAGGAGCCTGCTGGCCTCATTTCATCTGAGCTGACACGACTGTGTGTGGCTCTCAACAGACAGACATCTTTCTCCTTCCCTTTCTCCTGCTTTTTGTTGCATGTTGTGTGCCCATCCCTGGCGTAGGTTGTAGTGTCGGTTGTACAATTTAGTAAGCCTGTTCAAATCATTGATATGAGAGAAAACTGTTGTCAGGTCAGTTTTCTTCTGCATGAGTGAGCTGAGTCGGTTGGCGATTGAGATCCTGCTAGTACCAGCGTGGTGCAAATCCACAGTGAGACCATAGGAAGGAGGAAGACAACTATATCCCTTCAGCAGCAGAGCTGGACCACAGCCTGTCCCACGGAGCTGCAGCACATCCTTGTTTGTGAGCCACAGGAGGACCTGGGCTCTGTCTGTGTGTCTAGGAAAGTTGTAACACAGCAAGTGTTTCAGCTGAATTAAATGAAAAGAAAATTGAAAGTTTCCTTCTTTTGGAATGCCTGGTGACACTTGCGTGGTTGAACTAGCTCCTCCTCATCAAAGGTGGGTTTCAGTCTTCTCAAGAGATTGGATTGGTGTGACAGTTGACTACCTCTGGTTGTGAGGAGCCCAGTCACGTGAGGAAAATTGCATTTGATAGCTTTTAATGAAGCCTCACTGGAAAGACAAAGCTCCCGAAGTTGTCCAGGCCCAACAGGTCAGTTTAAGTCCTGTCAGCCATCCGAGGCACCTGGGCTAGAGCGAGTGCTGGGCTGCCTTTAGCTACACTGTTACTGCATGTAACTGCTGCAGCCTCTCCTCTGGGTTTTAAAATAACAACGGTGGTTGAAACTTGTAGCAGGAAAGTTGTAGCAAAAGGTTTCTGTGGATTGCACACTAGTGCACAGTATCCTGAGGTGGGCAGAGGAGCAGCAGACAGCTGCTTTCTCAGAGGTGGAGCAGTCTGAAGTACATGGCGCTCTACCCAGTCCTCAGCAAGCCCTCCTTGGAAAAAAAAAATCTGCTTTTAGCCTCCCATTCTTAAGGAAAGTTATTAATAAAACATTAATATTCATGTTACAGAATGTGTGTTTTCTTCAGCAGCTTTGTTATTTCCTGCAGTCTTACGACACCTATCCATGATCTGATCTACTTTGCTCCCATGGGCAGGCCAGGCTTCAGCAGGGTAAACTCTACTTCACCTTCTCTGTTCTTGGTCCCATGGCAGCAGGACCTGTACAACTGCTTGTGGGATTGTGAAATTATCAGAAAACAAGTCCAGATTAAAGATAAGTTGTATTTTCTGCTTTGTATGTAGTCCAAATTGGTCCCCAGTCCCATTTACTGCACAGCTTCACAGGCAGCTGTAAGGGTAGAAATAAACAGAAACGAGAAGAAAAGCTGAGCTGGAGCAGTGCTGCCAGCTATGACTAGTTGCAGAAAGCAAAACAGAGGTTTTCTTTTCTGTGCTCATACAGTTTTATATACTAAAGCAAGGCATGGATTCTGTTTCCTTCTCTGGCCCTTTCTGGTTCATCACTGGCTCCTGCTGCTTATTCAGGTCCACCGTTCTCAAATCAGAGTTACCAGCAGGTCACATCTCTGTTCCATCCAGAAAGTTGTGGTGCTCACTGGTAATACAGGTCTTTAATCCACACAAATATTTGAGAACCAAGATTGTTGGTTATGGAGACGATATTAAGCAGAGCAGATCTGCCTGGCAAGCATATGAAAGACCTTGCTCATTTTAGTTTTCCTGTACTGTCCATGCAAATCCAAAAACTCATGAAAAATAAGACAGAACCCACACAGTTGATCAACTTGTTATAGAATTTGGTCGTGGTTTAGTTTCAGTTGGTGTTTAGGGAGGGTGGGTCATAGATTTAATTTTGGTACGCTAAGTAAGATATCTTCTGTTGCTTCAAGAGCAGTGCTAACTGACCAAGCAGCAACAATTTCAATGTAACTCAGCCAGAGCAATTTCAGGATTTAAAGTATTTCCGAGCTGAGCCGTGGCATGAGCCCCAAGCCTTTCAGTTTTAATGTTTCAATACATTCTGTGAATTGGAAGCATTCAGAAATTGGACAAGGGCAAGGTCTGTAGGGAAGTGTTGTTTTTCTTGTGAATTCCTGGGCATATTCTACTGCAACACTCCAACTGTAGAAAATTCAGGTTTTCACTTCAGAGCAGCATCAGAGCAAAAGTTACTCTATCCTGTCCCTGAAGAAGGAAACAAAGCTATTACAGCAAAATCTGTGTTGCATCTGCAGATACAGGTTATTTTGAAGTTGTTTCAGACACTTGGCTTTATATCTGTTAACTATCAGCTCTGTATAAATCATTCGATCTTGCTTTCAGATGACTAGTTCTAATTATATTCTGTTAATAAAACAGTGAAAACATTGGTCTGAAACATCGGTTTTGTTGTGTTTTCTTTCTGAACTCATTAAAAGTGGTGGTGTTTTCTAAACAAAACTTCCTAGAGTTTACCAAGTTACAGAACTTTGTGTTGCACAGTGGGTTGAACTCTATGGTTACTACATGTGTTACAAGCATCAAACAGAACAATGTATTTTTTTTAATTGTTCATCCCTATAGAACTTGCAGCCTCACTGTCAGAAGTAGCATTTTCAACGAGCTATTTAGCCACTGACATTCAGAGGAGGGTTAGAAACGTTTGGAATGGAGCAGTCTGTTTTCACCAACAAACAGAATCTCAGCACAGACACAAACTGTGACATAAAATTCTTTTGTCAAGTTCAGTGGTATGTTGATAATACCTAAAACTCTCCATGCTTGCCCTCAGTTTCTTAACTGATCTGACAGTTCTCTGAGACAGAAGAATGATGAGAAAAAGACAGTAGTCTTTGGACTGTGATTTTCAACATCTGGCCCTTTTCAGTTTGCAGTATTCTGCTGAGGTGACTTCAACAAAGGTGACAAGATTTAAACCTCAGGCTTTTTCTCACATTTTTATATGAAAAATAAACCTCAAATGGATGATGAAATTCAGGTGTCTAATTTAATGTTTTGGGTGACCAAATAAAGAACTTTAAATACTGACAGCTGCCCTCCATCGTTACAGGGTGGGAAACATTTACTTTATTCATGGGGAAGTACCCTGAATTTCTGGGACTTTCCAGCAGATGAAGTTCTGTAATATAAAGTTACATTCATATTACATTAGACGTCATCTTTAATCAGTGTAATCTCTAAGCAGCTTGAGTCTAGTCTAATGGTACGCTGTCCTGATGAATGTGAAGTGCCTATTAATATTTTCACACGAAAAAATTAACCCACTTACTCTGGAAATGAGTTACTTTGAAAGTGAAAGATTTTGAGTAATAATAAACATGTCTCTGTGGGTATCTGTCTTGATCACATTCCTACATATGCTTCTGTTAAGTCATACCTGGTATATAATGCAAATTACTACACTGAAAGAAACACCTGTAGTGAGACGATACCATTCTCTGCTACAGCAGCAGATCACTTATTTGTTGCATTCCTGATCTTTGGCCCTGGAGCACTCAGGTTCACCAGACTGCTGTGACTCTGTGTAACACTCAGCTTTTTTTAGTGTGTCATTCCTGATCTGCTCTGAGCACTGAAAGAGCTGGGTGATGTTTATGTAATTTCAAAGGAGCCTCAGTCTTGTTCACTTCAGTGTTTGTTTTGGTGCCAGTGATTGGACACGTGCAAATCTCTTCCGTGCGTTTAGAGCAAAGCCCGTGCAGGAGGGCCTGTTATTAAATGCCCTTGTGTTCACCTGGGGACCTCGTAGTCTGAACTTTTTCTGGGAGAGTTCTCTGTTGAGCTGCCAGCCATTGCTCCATAATTGTTTGCCAAGAACTCCACTACAGAGATAGCCCTGCGCTGAGTGCCAGTATGTGTAGAGTCTCTCCTTGCAGAGTTCTGTGCAGCTGCAGGCTTGGGACTACCACAGTTCCTCCAGCTGGTGCCTCTGAGCTGGGACATTTAAAGGTTGCCTTGCGTATAGACAAAGAGCCTAACTATACACATCCAAATGTTTTCTAATATGACCCACAGCAGTTAGATTGGTCTTGCTCTGCAGGATGACTGGTGGGGCACTTTAAGGCTACAAGACACAAAAATGCATACAGAGGAAAACAAATGTCTTTTGTTTGAATTACAGTGGCAGGTCAAGTCCTGACAGGTCTGCAGAGCGGGGAAAAAAGAACACATGCACTTTCTTAGATGAGTCTTAACCTTGCTATCTTTGCATCACTTTCTGCTGTGAATACTGCTTTCATCATTGGTGTGGACACAGGTCTCTGTAACACCTCCTCCTGTTTCCTCCCTCTCTCTGGGGAAAGAGGAGGTATCTGTCTGCTTGCAGAATGAGTTTTCCTTTCTGTCATTCTGGAGTGCCTTAGCTCTTCTGCTGGAACACCTTCACATGCTGATGTTTGCAGTGAAGGGAGGCAGGAAGCATCCTGGCTCCTGTTGAGCAGCATGGCAGATTTCGTTATTTATTGAGCATCTCTGGCTGAGTGGTACCAGAACACATGTTCTGAATTGCTCATTGTGTCAGCAGGCGCAACCTTCCTCCTTGTGCAGGAATCATGCAGCTGCTTTCATGTGATGCTGAGCCCAAACTAATAACCCCTGTTAAGAGTAGGTAGGGTGTTCCAGCTTGGACGCAGGGTGTCATGAGCAGGACAGAGATGTTAGTTCATTGTATTTACTGTTGTAGTCACAGTACTTGAGTTCAGGCTGCATTAATACAACACATGGCTTTTAGATGTTTGTGTCCAGCAAACTCACCATGGACTCAGCAGATGCAGACCACACCTTCTGTTGGATATCCCTGTTTGCAGAAGGGAGTATGATCTGCAGCATCCAGCAATGTCACAGAGGCCTTTGAAGTAACAAAAAGGGAAAGATTTCACTAACGTTAGTGTAAAGGTCTGTTCCTTTTTTCTTAAAAAACTGTCATTTGAATAGTGTCTGGTCACAGTTAGCACTCTTAAAGTGAAAAGAATTGTCTGGTGTCGTTACATCAGTCAGCTTCAGATCTCGTGGGCTCTGTAATTTTCAGTTCTCCACCTGCAGTTAAGAAATAAGTTAAGCCTGCTTACAAACAGCTATGCTTATTGTTAGTTTTCTAGACCTGTACCGATTGGTAAGAGCTTGCTTCTCGAGTTCATGATATGCTCAGCAAGAGCATTGGCTCACAAACACCGTAACAAAAATCGTTTGTTGCCCTTGTGTCATCTTGAAGATGTCTTCATACAAATGATACCATTCAGATATGTTGCTGTGATGACTTTTACCAACAGCCACAAGTTGCGGAGTTCTCCACAGTACTTTCAGTAGGCACACGTAGATAAGATCTGTGTCAATTGATATTTATACATAGTTGCACCTTTGTGAGAGGAAAACTTTCTTCTGCTTGCAGGAATTACAAGAAATCAGTGCAGGTTGAAAATTAGGTGCTTTTTATACTCTAAAAATAATCTCAGAGAAAAGATGGTAAGCTGCGGTAAGCTGCAGTCCGTTAGTATGTAAATGCACTGTATAAATAACATTGGCAACAAATGTATGAGAACTGCAAGATGTGTCGAATTCTTAGAAACAAGCAAGTTCTCCTGAAGTCTTTGTGAATAGATAGAATATACTGCCCAGGTCATCCTTAATCTGCTTTCTCTACAGTTTCAGTTTGCAGACACCTTTTGGAGGATTTTTTTCCCTGCACATATTGGCTAAAGCTGTTCATAAATATTTATCATGATTCTATCTTACCATTAGGATCACAGGCATAAGGCATATGAATTAATCTTCTAATATACTATGTGCACTGAGTATGAGGACTGAACATTTATAAATAAAACATCTTTATGGATTAAATATTAAATAATAGTAATAATAGACACCAAATGACTTTATAACCTGTCCGTAATTTGTGTTGGCATTTTCTTTTGTTAAGTGAAGCCTAACAGTTTTGAGGGGGATTTCTGACAGGCAGGTATGAGATAGCAGTGAGGCATTTGGTATCTTTTCATTGTGAATGTCTTAGGAAGCACTTACTCTCATCTCTTCCCCCAAGCTTCTAGAAAGGCCTTGGCAAAACTGGTGCATTCATACAAGATCTATCCCTTCTACTAGATAAGGTTTTCAACTTACATAGATTTTTTTTTTCACATTATCAGTTGAATGTAAATATATTGGAGTTGTTTGTTTTTTAAGATGATCAGGAGAGTTCACCTTTACCTTTAGTGCCTGATTTCTATTCTGAATGGGAAAGTTTGTAGTTCAGTTAGGTCCCTTGATGATGTTATATTGAGCAAGAAAAGGCAGTATACATTGACAATAAATTGTGCATGTGTACAAATGCTTGCTGGATACTCCCGTGGCTTTTTGATGTAAGAAATAAATTTCAGTTAATTATTGTCGAGTCTTATTTCCTTTTAGCAAGCCTGAAGACAGACTCTGGATACTAGTACAATACCAAGAATGTAAAGGCAAATCAAGACAATCCAGCACTGAAGAATGCATAAGCACCATTCACTCACACATCATACAAGTGCATTTTCATTCACCTCTGCCTGGTAAATGTCAGCTTCATTGTGTTATGCAAACACAATAAAATGGAATCTAGAATTGATGGCTCATTTGGGTGCTCTGCTCCATAGCTGTGAGTTCAGTTTTAGATCTTCCACCTTTTTAAAAAATCTCATAGCTTTTTCCCCAGTGCGAGGGAAATAGAGCATACAAACCAAATATTTTGTTCCAATACAGCAGTCATTTAGAGATCTAAATCTGTTAAGTATGAGAAATTTTCACTGACTTTGAAAACGCAGCTACAACCGCATTAGAAGGCTACTTGGAAAATCGTGAGCCAAAAAAGTTTGTGAAGCATAACCAAGGTCCCTGGTTGCATTTTTCAGTGGCCTATATGAAAATGCTATATTTTCATCTCACTTACTTTGGCTGCTGCGTTCAATCAGCAGAGTGTTTTCAGGCATCCCCTTGTGTCACACTGATGTAAACAGAAGTGGGACCATGGCTATCATGTTCAGCTGATAGTATGATTCCACTTTGTGCAGGATCGCTTTAAATTGAGAATAATTTTTTCTTGTAAGTTCAGGATGAAATATTTTATCTTCAGTGTCAAGAGTTTTTCCTGCTTTTTATTGCATTTGCCTCACAAATTTCTGTGCTTGAATGCAAATGTCTGGAGGATCTTTGCCATTTTTTGCATTTTTTACAGGTGGTGATTGGGGCCGTTCTGGTACTCACACTTCCAGTTTACTTGCCTGGCCCCTTGTTGGAAATATCCAAGTAATTTTTGTCAGGACGGTATCCCTGATAAAAGCAGATTTTAGTCTCGATTGCAGTGGCGGCGTCCCGCAAGCAGGAGCGCGCCTATGGACACAACATGACAGCCTTTAGACCCTGTTTGCTCCCCGTTGCCTCCCTCCCTCCCCTGTTTCCCCACTGGCTGGGTACTCCAGGTTCACAATCTTATCGGAAGGTTTACATTTGTTATTTAGTTGTTAATTTATTTGTTATCTGGTGTCAGTCAGTAGTCATCCTGTTGTTTCCAAGATGTCTCGGTGCTCTCCTTGTCCTATTGATATTGATATTGATATGATTGATATGGTGATTTTCTTTGAAGTCATGTTAAACAAAGAGCACTGGGGATGATGCCAGGCCTTCCGATGTCTCTTCAGGCGCTTCCTCGGGCAGGCCATGACTAGTTCTCTGGTTTGCTCTCGTGCAGGATATTCTTGCAGTGTGTATGACAAAATATACATCTATACACCTATATACAGAGTGTGCGTTCCTGGGAAGGTTCGTCTAGAGGATAAGTGATGTAAACTTATCAGAGATCTTCCCCAAGTTGAGTAGAAGGACTCCCAAAAAGAACTATGATAGCGGAGATCATGAAATAAAAATAATATTATACAATTCTAATGCAGAAACAACATTTGATTCCCACAATTACCCCCTTTTTCTTTTTTTATACACTGTTGATTTTTGCAATCCCTTTTTTTTTTTTTAAGGTTCACTTTTATAGACATCTCCCTCGTCTTCACTTTCTTTATCTCCCATCTCCTCCAATACCATCATTTTATCCCAGTGTAATAGCTCCATTGGTGTTTGTTTCAATAGTGCTGTCTTGATCAATCACTCTACTAGTCCCCTCACAAACACAGCAACCAATGGCCATCAGGGCTCCTGCTACTACTATCAAAGAAGTAAATGTGGATACAGTCACCGCTTTCCATTCACCAAACCAGGACTCCAACCATCCAGTGACAGAAGTATCTATTCCTGATTTTTCTGCCACTTCATTGACTAGGGTGGTACCAAGCCCTTGCAATGCCTTCGTTATTATGTCATCCAGAGCTGTGTTATTGGGATGAAGGTGCAACAACGGGTACCCAGCAGTACATATACACTCTTGTATCATATCTTAGGAGATGCTATTTTCTCAGGCCATCCTACTTGTGGCATCTAACTGTCCTGCAATTCTCCTTATTGCACTCTTTGTATAACTTGCAAATCTCCATTGATTATAACAGATGTAGTTAATCCAATCTACATTCTTGTTGATCATTCACCCACCAGGACAGTGACTCAAACCCTGCAACAGTTTGATTTCTCACCTTAAAATCGTCAAGGACAACAAGAAGTGAAAAGTTTAAATCCTTAGCTTGCCCACATACCAAACAATACTGATATGCAATGATGTTTGTCACAAGAGATACATAAGTATTTACATTAAATGCTGCACTCATCAAATCAACACTTCTAACAATTATAAAAGCCCACATTTCTATCTTTGGATTCACAGTTTTAAGGGTCCAGCTGATTTCAGTTCTCATTGTGTTCGATGGACCTTCTTAACTCTAGTATGATGTATCCACAGTGCTTTTACTGTTGTGTGGGATGTTAGCAGCACCTGGAACAGACCTACCCAGCTTGGTTCCAGGGCGAATCTTAAAGAGATTTGTGATATACATATTGAGCCATATCAAGGCCTTAGGCTCTAGTTCCTAGAACCAGTTTCTCTTTTTCTCAAAGCTATTCCTGTAGACTTATCTCATGCTCAGTTAGTATTTCGCTCCCTACTTGGGTAG
Organism: Tetrao urogallus; assembly: GCF_951394365.1. Taxonomy (NCBI): domain Eukaryota; kingdom Metazoa; phylum Chordata; class Aves; order Galliformes; family Phasianidae; genus Tetrao; species Tetrao urogallus. Next base: position 25,003,294 of record NC_136821.1, read on the forward strand.
AGATCCCCGTTTGTACAACATAAGTCCTTTTGTACAGTATTTTGAAAGGACTTAACCCCTCTTTGGCTCTAGGTTTTGTTCTGGTGCTAAGGAGAGCCAAAGGCAACAACTGTAGTCAGGATAGTCCAGCTTCCTGCCCAGTTTTACAACCTGTGATTTAATTAGACAGTTCATCTTTTCCCCCTGACCACTCGCCTGTGGTCTGTGTGCTATGTGCAATTGCCAATTTATTCCCAACGCTTGCTGCCCTGTTGGACAATCTCTGCAATAAAATGAGTTCCCTGGTTGAAGGGTATTGTTGCAGAACACCCAAACCTTGGAATAATCTCCTGCAAAAGCACCTTGGTTACTTCCTTGGCTCTACTGGTCCTGCAAGGGAATGCTTCTGGTCTCCCTGAGAGGGTATTGGTTAGAACCAGTATATATCGAAACCCTCCTTTTTCCTGGCAGTTAAAAAAAAAATCAATTTGCGATTGTTGCCCCGGAAGGTTCCCTTTCCAACAAGCCCCACTTGTACCCTGTTCCTGGTACTAGGATTGTACAGTTACTTTCTGGTGTCTGGACCCCCCGTATCTTTTATTATGTTCCCTTAGGACCAAATTCTTATAAATACTAAGGGGCACAACAATGTGTCCATCTGGGTCTGCACCCATCTGTCAGCTTGCTCTCTTCCCTTCATTAATTAGATTCCTATCCTTTCTAGAGTACCTTATAGATTCTGACTAAGGTTCAGATATTTTAAGTTTACTGTCTGGACTTAAAGCCAGTTCTACAATTTCTTTTCCTTCAGCTGCCTGTTTTGCCACCTGATCCACCATCATATTCCCAGTTTCCCAGTTTACAGTATCACTCTTTTGATGTCTTTTACAATGTGTAACAGCCATGATGTTCTTTGGTAGATTTACATCATGCTGAATTTGTTTTCCTTGTGTGTAAGCAATCCTTGCTATTTCCAGATGGTACCACGAGTGGGTACCACCCCAAAAGCATATTTAGCATCCATCCATATATTTAAGATTCTTGTCAAGGCAATTATTTCAGCCTTCTGAGTGGAAGTCCCCACAGGTAATGGCTTTGCTTCAATTACCTTGTCAGTAGCAGTTACTGCATGTCCTGCCTTACAGTTCCTTGTCTTCACAAAACTGCTTCCGTCAATGAATCCAGGAATCCTCAGCACCCAACGGTTCCTCCTGTAGGTCTGACCAGCTGGCACAGACAGTCTCCATGCAGTCGCACACTGCTGGCTTGGAGGCAGCTCTGCATTGGTGTTCTGGGTGTTCAGCAAATTGCTTCCTTCTCTTTGATCAGTTGTGCTTTCTGTTGAGAAACTTGATAGCCATTTAAATCAAGAAATTCAGCAAACTCACGGTTCATTATACACAGCCCTTTGTTACTGTAGCATCCACGTACTGCAGTAAAGTTCCACTGTGAGATGGCAAACCCAAATATCAGGCTCACGAGTTGACCAGTTCTCAAAAATCATTGGGCTGTTCTCACAACTCTGGGTAACACTGTGCAGGTTAACTGAATTATTATTATTATTTTAATTATTATTTTTTTCTTCTCTCCTTATTTGAGTTTTTCTATTCAAAGGCAAATAATTTTAGACTTTCTTTGGCAAAACAAGGCAGAAAAAGGTGTACTTCAATCCAGAACAGTAAACCCCACCTACTTATTCCTTAACTTGGTTAATAAAGATATACACCATGGGTTGTATATTCAACATTTCTATTAATTGTCCTCAAATCTTGTACCAAACTACAGCTCTTGCCATCCAATTTTTCATTTGCAAGATTGGGTGTTGTATTTGGATTTCTATCCAATTAATAACCCAAAATCCAAAAAGTTATTTATTATTTCTCTTATCCTCGTACAATCTCGTATCCTCAAAGGGCATTGCTTTACCCTGGTTGGGCTGGCTCCCATCTAACTTAACTTTCAGTGGGCTGCATTTTTGGCATTTCCACATCATTTCCACATACCATTAAAAACTGCATTTCCACATCCATTAACAACTGCATTTCCACATACCATTAAGACTTAAGTTCCTCCCAGTGCCTTCAAAATCCACAAATCAAACAACACAATTCCTCAACTTCCACAAACACCCAGCACTTGGTCTCATGATTAGGATACTCAATTATAAAACTGGTCCCATTACTCCATTTACATTCCTGGTTTCTTATTCAGTATTCCCCCTGGCTCACCAACCTTTCTCCAGTGAGCCAAAATACAACCCAGGGGGTCTTCTTGTATTGCTTTAGACACCCCTTGTTCCATAACAGCCTCGTACATGACATAACATAGCATAACACTTTCACGACATAAACATTTAACAATCACACAGACAGTGACAATAATCAGTACAATTTATCCTCAGGATCCTCTCTCTGCCTCCCTCCAGAGCCCAACCTTCCCTCTGTATTCATTTCCCACACTTGCGTAGCTGCCAACCTCCTTCTCCAATAATCAACATATCAATAATAAACATCATTTCCATCCATGAGTAGAAATTAGGCCCTAGAAATTGATCTAATTGTTGTGCTACACTTATAGGATCCTCAGTTAAGGAATTCTTCTTGGAACTCCTAACTTCTCTTCTAGTAAAAACAGCAGGCATTACCATACCCTATTTCCCTTTGACCTAAGACTGCCTAAGAGGATAAAGTGAAGTATTAGTAAGGTTAGTATCAGAGAAAGGAAAACTCTCCAGGTCCCATTAGCATTACTCCAACTCCCTCAGTAATTTCTCCAGGACCCTGCACAGATCAGCAGCACGGCCACTCTCCTCCTCTGGAGAGGTCACTGCCACTTGCACTGCTTTAGAAATTGAAGGGGGGGGAAGTTATCTCATTTATGATCTTTCTGCTTCTCTTTCCTATTTCCTTTGAGCTTCGACTCCTCGCGGGGAACATTTCTTTACTTCTTGCACTCATTAAGCGACCTAAGCCAATTCTGTTTCAGAAAGAGGAGTCTTACTGTTTACATATAAATACAAAGTCTGGCAGGCCCAATCTTCGTCAGACTCCTACTTTGGTCAAAATAATGATTTTCCCTGTAGTGGCTCCCTACTGTATACAGTATTTAAACATCTTTTCCCTGTTCTTTTCCTAGTTTTGGGATCATTTTCCAATTTTGAAACACTTCTCCCAAGGGGCTGGCTATCTCTAGGCACCATTCCGGAGACCTCTTTCCCCTGCTCTCAGAACTCCTATTACCCATCCCTCCAGAATGCTACCGTAAACTCCCCAGCTCACAGGTTACCACATTCTAATTATCGGATTTTGGGCCCAATCCCTCAGGAGTACTATACTCCTATCTCGGATTAATAGGGGTGTTCTGCTGTCAAGTGCACAGGGTACCGCACACCAACAGCTCCCTCCTGAGACTCTTCCTTTCACCAACACAGCCACTCCCTCTGTCCTTGGCCGTGCCCCTCGCGGGACAGTGGAACCGCAGGTCGGGACTCAGCACTCGCTTTGCACTGACAGCGCGTCTCAGTCACACACACTCAAGAGTCCCAACTGACCCCCAAGGAAAGAGTTAAATCCCCTTACCTTGGTCCGTGCACGAAGTTACCGGGTCGCAATGGCCAACACCCATGCCTACCTGCCCCTTGGCTTTCACAGAGCCCGTCCTTATGTAACAGTCTCGATTTTTTATCGGCCGTACCAAGGAGTCACCTCAGCACCCAGACAGGACCGCTAAAATCAGCAGGTCTCAGTGCTCTCCTTGTCCTATTGATATTGATATGATTGATATGGTGATATGGTGATTTTCTTTGAAGTCATGTTAAACAAAGAGCACTGGGGATGATGCCAGGCCTTCCGATGTCGTTTCAGGTGCTTCCTCGGGCAGGCCATGACTAGTTCTCTGGTTTGCTCTCGTGCAGGATATTCTTGCAGTGTGTATGACAAAATATACATCTATACACCTATATACAGAGTGTGCGTTCCTGGGAAGGTTCGTCTAGAGGATAAGTGATGTAAACTTATCAGAGATCTTCCCCAAGTTAAGTAGAAGGACTCCCAAAAAGAACTATGATAGCGGAGATCATGAAATAAAAATAATATTATACAATTCTAATGCAGAAACAACATTTGATTCCCACACCCCTGTACTGCCCTGACCTGTAGCCAGCCTAATTGGGAGTGGCTGTATGGTGAACATACCATCCACATCGGAGGAGTGGTAGAAAGTAGTTTTAAAAGAATCAGCAAACTAAGTTGTGTTCACAGCATTGTGCACAGTCTTCTGTCACCCGAAGGAGAGCGCAGGACAGGAACAAGCATTTGAGGGCAGTGGCAGTGACAGCTTAGGATGGCAGTGAAGCTCAGATAAAAACTGCAATTTGTGTGTAGTCATTAGTGACAGAGAGAGATAATTATGGGCATGTTTTGTCGTGTTGCGTGTTTACTAGTGGTTATTTGAAGTCTCATGTTAGCAGTAAATAAAATTATTTTTCTCTGAACATTTTCAGTCTGACAGAGATTGAATAGAATTCACAGAGCAGCTGCTCAGCAGTTGAAAAGGCTGCCACACTGTGAAGTAACAGTGGAAATGTTTATAGATTGCAAGTGAATGTCCTCAGTAATTACACTGAAAAGGTGAAAACAAATAATAGCACACAGCAGTGATGTTTGATGACTTTTCAGTGCTTTCATGGTGGATCTGTGGCTTAACAAAGCCACGTGTAAAAAATACATGTGGCTTTATTTAATTTCTGGAACTGTGGACTAAGGAGATGTATGTGCTTTCTGAACAACGGTGCTGGTATGCCTGCTATGAACAAAATGGAATATAGGCCATAGTGAGCACTGCTTGAGGGGCAGGCTTGACGTGCTTACTTTGGAGGAGCTTTCCAGAACTCAGGACAGCTGCTGAAATCAGGACTGGCAAATACGCAACAGCATTCACGTTAAAACACCATACAAAACTGTTACCATACTTATTCTCTTGTCTGAACATCCTCAAATCTGTTTCATGCTAAAGGTTGCTGAAGATAACGAAATGAAGGGAATGCAGAAGGAGGCAAAACAGGCTTCATTCACATTTGGGACAAGAAGCTGTAAGCAATATCTGTAAAAGGAACATGCCTTGTGAAACAGTTTATTCATTTTAATACACGTAGGCCTCTCTGTGTGTAGCTACTGTTGTGGCCCTGCGCTGCCGCACACAGCTCAGTGGCTGGGTGCTGGGCAGGCCTGGAGCAGCATGGCCATGGCGGTGACAGTGGCAGGATGACTGGATGGACCCCTGACTGGACAGGGCGTGTGCCGGGCTGGGCGTGGGTCTGTCAGATCTGCTCCCTGCTGGCGTTGGAAGCCATTGTGGTGCATCTGGTTGAGTGCTTGAATAAAGTGAAACCAAAAGCCATCCCTTAGCTGTGGAGGAGAAAGAGGCCTTTCAAAGTTGTGAAGTGTGTGGCCTGGTAAGTTCCAGGTGACGGCCATGGCTGCTGTGAGCAGGCTGTGGCTGTGGCTGCTGGCTGTACGCTGATCCGTGCTGCCTCACAGCTTTGCGGCACTCCGGAAGGTTGTATCTGCTACAGCTGCCACAGCACTGGTGCTTTGCTTCTTGGACTTAGCGGCGGTTGGGAAGTGGGCTCCGTCTTCTTTCCTTCGGTCTGCTCCTGCATGGTGACACGCCATCTTTGCAGAGCAGGAAAGCTCTGTAGTAGCTGCGAGCCAAGGTCTGGTGCCAAGGGGTGGGCAGGGACCAAGGGGTGGGACATTGCATCTGGGAGAGAAGCTGTAGGAGTTTGTAGGGGTATCTGGGGTAAGAGATACAAGGAATAAGAAAGCGGATGTATCAGGGAGGCTGAATAACTGGCAATAGGTGAGTACTGTGGATTGAAGAAGATAGGAAATATGTAAGAAGACAGTTATATCTTCCTGAGTTTAAAGACAGGAAGGGAGGTGGCTGTACTCGTGCTCTGAATGTACAGCATTGGAGCTCAGAGATAAATCTTATCTGCAGGTCACCTCAGTCAGCATCCTGTCTAAGATACTAGTGATCAGTGGGTACCTCACGACAGTACTGGGAACTGTAGAATTAAACACAATATAATCTGCCCCCTCATGAAAGTATTTGATTTTTTAAGGATTCAAAATTAATTTACATCTTGACTCATTATTATCTTCCTTTCAGTTTTACACTTCTTTTTTTTTTTTTGTATGAAATAATCTGCTTAATCATGGATATTCTTGTTATCCTTATGCATGTCTAACCCTATTTTAATCCTGATAAATTGCTTATCAGCGTCAGTGGCTTTTTTGTGTCGTACATAAAAGTACCAATTTTCACCTTTTTTTTTAGTAAATATTTTAAAATTTTTATTTTTATACTCTTAAACTTGCAGGCCTTTAGCTTTGCTGTTTTATATTCAGGCAGTGAATATTTCTGGCTTATTTTCTGTGTTACTGAAATGTTTGGACATCTTTCTGAGGTATATAACAGTTTTTTTGCAGCCTCCTGATACAGCTACAAACTTTCATTCCCCAAATGCTTGCTTTCTCTGAACACCTGAATTCCATAAACCCCATTTCCACAGTGTGCTGCCATCCTCTGCACTGCAATCCAGCTGATAGGGCCCACTTACACAAACAGAATTTTTTAAGTCTACTCAGTACCTTATTACTGTTGCATTCTAACATTTTAGCTTTTGTTGTCATAGGTGCATGTCAAGCAGAAACTTGAGATGAGCTAAAAGCAGTAGTGCCCAGAGCCCTTCCCTTGGCTTATGCTATGAACAAGACAGAATTATTTGGATTGTTTTTGCAGTGTATGTAGTTCAGAATTTCTTAGGCATTTTGCAACTGTTTGTGTTCATTATCATAATTCTGTGCTTAATGTCTTAGTGCTGTGATATTGCAGCTTTGTTTAGCACAGTTAGTTTCTGCTGAACTTCTTTCTCCCTCTACTGATTTGATTAAAATGAATTACTGGGTGTCAGCCACATGTTTTGCTGTTTAGCTGTTCATCTCTAGAATTTCGGTTTGTCAGTAAGTACATTAAATAATGCTAGTTTTTTTTAAAATGAATATAGTTATCTATTAAATATAAGTATTGAGTTAGAGCATACCTAACCAGGCAATCATATCAGCTTTCTTACCTGTGTTCAGAGTTCATTCCCAGAGTGTCTCAGACAAGCAGAGTCCTGACTCTGGTTGTTACAGCTGTTTGTTTTTTTTCTTCCTTTAGTTTAATCTAGGAATGTTTAGTTCAAGATGAACCAAGAGCTATTTTTCTGAAAGTGGAAGTGTGAGTCCTTTTTTGACAAGTTGGAAAGCAGCCTGGAAGCAGGGAAGAATTGTGAACTGCAAGAATTAATAGGGATTGATAACCTTATAGTCTTACAGCCATTATAGTTATACGCTCAACCACACAGTCGATAAACTGATGACTGCATTATGTGAAGACGTAAGAAGGCAATTTTATTTAGATAGATATATTTAACAAATATTTTTGAAAGAACATTTCTGAAATGTGTCATGCCTGATACAGTGATATGCATTTTTATTAAGTATTTACATTCTAAGTGTCTTGTCTTGTGTGCCTTGGCAATCTTTTAATACTGTGCTGTTAGAACAGATGTAAAACAACAAAACGGTCAGTGTATCTTGAGTGTGAAGCCACAGTGCTCACTGATATAATTCCCTCTTTTTCTCACAATTTATTGTAAAAGGTAGTAGTGAAGAAGTTAGAATACAAATACTCTGAGGTGGAAGAGCATTCTAAATTAGCCAAATTCAAGATTACTTAGAACCTGTAAGTAATCTATGACGAAGCTTGTCAAAAAGCCCCTATAAGTCACCCTTGAAATTTGTTCCAACTCCAGTGTCAAGATGCAAATCTTGCTGGCAGCTTCCTGCATTGCTCAGTCCTTACTGTATGTTATGAGGAGCTTCCTTTTAGGTGTTTACAAGTCAAGTTAAGAATTTGGTTTCTAAAATGTTGGTATTTCAGAGGAGAGTGCACCTCAAACAGTTAAAACTTACTGTAATATATACAAAGATGACACAACTGTAGAAACCATGCTTGTAAAACCACAACTCTTTTCCTTCACAACATATGAGAAGACTGAGAATTCTTCCTACAAAAACGTGTATCAACAGGAACTTGGCAACATTTGCCTTTGTGAACATTGGTCAGGCCCTGATTCAAGAAACTTTCTGCATTTTATCTATTTCTAATCCCCTTTACATAGCAATTGACTCCATGCTGGAGTCACAATTTCTATCCCCACGCAAAGCCATTGTTAGTTTTGCAACATATTTGAATACATAGCTGGGAAACTGTATCTTCTTAAGTTCTATGAAAACATTTGCCTGGGAGATGCTGCTGCTGTGTGTGATCTGCCCATTCTCCTAAGTGGCTCTGGTGGAGTGGGCTTTTGGTGCAGTCACTGTGATACTTACATAGGATTTGAGAGGAAGATGTTGATTTGCTTATCCTAGGCAGAATGGCTGGTACGGACACAAAAAAGGGACCAAACTAGACACCTCCATAAAAATGATAAAAATCAAAGAGAAACTTTTAGTAGTACTCTGATTTGAAACAATACTAAAATAGAAAGGAGGTGTGACATGGAGGACTAAAACGATCACAATAAAAAACTTATGTGTTAGAGAAAACCACTTAAAATATAATTAATGACACCTTTAAGAACAGTAATGTGTATTATAAATAGTAATAGTGCAGGGGTTTTCCTTCGTGCTTTCTGGAGCATGAAATGCAGTGAGAGAGAGTGGGTGCTGTTGGGAAGAATGGGCTTGCAGTATTTGTGTGGATACAGGCTGTCCTTGACATTCTTGTAAAAATGGCAATGTAGACTACTTCAAAGCAGTGAGTTCACAATGAATTTCTTTCATGACTAGTTTACAGCTATATACCTATAGTTAAAGTGTTTTTTTTATCTGTAGGCATTTGTCAGACTGGTGTCACATAAAGTGGAATGTAAAACCATGACAAGAAGGAGAGGTGGAACAAAATTCCGGTGCTTAGAAGTCTTTAACTTTCATTTTCTAAAAATGGTTTTTTCATTGTTTATTTTTAAGGAAAATCAAGTTTAATGACTGCTTCTTGTTGGAGCTAATTTTTTAGTACGCACAACCACATTTCATTATTTTCACACACACACACACACACAGTCTGAGCAATCTTTTTCAATAATAAGTATACAGATTTTGCTTTATATACATTTACTTGCTTTCTTTTTGTGCTAGATGCAGCTACTAGTTTGAAATGCCATTTCATCATTTTCTAAGAGATGGAAATTTTGTATTATTCTGGGGTTTGAATTGTGATCCTATGGCTTTAGGCAATGTGTCTCCTAGCATGTTCTCATTGCTGTAATACTGAAGCCTAGTTGGCATTAAAATCTCTCTGAGATTAGGTTTAAAATGAAGTATTTGGAAAGGGGTTGTGGTACCGCTACATATTCTAAGTCTCTTTCTCCAGGACCAGTAAAATTCTGGAGGGAGAGGGGGATTTCTCCTTCTTTCCACCTGCCTACTGATCTGAGCATCCTCTGCCTCCAGGCCCTCTCGAAAGCAGAAATGCTCAACTGGTGGTTTTGCTCCTGCTCTGGAGAGCTGTGGTGCCGCTGGGTAGAGAGAGGCCAGAGTAACTGGGCAGCACAGAGCGGTACACAAGATTGGTATTGTGGCTGTGGAGGTAATGGCCATTCCTCTTACTTAGTATTGGGGGTTCTGCATTTCAATTTTGTATTACTGTATCCCTGTTGGAAAGGTTTCCTTGTATTTTGAAGTTCTTTGTCAGATTTTAAATATTTACTTACCAGTATTTAAAGAACTGAAAAGTAATTCTCGGAGATCAGTGCAGAATTTCACATTCATTATGTTCTGCCTACATGCTGGGGATTGGGAGTTACACAACCTCTTTCTATAGAGTTGTGTTTTCTAGTGATCCAAACTTAACTCAGCTATTTCTCTAAAATACAAGTGTGTTGGAAAATGTGTAGGATACAAAACATAGGTCATGATGAATTACTGTGTACCTCTTAATTTAAAAATAATCAATTGCATTAAGGTTCTTCAAGCGCTGGCTTCTATCATTATGTATACTGATCTGAATCCTGCAGAGTGGAAAAGCTTTAGTTGCTGTGATGTAGATCCATGCACAGTCTGGCTGTGGAAAAAGTGTGTATGGAGCTGTTGCACATTTAGCTCAGATAGAAGACTGAAAGCTAAGTACCCAACACAGAAATTGCTGTTGGTTACTTGCAAACTGTAGTGATGGGGAGAGGGAGGACTGTAGCAGGAATGCTTTTATGACTTAATTATGGCATATTTTCACCTTGGCACTGAGGTTTCCTGAGAAATTGTGGGTCACTGTTCCAAACTACGGAGGTAGTAGATCATCGTAGTACAATCACCCAAGCAATTATTTTAACATGAGCAAAACACATTTTTTTTCTGATCTCAATTTTTGGAGGAAACTGGACCAGTTTTTCAGGAGCATTACACATAGGAAAATGAACCTGAGGCAGACATATAGCATGCAAAATTTTGCCTGAATGCTAATAGTTTGGCACAATTTTAATATGTAAATGAAACTAGTATGTAGTAATGGGAATTCAGATGCAGTGATTGCTACCAGATCCACTAAGAGTAATGGAATTGCATACCAACACAGACTTACGACAAATATTGTGATTGTAGGTAACTAAATGACCATGGAATCTGGAGCAGAGAACCAGCAGAGTGGAGATGCAGCCGTTACAGAGGCAGAAACCCAACAGATGACAGTACAGGCACAACCACAGATTGCAACGTTAGCCCAGGTATAAAATAATATGGTATAGTAGCTTTACCTACTGGGTAACTTTTTTAAGAGGGATAATGTCTGCTCGCGGGCCTGAGTTAAGGTCCGATTGATACAACTCTGAAACAGCTGCTGTGTATGGTTCCATTAATGTTTGTCTTCAGATTTTTGTAGCATTAGAAATTTTCAACTTCACATCACCTGTTAATTCTGAAGAACTGTATGTATGTAAACTTTGTAATTTTAACAGAATATTTAATATTAATTGAATTATTTATATCATTCTTTACCACAACCGTAACACTGAAAGGTTGGGTTGTTTTCAAATTATGTAATTTATTGTCTTTTTTGATGTTGACCAGATTGTTTCGCTGTTGTATTTTCTGTTAGAAACTTGTCTATAACAATTAACTTTATTCTGAAGGAAACAAATTGAAAATCCAGTTAAATAATACAGAAAATACAACATCATATCAGATGGGATGAACCTTGTAAACATTAGGATCAAGTAAATGGGACAACCTGGCATCTGACAGCTTGTCTTGTCCTATGGAATTTCACAGAATTGTTCATCACATAGAGAGACAGAAGTAGATCATTCATTATCCCCAAATTATTTTGGAGAGGCAAGAAATTACGCAATTCCAGCTACATCTCTAATTCTGGAATCTAGTGTCATTAGTGGATGCATGATGGCTGGCAGAAGTAACTCCATTGTGTAAAATGAATACAGAATCTCTCATCTCTCTCCTTGAACAATTTCATTTTAGAAGTACTTGCAGTCTGCAAAGAGCTGGCATGTTCTTTAGATCACATAGTGTGGGGAATTTGATGTCTTTTAAGAGGCGCATGTGTTGAATGATGTACAATTTTATAGGTGGTTAGTATCTCTAAGAAGTCTTTTCACCTCTCAGTAAACTCAGTACACTTCCATTCAAGTGATAGCACAGGGGTCCAAGCTGTTAAAATGCACAGGGCGCTTTTTGTTCAGTGAGCTGTAGTGTGAATTTTCAGACCACGAGCTGCCCTGCACCAGCTTGCCTCTTTGGGCAGTTTTCTCACTGTCTAACTTAGGCACGGAATGTAGGTGGTGTGAATAACACTTCAGTGTCAACTAAGTGAAAGTCGTTTATTTCTCTTGCAAAACCAGTAAGCTGCTTCCCTCTTGGTATGTGTTAACATTTCGTATGGAGAAGCAAGCATGTTTTACATTTATGTGCTGACATACTCACTTCCAGGTAGATAAACTTGCAGTACAGAGTGGACTGAATGTACTTCACTAGGGTAAAATTACCCTGGCACTTGAATGAGACTTTTTTTTTTTTTTTTTTCTTTTTGAGTAAGAAAAGGCTATGCAGTTATTATTAAAACCCTTGTGAAGCACAAGCAAATATGTAAGTTTCCCTAATTCCCCTATTGTCATTCACTGTATTATTTGCACCTTGGCTATTTCCCAAACTTTATAATCCTCATGGAGGGGACTGAACAGTCCAAACACAATTCCTTGTCTGATTCTGATTGGCAGTGTTTCATTAATATGACGTTTTTAATGTGTCATGTGGCAGAGCTTGGCATTAGAGAGTGCCCTCAGAGGCTCAGGCAAGTCTAAATAACTAATTATGTTAATTTAATCTTTCATTACTTCTTGTAAGTCACCCCCTTATGAGCTTAGTCTAAATTCTGTGTTTTTAGCTAGCTCAGGGTAGTTTTTGGAGTCAAAAGGAAACTCGTTCCACTTCCACAAGGTATGAGTCAGAGGCATCTGCGGAAGTTGCATTCTGCTGTTGGCTTTGTGCAGCCGTGGCGTAGCCTCCAGTTGATCGGCGTTGCTGTCACTGCCAAGGACTGTTTAGTCAGACGTGCAGTATTATAAAAGGTCACTTGGTGAAGGAATATGATTTGCCAGAGGGAAGCATGGTCACGCTAATCCCAGTCCCAGTTTCTCTCCTGCAAGCTAAGTACGGCCATGTAATGCTGCAGCCATTTTCATAAAAAAAGGAAGGTAACAGCAAGCACAGATTGTGGATTAGGGAGGGACAGCTGTGGAGGAGAGAGATCTACATGAAATTCCCCCTAATTCTGTTGTTGAGCAAGATTTCTTTGTAAATGATGGATGTTTATGGAGATTCACAGATGAGCTGTTGTAGCATTTTGAGAACCACGTGTCCATGAGGACAGCGGAGAATTTGCAGTCTGCATACAGCAGTTCTCTGGGATTAGGCAGGACGGCAGTAGAACTCCTACTCCCACTGTAGCTAAATGGATTGCATTTCTTAAAAAAGCCATTGCATACCAGAAGACTCCATTTGTCCAAATGTAGGTATGCAGGTGCAGGATGGCTAGTGAGTGAGCCCTCACTGGCATGGCCTGCGATGGCCAAGGCCTGTGATGGCAAGTAAGGAGCATCTCTGAGGCCCTGGCACGGTGTGGCAGCCCTGTCAGTGCTCTGCCTGCCAGGAGCCCAGGCGTGACCTCATGCACTGCGTCACCGGACCAGGGATGAGCACGACTGAGTCCTGGGGTGCCTGCCCAGCCATGAAGCAGCCCCAGTGCACAGCCCACTGCTTGCCCATTACCCATGATCGTGGTCCATGTCACTCGGCACAGCAAAGAAGCGAGACTTCTCCATTCTGCCATGAGCAGCTGTGCTTGTGGAGCGCTGTCCTTGGGGCCATGTCCTGTACAGGCCGTGTGGCTGCACGCACACTGCCATGCCCAGCGCTGCACAGTTGGCACGTCACTGTGGGCATAGCCACTGCCTGCAGCTCTGTGCTTTAGAAATGAATGTGTGTGTACAAACTGAGATTTTAAAGACTTGGGCCATTTTTCCTCAGACATGAAATAGCTGTAAGAGCAGAGTTTGTGTTTACTGGCTAGGCTGGATGAAAATAAGTGAGTGCATATCTTTTGGTCCTCAGCAACCCCCTGGTTTTTTTCTATCTGAACACGTGGTTGATTTTGCCAGCTACTCAGTAAGGTTTAGTCTCTAATAAGTCTGAAAGATATGACTCTACAAATTCTAACATCTTACATCTGGCAAGTAACTGTGCATTTTCCTGAGTGAGAACAAAAATAGTTCCACTCCCATACATTTCTGCCTTTGACTCAGAGGTGTTAGTAGGAGTACACCCAAATCTTAGCAGTGTGTAACTGAAGTAACTGAAGGTTAATATGTTTTTATTAGGTTACTCAAAATAGAAGCAGTTGTGTTTTTCTCAATCTTGTTAATGGTTTTAGAGGTAATATTTTGAGCCTGCAGAAGCGCTGCATTAGATTAATTTGGAAAGTAGGTCAAATGTTGGGCATAGACAATTCAGGGTTTTTTGTATTACTTTGAAACATTTGGGTCATCTAGCTGGTGTCTAGATTAGATGTAATTTGTTCACCAGAAGGTGTTCCTGATAGTGAAATAAGATTCTGCAATAACCTAACTTTTATTCACTGTCTCTACATTGCAGGTATCTATGCCAGCAGCTCACGCAACGTCTTCTGCACCCACGGTGACCTTAGTTCAGCTGCCCAATGGGCAGACAGTTCAAGTGCACGGCGTAATTCAGGCTGCCCAGCCATCAGTTATTCAGTCTCCACAGGTCCAGACAGTTCAGGTACTTGCTGAAGAACTTCCTAATATGCGAATTGCACCTTCTGAATGGTCCTGCCAATTTGTTGGTTTTTATTGAGCTTGTGTCCTTGATTATGTTTTTGCTTAAATTAATTTAAAAACAAAATCTGTACAGTATTTGCTCCTCTGTGACTTTTTTCTCTTCTGGTTTAACCACTTTTGACTTTAATTCATCACTGAGTTTCATTTCCCTCTAGAACTTGATTGGGGAGCTTAACAGGTCACTGTTTTACCTTTCAGTATTTTTTAATTTTTTCCCTCTACTTTATTTTTGCACAGTGAGAGTGTAAGAGTTAATATTGTCCTAAGGTGAACAAGAACAGTTTTTCTTATAATGTAATCTGTTAATCGTTTGAGCCCGATATTCTGGGATGAGAGCCTTTGCCACTTCAGGAAACATTTGTATTGGTTTACAAAACACATCTGTATGTTTATGGCCCTTCAAATATACTTATTGGTCTTCTCGTAAAAATAATATTTAAATTTACCAGCAGAATGTTGTTTTTCTTCCATAAAACAAGAAAGATAATGCAACATGGGTGAAGAGAGAGCTTGAAGACTTAGGAGAAAAGTAATCTGAAATCTTGAAACCCATAACCATTTATTTCATTTTTCTTTGGAGCAATTTCAAGTCCAGTGTTACTGAGCACAGGAATTACTTTTGGGCAGCTACACAGAGTTAGACTGATAGATACCTAGCTGGGTATTCTTGTAAAAATAATAAGACATGCATAACGTAAAACTAGGCCATTCTGATAATGGTCTTTATTTACTCCTTGTAAAATACTCCCAGCTTTAATGATGAGTTTCTGGCAGTCTCTGCCCTCTTCAGCTGAGAGTCAGAAGTTCGGAATTGTAATCTATTGGAAGCAAGCAGTTTTCAGATAAGTGCACTTTACTAGCACAGGGGTGGGAGATAAGAGACTGACAGTGAAATCCTGGATGGAATTCACCTGGCTCAGTGCAAAGCACAAATGTGTATGGAATGCTGTGATACACATAGCATGGTATTTCAACGTCAGCCTCGGACCTGTCCAGGCCCTCTATCTGATAACTGAGATTTAGGCGCCAGCAAGCTTTTGGATCCTTTAAGGATCTTCCCTACGGTGCTTAAAAAATCATGCTGAGAGCTGTGTTTCTCACGTAAACATTTTGCTGCTCACCATAATGAGCTTTGTAGATTTATAACATGAATATGGCCATTTGAAAAACAACCTCAAGAGTTTTTGTATTTGAGGTTTTTAAAATATTTTTGGGACACTTTGAACGTAAAACTGTGGAACTAGTTTGAAACATTTTAACTTTCCCTTATGAATCTTTTAAAGTTTTTTTTTAGCTCCAATTTTCAGACTTGCAGCACTGCATTATTTTTTAGCATCTTCAGGCATGACATTTTCCTGACGATTTCCCAAAAGAAAAAGCAGTCTTTGTGTAATAAATCCATACAGTGATTTATAAATTGTTGTTTCTCAATTTCATTATTTTGCTCTTTCCAACCCTTCTGCGTCCTTTCTTAATTTGCTTTGAATTTTTTCTCTCCCTAAATCTGACTGACTTCCTCATTTGTTCCCTCAGAATGGATGGAAACAAGGAAGAAATCATGAAAGCCAAAAACTGTTTGGGACTAATTTTTGTATTCTCTTACTGTAATATTTAAGTTCTAAGAGACATTCTCATGGGTAGATACCTGGCTCTGGTCCTTCTTCATTGTATCTGTTACTTTTAAGCAGCCTGCCCTTTCTTTTCATTGCATAGATAGTAGTAGTGTATAACACATGCATCACATCAGCTATTCCTTAAAATAAAGGCATTGGAAGTGTCCTGTTAAATTTGATTGCTGTTCTTATTTTCAGATCTCAACTATAGCAGAAAGTGAAGACTCACAGGAATCAGTGGACAGTGTCACAGACTCACAGAAACGGAGAGAAATTCTTTCCAGACGACCCTCCTACAGGTAAGCAGGTCAAAAGCAGAAGCATTTTGCTTGTTGGATGTGTTCTTCATGTGGGATGCCAAATGGTGGGATTCTATAATTCTGTTCAGATTTATTGAAATCTCTCTGTTTTGTCCACTACTTTTTCTCATCTAATACCTAGAATTCAAGTTCTCTAGAAGGGAATTGGTTATCTGTCCAAGTGGTACTTGGCACTGTGGAACGCTTGTGCAGTGCTGGGGTTCCTGTTCATATGCAGAGCTGAAATAGTAACAGCAAAGCACTGTTTGTCAAGTTGCCTAGCAGAGTGACCACATAGCTGAGCACAGATGTTCTGGTTCCCAAAGCTTTGGAAAGGTAACGCGTGTCATGTTGGAGCTTAGGATCTACAACGGTGTTCACTTCATCACACTTTGAATTCTAGAGACAGTCTACAGGAAAACAGAATTACAAAGAAAGTTCCTTTACACCCAAGTAGCATTTTGCAGTGAGGTAATACAGTGCCTGCACTAAAAAAGGCTTGACAGTCCACTCTCTGTGGGACAGTGCTTAGTCTAAATGTTGCAAATGGCAGCAACTGGTTGTGTTCAGTCCTACAGTCACAGTCAATAGGACCTGTAGCTGGGATGTTTCAGCTGTTTGGGCTGTGGAGAATTAGCCTGTGTAAATAGTTAACAAACTGCTTTTTCTTTATACATGCTAATCTTACAGCATTTCTAAGGCAGAGTTTTTAGCTCCCCTGTACGCATAATTGTGCTGCTTAAAACTCAGCACTGTCTCCCAGGCAGCTGTTCCATTAAAAGCTGGTGGCCCTGTACAGGCATTTCTGCAAACCTCCTTTATACTTGTCTCTCTGGCTGAGGACATGATGGTCTCTGAAAGGGAGCAGTTCCTCTGATGTGAATGATGAGGTTTTGCATACATTGCTTTCTTCAGATATTTTGTGGATGAAAGCAGGAAACAAGTCAAAATGCATGAGACACAAACATGTTTTTAAGAAAAAGGAAATATCGCAATTGTTGAGAAGCACCTGTGCTGCTCTTTGCTAGCTGCCTTACTCATCTGTGCATAGCGCTCTGAACAACTTTCTCCAATAAGAATTCGAAGGTAGTCTGGGTTTTTCATTTTACACCCATATTTGCAGTGCTGGATCACTGTACTTCCCAATAATTATGCATCAAAAAGACGTTTTCTCACCTTTTACTAAAATCTCTACAACACACTGTCTTTGCCAGAAAAATTTTGAATGACTTGTCCTCAGACGCCCCAGGAGTGCCAAGGATTGAAGAGGAAAAGTCTGAAGAGGAAACAGCTGCACCTGCCATCGCCACTGTTACGGTGCCAACTCCCATTTACCAAACCAGCAGTGGGCAGTACAGTATGTAGTCTGAATTTCTCAGTGGTGCTAGTAAGTGGGGATGAGAAGATGAAGAACTATTATTTGTATAACTGTGTGGGCTAGGGTAAAGCAGGAGGTAAAACTAAGATTACTTTATTTGACAGCTGTACCTTTTAAACGTATTCTTCTTATTAATATTTGAAATCTTCAATTAACATTCTGGGATTGTTTGCCAGCTAGTGCAGCTGCTGCTTCCAGAGGCAAAATATGAGTTAAACATAATGCTGTTATAAACTTTCTAACTTCAGGAATCAGATGAGGTAATTCAGTAGTTTCAATTTTTCCTGGCAGACTATTAATCCAGGCTAAATCATTACCTAGTTAATGGAAGATGCATTAGTCTGCCATTGCACTTTTTAGAAAGTTCTGAAATATAAGGACTTCAGCAAGCTTATTTGAAGCACGTTATAAAAGAGTTTCTGTGTTTTCATTGTCTTTACTCATTAAATTTTATATCTACAGTACTTTGACTTGAAGGGTTGAGGATATAACACTAAAACTAGAATTCACATGCTGCTCAAACAAATATACTCAGTATTAAATATTCAAGAGGAAGAAAGAACTCTCAGTTCATGTCTTTCTCTTAAAGTGTCTTTAAAATGTTGTTTCTCTGTTTACTCCTTAGCCACTTTGACAATATCCCACCTAAATATTGAAATGATGTTAATTCTGCTTTTCTACTATAACTAAAATAAACTGGTCATGTGGACACCTCAGATTTTGATATGTCTATATATAACAATACAGTGAAATTCTGTGGAAGTAGAAAGGAGAAGTGACATCTCAGTACACCTCAGTACACAGCATAGAGGGAGAGAAAGGAAAAAAAGCAACAAAGACTGCATCAAGGAAAGAAAAATGTGTGAAACTGGACCTGTGTGAGCGAAAACACTGCTAGGAAGGTGCTGAGGAAGTAGTAGAGAAGGGGAGATACAATCAGAAGAGAAAAAAGCCAAAGCAAGAAGAAAGTGAAACACAAGATGGATAGCAGTAGCAGCAGAGGAGACTGAAGGGAGTAAAGCATGGAAGAGGCAAAGAATTTCAGATGAGGAGAAAAAGGCAAGGAAAAGACCTAAACCAACCGGAAGAATACTAACTAATAGAAAGTATTTCCCAGGGGAGGATTGTAGCTCCTCTGTGTGATATTGTTTTATCAGAGAAACTAATTTGTAGTTTAATTTGTATTTTAAGTTGTATTTTAAGTTGTGGGTGTGATTCAAAATATGAATCTCAGGAAAAATTAAAACCTTACTGTCAAAGTATGTTTACTTTAAACCTACTTGAAAGCCTTGGATCTGATTTGAGGGCTTATAAGGGTTCAACGGCTCTAACTTGGTCTGGTAGTCTTCTATGTATGGGTTAATTACTTTATATTAATGAGTAAATCAATGTCTTAAATACTGTATCCCTTTTCCTTGTCTGCAGTTGCTATTACGCAAGGAGGAGCAATTCAGTTGTCTAACAATGGCACAGATGGAGTACAAGGTCTCCAGACATTGACAATGACCAATGCAGCTGCAACACAACCTGGCACTACCATTTTACAATATGCACAGACCACAGATGGACAACAGATACTTGTACCCAGCAACCAAGTTGTTGTACAAGGTGAGATGCCTCACAACCAGTCATTCTGTATAACATTTTCTCCACACAGATTCATCTTGCCAACCTAAAGTCCTCAAATGTGTCAGGAGACAGAATTAACAGCTTTAACACAGATCAGTCTCCAAAATAAAAGGAAATTCTGAGCAAAGCTGTCACATTTTCTTGGAGCCTTTCTCTTCAGTTCAATACCTTTATAGATATTTACTTCTTGAAACAGTATTAATTGTTTTAACATGATTTTTATTACACGTTCACAAAAACTGATGCTACACTCCATTTCAAAATTCAGCCAGAGTCATCTGCAACAATAGTGAATTTAAAGCAAAGTGTTAAAGTTAGGAAAGAAACTTGTTTAATAAGTTCTTTCCATAAGGACACTTTTATTTATTGGTAAGTTCTCTCCCTTTTCAATTGGAAGTCGTAATACCTTTTTATTGTGGGATTGTAACTAGTCACCAGGTATTTAGTCATTGAAGTTTTAGAATAGAATATAGTAATAGAATACTTAAGGATTGTGCCTTAAGATGTCATTTGATCAAGACCTCCACTTAGAGCAGGACTACTTCAGACTTAGACCAAGTTACTTTTTATTTTATTAAAATTCTTGTTTTGATTAATTGGGAGTAAGAGGGAGAGTTTTAAAAATATTTATCAAAGTAACAGAAAACTATATGCCTGCTTTTATGATTCTAAGTCAGATAATTCAAAGTTATCCGGAGGAGAGGTCTCTAGGCACCAGTAAAAAAATATATGGGTGCAAAAAATACTATTGTTGCATTGATTTTCTGGATTTTGCATTCTTAACCACATGTAGCCTCTTTAGGTGATATCAAATTTTTTATGATCTCAGGCAAGTATAACACACTTGTTAAAACAAATAACGGAAACCAAAGACCCCATTCTCTATTCTAGAGAAATATTAAGTTGTGCACCTAACTTGCACACAATTGTTGAAGTACAATATGACCCCTACGTTTTTCATCATGCAGCTGCCTCAGGAGATGTGCAGACCTACCAGATTCGCACCGCCCCTACCAGCACCATTGCACCTGGAGTAGTCATGGCATCATCTCCAGCACTTCCAACCCAGCCAGCAGAAGAGGCCGCACGGAAGAGAGAAGTGCGTCTAATGAAGAACAGGCACGTACATTTAGATCACTTTTTTATCCCAAATAGCTCTGCACAGAAATAGAGTGTTAAGCACTGAGAATCCTGATCTTTCTTAAGTCATTAAGGGTGCGAAGCAAAGAAACACACCTGCTTATGCCATGTATTGACTGTGAAACCTTAAGTAAGAGTGTCACCGTAAGCAAGAAGCTGTCACCCAAGAAGGCACCTTAGAAGCTCTCCTCTGAGAGGCACAACTCTTTCCTAATCCAGTAGAAGTTGATATTTGGTGACACAAGTAGTAGCCCAAAATGACACAAAATTCCACATGTTGCATATGGCCCACTGAAGTGCTACAAGCATATAAAGCTGTATTTGTAGGAGTGAACAGTGGATACTTGAGTCCTTTCAGGGATTACAAATTAGATTTTCTTCTTTCTGCCTCATTTACAAAGCAGAATATCAGCAGTCGCTTTTCGTGTTGACTTACCAGATAGATCCTGGAACAGATGCTCTTTTTTTTATTTCATACAAGTTATTACTTACGTAGTGAGAAGAAGAGCTATCTTCAAACTTATCATCTTCTAATTTCCCAGAACACTGGCATTATCACCATTTTATGCAGTATTTGCATAATAGGACACTCACTCATCTTCTGAAGCTGTTCTGCATTGCACTTATCAATTCAGGTCAAACAAATGTATGTTACATGTTTCTGCAGCATACTGCATTGACAAGCCATGTTGCAGGAGAACCTCCTGCAAGCATGTCCACCTTCAGCATCTATCCTTGTGCTCACTTCACAAGTCAGTACCATTACTGTTGCTCTGCAGGACACCTTCTGCCTTGGTGTTGCTGCCTTCAGGATGCTCAGCTGCACATTAGCTCCTTTGAGGTATTTTTCAGTGGTATCCTTAATATATTGCCATCTGAGTTACTTGCAGGCAGCTCAGTCTTTACAGGAGAGTTTGATTGTCCCAAGACCTGCTTCAGCAGATTTACAATGCCGTGTTCTCTGCACAGCAGATGAAGGCTAAAGAACTGTTGCTAGTGACTGTGTTGTTTTTTCTTATTTGAGTGGTATACATTATCACTGCAGTGATGCAGACATTACTAAGAAAATGAAAGTGTTGCTCAAGGGCAAATATATGAATGATCTAAGTGCAGCATTTTTTGCACTGCTTGAACTTCCTGACTATTAGTATGTGGTTGGACTGCAGTAAAAGGTAGAGTTGTGACTATAAGAAGATCAGTAGATGAACACCACTTTTATCCATGTTTTTATTATTCATCTATTTATTATAATAAAAGCAATCTAATTATTACCAGCATTCCACTCAGACTAATAGCTCCAAGTTAAATCCTGCAAACAGATATTTATGTTTGAGTAGGCTCCTTTTCTCACAGCAGCAGATTTCTATTGGTGCTGGCAAATTGGGAACTGGATATTGAAATGAACCTTAGATCTTGATAAATTGTTATGAGCTCAGCCTTTTCTCCTAATCTGTGAGTGTTAGAGTACCTGCATATTCTAAAAATGACATAGGGTTTGACCTAAACAATTAAGTAGTCGTACTTCCAGTCTGCAAGTAATTGTTCTGGATTTGAATGTCCTCTTTTGCTTTGCAGAGAGGCAGCACGTGAATGTCGCAGGAAGAAAAAGGAGTATGTGAAATGTCTAGAAAATCGAGTGGCTGTGCTTGAAAACCAAAACAAGACACTGATTGAGGAGTTGAAAGCACTTAAAGACCTTTACTGCCACAAATCAGATTAATTTTGGATTCCCATTTTCACTTGTCCAGGTGGGATGAGAGACTGGTTCTGGCTATACCCAGAAAGACAAAGTAAACTTTTTATTTTCTAAACATTTCTTTTTTTTCTATGCGCAAAACTGCCTGAAGCAACTACAGAATATACTTCGTCTGTGCTTTGCATCAAACTGTGAATGTTCAAATATTTGCCTCCACTTCTCCCCCTACAAGATTATTTTCATCGTCAAATAATCTCAGCGTGAAGAAGAACAGGCTTCTTTCTCATCTCCCATCCTCTTCAAGGAGTTAAAATGGTCACTTGGGAAGTTACTGCGGGGGAGGGTCCTTTTGTAATGACGTCCAGAATTTGTGCTGAGCTCTTTCCATTGCCTTAGAGACAGAACTACCCCAGCCTCTTGGCCCAGAGAGCTGTGGGCCGCATATGTGAAGCACACATGGTGCAATGAAGAAGCAGTGGTTGCCAAAGTGGTTTCTCATACTTATTTTAAGCTATAAAAATATGTGTCTAGGTGGCATGCCAAATGAAAGGCACTTCACAGTCACATTCTGAGTGTGGAGCTAAAATACCTTTTCAAACTAGCCCAGGAGGAGTTGTTATATGTAATCTACATCACTAGTCCCTCCTGAACTAGTGAAAACTCCATGCCTCAGACACAAATGGATCGAAATAAGCTTCACTGTTCAGTTGTTGCTTCTTGAAGCATAGTGTGTGCAAATGTGTGCAGCATTCCGAATGCACAAAAAAAACCCATTGACTTCATATGTTACTGGTTGGCAAACAAGATTTGAATGGGAAAGGAATCAGAATGAAAAAGGTACAGCAGTGATGCTTAGTAAACAGTCAGATAATAAGGCTAACACATGAAAGCACTGCCTATTTATATGCAGAACAACTAAGCAGTTGAAGCGTGGCCAACTCCACATACATACTCCCTGATGACAGTATAGTTTGTCTGATGTCCTCTTAAGCAATCATGTATTTCTATTTCCCTACCACTATTATATGTAAAGGAAATTATTGAACTTGATAGAAGCATTGTCCTGGTTTACTGGATTATTTTTCAAATTTGGAGGATGTTTTCCATGCATAAATTAAATTGCAGTATGGTAACTGCCAGGACAACCTCAAATATTGAAGGGGACCTCAGACACAAATATTCCAACCGGCTTCTGCTTCTCAAGAGACAATATTAATTATTTGAACTTGCCCAGGCTAAATAGATTCTTAATTTTTTTTTTCATGCAGAGGGTCAGATTTATCAAGTTATTAATGTAAGTAGAACTACTTATCTGCCTCAGATTTTTGCAAGATCAGACTTCTTGTGTGTACTAAGGAAACGTTTCTGGATTTGCATTGTTAAAAAAGTAGATAATGTTAAAAATAATACTGTAATCAGCATTAGGACTTCCATTACGTGTCAAAAAGAATCACGCTCTGTTCGTTTCCTGGCCCCCTGCAGCCAGGCTCTTCATATTAACTTGAGTGATTTGATGGAGTAACTTTGGGCTTTTGGTCCAACTTCTACGTTTAGAGACATATGAATAAGACTCCGGTCTGTACCAACACCTTGCCTAGTAAAGTGTTAGCCCATATTTTTTTCCCATTCTCTCTATCTGTTCTTAAGATAAATTTCAAAGATGAATTTCTAAGAGGTTATACAATCAGTGTGACGTTGCAAGAACATTTGCAAGACTCTTGGCAGTTGAGTCTCAAACAACTAAGCAGTATTAAAAGTTGTAGTTTTCTCATTTGAGAGGGCATTCAGTTTCCAAGAGACTTTTAAAGGAGCAGGGTTAAACTTGTAGCATTATTTTTAAATCTAGAGTTATCAATAATTTCAGATTGTATTTCAAATAAGAGATCATGAGTATCAGAATTATGAAAGAATTCATTTTCAAAATAAGTTTTGAGGGGGTTTATAAATGGTCTATTTTTGTCTGCCATAGAAAACTGATTTTCATGTTTTTATTTAACAGAATATGAATTTATTAGTTTAGCAATGGAAATTTAAAGAAGACCCTAAATTCTCAGCCTCGCCTACCTAAAAATTGTCTGATTCTTAAAGACAGAAAACACACGCATTTTTGACGGTTTCCAGTTCTTCAGAACTAACACTAGAAATGTTGATGATGCAGGCGTAGTTCTCATCAAATATGTAAGCTTATGATGGCTTAATTGACAGAGTTACACGGAATGGTTCCTCCGGCTTTGAGAATTGTGTAAAAGGCCCTGAGTGCCTGCATTAAGGCTGTTTGTTTTGCAGAACCACCTGTGTGCAAAAGCTTGAGGTTCTGTACTGCACCTCTGTGAGACTAGCTGGGAGCTGGGGGATGCTTCTAGCCATGGCCGTGGGCAGTCCCAGCACAGAGCCTGGCAGTGCATGGACCAGGAGCCTACAGCTGGACCTGGACCTGTTTCTTCTGTTACACGGCTGAACCAAATCTGTGTGGCAGTGAGAGGAGAACTGCATTACCTGTCTGTCTGTGTGTGGTCTGTGAGTAGTCTATCGTGTCATTACTGTAGACTGCAGTAGCAACAAACATTTCACTGAGAAAAAGAATGTTATTTTAAAGTACATAGGCATCTCCAAGAATCTTTATTTTTATTTATGCTGCACTGAGGATTCAAGGACTTGAATTTCTTAAACAGAAATTTTTAATGACAATGATAAAAAATGTGTTAGGCAGAGTACAGGTCTGACTAGGGTTACCCATACATGCTTTACTATTCATAGTGACCCAAAAGGGGAAGGAATACGATTCAGACATTTGCTGATGTGTTACTTACCAAGCAGTGAGATTGGGGTAATCAGCTTCTATAAACTAAGGCCATTTGGAAACAGGACAGCAGTAGTGCTGGCGGGGGGGAAGGTTAGTTTTATATCTCACGATCGTGAGTTTTCTTGAACCGATAGCCTGTTTTACCTGAGGAGAGGGTTAGAAAGGGCTAGATCCATTACGTTCATAATAAACGAGGATTGATTTGAAATATAATTTTTGTAATGTCATTATTTTGCAAAACTACAGCACCAGTCAGGCAGTTAAGATATTGTCAGAGGTGCTCTTTTAATTTAGATATTCTTGGAAAATACATATGTATAATATATGTACATATATATATATACACACAGTATATAATCTACAGCTCTGAGAGCTTTTAAGTCAGGAATGCTGAGTATTATAGTATATGGAGGTCAGAAAAAATTTTTACTTCTGTGTGCGTCTGGGTGTGTGCGTGTGTGTGTGTGTGTGTGAAAGCCTCCCCCTGCCCAGTCCTTCTGGGCTGCATTATTTAGCGCTTATTACTGATTTGTTTTGTGCTGTTTCTCAGTTATCCATTTTTGAGAATTGTATTTCATTTTTCATGGCTTTTGTGAGTTGGTTTGTTTTTATCTTTATTTTTTTTTGACGGAGATTTTTGAAATGATGTAAACAGTTGTTTTACAACAGCCACCACCCCCCAGAATAACTCACTTTTGTGCTTTTTCTCTTTGGCAGCTATATATCAAAGGCAAAACAATTGGAATGGTTGTTGAGGTGTTGCTTTTTAAAGGAACCACTGGTAAGACTTCTGTTTTCCTCCTAGAGTAGCAGCAGTGCATTTGTATGTAAGCAGCGATTTCACCAGAAGCAGGTAGTTGCTTGTATCTGAAAGCACAATTGTAGCCTGTCACGCTGTCAGGACTGTACAGACTCCTGTAGGTTCTGGCTCTTCTGTAGGTCGTGTTTGTGTCGCAGACCACTATCTTCTCTGGTACTTTACATTGATCAGAAAATCGGAGGGGCGTTTGGAATCATTAAGAGGCTCAGGAAAAAAAAAGTTAGATTTAATAAGGAAAACAGCCCTGATAGTTTCTGATCAAAATTTGTACTACAGTCTTGTTTTGTTTTTTAAATCTGGGCTTCCAGTAGACAGCAGCTGCAAGTAGTCATCTGAGCAAAGACTAGCCTCTGCCTTTTTATCATGTTAGACAGAGAGCCAGTGCTTTCTGTGGGCTAAAGACTGGTCTCTGCATCACAGCAAGTTCATTATCAGTGGTTGCAAATGCATGACAATTCATAGGGGATGTCATTGGTTTTCTAAGACCCTGTTTTTATTGTCATTTTTTACCCTGAAGATGGTTAGTGATGTCACATTTGCCAATGATCTAACCAAAAGGTCATGTATTTATTTTTGTTACACGATATCCTTTGTAAATGTTTAATTAAAATGTGCACTTTTTAAATAAAAATAATAATAATAATAAAAAAGCATAGAAAAAAAAAAAAAGAAAAATTGGGTTTGCTTAAGAAGCTCCCGGGCACAATTGCTGCGATCCCGCTGCCTGCACACAATTCACTCCTCTCCCCACAGCAGTTGGCTCTTTCACCAGTGTAACTTGCTGATCAGCACCTGGCTTCCAGCAGGCACTGCTTCAGACTGGCAGGAGATGTGAGTGGGTGGTACTGAAGATGGCAAAGAATTAAGTGTGTGGTGTCTCAGAGCAGTAGGTACAGGATGGATGTGGCATTATTTTTAGACAGAACAGGTTCAGTGATCCCAGGTGAGAAAGGGAGATAACTCAGAAAGAAAGCCCAACTCTTTCTCAGCCTCTTTATTCCCCTTAATTTGAGATTTAGCTGCGCATTTTAAAAGCTGCATTCCAAGAAAATAAATCAAAACGCTTTATAAATTTTTGACACCGGGAATTAAAGGTATGCTGACAGTGTGTCACTTTGCTTTAAAAGAAAAAAAGCACAACTAACTTATTTGTGCAGAAATGATAATTTAGCTATAATCCTGAAATCTGTCACAGTAAGCAGGTTTTAAAAGCATACAGTACTTTCATGGTTCTCATGTACTGTGCCTGGGAACTCATTTCCCTGAGCTTTTGTATTTGCTGGCTGGATAAGACTGATTTTGCAGAAACCTGAATGTATCGTGAAGCTCAGCTGAAGTCCTTTCTGCTGTGTGCTGGTGGCAGGTTCGGGATTGTGGATAGACATGGCTTAAATCTGTGCATCTTTTAGGGAAAGGGACCAGATCCAGGTGGTAACGGGGGTTGCATTTTAAGTGTTTTGTCTTGGAATGTACTTTTTACATGTACTTAAGCTCTGTCCTACAAAGAGACTTGCTCTGGCTATTTTTTGTAGCACAAATTGAAGACACCGACCTGTTCTGGTGCTACAAGTGCAGTTCTTGGCCTGTGGTCCACAGCAGTGAGTCTAGGTCTCACTTTCACCAACAAGGAGGAGGAAAGCCAGCTGTCCTCGGGAGCTGTGTGCTGACAGGGAAAGGGTCAGAGAGCAGCCATAGTGATCTGTGGTTAGCGCTCCTCCATGAGCTGAGCACTTGCTGTTCTCATTGCTTGGGAGCAGTCAGTTCACTCAGTCTCAGCTTCAGCAATCTATTTCTCTAAATTAGGGAATAGCTGAGTGAGAGCAAGGGGAAGGTCTTGAGCTGGTCAGTTGTCTGGAAATGGCCACTGTTAAGAACTGAGGGTAAATGGATGCTCTCCACAAGCTGTGTTTTATCCAGGTGCCACTCCATTTTATTTTTTATTTTTTTTTGTGTGTGTGTGTAATAACATTTATTTATATTAAAACATAAAGTTTAAAAATTCTGAACTGCGACTTTGTATGAGATTCAATGCTGTGCTGCTGATATGGACTTCTATGGATGCGATGGGGAACAGGGCAAAAAGAGGTGCTCGTTGGCAGCCAGCCCCTCCACAGGCTTGTCCACAGATCAGTTGTTCACTTCAAAAATGAGTTTCTGGTTGTCTGGATTTATAATTTAAAATTGTTTTGGAACAGTGTTTTTCAGGGAAGCTTCCAGAGCAAGAGTTATTTTTCTCCCTTTGTAATGTATGCTGGAAAGGGCAAGTTCACCTCATCTGCATTTCTGGTTCTTTACCCAAACCATGTTAGCGCAGAACAGGGTATTTGAGCTCAACTCCCACGTACCTGTGGAAGTTAAAAGACTGAAAGAAAATCCATTGTTGGGGGAAAATGAATCCTTTTTTTACCTTTCCCCAAAGATCTAAAAACATCCCTGTTGTGTTTATTTTTTTTACTTATTTTTTTGTGCTTTATCTGTGTTTAAAAAAAAGGAAAAAAAAAAAAGCTGTACTGGGTTATAATGCATTTTATTAACACTATGTACATATTAGCTGCTTTATGTTTTCAGAATGGTAGTAATTGCTTTGTATATTAAAGTGATTCTTGTGAATTTGTGAATTATTGTCATAAAGACGTGCTTTTTCTTACTGTAACCTTTGTGGTATAAACTGTCATAATTCCCTTTTTACACAAACATTTATGTGCAGTCACATAAACATGCTTTAAAAAACTCTAAAAAGTCTCTTTTTTGAGCAGGATTTTCCCTTTGCACTAATCGAGAGGCAGAGCTAGATAGGAATGCAGGAAAGGGCACATTTTAAGCAGTCGATGGTATCCTCATGACATGGCGTGCTGTAAGTATTCATGAGTATTTTCCCAAACAGAGTGCTTTTAAAATCTCAATCAATTTGAATTAATTAGAGGGTAAATCCTGAAGACAAAGTTCCATTCTTCCAAAGTTCCAATCTTCCACTTCTGATACTTATTTTTAAACTTCCTTTCTTGTATCTGTTTTGGTGGTACTTAGTTCTGTTGTTTAATAATGTGTGAAAGATTTTTTTCCTTTCACAGTTTAAATATGCTATCTTTCCCACTTTCAAGCATTCCTCTTAAGCCATGTACTGCTGATTCTGAGAACAGAAGAGAAGGCAGCAAACATTACAAAGATCACAAATTGATTATGTAATCTGCAAGGTTGGATCAAACCACGGGACAAAAGCCAGAACAAATCCATCACTGCTGCAATGCACCAAGGGAAAGAAGAAAGGTCGACTCATTATGAGTGGGATTTTGTGGTTTTCATAACTAAGCACTTTCATAGTGCTGTTCCTATATTTGTTCACAAAATCCACATCTCTGCAATGAGGGGAATCCCAGGCAGGTTAGTTTGTAAGATAAAAATGCAGTTTGTCTTGAACTTCACACTGAAAGAATCAGGTAACACAGGTCCCTCTGCAGTCAGTACATCATCCAGTAAACCTGATACTTCTGGTGCTGAGGCACCTTGAAGCTCTTTGTCTGTAAGATACAGAGCTGAATTTTGTACTCTGTCTTCGTAATAATAAAGCACCGGTTTTGCAATGACACTGCAGTTTGTTCCCTCACAGAATGGCACATTTCAGAGACGGTTGCAGAAAATCACAGTATGTTCACGTCTACCCGATCACTTCTCTGTGTCTTGGATCCTCCCCCTAGGGTGAGTGGTTTTTTTACTGTCAAAAGTCTGTTTATGCACTGCATCACTACTCTGGGACAACTGCACCAACAAGTCCTCCATCCAGTTGAGTTCACATGATATTGCAAACCAGGAGTGATGCAGTGGAACCACCCAAAAGAGAATCTCACTGATTTTTTCAAGTTTAGGATAAACACAGTGGCAGAAAGTGCCTGGGCAGGGTGTTAGTGTAATTGCCATGCAGCTGCTGAACCATTAATGTACGTCATCTCATTCTAGATCAGAAGCTTGCCTGGGACCAATCAGTCGGGACAGGAGCATTTGGTTTTGCCTCAGGCTTACAGATGTCATTGCAGAGAGCTGCTCTCAGTACTTACCCAATGGGGCCATTGCTCCCGTCCTCCTGCCCTACACAGCTGGTGTGGTTCACTCCTGAGTCTAGAAGCAGCCAAGGCTGATCTTTTCTTCCTGCTCTCAGAAAGGTTGCTGATTGTAAAAGCAGCTACAAGAGAACACACAATGGGAGCTGCTAAACAATTAGAAAGCAATGCAATTAGATTGATCTGTTTTAAAAATTCAAAACTTCTCATCATAGCACGCCATGGAGCAAAGATTCCCTTTTTAACGTCATACAGGTTGTTAAACTTCTAGGTTTTATTCTGTGCTGTTTAAGTATGCTTTTTAAGCAGGTTCCTGCTAAGGAAGCAGTGCAGCTGCAGCCTCTTGCAGGGGCTGAGCACGGCCAGGTAGCAGACCTTCCCCAGGGGCCAAGTCACACGCACAGGCAGGCACAAGCTGCAGCATTCTGCTTTCTGCCAGCCCCAGCCCCAGGGGAACCAAAACATGCAGTGATCACAGATGAGCTGAGAGAAGGAAGCACTAGGGGGGAGGAAGAGGAGCATTGAGAACTGGAGTCCCATTCCAAACATTACAGCCAGAAACAGAATTGGGAGAGCTTGTGATTTTTTTCCAGATGTTGCTCACCCAATTGGTAGGACAGAAAAGACAGTATGGCACATTACAGCTCATACCATGTTCTGCTTTTAATTAAAGGTGCTGTCTTCCTTTCCTCAAAAGACTTCAACACTAGTTTGAAACTGCAAATTCCCAGTAAGTACTGTTTTAGTGACACCGTGTGGCTTCTAAGTATAGAGTGGTAAGCAAGTGTATTACAAAGCATCCGCCCTCAGGCGGAATTCAGAGCCAAGCAGAGAACTAAAGCTGAAAACAGACAACAGATTCTCCAGTGGCAAAATGCAAGGCCTTCAGACCTTGTTGGTGGAAGCTATAATGACACGTTATTTCCAGAATACGGTATGCATGTCACTTCTGGATCACAGACCCTCAGCATCTTCTCATTAGGAAGTCTGATGGAAGCAGGTATGGCCTCCACACTTGCAAGTTAGATACAACCACTAATTTCTAAGTCAGCTTGCTTTGAACTGTTGATCCCCCTCCTACCACCCCAGCCCTGTTTTCCCTGCTCTTCTTCAGTTCAGTAGTGGTAGCAATAGAACAGATTTATGGCATCTGCCTTTGTTGGGTGTGCCCTTTGCATGGCTGCTTTTACCACAGCGTTAAAAATGCAGGTCTGAGGAGTTAAAACACTTTGAACTGAAGTCTTAGTTTATTCCACTTTTCTAAAGTTGAAGAAGTGATAAAAGGGAAAAATCCCATCTAATCTAATTGCTAATATAAGTTTCCTGTGAAAATTAAGTGGGAAAATTAAGATTTTTAAACCACAGATCTTTTGATTACATTTTTCATGCATGACAATTTCTGCAACATAAATCAACTTCAAAAATTATTTGATAAAAAGTCGTTGGAAGACCTTATGTATTTCTTACTGGGGAATGAAGTGGAAAATCAATATGCAGAAGGAGGATAGGAACTTTCCCTGCTGGTTCAGACTGAGTGGAAAAAGAAGCCAGTGAAATAACACAACCTCCATAATTATATGCTTAGGAACAAGTGTATTTAGTAGGAACAAGGAGAGGTTTGAAAAGGATCAGCAGTTTATTAACAAAGTATACAGTCAAAAGTCATCTTTGTGACCACGCCTCTGTGCTTTGTAGATATGAACATCCTTACTGTAATCATAGTGGACCTCATTTACAGAGAAACGGCCTTTCAGCATCTTCAAGAAGTTGCTATCCCGTTCATAGCGGATACGGCAGGAAAGAAGAATCACAGTTTGCTCTGAGCACAGGTGCTCCAATGTCTGAAGCAGTTCCTCAAAAGTTTCTTCGAGATAAATGATGTCTGCCCCCAGGATGAAGTCAAATGCTCCCGGAGAGAAGTTGCCTAGGTTTTTTCCCCAAGTTAATTCCTTCACCACAGCCTTTGGGTGTAGTTCAGAAGGTAAGTTAGCCCACACGTTCAACTCCAGGAATTCTAGTGCTGGCTCCCTGTCTGTGATGGTAACGCGAGCACCTAAGTGGTACAGGAATATACGTCTCAGATAAATGCTTGATGTCCATAAATAGAGCATCTGGAATACAAAGCTTCAAGGTAAGCAGTCCTAATAACTGCTGAGATGCTTGATTAAAAACAAAAGAACAAAACAAGCAGAAATCCCACTGTTTGGACACATCCCATTCTTCATTAGTCACTTAAGAATATAAAATATATTCATATATTCCACACGAAGATTAAATCAGGTTAAACAAAAAGGTTTTCTGGCGCTTTTTCTCAGTGCATGAGAATAATTATTTTCTGGTATGTGACAACAATTTTAAAAAGATTGTCACCATTAACTTGCTCTGATTCCTCCTTAGAAGAGAAGCAACTGAAGAGGTCCGAGAAAATTTATGCCTGTGTGATTTCCTATGGCATTGCCACATTTTGTCAAACTGCTTTCTTTTTATTATTTTAACAGGCACTTTCCACTGTCAGTACAGCCCTGAATTACATGATAATCTGCGACACTTAGCACAGATCAAACAGTGCTCAGCCCCTGTCTCGGCCACAGTAATATGTGAGGCAAATCATTCCTCCAGACCTTGGTTTCCCTGTCTGCAAGATAGGCTAATGTGGCTTTGTGTGCTCTCTGTCTGCAGCTTTATCTGTGCTGCATTTCAGGAGAATTGAAAGACATCAAGCACAGCTCTTGCTCCCTGGGGGAGGAGATCTGCAAAGCTCAGTGTTGCGAAGCAGACTGCCATGGTAACAGCATCAGTCTTAGCAAGGTCCCACCATAAAGTAAACTGTGGTGGCACTATCAGTACAGTAAATAACACAGCAGGCTCTGAAGTCTGATGAGGGAGGAAGATGACTCAGGATATATCACAGTTCACATGTGTGGCTTTCATATGAACTTCTGCATGTGGATATAAAAATGCCAGTTTTACTACAGCTGTAAATTGCTTACGGCAAACAAAACAACCCTTACCCAACAGTGTGGCCACTATTCCCAGCAATCCAGTTCCAGCTCCCAGCTCAATCACCGACCGATCCCTGAGATCGATGCCTCCCATCTCCAGATAAGCAGACAGGACGACAGCCTGAGCCAGGAGACAAGGTCAGTTAAGTGCACCTCAGTCATACTGAATCACAGTGCTTCTGATTTACACGGAAGAAGCACGTTATGAGGAGGGTCTGCAGCAAGGCTCCGGTCAGCCCTTCCGTGGAGGGCCCGTGAGCGGCGTGCGGTCTCGTCGTGAGCTTTACGGAAGACCCTTAGAGGCAGAATGCGATAACGGCCCCGCTACCTAACGTGCAGCGCCGAGGAGCGTTCCGCGGGGCGGCTTCTGCCGGAACCGACGCGGCCGCTCGGGCACCGCATCTCTCCCGATGCCAGCGCCCCGCAGCCTCGGGCCGGTCCCAAAGCCGGGCCGTCCGGGAGGGCCACGGCCCCGACGAGGCTGCCGGCGGTCCTCGCGGCCGCTGCAGGCAGTGGGCCCCGCGTGCTTCCGTGCTGCGCGCCGCCTGTGCGGGGCCCGGGGCGCCCGCTGCCCTCGCGCACGTGAGGGGCCTCTTACGGAAGCGAACTTTCTTTAATCCGCCGATCCCCAATTTGGCGCTCGGTCGCTTCTCCGCGCGATCCGAAGTGCCCGGCCGCCGCCCGGCCCGCACCTACCGCGTCCCACACCACGGCCGCCACACCGCGCCGCTCCCAGTCCTGCCGGATGCGGACGGTGCGCCCCGCGAAGCGGTACGTGGCCGTCGGCCTGCGCAGGCCCTGCAGCGCCCGGCCTTCCTCGTAGGGCACCAGCGCCATCGCGGCCGCCTCCGGCGGAACGGCGGAAACGCGGCGGGGCGCGGCCGAGCCGCCCGCTCCCTCCCTCGCTCCGGCCGCGGCGGAACCGTGCAGAACAGGGGCCGGGGCGCGGGAGGGGCGGGCGGCGGCGGGGCTGGGCCGGGCGGAGGGGCCCGTGCCGATGAGCGGTGTCGGGCTGGAAGCGGTCATCGCGCGGCCGGATAACGTCGGACGCCGCTCCCGGTACGGCTGGGTCGCGGCGCCGAGCGCGGCCGCAGGGCCGAGCCGCTCAGCGGCGGAGGTGTGGTACCGGTGCTCCCACTGCCTTGTTTGTGCACGGCTCTCGTCACCTTTGGCTCCGTTTAATCTCTTGTTTGGCAAAACAACACAGCGCGCCTCTCCTTTGTCTCCCTACCCAGTTCCTTGAACCTGCTCCAAAGCCTGCTAAAGGCCGTGGGAGGGCCGGGCAGCCGTCCTGTCTTCCCGGAGGCGCTCGGCAAAGACTCCGGCAGCAGGAGGGCAGTGCCGGCCATGCTCCTCGTTCCCTGCACGGGGCCAGAGCAGGCGTGCACGGGTCACAGGAGAAGCGCCTGGGCGACCTGCGCCCATCTCCGGGGGCTGCACCGCTCAGCGGCTCCCGGTGCCAGCCCTCAAACTCAGGGAGCACAACCAACTTCAGAACACAGCCCTGCCCTCCCACAGGAAACAGCAAATCTGGCTGGCAGAAGAAAGCAAATGTTGTTATATGTGAAAGCTGTTGATTTCAACAGAGCGGCTTTAGATTCGTTAACACCTTTGTGGAAGAGCATTACAGGCTGCATAGGGGAGCAGGAAACAAAGTTTGTTTGTAGGGTTCTGCTACTGTAGTGGAATGGAAAGCAGAATTCCACTTGCCCCAGACCGGTTCATACTTGTCTTATGGCAACTCAGACTTCTTTTCCTAAGCAGGCCAGAGCAGGTGTGATGATTCAGCTTACTGTGGTTTTATGTCTAAAGCACTGGTTCCTTGCCACTACTCCTACTTGACAATAATGCAGCGAATAGTCTTTTCTCAATAGTGTGTTTTTCTAAGACATATATCCCAGAGTATCTCAGCAGCTCAGCAGGCTCTACGAATCCTGCTCTTCTCCTCAGAAGTATTTCCCTTTCTTCCTTGCTAATATTACTTTGGCACTGACTTTCACACGCCTTAGACAGAAGGCCAGGAATTACTTTCCAGAGCATAACTTGGTAGTGAAGCTATTAGAAAGGCAATTAAAGGCTATTAAAGGGCCCTACATCTAACTTTTTTTCCTCTCTACAAATCTGTTTTCCAAGTTGCAGTACTCAAGTATTATAATGGCAGAGTAAGAGACATACTTTTTTCCTCACCTTTCCTGACAGTAAAATGGCAAGGAAAATGTAACAACAAAGAATTCTATGCATAGGACAGTTGTCCAAAACTGAAGTACTTTTCCTCTCAGCAGGGTGAGAGCTTAGCACAGCAATGAAGTTGGGAGAAATGTAACTCGGTTCGCCTTTAAATGCTGCAGAAGGCAATATGGATATCTGAGCTGCAGATAAACTTGCAAAGTAGGAAACTGCTCATTGTAAGGTAAGCAAGGGTGAGTTAAAGCAAAAAGAAACACTGCTTTCAATCCATTCTTATCTCACTCAACTACTTGATAGAACAGAGGTGCAGTATGTCCAACTGTAAATCCTGCTCCCTCTGATGCCAGTAAGCTTTGTGGGGTAATTTAAAGAAGTGTTTCAGAGCAGTGGTTCTTTTAATGCTCAGAAAATCAAAGAATCAAGTAGATGTCATGAAAATGAGAGCAAATTCTTTTAAGACTATACTGGTACACATCTCTTACAGAAATCTTCTCTTGGCTGCTAAATGTTTAAAATCCTTCCTTTGAAATGAATACAGCAGTTCTTGTGATGGTTCTGCAGACACTGCATATACCAAATGGATCTTGGAGACATGCACAACGCGAGGAAAATACTGCATCCATCTCACAGTCTCTGGTTGCCACGGCAAAGACAGGTATAAATAGAAACAATCTGATACACTTTTTAAAAACTGTATCAGGGAACATGCGTTGTTGGTAACTGTCTGACAGCAACGCCTTATCCCAAATGGCCGCAGTGACTATTTGCCTGGAGACTTCTGAGCCTATGTGTTTAATCCTTTCTGTCTAAGCAAATATCAGCTATTTCTGCTTGTCCTTCCACTGGAACACAAGAACTATCTGTGAAGGAAAGTTTTGACAAATGTCTGTTTTGCTAAAAACTTCCTCCAATCAAACAAATGCTAACTAACACCAGGCATGGTGGGGAACTTGGAAAAAAAAGGTTTCTCCTCAGCTACCACCAGCAGCGGCCATTCAAGTGACTAGCAGTGAAGTGATGAAGAGTTTTTACGTGTTCACTGGTAGCTTCCACACACTTGGCACCAGAGAGATAGATGGGGCACTGAATTGCTTTCTGTTAAACAAAAGGGAGTAAGCCAGAGATTAATTCTGCTCATCGCTGCTTGCAGTTACAGAATAAAGCCTGATTGATCTGAACCACCTTTGAAACCAACAGGATGAATTAAAAATGAAAACCTAAGTTTCTGCAGAAGCTAACAGGTTATCTGCAGACATTATAACTTGCTGGTTCTGCAAGAAGTGTTAAATAAGAAAATAATGTATGGCATGAGCTACTGTGTCATTTTCTTTATACAAACACAGTTATGTTAAGCAATGGAAGTGATGAAAAAAATCATGAAGATGCTTAATTTCAGAAGTGCAGGGGCTGAAATGCAGGAAGTTTTGGTGTAAAGGAATAGTTCCCATCAGCACTATTACAATCACTCCATAAACCTCATATCTTGATCAACTGTCAGATATAATCATGGCACTTATTACAATCTCTTGATACAGAAAAATCACATCACTTCTAGTGGAGTTACGTGACTGATCTCTCAAAGGCCACACAGTTCTGAAAGTTGGCATTGTTCTGAAATCTTAATTAACCAACAAAAAGCAAAACAAGCCAGCTCTTCTCCCTGTAAGTGACAATGGCACTTTGGTTGCTGGAAACCTCCAGCTCTTGCTAATGCACTTTGCAGATCTGACCTACAGCCTCACATTGTGTGCCAGCAGCTGGGCACTGGGCCGTGCTGGCCCTCTGATGGGAAGCAGACAGTGCTGTGCTGCAGGGCCATGGGAGGCAGGGAGGCGGGTTGCAGTGCAGATGCTGCTGCTCTCCCGCAGCTCTCATGTGCAGGGTGCCTGGCTGGGGGCTGCAAAGCACCTGGCTCAGGTGTCTGCCTGTGGGATGCTGCTGTACTGGGAAATGTGCTGCAAAAACACTCTTTGGCGGAGGCTGAATGTAGATCCAGAGGGTTAATTTTAAGTGCTCGCATTTCTAATGTGTTCCATAGGTGCAGAGTTATGTAACTGGAGGGAAAATTACAGTGCAAGCCGTGTACTGTATTAATTTACAACTAGTTAACAACAACTAAGGGCAGTTTGAAAACAGTTCTATAGGCAAGCAGACAGCAGCTAGAGCATGCAGGTAGATGCATCAAGTTCCCTTTTTCAACAAATAGAAACCAAGAAAAATGTTTTTTTGTTGGTTGGTTTATTTGTTTATTTATTTGAGATAGTATTAGGCAGCTTTTCTCCACTCTTTAGAAACAAAACCCTTCAGACAAAGGAGAAGAAGCACTAGGCACCCGTAGGCAATTTCTGGTGCCTCAGACCTCACAAGAAGGGCTCCTCAGGGCCTCCTTCCAGGCTTTTCATGGCCCATGATGGAACTAAGCCTTCAGAAGTTTTTCTTAAAGCTATGGCTGGGCTTACACATACAGTTTGCTGTTTCTGAATGAAGTCACGCATGCCATGTTCATGTTTGTGTTAAAATACTGGAAAGCGTTTCCCTTTTCCTCATAGGAAAACTGCATACATGACCTGGAGTACAGCTATTTCCAATGCTTGGCTCCTCAGGAAGAGGAGCTGTGCCAGCTCTGCCCAGCAGCACAGAGCACAGCCTCCTTGATTTCAGCGCATCTGAGATTCTCTTCTCAGGTGTAAGGTCTCCATAACTCCACTGCTGCAGTCCATTCTCTTGAGACTCCAATACCTGCAAATGCTAGTTTTATGTTTTCTTAGGACAAAATGAAGACAAGATCCAAAAAAAGACTCCAAGATCAAAAAACATTTAC
The DNA here is from genome assembly GCF_951394365.1 of Tetrao urogallus. Classification (NCBI taxonomy): domain Eukaryota; kingdom Metazoa; phylum Chordata; class Aves; order Galliformes; family Phasianidae; genus Tetrao; species Tetrao urogallus. The sequence goes on from NC_136821.1 coordinate 25,041,189, forward strand.
TGCCATATGCTTGTGCTGTTGGCATCACTGCAGTGATCCAGGTGCTCGCATGCTAAGAACCTCTGCACTGCCTGTGCTGACATCCAGGATTGCCGCAGAGACACAGAGGTACAGGTGGGATCAATTACAGCCATGCTGGAGTCTGTGTGCTGCGAGGCACAGCTCCCAGCCCTGCTGGCACTGCTCACCGCTCGTCAGTAGTACAGGAGGTGATCTGAAAACTGAGAACATTAGGGCTACTAAACCTCACCCTGTGACCCTGTGTGTTCTGAACAACCTCACTGGTTTCTTTTTTTACTGACACCCTAGCGGAAGCACTGGATCTATTTCCCTACGTACTTTTTTTGTTTCAGTTTTTTTTCCCTTAAATGGCCACAGCCTTATGTTACTGCTGAGCCTCAGAAGACAATCATGCCTGCAGTATTTTCATCCTGTCAGCTGGTGCTGGATTTCAAAACAGGATGCCCACTTTTCCCCCCATTATTCACAGCAGTGAGATGCAGAATCCTGAGCTTTTGTTTCCAGTTGGTTACACGGTCCAACGTGTGATTCATTCTTCCTGCAGCCATGTTTCCAGGAAAAGACAATACTGTGGCCCCTCTCCAAGTCACCCGCAGATTGCTGGAGGCTTGAGCTGGAGAGTGCTCCTGTGCCTGCAGCTGAGATACTTTCTAAGAAGAGATGAGGGGACGAGGCCTCAGGTGTGGACTGCGTTATCTCCCAGCAAACAAGAAAGGAGGGACACAGCCTTGGGAAAGCACATGCAGCACAGAATCAAGGTGCAGATAAGAGCAGAATGTACAGGATTTAAAATTCTTGGCCCTGTGAAGCACAACAAGCATCTGCAAAGAGCTAGTCTCTGTTCTTGGGATTGAGGCTGATTGCCAAGCCAATGGCTTAAGGGCCTGCAGTGTCCCTCCAAACATTTAGGGAGACTCCTGGCTGCTCGATGCCATTGGTGTGGACTATACTGCCCATGGATATTGGAGTTTCCCAAGAGTTGTTCAGACAGGAGCTGGTAGTGATGGCTTCCAGCTCTGCTCTCAGGGATAAAGCTTCTCATGGCTCTGTGTGGTGGAGCCTGGGCTGGAGAGCTGCGTGGCCATGCGCTCCAGCACTTGGCTTCGGCAGCAGTCAAACACAAATGTGCATGGATCTGCTGGCAAGGAACTGTGGTGGGGAAGGCCTGGGCTGGGCAGTGCAAGGGCTTGTCTGCAAACAGTGCCAGTAGGCAGCAACTCACGTGTGTGGGGCAAGCAGGCCAAGTGCAGAGCAGAACCGCCTCCCCGTGAGCCTGTGAGCAGGAGCACAGCACCTGCAGTGCCCTGCCAGGTCTGGCAGCCTTCCCTTGTTGTGCCCCCCACGTGCAATGACACAGGTAGCGGGGCTCACGGCTCAGCAGCAGCAGGGTAGGCTCCAGTGCGTGAGCCCTTTGGGCTCCCCACGCGTTCAGCAAAGAGGGAATCTGGTGCTTTGTGTTTTCAGAATAAACCATGGCTCTGTTCCATCTCCATGTTTAGGGAATACAGACTACTGCTGTGACTGTGATCTGACTTCATCTTGCAACCCTATGTGGCCCTGGGGCTGCCTGAAGATCTCCTGGCAGTTACAGACACTTCCCCAGAGGGCCTCTGTTTGGGTTCATTTCCCAGATTGTGGAAAGTAACTTTCTCATTCATGGAAAGTGAAGTGAGCACACTCTCCCCACCGTGCACCATGAAAAGCCAAAGGTGATCTCTGGGAGCAGAACTGAAGGCCTGTAGAGCAGCCTGTGTGCTGATGGTGAGCATCCAGCTCAGGAGGGTTCCTGTGCGGCGTTAACGCCAGCCAGGGTGTGAGTGCCAGCCAAAACCCTCGGCTGCTTCTTGTGTGTTCTGCTTAGGTCATATTTTCTCCATGAACACCAATGGAAGGGAATGAAGTACTTTTTATCCTCATAAAGCGAGGTTCAGGTTTGAAAGGCCCTGCCAACGCAGAACATCCCAAGGCTGCTGCACTCCCCTCGGCCCGGCGTGCAGCGGGAGGGCCGCGCCCCCAGCACATCGATGGACATTTGTGCGATGGGAACTGCTGACTCACAGGGGTCAAGCGAGATGGCAGAAGGACGGCACGGGAGGAGGATGGGACTGGCAGTAAATCGCAGCGAGCGGCGTTGGGAATGCGGCCACGACACCGAGTCGTGGGGAATACACGCGGGGCCGTGCAGGCCAGGCGTGGTGCCACCTCCATCGAGTGCCGCTCTGGGCGCCCAGCGCCATCACCGCTCTAGGCAAAGCACCCGGCAACGGGTCCCGCGCTGCTCTGCCGCGGCAGCTCTGCACGAGAGCTGTGAGACTGCCAAGACGCTCAGAGCGTAGAGGAAGGCGGCTCTCCGCGAGCCACGGATCCCCGCCCGAGACGGCGCTAGGGAGCGCGGAGCAGCGGCTCGCGAGCCTTGGGAGCCGCACCCCCGCCCGCACCCGGCCGCCGAGTAGCGCCGCAGCCATCCGCACCTGCCGACCGCGCGGCCCGAGCTCCGCGACCCCGCGAAAGGGCTCGAGGGCGGGGCGCGAGCCCGGGGAGGTGCGAGAGGCGGTGCCGCGCGCGCGCGTGCACTCAGGGAGGGCGGGAGGCGGAGCGCGATGGCGGAGCGTGACGGCGGTGGCGGCCGTTGGCGGAGCGGCGTCACGCGGCGGGCCGGCGGCGGGCGATTGGCCGGCGGCGAGGCGGGGCCGCGCCTCTCCCCCTCCCCCGGCCCGGGGGAAGGTGGCCGCTCCGCCAGGGCCGTCGGTCGCCGCGCGGAGGAGGCGGCGGCTCGCGCGCGGCCGTTGGGGCGGGCGTGGGCCGCGCCTCGCCGGGGCGGAGGCGACGGTGATGCTGCGCTGAGCGCTGACGCCCGTCCGCCTCCCTCCCTCCCTCAGCCCGGTGCCTCCGCGCCCCCTCCCCCGCCCCACCCGGCGGCCGCGTTAGCCGGGGCCCGGCGGGGGAGCGCCGAGCTCCATGGGCAACACCGTCACCTGCTGCGTGTCGCCGGACGCCAGCCCCAAGCTCGGCCGGGCCCGCGGCGGCGCCGGCGGGGCGGCGGCCGGGCCCGAGCGCTGGGCGGACGCGTACCAGGCGGCGCCGAGCGGCGGCGGCTCGGGCTCGGCGGAGGCCGACTCGGGGGACTCGGAGCCCGGCGGCGGCGGCGGCGGCGGCGGCCCGCACCTCCAGCACATCAGCGACCGCGAGTTCCCGGATGGTGAGCGGCGGGCGGCGGGGCTGCCCGGGCGGCGCGGAGGGGAGCGGAGCGGAGGGGAGCCGTCCCGCCCGCCGCTCCCCTTTGTCCCGGCGGCGCTGTGCCCCGAGCGGAGCGGGCGGCCATGGGGTCCCGGAGGGCGGGGGTGGCTCCGGGCCGGGCGCCGTATCGGCGTGCCGAGCGGCGCTTCCATCGCTGCGGGGCGGGAGGAAGGAAGGGTGTGTGGGAACGGGCGGCGGGGCGCTGGGGAGGTTGAGGGCCGTGACATCAACCCTAGACGCGGTAATTTATAGCCCGGCGTGCGGGCCCTTGGCGAGGGCCGTGTGCCTTATGCGCTCCTTCGTGCGGCGCGCCGCCCTCCGTGAGCCCATGGCGCCTCACGGTTCCGCCCGGCCCGGCCCGCTGCTCCCAGGCGTGCCCGGCGCACAACAGGTGGGGCCGCGCCGTCCGCTGCCGGCGGCTGTCGGTGCTGCAGTGGCGCGGGGTCACCGCTCTGCTGTTGGAACTTGGCTTAATTCGGTGCTGCGCCGAGTATAACCACACCTACAAGAAACGAGTGGGAGAAAACAGCTGTCTGACATCCTTAGCGTAGGGTGGGCGCAGTGACGGTTAGCGCCATCCCTCTGAGCTCATCCTGAGGGCACGAACAGATTTTTGGTGACTGGAGAGAAGCCGTGGGTGAGCCTGAGGAACGGAGTTACCGCTTGTGCCCCGTTCTGCACAGCCGCTGTGCTGCAGCCGTGACCGAAGTGCAGCAGAACAGTCGGCTCCCTCATCTCTGAGACAGCCATGCAGCACTGCAGGAGAAATTATATTTGCCCGTCAGGAGAAATAAAATTTCATTCCTGTGGAAAGATATTGCAGAAATGTCAGAACTCTCCCATACTCGTTAAGCAGAAAGGAACTAAACGATTCTAATGAGTCAAGCAGAAATGCCTAAGCTAAATGAATGTTCTCAGGAGTAGGGGTTATACCTGATTGAACCCTCACTACGTGATCATGTGGGTGGGTCTAAGTAATTAGGCTTAACTTTGAAATCAGCCAGACATCAGAATTTCCTCAAAGTAGGGAAGTACTGATATTTTTTATTTGAATGAAAGAGTATAACCCAAGCACAAGGCGATGCCTGTCTACCTCAAACCATAGTTTGCGGCAGTGGAAGGTTTGATCTTGAGGCCAGAGCTGACCCCCAGACTGGCTGAGCTTAGATGGTTTGGGTGTGAGATGGCTTCAAAGATCACAGTACATGGTGTGCTGTGCATGATGGAAGCTGCAGCTGGTGAATGCTACTTGTATGCAGCTTTCTGGCTGATAGAACTATTTAGGGCTGCAGAAAGCATCGAAGTTTGACAGCTTTATGACAATACAACTTACATCTCTGTCCTTGAAGTTTGTTGTTCCTAAGTCATAATTCTTTTCCACTTGTTTTGCTAAAATTGAATGTTTTGGTTATACCAGGAATGCAGAAGCTACCAGCTGTGCTTTGCATCTTTTATATATATGTATAAAAGCAAGTACAGCACAGTCCTTACAGGTCTGAGCTGTTACACAGGGGCTGTTGGGATACTTTGTGATGCTTCTCCAGCTTGCTGCTTAGCAGGCTCTGTAGTTCATAACTTTTAGCTTCTGAACTTATTTATTTTGGGGGTAGAAAACGACAAATACACTGTGAAATACAGTGTATAAATCTAAGGACTGAGGTTGTGTCTTATTGCTACAAACATGCCAGCTGCCACTATTATCAGAAATGTAAATGTGAAATGAATTTCTTTAGTGAAGTAGCACTTCAAGCAGTGCAGTTAACTGTGTTCTAGGGTCAGGAATTAAAGCACTAAATTCTGCAGTTCAGTTTTCAGCAGAAACTAACATATATTGCTATATTGTTCAAATTCTAAGGTTTACTTAAACTAAATTAATCTGAAAAGTAGTGGCTATGGAAAAATTGGAAACAGCATCCTTATCTGAAGTACACCCCAGGGGGTGAAGTACAGTTGATGATGGCCAGCTGGCTCCAGAAGGCTTTTGGTCACAGCTGCCTGGATTGTCCATAGCAAACCCAGGTTAAACCAGAAAAATCTTGTATTTTTTTTAAAACAAAGATGTTTATTTAAGGTTTAAAAAAAAAAAGAGGAAGGGTAAGAGGGAGGGAGATAAAGCTGATACACTGAAAATGTAATGTTTCAAAAAAGTTGGTTCAAAGGGGAAGAGGTTGTTGGCTTTGTTGTGAGAGTCTGAAGGATTTATTTAAATGCTATTATCGAGATCCTGAGGTATATAACTTGTTCTGCTCATAGCTTTTCTGGTTGAGCAAACTCTGCATTTACAGTTTGATGTTCAAAGGAGAGGTTGTGTTAAGTAAGTGGAACAGATGCAACTTTTGAGAACTGAAAGCTTCTCAGTAGGTTTTTGTCTTCTGTTAATGTTGAATATCAGGAGCTGAAGTGAGCCTAGAGCTGCTCGTTGGCTGCTCAGCTGTGTGCCGTGTTCCTTGCTTCTTTGTGCAGCTGGGGTTGAGCAGAAGGCTTTCTTCTCTGGTTTCAGAAGCAGCAGCTCTTTGGTGTTAATGTTCCATTTGGGATAGTTTGTGCTGATTACTGTTTCTTCCAAGTGAGTAACAACTTGCAGTTGATACTTGCTCTCCAGATCTCAGTGTCATACATATGTCTAGTTCTTTGTGGATTCTTTGAATAAACCAGAAGGCCTTGCTGGCAGTCTTCTCTCATTTGCTCTTGAAAATATGATTTCTGTCCACCTCTGCTGCTTGCTGAGCACAGTGGTTTTGGTGGGACTTGCCTGATGCACCAGAGCCAGGCAGAGAATTGCTGACATGCTGATCTGATGGGACAGCATTGCATGGTACCTCCCCCAAAGAGCTGGGAGGTGGGGAATGAGGAGGCAAAGCAAGTAAGGACCAGCACAGGTGTCCAGAGGACTATGGTAATCACACAGGACTTTGATGGGAAAACAAATATAAGAGGACTTTAGAGGGGAGCGTTAATAGAGAGTGAAGTGATCTCTGCTTTAACAGGTCAGTCTAGCACCTACCTTAACTCTTCAAGCACCAGTAAACTTACCTTTCTCTCTTGTTGGTAGTGTCTGGCTCTCCAGAAGCTGCCTCATGCTGAAGGGGCAAACTGCAAGATGTCTGCATGCCACACTTACTAGTGTTTGGAGATAATCAGTATATTCCATTATCTGTTCATCTGTGATGTCATTTCACCAACTTGTCTATGAGTCTTCCTGTAGAGGGCTAAAAAATCTGTCTGTCCCTTATATAAGCATTTGGCTGTTGTGATTTTTGCTTTTTTTTAATCCTGGCTAAAATCGTAGTAAGAGAGAGGGGGAAAAAGTTAAGGCAAGGAATCACCTTTTTCCTATAGGAATGCTTAGCTGTCTATTTAGATACATGTGAAATTTGGGATGAAAACCAATAGACACCTTTGCTCCTGTTCTGTTATTTCCACTGTTGTCTTTTTAATTTAATCTCACCCTTCTTCCCCAAGTGCTCTTGCTATTTTTTTTTTACTGGTGACCAGGAACTATTTAGAAAGGTGTTTGTAGTTGTAAGGGCAGAGAGACCAGTGCAATGGGAAGATGTTGTAGAAGTGTAACAGCAGGAGGACCAGTGCAATAGGAAGATATTTCAAAAGAAAGAAGAGACATGCTCACCAGTCTCTGAGGATCTAGGCTCGCAGAACAAACTCCACAGAGGAGGGATCTCCAACAAGGAATCCTTCCTCAATGGCAGTCAGCCCTTAAATGAGGTCCAGGAGGGGTGGAAGCCACCCCTTCCAGTCATACAGACGAATTGCCTTCACCTGTGCTCCTAGGGCTGACTGGCTCCTTTCCCCAGGTACTCGCTCAGTGGTTCAGGCTGTGACTCAACAGTTCCCATACAGTAGTGCTTACAAGTAAAATGTGGCCATAACGAATGTGAAAGAATTGGCCCATCCGCAAGCCTGAAACACCTTCAGTCTTGTTGCCTTAGGATGCCCAATGGTACAGCCTTTATGAAGTGACCTGAAAAGTGCACATAGTGGCAGTGATGGAATAGAAGTTCTTTACAAACATTGCTGAAAGGGCCCTATGCATTTGGGAATTGGGAGTAGAGGAAAACACATTGCCGTGTCTCTATGTCTGCTTTTCTCAATGGGTACTGCTAACACCTCAGGAATCCTCTATCCATTTCTTTTGTGTGAGGTAACAAAAAGCAAGAAAACTCCCTCCCAGAAATTCATGTTGCATTAAATTAGGACTTCTAACAAGGTTTCTTCCACATCTAGGAAAAAGGAGGGTGTTACTCAATGAGGCACGAGGCAGGAAGAAGCCACTACCAAACATTAAGACCTGGGATCTGTAGACCTTTGCCAGCAAGCTAATGTTGAAATTTCTCAATCTATGTTGTTTAGTCTTTGTTACAATTAAGAGTTCAAATGTATGCTTATATTTCACTATGAAAATCATGTTTTCAGCAGTAAGCTCTGAATGTTTCCACTTCAGGGAATAAAACAAGATGCATCTGTGCTAAAATAGCTCAATAGTATTTATTTAAATGTGTAGTAAAGCCAGATGAATAAAACTGAAGGTTCCACGTGTGGGGAATGCAGGTGTCAGGGTTACCTTGACAGTGTGTACAGAGCTCCGCAGCATTCCGCAGTGTCTGATGAGCTGTGTGTCTGCAGCTTTTGCTTGTATTTGGAGTTCTGAAGGGGCCTTCAGTCATTACTGATCAAACGTGGGTTTTTTTTTCTCTTTCCAGTGTGAAAAATAACGCCAGCTTGTCATCAGACATGTCGGTCAGACTTAGGTAATAAATTGCTGAATGAGAGCTGCTTTCAAAGCCAAAAAAAGCTTTTGTCCAAAATGCCAGGCATGGTTTGTAAGCTGTTGTTTTTTCTTACTGAACAAAATGCAGGTAAATTGAAATTCCTACAGCCACAGTAAAGAGTGATTGTGCTTTAGTTTGTGCCTAAAATGGCACAAAAAATATAATGAAGCCCAGTTAACTGTAATAAGAGCTTCAGGTGAAGCTTTCATTTGGAAGAGGAGAAAAAGCATATACCACCCAATGGAGTGGCGTAAGAGGCAGCACACTGTGTCATACTGTATTACCTGAAGATGTGCAGAGAGGTTGGGATTTCTGATACTCATTTGTTTTTCTTTTTCAACCATGTCTTGTAAGAAGTAAGGCAATGTGCACGCAAAGTGTAGCTAGAGGAAAAACTTGCCGTATATGGGAGCTGCTTTGAATGTGTTGCCTCCTATTTTATCATGTTGGCCAGGGACATCAGACGTGGATGTTGGTGGTATGGCTGTGGAGGGTGAACCTTCCCACCAGTATCCCATTACGGGTTGTTGCCATGTGACAGTTGTCAGCAGAGGGGCAGTCTGACACAGAAGTGCAAATGAAGCAAAGGTGTGTCACTGAATTCTTCCGTGCGGAAAAAATGGTTCCCACTGACATTCATCCAT